>NC_084796.1:83711137-84382387 GCF_963169125.1 Humulus lupulus | reverse complement strand
GTTACATCTGCTCATTATTAGGAGGAATTGAATTGAATTTTTTGTCATTGCTTTATATGCAGGTTCAAGAACATATTATTACAGAGTCTAATAAATTAATGAAATCAATTCAAGTCTTGCTGAATGCCTTGAATGAACTTCGATTATGTTATGTCACAGATAGAACTTATTGTGTACAATCCAAGCAAGGAAATACTAAGGTTTATTATATTATATTATTTTATACAATTTCTTATTTATTTGTTGAAATTTCTATTGTTTTGAGGTTGTTGAGTATTCTACTCACAATGCATACATCTTTGTGTCGTAATGTGCTAACACTTCTAGTAATGGCTCTAAATCACGTTTCACTTCTGGAAAGGCTACAATGTCATTGTCGAATTCTTTATGGAAGAAGGTAATTTTTCATGCAAATATGCTAATGCAACACTTTTTTTTGGTTGGTTTTGCTTTTTTCTTTGGAACTGGCTACAACAACAATTTGGCCTTCAGTTTTGTTTAATGCATTAATATTCTAAGTTCATGATGTGGCTTTTAGTTTCTGTTACTTCATACATCCTTCATCCTTGGTTTTTCCTGTGTGGAGTTGAAGACCACATCTTTGATTGACCTGTTAAATGTAAAGCAGGCAAAGAATAGTCATTTGCATCTAGCCTCTAAGTAGATTTTATTCTCTTTATATTTTTAACCATTTACCATACTTCTTGTAAACTTTAGTTGTCTTTACTCATAAAATATAGGTATACATGGGTTCTTATAGAACAAGGGCTATAGACACCAACAGGTAACTAGTAGAAGATCAGAAAACTAAGGCATATTTACAATAGTGAGTAATACTATGTACAGCAATTAATAAAGACACATTCAGTAATATTATTAGTGAATCTTTCTTTTTCAATACTACATATATATGGATCTGACACAATGCTTTTCTACAATTGATTTGTTACTTTTGAAATTAATATATGTGATACTTTGTTGCTTTCTTTCTCATTTTCTGACAAGTTTATGTTCCCAGGTGTTTTGGCTTTCTATTGATTATCTTGCAGTTGCAAAGTCTGCAGTTGTGAGTTTCGATGCTTTCATACTCTTCTTAAATTTTTCTTCTTGTACTTCTGGTGGCCTTTTGACCTCTGGTTTGATACCATTTCTCTAATGTGTATTATTTGGTCTTTTGCTTTAGTTACCTCAACATATTGAGATACTTGTCTCAGCAGTCACTCATATCAATGAACCTGACAGCTTATATGGGATCATTCTGTCCAACAAGGTAAGTAATACATGTATACTTAGCTTTGCATTGTAGTTAAAGGTAAGTAATACAACTGAACAAGCTTTGCTATAATAGTTTTGACCATCTAGATTGGTTTTTTTTTTCAGAGATTGTTGTTTTGAGATTTACTAATTTGTTAGTGATTTATCACACTCTTCCCAAAAAATTAACTTCTTTTACCTTAATTGTCCTTGTATGTTTCATGTGCCAAGGTTATGTGAAAATTTAAAACCTTATCACTTGTATTCTGATGGACATCTATGAAAGAGGAGTGAAAGTTTGTTGTGCTCAACTTTCTTGCATCTGTCATTAACCTGTTGTTATAAATTCATGAAATAAGCATGTACTCATGGTTGTCCCTTTTCTTTTTCTTTTTCTTAGGGGTGATATCATTATCAGCTGACCTCTCTAGTGTAGTATTTACCATCTGTCTTTTTGGTCATCAATTATTTTGCAGTATGAGGCTGCTTGGCATGCTAGAAACTGGAATTTTTCCTTGCTTTACATGGGAGATAATTCACAGAGTGAGCAAAACCAAAAGTGGCCATTTCAATGAAAATCTGCACAGGTACAATGATGAGTTACGATTTCTTTTTTACTTCAGTATAATTCTACCATCAATATAGTAGAACTTCTGGGGCATAGTATATCTCTACTACAGGTACTTGCTCCACTATATAACTGAGATGGTCATACTGGACTGGAGGCTTTTTATTGTTAAAGAAATATTTCTTTCTTTTTTTAAAACAAAACTGCCTTGTATTTCTTGTAGAATAAAACATAATACAACCATTACATATATATATAGGGTTTATACAACTAATACTCTTAATTACAGAATAAAACGTAATAAACATAATTAACTACAAATCCTATAAAAAAGGAAATAACATCTATAATCCTTGATTTCCTCTTACTTCTTTCCAAGGATACTTTGGTAACATGCTATTATCTGGCTCTCAACGTCAGCTAGAAACCTTTTGCTTGTTATTGTCTTTTATATCTGGCTCTCAAAGTCAGTCAGTTACCTTTTGCTTGTTATTATCTTTTATGTTATATAGTGCTGAAATTGTATGATTTTTAGTTGAAAGGATTACACATGACATTGTCATTGTTGTAATTGTTATTCCTCAAGAAACCAACAAGTGTGCTTACAGATATTTCGACTGGTTTCCCTGTGGTTCACTCTATCAGATAGACAAGATATCATAACTAACATTGCTGATAAAGTCATAATTAGGTAATTAACTTTTTTTATGTACTCTTTTAGTTTACTATTAATTTTAAGTTGAAGCATTAATTATTTAAAATTTTGTTGTAGCTAAGAAAATGGACTCACAACAAAGACAAGTGCACAAAGGATGATGAATTGAAGGATGGAGCAAGTTTCATGCACGGTTTACTTTTGTGTATCTTGTAATGTTTCTGTTTTTCATTTTTGAAGTAAAAATTGTTCAAGATTATAAAATTTTATTATGTTATGCTTTCAAACTTAAGTTAGAACTAAGATCTCATGAAGTAGACACATTCATGGTTTGAATTAGTTATTGTTTAATGTAATACTTATGGTTTATCAATCTATTGAGAACTACATTTTATGATTATTATTTTTTTTATCAAAATAAAATAATGAAAATCTTTTAATTAAAAAAAACCTTATAAGTATCCTTATAATAATAAAATTTAAAATGTATTATCCTGAATAAAGTAACAAAATTTTATTACTGGACTTTTAATATGTTATGATTTCGAAACATATTATAAGTGTAACAAATCGTTATGATTTATATAATATAACAAATTAAAAATGCTATCAAAATAATCAAATGTAACAGTTGAAAAGTGTTATGCATAAAGTATAAGATTAAACTTCAAATTTATAACCAAATACTCTAACTAAAAGTTATAATTTGAATATTATAGCAACTAAAAATGTGTTATTGAATAGTTTAAGATAACATCGAACATAACATTTGAAAACTATTATAGAAAAGACAAGACTTTTAATAACAGGGGCTATGTTAGCATTTTCAGAAGCGTTATCAATACTCCCGGTTAGCAGTTTTTAAGTGTTATGAATACTGTTTTTTCTTGTAGTGGCTAAATAGTCACAACGGGGTTGAATACTAGGCTCGGGAGGGGCCTAGGTGAATTTTGGGGATATAGTATGTGTTCGGGAATTATCGGGTAACGAGTAGTGATTTAATGTTTATTTAAGTGTGTCGGGGATTAAGTGGGGATCTATAGGAACACTCGAGGAATTAGCAGGATGTAGCAATAGACGAAGTTGCCCTTGGTGGCACTAAAGGATTAAAATAGACTTCGTCGTATTTTGGACTTTTTAGCTAGGGGATAAACTAAGACATATCTCAGACTCTAGAACAATTTAGAAAGAAACAGAAGAAAGAAAACAGAACTCCCAGCACCCTCTCTCTCTCTTACTCAGCTCTTTCTCCCTCTCTTTCAAATTTAGAAGATGATGGAATTTTGAGGACTTAAGACTAAGAAAATGAAGGATTGAAAGCTTGTTGTGTCTTGGATTAGCTCAATGATTGAGAATACCACAGAGGTAAGAGATTTCAGTTATTATTTCTGTTGAATTCGGCTAGAACTATAAGCTTGCATGTGAGTGGACTCTAAGTTTAGTTTTCAGTGTTTGATGAGTATATGGAATTGTTTATGGGATTGTTATGATTCCTATGTTGTGTGGATAGGGAATCTAGGCTCAATTCTGGGTTTAAGTGATGTTTGGGGTGAGAATTTTTTATTCAGGCTCGAGTAAAACACAAAGAAATGATGGGAATTCTGGGTTTTGAGGCTTAAGTCACGAACCTATTCATCAGGCGTCACAACCCGCTTGAATGCAGAGGCCTGGGGGCTCGAAAATTTTCCCAGGCACCGCGGTGCAAAGCATAGAGCATCGTGGCCTGTGTCCTTCAACAGAGAGGACTTTTCCCTCTGCCTTGAGTGTGTCGTGGCCCTTAAGGGATGGGCAGCGCTGAAATGTGAAGTATTGACTGTTTGTGGGTTTTGAGCTCGGAAACCCTAACGTTATGGCTCGGGAAGGATTCTACTACCCGGTTTAGTGGAATTCAAGGTCCCGAAGGCTAGATTAATATTCTGAAGTTCTTATTTGGTTTGTGGATTGATGGATGATTATTATGAATGCGTTGTGACTAGGTTTTAACAAAGGTTGGGTTAAAGGATTGTGCTCGGGATCGCAGTAATCAATCAGCTCGGGAAACAGGTAAGAATACTATTTCACCCATAGAGCCGGGTGTGGCCCTATTGTTTGTGTTACATGACGTGTCCCTATTGTTTATGTTTAATGTATGTTTTAATATCTTTGAATGCTATGTTGTGTTATGTATGTTTATGAATGAACGGCGAAGGCCGGGAAAGGCGAAGGCGGAGAATGGCAAGAAGTCAGGTACGGCAAGGGGCCGGAATCAGAGTTGAGCACGCTGAGTCTAGGCCACTAGGGCGAGATCCTCCAAGGGTGTTGTATCCACTAGCTTGGTGAAGACTACGAAACCATGGTCTGGTAAAGCACCTGGGTCAACGTAGGTCGTTATGTGTTTAGTCTTGTGACTGTAAGTGTTATTATTATTGAATTGGATTATGCTTTGGTTGCATTGAGTTTTCTTGCTAGGCTTCTGCTCACAGGTGTTGTATGGTACAGGTAAGGGCAAAGGAAAGGTCGACCAACATGAGTACGGAGAGCGTGGAGCGATGGGTACATGTTCGACCTACCTGGCTGCCACGACTAGGGTTATTTTGGGAAATGTACTGTAATGAATCTCTTTGTCGCTTAGGTCGACCGTAATTATATTTTTGAGTTGTGATACATTTTATAAACCGTATTTTGGGATTCCAAATGTATAACTTTTTATGATTTCAATGAATGTCCAAATCTTTATAATTTATGTTGTTAAACGAGTTTTATTTCAATTTAGTCACACTTTTAACCTAAATCCTTGATTAGTGAGCTAGTGACACATTTATAACTCACATGGTAACGACTCTAAGGTAGTAGGGCATTACACTCGGGGTCGACCCTACTACCCGATTTAGTAGAATTCGACGCCTCGGAGGCTATGACTTGGTTCAGAAGACTTTATTTGTTCGTTATTATAGTGTCCCAGAATATTTACTTAGCTAGCTAGATAGTAGTAGTAGAAGTTAGTATTAGTTTGTAGTATGTTAGATTCCATGGATTTTGATTCAAACTAGGACTTAGTTGAACACTCGTAGCAACAGTTATGGATTTTATATGCTTAACCTATAGTTTAGAAATATTAATTATAACATAAAATTTGATTAATATTCCTGGTCCTAGAAATATATTTATTATAACCTAAGGATTAGATAAAATTAATAAGAACATGACACTTGTCATAATCATGTTTATTAAGGATTTAAGTATTTTTTATGAATAGTTTAATTAAAAGAAAGATCTAGAAGCTCTAGAACCTTTCAGCAGCTGTTAGGATCACGTTTAGACTCATTCAAAGCTGTTTACTCAATTTAAAATATGCTGAAAAAGTGCAAATACGTGTTTGATATATCAACCTAAGTCGGTGTATCGCTGCTATAGGGGCCGATATATTGCCTACGGATATACGGAAAATAGGTTGACTTCGCACGAACGATCGAACAGGGCTCGGGATTTTGGGGGACGCAATATATCGACTCCAACTCTCACTTTGGAAGTTTGAGGATTTTTCAATTTAAAAATAGCCTTGACCACTTAGACCTGCCTTTGAACAATTTTGACCGAGTTCTAGTTGTCTGTTGAATAAAATTCAAATCTTTTTTATTTTATATTCATTTATTTATTCAAATTAAAAGGGGTTAGTTTCACTCCTTGAACTCTATAAATAGGACCTAGTACTCAGCCATTTTCTTCATTCTTCAAGCATTTCTTCAGAGCCTCTAAGTTGTGAAGTTTACTATAGAGAGAAACACTTGGGTTTTGGGTTAAAAGCTTTACATTCTAACCTTTTCTAAACACTTGGGAAGTGAGATATAGTGAGATTTCGGTATCAAGGTTTAGATCAATTCGTAAGATCATTCAAGGTATTATAATCCTTAAGTTCAGTCCTTTATGGTTCTTTAGTTTTCTTTATTTTCTTTCTTTCAAATCCTAACTCTTGTTTATGATTCTTGGTTAGGTGTTTAAGTTTCTTGAAAACTTAAGGTTCTTCTCGGTAAGTTTCTTCTTTGATGGTTTATTTTTCTTTTCATCTCTTTTCTTTAGAAACTCACCATTCTTACTGTTGGTTTTTATGAGTGTTCTAATCCCGTTCTTGTTCTCAAATATCCCGGTTTTTGGTATGGAAAATAGGATAGATTATATGTGTGTATATTTCTATGTCATTACATGCTTTATGTTATTATATGTAGATATATGTATAAATATGTTTTGTAGTCATTTGGGCCTTATAGTTCCTTGGATAGCATACCCCAATATTTTATGTCGCTTGGGGCTTATAGTTGCTTAGATAGCAAACCCCAAGAATTTTTATCATTATCATGGTTAGAGTTATGATTTACCCTACCTCGATTAGTAGACAGAGGACCTAGATGGGCTATCATATCCTACCATGTGATCTAACCTACCTCGATTAGTAGACAGAGGACCTAGATGGTTTATCACATGCTATGTTAATGAGTTAATGGCCATTAATACTGTAGTCCTATATGATATATGTTTTTATAGTCATATGTTTTATAGTATATTATATAGTCTTATGTTTATGAGTTATGATGTATGTTTTTAGTAGATTTTCCATGCTGGGCATTAGGCTCACTCCTATATTTTTTTTAGCTTGATGCACGAAAATGAATATGGAAGGCAGAAAGATTCATGGAAGCTTGGCTTGTGTGTTAAGGATGAATGGATTGAATGGACTATGTGTCAATCGAGGATGACGTTATTTTTTTTTTAGCTTTTTAAATTATGGTTTGATGTAATTCCGCAATTAGTATTTTAAACATTTAAAGTCTATTTTTTATGATTTATAGCAATGGGTACCCATACTGTATTTTATATTTCATATTTTCCTTTGTATTTTGCACAATATTTATTTTGGGGTTTTAAATAAAGTTATGTTATTCCTTATGTATGTTTCCCAAAATAGTAGCTATGTCTAGTAGTTTTAATGGTCCAAGGTCTTAGAAATAGTTGGGTCATTACAGTTGGTATCAGAGCAACATTTCTTATGCATGAAGTTCTCCTTGATACACACGCTCAAGCTCCGAATCTAACCGCCAATGTAAGTGTTTATGTTATAGTTAATATGTTTATATTTATAACTAACGTTTTAGCCTTTATGTTTTCAGTTAAGAATGGATGGAGCCTTGACCTACCAGGATATCTGAGCAATTAAGGCATTGAAAAGGATTAGAGAGCCAAGGAATACAGTAGGAGTGTTAGAAAGAATCACTCAGAGATTAATGTTATTCCACAAGGAGATAGTTCATCTTCAGACTACTAAGCAAATTATGATGAGTGCCACGAAGCAATATGTCTTAGTAATTAGGCTTTTTAAAGACTTTCCTTCTGTAATTTCAACTTTAGAAGAAATATGGGAAACTATAGATGATGAAGATGATTTACCAGTAGCCATGACATATTATTTTCTCATACTTAAGTTCACCTGTAAGTTGGGATTTCAATTCACTAATGAGCAAAAACATAGAATCTTTATGAATCTTCCCCGAGGAAATTTTGAGACTCAAGATAACGATGAATATGAAGAGATAGATGAAGGGTTAGATGTAGAAGATCCTAATTTTTAAATTCACCCTAGTTATGTTAGTTTATTTTATTTATTTATTATTTTTGCATTTATGATTGTACTTAGTGAAAACTTTTTTTTCCAAATGAATATTATTGTTATTTTTTATAACATGTATGAGTTTGATTTTATTTTTACAATCATAATAAATAATGACCAAGCTCGGTGAGGGTGGATACAAATCAATGGGTCGGGTTCTTTATTGAGAGTTAGGGGGCCATAGTAGTGGGAACGATTTTACTGATCCCAGCCCTCTCTCAATATGGTTAACTTTGGAACAACGACGAGTTTCGAGCCTGAGAATTAAGCCATGTAGGTTGATTCGAAACAGACTTAGAAAATGATAAAGATGGTTGATTTTCTAAGTATAGAAACACACCCTAATTATAAAGAAGGCTTATATAAAGAATGTCTATAGCTCAAGCAAGAGGAGAAAAGGGACAACAAGATGGTTCCTGCCAGAGTATTTGCCTTGACCCGGGGAGAAGTTGAAGCTAGTAACAAAGTGGTCACAGGTCAGATTCCTATCCTCGATAATATATGTTCAGTATTATTTGATTCAGGAGCAACACACTCGTATATCTCGTTAGGAATGATAGAGAAATTAGACAAACCTTGTGAAAGATTTAGAACTAGGTTTGTGACGGAATTGCCTTCGGGCAAAGTAGTCCTATCATCACGGATATTACGAGGCGTACCGATCAAAATTGAGGATGTAGAACTAGAAGGGGACCTGATAGAGCTAGAGATTAAAGACTTCAATTTAATAGTGGGCATGGATTGGCTAGCAAGGCATGGCGTAACCATCGACTGTAGACGCAAGCAAGTGACATTCGAGACTCCTGACGGTCAAAGACTATGTTTTATGGGAAAGGATTCATGACTACGAACATCGCTTATTTCATCTCTCAAAGCTCAAAGGATGATAGAGAAAGGATGTCACGCATTCTTAGCAAGCGTCACAGATGTGGTAAAGGAAACACCACTAAAGGTTGGAGACGTCCGCATTATAAATGAATTCTCAGAAGTATTTCCTGACGACTTACCAGGGTTACCGCATACTCGGGAAATTGACTTCACAATCGAACTAGTACTAGGGACCGAGCCTATCTCAAAGGCACCATACCAGATGGCACCTACCGAACTCAAGGAGTTAAAGACGCAGCTACAAGAACTCTTAGACTTTGGTTTTATTAGACCAAGCCATTCGCCATGGGGAGCACTGGTTCTATTTGTGAAGAAAAAGGACGGAAGCATGTGGATTTGTATAGATTACCGCAACCTGAATAACGTGACAATTAAGAATAAATACCCGATACCTCGGATTGACGACTAGTTTGATCAACTCCGAGGAGCGAGCGTTTTTCAAAGATTGATCTATGGTCCGGGTATCACCAACTCAAGGTACGGGAAGAGGATATTCCTAAGACAGCCTTTAGAACTCGATATGGACATTACCAGTTTCTAGTTATGTCTTTTGGTCTTACCAATGCTCCAACCGCATTTATGGATTTAATGAATCGGGTCTTCAAGTATTACTTGGAAAATTCGTCGTAGTGTTTATCAACGATATTTTGGTGTACTCAAAGGATGAAGTCGAGCACAGGGAACATTTAAGAATGACCATGTTGCGACTAAAAGAGCATCAACTTTACGCCAAGTTCAAGAAGTGTGAATTTTGGCTTTCGCAAGTAGCGTTCCTCAGCCACATAGTATCCAAGGATGGAGTTGCTGGAGACCCAGCTAAGGTAGAGGCTGTGAAGGATTGGCCAGGACCCAAGAATGCATCAGAGGTTAGAAGGCTATTATCGGAGGTTTGTAGAAGGCTTTTCTAAGAAAGCCACTCCACTTACCAACCTTACCCGGAAACAACAAAAGTTCAGCTGGACAGACAGATGTGAAGAGAGCTTCCAGTTGCTTAAGGTTAAGCTATGCTCAGCACCAGTACTTTGTGTACCGACACCCAACGACAAGGTTGTAGTCTACTGTGATGCGTCGAAGCAAGGTTTGGGTTGTGTGCTGATGCAGAATGACAAAGTAATAGCCTACGCCTCAAGGCAGCTGAAGGAATACGAGCAATGATATCCAACACATGATATGGAGTTGGTAGCGGTGATCTTTGCATTAAAAATTTGGCGCCATTATCTTTATGGAGAACGGTGTGAGATTTATACAGACCACAAGAGCTTAAAGTATTTCTTCACACAAAAGGAGCACAACATGAGGCAGCGCAGGTGGTTAGAATTAGTAAATGATTATGACTGTGAAATCATATGCCACCCGGGAAAAGTAAACGTAGTTGCTGATGCGCTAAACAGGAAGAGTTATGGAAGTCTAGCAATGTTAGTCAGAATAGAAAAGCCGCTTTAGCAAGAGTTGATCAATGCCAAAATAAAAGTATTCATTGGTAAACTGACTAACTTGTCCATCCAGTCAAGTCTGTTAGAAGATATACGGATCAGGCAAGGGCATGATGACACATTACTAACACATATGAATGCAGTTAAAGAAGGAAAGGCCACAAATTTCTTTATATCAGGATAGGGGTTCTTGAGATATAAGGACTGGGTATGCGTGCCAAATGATCATGGGATTAAGATGAAGATTTTATAAGAAGCGCACAATACCCCATACTCAGTTCACCCAGGATCGACCAAGATGACTCATGACCTTAAGGCGTTGTATTGATGGCTGAGAATGAAGAAAGACATAGCAGAATATGTGTCTAAATGCTTAGTATGTCAGAAAGTGAAAACAGAACATCAGCGGCCTGCAGGCTTATTGCAACCGCTTAGTATTCAAGAATGGAAGTGGGAAGACATAGCCATGGATTTCGTGACAAGACTACAACGAACAAATAAGAAGCACGACTCGGCTTGGGTAGTAGTAGATAGACTAACCAAGTTAGCTCACTTCCTGCCTATCAAGACTATGTACACAGCAGATCAATACGCAGACGTTTATGTTCGAGAAATAGTACTACTGCATGGAATCCCTAAGACTATAGTATCTGATAGAGGATTGGTGTTTACATCGAGATTTTAGGGAAGCTTGCAGCAAGCCATGGGTACAAAGTTAAGTCTTAGTACGGCATTTCATCCTCAGACCTACGGTCAGTTCGAGCGTACCATACAGATTTTAGAGGATATGTTGCGTGCTTATTTACTAGACTTCGGAGGATCATGGAGTATGCATTTGCCACTTATAGAATTCTCCTACAACAATAGTTATCAGTCAACGATCCAGATGGCACCCTATGAGTTACTTTATGGAAGGAGGTGTCGATCGCCGTTACATTGGGATGAGGTAGAGAAAGGCAACTTCTTGGACCCGAAGCTGTTAGAGGCTCAAGATGTAGTGGCGCTGAGTAGAAAGTGTATGCTCGCTGCTCAGAGCTGTTAGAAAAGTTATGTGGATGCCAAGCGGCGTGATGTGGAATTCAAAGTCGAAGATCAAGTCTTCTTAAAGATATCTCCTACGAAAGGTGTGAAGCGGTTTGGGAAGAAAGGCAAACTTAGTCCCCGATTTACAAGTCCTTTTGAGATATTGGACAAGGTGGGAACAATTGCATATAGATTATCCCTACCGCTAGCTCTAGCAGAGAGCCACAATGTGTTTCACATCTCGATGTTGCGTAGATATATGTCAGACCCATCTCACGTCCTCAAGTACGATACGATAGCACTCTAGAAAGACTTGAGTTACGACGAACGACCAGTTAGCATCCCAGATAGAGGGATGAAGGAAATACAGTCTAAAATTATTCCAATAGTCAAGGTCCTATGGAGTAATATTTCTGAACAGGAGGCAATGTGGGAGTTGGAGGAAGACATGTTAGCACGGTATTCAGATTTGTTTGGTAAGTAAATTTCGGGGACGAAATTCTTTTAAGTAGGGGAAAATTGTAGTGTCCCAGAATATTTACTTAGCTAGCTAGATAGTAGTAGTAGTTAGTATTAGTTTGTAGTATGTTAGATTCCATGGATTTTGATTCAAACCGGGACTTAGTTGAACACTCATAGCAACAGTTATGGATTTTATAAGTTTAACCTATAGTTTAGAAATATTAATTATAACATAAGGTTTGATTAATATTGCTGGTCCTAGAAATATATTTATTATAACCTAAGGTTTTGATAGAATTAATAAGAGCATGACACTTGTCATAATCATGTTTATTATGGATTTAAGTATTTTTTATGAATAGTTTAATAAAAAAGAAAGATCTAGAAGCACTAGAACCTTCCAGGTGTTGTTAGGATCACGTTTAGACTCAGTCAAAGATGTTTACTCAATTTAAAATATGCTGAAAAGTGTAAATACGTGTTTGATATATCAACCTAAGCCGGTGTATCGCTGCTATAGGGGCCGATATATCGCCTACGGAATATACGAAAAACACGTTGACTTCGCACGAACGATCGAACAGGGCTCAAGATTTTGGGGGACGCAATATATCGACTCCAACTCTCACTTTTGGAAGTTTGAGGATTTTTCAATTTAAAAATAGCCTTGACCACTTAGACCTGCCTTTGAACGATTTTGACCGAGTTCTAGGCGTCTGTTGAATGAAAATTCAAATCTTTTTTATTTTATATTCATTTATTTATTCAAATTAAAATGGGTTAGTTTCACTCCTTGAACTCTATAAATAGGACCTAGTACTCAGCCATTTTCTTCATTCTTCAAGCATTTCTTCAGAGCCTCTAAGTTGGGAAGTTTACTATAGAGAGAAACACTTGGGTTTTGGGTTAAAAGCTTTACATTCTAACCTTTTCTAAACACTTGGGAAGTGAGATATAGTGAGATTTCGGTATCGAGGTTTAGATCAATTCGTAAGATCATTCAAGGTATTATAATCCTTAAGTTCAGTCCTTTATGGTTCTTTAGTTTTCTTTATTTTCTTTCTTTCAAATCCTAACTCTTGTTTATGATTCTTGGTTAGGTGTTTAAGTTTCTTGAAAACTTAAGGTTCTTCTCGATAAGTTTCTTCTTTGATGGTTTATTTTTCTTTTCATCTCTTTTCTTTAGAAACTCACCATTCTTACTGTTGGTTTTTAGGAGTGTTCTAATCCCGTTCTTGTTCTCAAATATCCCGGTTTTTGGTATGGAAAATAGGATAGATTATATGTGTGTATATTTCTATGTTATTACATGCTTTATGTTATTATATGCAGATATATGTATAAATATGTTTTGTAGTCATTTGGGCCTTATAGTTGCTTAGATAGCAAACCCTAATATTTTATGTCACTTTGGGCTTATAGCTTCTTATATAGCAAACCCCAAGAATTTTTATCATTATCAAGGTTAGAGTTATGATTTACCCTACCTCGATTAGTAGACTGAGGTCCTAGATGGGTTATTATAATGCCCCGAATTCCCCAGTATGGTTTAATGGAGGGATTAGTAGGCCGGGAGGGCCATATCTGTTTAATTATGCCATCAAATGGTATTATGCATGTATATGTGAATTATATTATAATATGATGTTAAAAGCATGCATGTGGGTCCACATTTTAATTACAGGGGTGTGATGGTAATTTGGCCTGTTGAGGGTATAATTTTATAATTGTATGCATGTCGATGATATGTGTTGAGAACACATTATAATGTGGGTTGTTTCGAGCTATTCGGCATGAGACAATCTTGGAATATTGATTAGCGGTTTAGTCACAACAGGTTTAAGACTGGGGCTTGGGTTGAGTCTCGGGGTGATTTTGATGTTTAGAGCGTTACCGGGCATTAAAGGGTAACAGGATGTGAATTATTGGTGTTTGAGATTATTGAGAATAGCGGGAATTGGAGAGCGTTAATTATGATTAACGAGATAGGAGGAAAGTACCAAATATGCCCTTTGGAGCCTTTAGAAACTATTAATTGACCTAGGGGTAAAATGGACATTTCACCCCTAGGATAGATATATTCAGTGTTGGCTGAAAGAAGATAATGAAAACAGAGCAAGTTTTTGAGTTCTCCCGTACCTTCTTCTCTTCACCATTTCTTTGTGGTTTTGAACCAATCTTGAGGATTCTAGCTTGGGAAGCAAGCCTTGGGAGTTTGGGAGTGTGCTCCACCATTGAAGAGCATCATAAGCTGAGCTTTGGGTAAGTTTCTAACCATAGAATTCTCTGGTTTTCCCTGTTTTAGTTTTGTTTTACAGCTGTGATTTCTAGGGTGAATACTTGGTTTTATTGGGAGTTTTGGCTAGGGTTCCTATGCTTGTGATGTTTGGGGTGTGTTAGGATGGTTTTGGGTTCATTTGGCATTAAGAATGGGATTTGGAAGCTTGGAAATCAGGTTGGAATCGAAGGAGATGAAGAAGGTCGGTTCAGGGGAGTTTTGGTCTGGAGGTAGCGCTATAGCACCCACCCTAGGGCGCTACAGCGCTCCTCAGGAGGCTTTTTGGCATGTTGGTGGTTCTGAGTATAGCGCTGGGGCGCTAGGGGTTGAGCTCTGTAGCGCTACCCTGTTCCTTCTAAGTCCCGTTTTGAGTGTTTTTAAGGGTTTTTTACTTGGGGTTTCAATCCTTAAGGCCTGGGATCGAATCTACTCACTGTGTGGGCATGTTTCGAGGTCCCGAGAGTGGTGCTTAGGTTAAGACTCTATTCATGTGGATTCTCATTAATGGAGGTTATATTTGGTTGTGATTAGGTAACCGCTAAGGAACTAAAAGATCGATCGTTCTCAGGGGTCGTCCTTATTATACTTCTCACTCGAACCTGAGGTAAGAATGCTGCACCCTGTGTATATATGACATGCGTGATTTATATTGAGGCATGTTGATTGATAAATGTGGACATGGATTACATATTAAATGCTAGTGAATATCGATTATCTGTATATGGCACTGACTAGTCAGGTACACTGACCTAAGAGTCAGAAACGGCATGAGCGTCCTAAACGCAGGGCCGAATGAAGATTAGATCTAATCGATATCAGCATTGAATGGCTCTATGGCATTAATGCTGGACCGACTCTAAGGTCGATGAACTTATAAGCGCTTGGCTAGTCTAAGACTAGTTATTCAGAGCCAGGGCATATGGCCCCAATGACTGCTTGTCACATGGCTAGGGAACGCTATTCCAGGGTTATGACTCTAAGGTCATGAGGAAGGTTATGTTGGTGACCATTCACCATACACCTATCCTGTTCAAACTTATGAAAGATTCACTTACCAGTTAGGCCCGAGTGACCCTATCGTCACATGGCTAGAGGGGGTTGTACCCACTTTTGTGACTTTTGCGACTGTCACCTATTTGTTTGGACTGTTGGTCCTGAGTGATTATTACGATCATTGTTGATATTATATCATGTTTTATTATGCTTTTCTTGCTGGGCCTTGGCTCATGGGTGCTATGTGGTGCAGGTAAAGGGAAAGAAAAGCTCACCCAACCTTGAGTGGAGAGCTTAGGTGGTGATGTGTACATATGCGGCCGCTTGACCACCACGGCCAAGGTGTTCTCAGAGGAACTAGGGGGTTTACCCTATTTTTGCCGCTTAGGTCGGCGGGGTTGTAAATTTGAAACAGTAATGACTATTTTGTACCGAGAACAACTTGTAAATGTTTTGATTAGCTCTGCAGAGCAGTTTCTAATGAAAAATATCCATTCCTTTTTATTAAGTTTTCTACCTTAACCTGTTAATCATACTTAGAGCACGTTTTTAACCAAATGACTCGGGTGGCGGGTCAAATTTCCGGTCACTGATCACCGTAACTGTTCTGGGGTAACCAGGGCGTTACAGTTATCATATACTACCATATGATCTAACCTACATAGATTAGTAGACAGAGGACCTAGATGGTTTATATCATGCTATGTTAATGAGTTAATGGTCATTAATATTGTAGTCTTATATGATATATGTTTTTATAGTCATATGTTTTATAGTATATGATAGTCTTATGTTTATAATTTATGATGTATGTTTTTAGTAGATTTTCCTTGCTGGGCAATAGGCTCACTCCTTTATTTTTTTTAGTTTGATGTAGGAAAATGAATATGGAAGGCGGAAAGATTCATGGCAGCTTGGCTTGTGTGTTAAGGATGAATGGATTGAATGGACTGCGTGTCGATCGATGATGGCGTTATTTTTTTAGTCTTTTAAATTATGTTTTGATGTAATTCCGCAATTAGTATTTTAAACAATTAAAGTCTATGTTTTATGATTTATAGCAATGGGTACCCATACCATATTTTATATTTCATATTTTACATTCTATTTTGCACAATATTTATTTTGGGGTTTTAAATAAAGTTATGTTATTCCTTATGTATGTTTCCCAAAATAGTAGCTATGTCTAGTAGTTTTAATGGTCCAAGGTCTTAGAAATAGTTGGGTCGTTACAGTTATTGACTGGATTCTATTCTTCGTTTTAATAGGTTATCGCAAGGTGCTCGGAATCAGGATTGTGCTCGAGGGTCATTCTTATTATACATTACACTCGAACCTGAGGTAGGAAAACTGCACCCAATACGTGATGTACGTGATTAGAGCTTGGCCCAAATAGTGGAATATAGATTTGATTAGGGCTTGGGGCCCTTGTAAATGTGTATGATTATGATTATGCCTGTGATTGTTGGTTAAGCATGTTGAATGCTCTGTATCTGAATAGTTGTTATATGATATATGCTTGTTTGAATTATTTGATTGAAAAGACTTGACTTATAAGACAAGAACGGCAATATTGCACTGAGCGCTGGTCGAAATCATTCACTTATAAGTCAAGAGTGGCAATAGCGCACGGAGGGATGCTCGATATGGTTAGTCCTAATCGGGAGCACATCATATGCTTGTCCGACCCAATTTTTATACATAGGATAGGGCAATGGGCCCCAGGGTGACTAATTAGTCCCATATCCTAGGGCTGGGGCCCAGTGTGATTTAATAATCCTCTATTTTGGGCAACGAGCCCCAGTCTTATTCATTAATCATGTATTTAGGGAAACAAGCCATGATATGATTCAGTTAATCAATTAATTAGGTTCGTTGGCCCCATATGACATTTTATTCATTTATATGAATGGTATGCATGTATGAGTAGGATTATTACTGCTAAGCAGGCTTAATACGATTTGGTAACGTGCTATTAACTGCTTATGAGCATGTTTAAGTTTTCTTATTGAGCCTTGGCTCACAGGTGCTATGTGGTGCAGGTAAAGGGAACGGAAAGCTGGACCAGCCATGAGTTGGAGAGCTTTAGTGGCGACGTGTACATATGCGACTACTCGACGACCACAATCGGAGTTTCTCAAACGAACTAGGGTTAAACCCTATTTTTTCCGCTTAGGCTGGCTGGTTGTAACTTTTGAGTTGTAATTATCCTTTTTGAACTGTAAACAACTTTGTAAACGTTTAATATGAGATCTCATGTACAAAATTAACATTTTAACAAAATAACTATTCCTTTTGACCGAAATTTTTAACCTTAAACCGTTAATGACATTTAGTTGCACGTTTATGGCCAAATGACTTGATTAGCAAGTCTAACACTGTTTAAAATACACAACGTAACGGTCTTGGCTATCCAGGGCATTACAGTGAATCTATCTACTATTATCCAGGCAGAGTCATGTTGTTTCGTGGTTCTGGGTAGCCCTACCACAAAACCCATCGCCATATATACCCACATCCATTCTATAATATTGAGTGGTTGTAGTAACTTTGATGGTCGCTGATATTCTGCCTTCACTTGCTGACAGGTTAAACATCTGGCGACAAATTCCGCGATGCCTTTCTTCATTCATGGCCACCAATATAGTTCCTTAAGGTCTTGGTTACATCTTTGTAGATCCTGGATGCAAAGAATAGGGTGTCACATGTGCCTCTTCCATAATACTCGTCATAATCTCATCATCATTTGGCACACAAATTCTATCCTTCTATCACAGTAACCCTCCCTTGGACATAGAAAAGTCATTGTCACCGTTCTCTTGTACCAAAGCCTCTTGTTTCACTA
The DNA here is from genome assembly GCF_963169125.1 of Humulus lupulus. Lineage (NCBI taxonomy): Eukaryota > Viridiplantae > Streptophyta > Magnoliopsida > Rosales > Cannabaceae > Humulus > Humulus lupulus. Next base: position 84,364,350 of record NC_084796.1, on the reverse strand, counting down.
GGGTTCATCCACTTACAACCCTTCCCTGATCTACCAAGGTGGACTGTAGGGTGAGATTCGCTAGGCCCCCTGTTACCAACTCTATTACAACAATGTTGATCTTTTTCTGCAATTGTGCCTCTATTGTACTCAAGGCCAACACACTTCAATGTTCACGCCTACTTAATGCGTTAGCCACTACGTTGGCCTTGCCTAGATGGTATAGAATTTTGCAATCATATTCTCTTACTAGTTCTAACTACCTTTGCTGTCTAATATTCAATTCTTTCTAAGGGAAGAAGTATTTCAGACTTTTATGATCGATATAAATTTAACACTTGTCTCCGTATAGCTGGTGTCTCCATATCTTGAGTGGAAAAGCTACTGCTACCACCTCTAGTCATGTGTAGGATACTTTTGTTCATAATCCTTGAGTTGTCTCGAGGCATAATCCACTACCTTTCCATTTTTTATCAGCACTCATCCCAAACCATTCTTTGATCCATAACAATACACCACAAATTTTCCCTCTTCGGTGGGAACACAAAGGATAGGTGCGGAGTTAACTTATCTTTCATAGTCTGAAATCTCTCTTCACATCTCTATGTCCAAGTGAATTTCTGATGCTTGCAGGTCAGATTGGCCAAGGGCATTGTGATCTTGGAAAGGCCCTGAACAAACTTCCGATAGTAAACCGCTCGTCCTAAGAAACTTCGAACCTCGGAGGCATTCTTGGGTTGTGGCCAGTCCCTTATGGCCTCAATCTTAGTTGGGTCAACTGCTATTCCACCCTTGGACATTATATGCCCTAGGAAAGTTACTTGTTCTAACTAGAACTCACATTTAGAAAACTTAGCATAATGTTGATGTTTTCAAAGTCTCTTGAGCGTCAGTCTCAAATGCTCCTCATGCTCTTCCTTAATCTTCGAGTAGATTAGGATGTCATCTATAAACACCACTATAAATTTGTCTAAGAAGTCCTTGAATGCCTTTTTCATCATATCCATGAATGTCAATGGGGCATTAGTCAATCCAAAAGACATCACTAAGAACTCATAGTGCCCATAGCGAGTTCTGAAATGTGTCTTAGGAATATCTCCCTCCTTCACCTTCAAATGATGGTGCCTGGATTGCAAGTCAATCTTGGAGAACACTACTGCCTATTGCAGTTTGTCAAAAAGGTCATCTATCCTAGGCAAACGATACTTGTTCTTGTTTGTGACCTTATTGAGTTATCTATAATCAATGCACATTCTCATACTTCCATCTTTATTCTTCACAAATAGTACTGGTGCACCCCATGGCGAATGACTTGGTCAAATGAAACCCTTGTCCAACAACTCCCGTAGTTGGGTCTTAAGTTCTTTCAACTTTGCAGGTGCCATTCGGTAGGGTGCCTTAGATATTTGTGTTGTTTCTAGTGCAAGTTTGATTACAAATTCGATTTCTCTGTCCGGGGGTAATCCTGGTAGATCCTTGAGAAACACTTCCAGGAATGCACAGACTATGTGAACATTTTATAGTTTAAACTTTGTTTCTCTAGACTTATCCACAACACTTGCCAAGAATACTAAACACCCATGTTGCATCATGTTCCGAGCTTCCAAGGCCGAAATGATAGGTTTTCAAAATCCCGTCAGCTCCTTAAAAGAAAAAGATTCACCCTCATCTGGTTTGAACTCTACTATTTTCCTTCATAGTCTATAGTAGCTCTGAATTTGGTTAACCAATACATGCCTAGAATTACATCATAATATTACATCTAACTCTACAAGGTCTGCTGGACATTCCCTGCCCTCAACTACTATAGAAACTGATTGTAACCACCTAGATGACAACTTAATGTCACTTGATGGTAACATTGTACTAAAACTACTCCCTGACAGTTTACAAGGTAATCCCAATTTATCAATTACATTTAAGGTAACATAAGAATGAGTCGCTCCAGAATTAATGAGGACTCCACACGTAACACCAGAAATAGAAAGCTGACCTATCACAACCATATTACCATTAGCTGCCTCTCCCTGGGTCAAAGCAAAGACTCTAGCTGGAGCTAGATTGCCATTGTTTCCTTGTTAAGATCCTACCCTCCACTATGGGCAATCCTTCTTCAAGTGGCCTGCTTGACCGCACTTATATCATATGTTTGAGCTTGCCTGACATTCTCCTAAATGTCTGCATGAACACTTGGGGCAATTAGGGAAGTTAGTCCTGCGGTTTTGGTGGATTCAACCATTATTATTATTGTTGTAGTTGTTGTGGTTGTTGTGATTACTATTGGGAGCTGTGATCTTGGGCCTTTTGTCAGTGGCACTGTTTTAACCCTCTTGGGCCTTCCTATTGTTATTTTCTTGTAAGGCCTTATTCTTGTTCCTCTATCCTTGTAGCACAATCCTTCCATATATGGTTTTCCATGTACCCAACATCTAAACCTTTGTCTAGAATCTCAGCTTAACTAACCAGCTCTATACTAGTCATCTTGACATCTTTAGGAATCATAGGCTTTAGTCCCCTTATGATCTCTGAACTTTCATGGTCTCTATTGGGACTATCTCAGCTGCAACCTTGCCAGTCTATCAAACTTCTGGGCATACTCTGTGATTGAAAGACTACCCTATGTCAGCAACACAAACTCATCAGCTCTAGTTGCAAACATTGTAGCTCTGTAGTACTTTATGCTAAAGACTTGTACGAAGTCAGCCCAGGTCATGGTGTCTAAAGTTTGTGTCTTCTTAACCATGTCCCACCAAATTATAGCAACCATCTTCAGGATTGCTAATTATCTTGTTGTCCATGGTAATCCTTAGCTTGTACCAGTAGCATTTGTCTTGTTTTGTCATGTCGAAACTCATTACTTATCCTCAATGTTGCATCGTTTTGTTGCTTGTCATTGTCTTCTATGTTGAACTTCGTTGTGATGGATTTGCTCACCTCACCCTGTCCTTAGTCTCCATCCACTCCACTGAGGTTTTGTTTATGTTCGCTACCAAATTTTGTGGCGTGTCCACTTTATATGCTCCTCCACTGAAGTCTAATTAGCGACTGCACGTATCTATCCAGTTAGCAACATCACCCCGCAAGATAATGTTGTGGACTACACTCCCTAAACTATGTATATTAACTTATTAAAAATTGCATCGTAAAGCTTGTGTGTCCATTGATCTTGATAGTGCCCAATTATATTACGTCGTCGTATTCCATTCTTCACTTTACTTGAAACTTAATAGTGTCATACAAGCGATTTCCTACGATGCATCTCACCCATGCCTTGTCATCTATTTGATGCGTTCATTCACGGTATACGTCTTTCGGAGAACTAAAATCCTTCTGTTTCTACCGTTTACCTCGTCTATACTAACCCTCAAAATCTCACGAATTTCCTAAAGGAGTTTCTTCCTAGTCGTCCTAATTATTTGAGGCATAATGTCTAATCTCCAACCATAGTACTAACAGCATAAAGAAAGTAAAGCAATGTAAACCAAATAAAGAATATACTTACGACATAATGAGATGAGGTTTTCCCAGTCTTTAGAATGTATGTGGAGGGGTTCATTGAAACATTAATGACCAGCTCTGATACCATTTGTAAAACAACCCAATCTATTATCAGTGACATACGGTATCTAATCGTTACTTATTTAGAAAAATACTACAAGTGTTTAAAAGGTTCAGCGGGGCATTATCAAATCATGCAATATGGGCCCATTTGTTAAAATTAAAACATAATGTCTTTCATGCAATATTAAAATCTCACTGAAAATATAATTAAACAAGATAAACTCATAAAAATGTTTGTAGGTGTTGCTAGATCGTTTTCTGTTCATCAAAGCCCCGCGACATACATACTTAGACCATAGAACGCCTCGCATCACCATGCATGCCAATGAGAAAACCTATCGCCTACCTAAAAGGAGAAAGTAAGGTGTGAGCTAAAAGCCGAGTAAGGAAGTACAAACAAGAACAACAATTCACAAAAGTACTATACAAAACAATTCTTACCGTACATAAGCTTAAAATGGCATATCATAGACATATCATAATATCATACACTTTATCTGAAAATTCATCATTACAAATAAAGCAAACAGTGCTATGAGGTAACCAATAAAGCATAACCCAATAAATCCTCATATGCGAGGTAATTAAGATCTCAGGTCCCAGAATAACATCGGCACGTCCGCCCTATGAGTTACATCATACCTTGGTAACTTTTTTGTTGTGTCGCGTTCAGCACGCTAACAACACTCTACTTTTCATACAGTCATATAGCACATACATACTTAACAATTTATCTCACAATTGATATCCCATACAACTCAACATAATAGCATAAGAGTTCTAGCTAACTTCCTTACCTCAAATCCAAGCAATTTAAAGATGAGATAGCTTTCACGATGAGTCTAGATAAACCAATCAAACACACATCTTAAAACTAAATAAAACCAACCACATCTATAAACATAGCCCACGTGTGCATGGGCCATGCACACGTGGCACAAGTTGCATCCAAAATTCATTCATACAATAATCTCACTACATATGATTTATGTGTTTATAGAGCCATCTCGGGGACTTATGGACATATAATTTCACGCTCAGATATAATTAGATTATTAATTAAATTCTCTAATATAATAACCTTAATTTATTAATCTCAATATTATTCCACTAAAAATATGAGATTGCATTGTTGTAATTATAGACATTTATTTATGGAGTACTATTATATATAAAAAGTGTCTATCGATTTAATCGCTTCATACAATTTATTCCTCTATTAATGATTCATAATTAATGTAGGAATTAATTACCATTTCTCCTCTTTAATTATATCTTGCTTCCTTAAGTTCCATTAACTTTACTAGTGAAGGTTAATTCATAAACTTATTTATGAATTTGAGCTCAATAATCTTTCAGTTCCAAAAGCTAACCCTTAAGAGAACCATCATTCAATTCCTATCAGAAAGGTATAGATTCCATAGTTGTATATTATATCCCTAACTATTTACATCAATGAGTTCCCAAAACAAAAGTTTTCAGCCTGATCATTTTGAAAAATCATAACGAGTGAATCAAAGAACTAATATGACATAAATAGGAGTTCATAATAACTTCATGATTAAGATCAATTTGTTTTACTGCAAACTATTTAATGTATTCATCATTTCGACAAACCCCAAGTTGTCCTACTACATAAGTAATCTAGATCTAGATTACATGTATTCATAATATTAGTGAACTGTACTTACAGTATTTAATCCAAAGATTTCATATAACTTTGTTTTACTACAAACTATTTAAATTCGTTTCCTACAATCTTAATCCTCTCATACCAATACAAGATTGTAGTCACAATAGCAAATTTGTGAATTTTCTGATATTCATCTAAGATTATTCTATCAATACTAATAAACAATAAATATATGCTAAAAAATCATTTTAATTATTTATTTCATAAAACATTATTCAATACATATGCTTTAAAAAGCACTAATCCCAATAATTTTATCATATCTCTATTTTTGAATCAATGCTCTTTGTTATACCCTTTTTTTTTTACATGATAACATTTCAAAGAATAGAAATTATAAAGGGATGATGAACAAAACTAATTGCATTCCTGTTCTCACAAAGCACAAAGCAAACTACCAAACGCTAACAGAAGGGATTTGGTAGCCTAACCACATTCTTCAACCTCTGTTCGCACAAGAGAATTTCTCCCACCTTTGTTCGTAGAAGAGGGATTCTTCTACCTCTGTTTGCACAAGAGATGTTCTTCTACCTCTGTTCGCAAAAGGTAAGTTCTTTCACCTCTATTCGCACAAGGCAAGCCATCACACGCTAACATGAAGATTCTTGCCGCCCAGTTGCACACTCTTGTTCCTATTTGTTTATAGTTGTCTGAGGAATGCTAACAGAGATACTTGATCGCGACCTAATCGCTAACCTTTGTTAATTTCACACCTGTTTGTTCTTGATAGGCTATGACACTAGCAGACTTAGCAAAGGAGTACAACGTCGCCATTTATCAAAATACAAGTATATTTCTGTCATTATAATGTTGTAATGTATTATTTACAGGCTAAGCCTAATAGCTTAGGCCCATTATTTATATGTAACCCTAAATTTCTCACTATAAATGAGACGAGATGGGATAGGTCATCTTTTTGGGGCCAAACCACTATAAAATATGGTGTTATTTTATTTTATCATATATCTATTCTTGAATCTATGCTCTTATGTTAATGTCAACACTCCTATGTTCTCGAGTTGACCAAATACAGTGTCAATAGTTTGGTGCTTTCATTGAGAGAGTATATTCGAAAGGAAGAGATTCAATCTGACGAAGTCTACAAATAAAGACTTTGATGAAGTTATCTACAGCAAACCCCCAAATTTTCCAAGGACTAGATCAATTCACCTGTTCGATTGTACTTAGGCCATCTACGGTTCAATTGTTAATCACAAGCAAGCACCAGATTCGTCCAAGGCAAAGCACAAATCCAATGATCTATACAGAAAATAATTTCACATAATTGCGTTCAAATTGGAGCACAAGGCTGAAATTAAAAATCCAGCAATTCCGACTTGCAAGGTAGATCGATCACTGTAGTTCGAGAAAAGATCCACCTATGGTGGCGGCTTGTTCAAGTTGGAGATAGTGATAAATTGATTATTTTGAATTGTAATTGCATGTATGCATTTACGAAATCGATGGATATCAAAATGAAGCTTATAAACCTCAAAAAAAATTCATGTTCATTCACTTGTACATGACATGAATAGAAAAGAATCGTGTTCGCCCATGTGTACACTAGGGGCTAGCAGAGTCGAAACAAAAAATGAGTAACCTGGTCACTCACTTTTCCTACAAGGAATGACCAGGATTCAAAACGAAAAATATTAACAAGATTTGGCTCGTTTGGTTGTTGTTTCAAGTTCTCACCACTAAGAGGAAACATGTTCGCTCATCAATGTAGAAGAATCATGCACATCCCACATCACATGCAATTCTAAGATAGCATATATGAGCTATCAAGGAAATCAACTTACAAGTTTCATGGCACCTAAGTTCAACTTCAACCTCTCATGGCAATGAGATTTTGTTCGTTTATGTGTCTTTAAAACTTCCAGAGTTGAACGGAGCTTCAAAAACAAAGGGTTCTTATGGAACTAACAACTCAAAGCCATTAGTGACAATTCTGAGATTGGAGACATTCGAGCCATCAAAATTCATCTTTGAGCTGACCCACACGAGTCATTAGAGCTTATCACACCTCTACACAAGTCATCCAAGCAGTATTTGGTACCCATAGCCAAGCTGGTCATTACTCTACACAAGTCATTCAAGCTATAAATGAAATTCATCTCTGAACTAAACCATAATTTACATTCGAGATGGCGACAAAGGTGATCTCTGAGACAGTAATCACCCGAGTTGAAACTATAACATAAAAAATTATGTTCTCAATCGTACTTGTGTAAAACGAGCAGACAAGCAATTTTGTGATTTTCGAGATGACATAAACACCAATCGAGATGACTTAGTTTTCGAGACCTTGTCCACTCAATAAAGCTCATGCTACGCGAACAAGAAAGGAAGATTATTCTCGGGACCATTTCAAGGTCGCCAAAAACCCCTTTTCGCACACACAAGGGACAATTCGAATAGGGCAAAGATGGTTAGATCTGTTTGCTCAAAAGATTTGCTGGCTCGACTTATCCTTTTAATGAAACCTATTCACCCATGCATTCTTACAAGGGGCAAACATGAATAATGGAATACAACTCAAAGGATTATGCTCGAACCATTTTGAGGTAAACTTTGGATGGTTTGACCAAAAGGTTACAAACACTACTTGAAAGATTATGCTCGAACCATTTCGAGGTCAACTTTGGATGATTAGATTAAAATATTATGAAGACGGCTCAAAATTTCCAGCTCGAAGACATTCAGCATCAGTACCAAGAATAAGCAAGGTTGTTCTCGCTTATGCTGACACCTGAAACGAATAGAGTCCAAAGAATAATCAAAGGAGCCTGTTAGTTTATAGTACATTATGCTACCTTGTGAAAAATGAACAAAACACTCTAATAGACTATATCACATTTTTACATGTTCGCCTATAGTGCATTGTACGTAGTAAACAAGAAAACAAAAGTATGATTGGTACTCCTCAATGTTACCAAAAGAAGTCTGGTCGCCCACAAGCCCTCATAGAGGCTAAAACAACTTATTTTTACCTATTCACTAGACTATATACATAAGAAATGAATTGAAGCTTGAAAGCTAGAAACAAGCTCGCTCTTCCAACAATATACATAGAGAATGAACAAAAACAAAGAACAAACCTGCTAGGTGTGCGACAAAGATTGCTTCTTAGAATGATCACTATTAAAGATTGCTTCATAAAGCAATCACGATCAGAAAAGAAGATAACCTCAAATTCTTATTATAACAAGGAAAGAGGACAACTTTGAATTCTGCATTATAAAACTAGCTCGAACCTAGGGTAAAAATAGCCTAAGATTTATAACTTGGTTACTTGGGGGGCATATGGGTGTTGGATATAACCCCAAAAGGCACAATATATTACAATTTTTTTGTGCAACACAATTTTAAGTAATGTTTTAAGCCTACCCTGCTCTTATGAATAAAGGAGTATGAGTTGCGAGCAGTTATAAGCTCATCATACTTATGTGTTTAAATAAGTATGCAAAGTGATTGTGAGAATTAACGAAACAATTAGACGTACTTGAAAGTTTAAATAACACAATCAAGGCTTGAAAATTTCAAGTTAGTATAAAAGAGAAATTTGTAAATAAAAACTGAGCTAATACTATAACTCAGATTATCAACTATGATTCCAAATGAAACTTAACAAACTAGCATGAAAAAATCAAAGTTACAAAATCATGTTCTTAACCAGCAACAAGGCCTGAATGATAATAGGTAAGCTATTAAGCTATAAGATCCTAGTCCTAACCAGGTACAAGGCTTGAACACTAACAGGTAGCTATTAAGTAAACACTTAAATCTGGCTAAACCAGCCTTGAACCGAGTGGCTAAAATCAACTCGTAAGCATCCTCAGAAAAGAAGACGACCTTGAACTTTGATCAAGGATAACTTCAAATTCTTTTGGCTACTAGTTTAGAAGATAACCTCCAAATCCGGTTGCCTACCAATTCAAGGAATAACCTTTAGTGGCATGTTCGCATATCATAGATTGTTTGACTATGTTTATATACATTAAGCGAACATAGTGATTTTGTTACCCTATGGTGTCGATAAATGAATTTTGCTAAAAAGAGATGGAAGGACTGAGACTCCTAAATAATGTGGGTGGCATATAGGGTATAAGAAAGAACAAACAAGATAATTTTTTTTACAAACTTTCCAAAAAGTGTTATGTTCATTCTACCCAAAAAAGGCAAAAATGTGTATGCTCGTGTCTTGTTCGTTCTACCTATAACGGAGAAATTGTGTCTACTCACCTAAACATAAAGTCTAGACAATAACACAAATCGTGTAGAGACAAGAAAAACAAATATAAATAATACACAAGTTGTTTGCACCATTCACAAAAGGCAAAGTGGTATGTTTGTTCACATACAAGTACATAATACAATAGAAAATAAGGTCAAAAGTAGACTAAGCTATCAAGACTCTGGCTCGAGAGTCTGGTCGCTCGAGGTAGCTAAAGGGTCAAAAGAAGTGCTAGTCACAAGATCTTCAGGCCTGGAACTAACCTCACCATCCCCTGACTGTATTAAGGGGAGCAAACAGAAGCCTTTTTCTCATCAACAAGTCCCTATTCGCAAGCTTCTAGTAGGGACTTCTCTTCACCATTCAGAAATGATTAATCCATACTACAATCGTGTTTCAGGACCTCAAAGAACATGTTATTTAAGATCTTTCATTCTTCTTCTAGGATTTGAAGGCGGTCAACTTTAGCATCAGCTTTAAGTTGCTCAACCTTAACAGTATGAGACTTCTGGAGACAGTCAATCTCAACCTTTAGTTGATTGATCTCGGTACAAGAAGTGCTTTTGAGTTGCTCAAGCTCAGTCTTACAATTGTTCCTCTCACAACAAATAGTGTGTATCTCAGCCATGAGGGTACGACGTGTATCATCCTTATCCTTCTTCAAATGTCGATAGACTAAGATAGATGGGTAAAAATGAACATTGTCTCCAAAGGATAAAAAGAGATCAATACGAAGAAAAAAAAAAGTGAGAGATAACTAGTACAAAAATAAGAGAAGAAACATACTTGAACAATGTTGGTCATGGAATGGCAAATGATCTTGTTGGGGATGCAAAATCTGGAGAATTACCTGCCCGTATTTGGTCACTCTGAATAATCTCCTCAACCCTGGGCACCACCGTTCGAACACGAGTAGGAAGTGTGGAAGATAAGGACCTAGTCGTCGGGACTTCACTAGTAGTCGTCACAAGAGCTGGTGGTGTAACCCCAGCAGGAGACCAACTCTGGCGTAGACGAGCAAAAGAAGACTCCACAATTTTCCCCTTATCCTCGTTCGCTGACTATTTTCTCCTCTTATTATCCCTTGTACTTATAATTTCAGGGCCACTGAACAAATCTCAAGCATTCATGTCACCTCTCAATGAAAAGTGGTCAGATAAAATGCAAGTAAAGAATATATAGCAGTCAGGATGCGTTAAAGAATAGATAATATACCAGGAGGACTATCAGCAGTAAAAATTTCCTCAAGAAAATATTAATCTATCCAATAAGGGAGAGGCGATTCCCCATTTCCAGGGAATAGATTAAAACCTCCCACATCACTAAAAGAATCAAAAGGGAGAGTTATTTGCGATAAGCCAAATTCTAGATAGTTGGGCAACATAGAGCAAAGACTGCTCGGGGAAGAAGCAGCAGATTAAACCTAAAAATGTACTCTCTCTGGCTCATCATGAATAGTAATGACTGTGCCATTGCGAACAACATTAGTAACCTCCTCTGGTCGCCCCTCATGCATAAACTCCAATACCTCATAAATGGGAATGTAGTCAAACTCTGGAGGGGGAGATAGATGATCCAATGAGTGGTGCGGTTCGAGTAGACTGACCAATCACATATTGTTGTCATTGATAAGGAAATATGCATTCCTATACTTGTCACCCAATCACTGTAACTGAGAAAGACGCTCTTGCATCCCAGAGGTTGGAGTTAGTCACCTATAGCGACCTGAAACAACAATGTATGCAAACAGAGTAAGCATACAGTAAAGGATGCAAACAGACAACCTTATCAAAGGGAAACAACTAGACACTTACCAATATCACGAAATGTCCTATGCTCGGACTTGATAGCATTGGTAAAAAATTATTGACTAAAGTAGCGACTAGGGTTTGAAACACGACTCTCAAGGACTTCACCACCATAATAGCTACACAATTGGTAGAATCCTTCATAACTTGATGTGCGGTTGGACTTGATATTTAATAAGTAATGAGCCTCTAAACATTATGAGGAGACCAATCCAACACTCTGTATAAAATTCGTAGTAGTGCACATAATTTGTAACTGTTCGTTGTCAGTTGGAACGGGGCTATGCCAAAATAGTCACATATTTCCACAAAGTACGTGTGGAGTAGAAGGAAGGCACTTGCTTGGCAATGCATGAGACTCAAAGCAGTATATCTGTCTGGTGGGGAGCCTGCTCACTTGTCGTTAAGAGGGATTCTAAGTCCAAGTTCACCAATAAGTCTATACTTATCTATTAAATGAGATAGGTCACTTGTAGAAAAGGTGGGTCTCGATGTTACAAATCCTTCCGAGCTAAAGATCTCTCCAAGCTCTTTTTCGGTGTAGTCAACCTTCTTCCTCTTCCTTAAGGTTCTTGGTTTTTTGGAAGGTATGGACCTGGTCGCAGGTCAAAAGCAAATAGAGACGAACAGATCCTTGTACACTTCGAAGAGCGAGGACTAACCGAATTGTGAAAGAAATTGGATGTCTCGAAAACCAACCAAACCAAGTACCTAAAATGGAATGAAAAAAGTAAGATTCAGTTCGCACGTACACAATATGCAGCCTGTTTGCCAATAAGTGTACAACTACGGCAAACAAAACAAAAAAGATACTAAAACACAGAAATGAGCTAGCTTTCAAAGAGATCTATAATTTGTGAGAATAAGTAAACTCACTCATAAAAATTGAGCATGAGCTAAGCAAAAGACAACGTGTTTGTTCGCCTATTTGAACAAGGAGCGAACAGAACAAAAATGATATGTCAAAAGTATTCAAGGCTAGTTCAAAGCATCATGTTCGTTTATGGGCTGGTTCAAGCATCCTGTTCACAGGACATTAACAAATTCAACTTAAGGATAGGTGGATTGGATCAAGACCTAAGTGAGGTTGTTCGTATGGGCCTACATACATAATATGTTCGTTTTCAGCTTTACAGGAGAAGTTTTATTATCTGCCTATATCTATACATGGTGTGAATAGAATATGAAGAGGAAAAATAACATGTTCATTTATGTTCATATATAGGCGCTAAGCAAAAAAAATTGAAACCTCTACTCCACTGGCCTCAATTTACTTGGCATGTACCTATTAGATATTCATTAGTATACCATTTGGGACTTTGAATATTTGAGAGTGGTTGTTCGCTTATGGTTAGATGGATGGACAAAAAGGACATCTACTCACTTTTATTCACAAGTGCCCAATTAGTGGGAAAACATGTATCAAATCAAAGGGGGATAGATTTGTGTTCGTCTATGTGCTTATAGTGTTCGTCTATTTTCTTATTAGAAAAAGTAACATAAAAAAAAAAGTTACAATAAGCGAGAAGCATCCAGTTCGTTCACTGTTGGAAAAATGGCATAAAACTATATGTTCGTAATAGAATAAAAGCTAGCATTCTTGATTATTATTTCACAACCCAAAGAACACAATGTTCCCACCAATATGCAAGAAACAACCAGAGGAAGACCCTCTACTCTGGTTCAACTAGTATATATAAAGCGAACTAACAACGAGGGATTGGTTCGTTTGCTTATGTACATATAAAATAAGCAATGTTCATTCATGTACTAGAAGTTAAAGGTGCAAAGGAGAAGCAATAATTCCACACGTATCTTTGAAATGAATGGGATTGGGAAGGACGAACTCATTTATTTTTATTCAGGAAGAATCAAAAGCTTACCAAAAAGACCTTTGATTACCAACAGTTTCCTGAAATCAGCAAGGTAAGCTCGAAATTGCAGCACCTCTGAGGACTTTAAACCTGGGGCTTCAAAGACGTGAAATGTCGAGGGCTTAGTTAGAGAGTTTTCATTAGTTTTGACTCAGATTTTCAATAGTTTTAAGAGCCCAAAAACTACAGCCTACATAAGATAGAAATGAATACCCAACAAAGTAAATAAGCATGGTGACGGCGGCAGAAGTACTTCTCCTTACCCAATGATAACTTCACTCCAGCTAACAGAAGGAAGTGCTCCAGTCGTAGCGTCGGCTTCTCCTAAGAGCAAGGGGGTCGGCGACAGATGGCTTCTACAATCGTGAAAGCTTCTAAGGGAACCACAATAATTTGGGCTTTAGGTTTTACAAAGTAATGGGCCTACGTTTCTTGCAAAATAGTGGGCCTACAACTCATTTGTTAAGGAGTGCAAGTGCAAACAAGCCCAAAAGGTTGCTGTCAAATTGAATGCCTATTGAACGATTAGAGAAGTGATCGCTTGGATACTAAGGAAACATTTATTTTATTAAAAGGTCATTTAAGTATATAACCAAAAAAGAATGGGGAAATTTCTCATATAACTAAGTCAGAATTATTCAAAGCACAAAAACTAACATGGGGGCAAATGTTATACCTATTTGTTGACGGTAAGAACTCAACAACGAATTAAGGTCAAAAATTCAAAGAATTAAGGTCAAAAATTCAAAGAATTAACAAGAAACTTATGAACTTAGAAAACCTTGTAGAAGTTTAAAGAAAGATTGCAGAAGAGTAATGGAAGAAAATGTGTATATTGCTCTTAGACTAGTCTGGTGTTACAAGAATTTTCCAGCCCCCTTCAATGATCAAGTGAGGTCATTTTTATAGGTAAGCTCTAATGGTCCTTAGTACATTGTGGTCCTGAATACACAATGAACTGCATATCCAGGCTCTAGGTGATCGTGGTGTAGGTGGTAGTGGTGTTGGAGGAGTGGTGTTCGGCTTCAGTACGTGTCAGGGGTCTGCAAATGTACTCTACCTTGGTACCAGGTCATACCCCCACTAATTGTCAGTTATGAACCACATACGCTTGCTGGGGGAGTCCTTACTATGTACCATTCTTGTACTGCCACTATTGACATAGTACAGGAATTGCACATGTATCTTCTGCACTGGTATGAGAATCTTATCCACTATACCACTTTTTGGGGTCGTATCCATGTCTTGAGTTCCTCAATGTTTGGTTAAGTGAGGGCACTTGTGAGTTGGTTTATAAGGGCATGATCCGAGAGGCCTTGCATTGGTGCTTAACGCGGGGGGTCTCGTGAGGTGTGACCATTCTTTGGCGTGAGACGCCTACCCTCGCGAGGCGTCTCCCTCGGAGGGAGACACAGGTCCCGTGGGGTGTAACCACTCCTTGGTGCAAGACGCCTACCCTCACAAGGCGTCTCCCCCAGTGCGAGACGTGGGTCCCATGGGCAGTAACCACTCCTTGGTGTGAGACGCCTAACCTCGCGAGGCACCCCCTGAGGTGCGACTCTCCCTTAGTGCGTGGTGCGTGTCTCGCGAGGTGACCCTTATGGTGCGACTCTTCCTTGGCGTGAGGTGCATGTCTCGCGAGGCGCCCCCTGAGGTGTGCAGCAGCAGTACCGCGAGGCACCGCCCCTCCTAGGCACGAGGTGCCTTCTCTTGCGAGGCACCACCCTCGACATGCAGCAGTAGTCCCACGAGGCATCGCCCCTCCTAGGCGCGAGGTGCCTTCCGACGAAGTGCTTAGAGTCACAGGAGGTGAGGGTCTCACTTTTTGGTCTTGTGGGGTATCGGTGACAAGGAGGCCATCTTCGACGTATGTTAAATTTTTGGCGTCCACATTAGGCCTTTGTAAATGTGAAGTTTTTCCATCCACACCATTTTTGGGCATTTATAATGTTTTAAAAAAATAACAATTATAAAAGGATGATGAACAGAACTAATTGCATTCATGTTCTCACAAAGCACTAAGCAAACTACCAAGCGCTAATGTAATGGATTTGGTCGCGTAGCTCTATTTTTCAACTCATGTTCGCTCATGAAGGTGGTAATTCGCTAACAAAGACATGTGTTCGTGTATCTTGGATATTTTATGCATGTTCGTTAAAGTCAGACTATCTACGCTAACAGACTTAGCAAAGGAGTACATAGTCGACATTTATCAAAATACAATTATATTTGTGTTATTATAATATTATTTATGGGTCAAGCCTAATAGCTTAGGCTCATGATTTAAATGTAACCCTAAAACCTCACTATAAATAAGAGGAGATGGGATAGAAACAGGGGAGGCAATTCATAATGTCGAAATTCCATTCTTGTATAAACAATCTTTATGTAATGTAAAAGCGAAGGAAGACTATAGAACAATCGACAACATAAGTTCGCCGGAAAATATGATTCTTCAAGCTTAAATATCAATAAAAGTGACTAAGTGGACGTAGGTCATCTTTTTAGGTCCAAACCACTATAAAATATGGTGTTATATATTTTATCATATTTCTATTCTTGAATTCATGCTCTTATGTTCTCGAGTTGACGAAAAACGATGTCAACAAATATGTATAGGGTTTATACATTTCTAGACACTGTGTTTTGTCCGATTACCTGTTTGGACCCTATGTTTTGTAAAACATTTCAAATAGACCCCTAAAGCCGATTTTGATCAAAGTTTTTTTTTAACAAAAATCACAAATAATTTACCAAACTAACAATTCAGAATAAAAGTACAATTATTCTGTTTAATAACTGTGTTGTTATAATTAATTTTTTTCATCAAAATTTTATTTTGGGTTCTATTTGAACCATATTTTAAAATACATAGTCCAAAATGTAATTTTTCAATATACATGGTTCTAACATGTAATAAAACAAAACATAAAGACCCAAAAAGTATAAACCCTAAAATATATATATATATATATGGAAGACTTCTTAATGGTTAGTATATGGGTACTAACAATTATGATGATGTGGCAACATAGTGACTTGATATATCAAGTCATCAACAGGTAAATATTTTTTTCTATATTAATTTCAAATTTAGTTATTTCTTTTTTTATATAATTAATGTTGTTTCCAACCAATGAGAGACACTAACTATATTTAGAAATTGACATATATTTGAAAAATGAAAAGTTTACAATATTATATTTTCATAATAAATGCACATTTTTTTATCAGGTAACCCTTCCAAAAAAATGAAAAAATCAAAAAAAAAATTTAGAAATATCAATTAACAACTATAAATATAGATCATTAATCTTAATCCCATAGTTAATATTAAAATAATTATCATGGGTAGTAACCTTTAATATTGCAACCATGTATATATTTACCCCCACTTTACCCTAATTCAGTTGATAATATTTTACCAGCTAGAATAGGTTACCTCCATATAAAAGATAGTGACCATTCATGAATAAGATCAATTTTGTCAAATTTAATTGCCATTTATTTAATCTAACTTTTTAAGAAAGGAAAATAAAAAAAATGAGAGAATCAATTACAATTAAATCACCTGACAAAAAAATATATATATATAATGAAATCATAATAAGATATATATTTGTGACTTGTCAGTATGAATCATTAATAGCATTTGTTTGTTTATTTATGTACAGACACATTTATGATAACTATTAGAACTTGGCAACAATACTGATTTTTTATTTTATTTTTTCTAAAAAAAACAAATAAACACACTTGAAGAAAACAAGCTTTGAATCAGAAAGCCACAGTAGAAGCATAATGGAAAAAACTTTCATGAAGATTTGATCTCTTCACTATTGTATAAAAGAAATCTTATATGGTAGTTTTCTCACAAAAGAAAAAAAAAGTCCATTATATATACTTGGTGGTAAATGGTAATATTAGTGTATTTGAATATTCGATTGTCCCGTATGATTCATAATAATTTTAAATATTGATTAAAAATTAATTAAAATATAACTAAAATGTTGAATGTATGTACATTGTCTTTTAAGTGATGATTTTCGTACTTCGGGTTAAATTCGATTAGTTTTCTTAAATAAAGAATTTTATCACAAGATTTATACTTAAAATTTTTTTTTTTAGCAAATATTTTTAAATTATTATTTCTTGGTAAATCATATAATAAAAATAGTGTGATTTATTATTAGTGGACCACACATAAAAAGTAGTACAAATCAACTAAAAGCTTATTATTGAAATAAATTAAATGACGAAAACACTCATAAATCAAGATTACATAGTAATTAGTATCTTTTATCAGTTTAGTTAGCCTTAACTTTATTAAATAAGATATTCTAGTGACCCCATATATAATGATTTAGATATACTCACACACGTGACAAAAATTAAAATCTTTAAGGCTCTAAACAAATTCTCCCTCAAAATAGATGTGATGATTTATGAAGTAAATTCTTAATAAAAGATGAACTCAATTATTATTAAAAAAATATATAAAGGATACATATATATCTTTATAGTTGGGGGATAATGAGTTTGGTGGGTTATTGGATAAAGAAAATTATTGTGTGTGTATGCATGTCAATTATTGTCATGGCCGAGTGAGTGACAGTATCATGGACCCATATTGATGTGAAACTCTTCTACTTGGTAGTATAAAAAATTAATGTACCAACCCATAATGTGCAACATGAGACGTTGCTTCAACGATGTACAGCAAACAAAGCCATACTCGATTCATGAGCACCTCGATCACCACACAAAATTTGAGGTTCCCCTTCCACCATATTTATCTCAATTAAAATGTCAAATCTTTGTGGTGTAATGTGAGAAATAAAAAATAGCATATTTTAATATAATATAATATAATATAATGAATTATGTTAAATTTAAAATGTATTGAAGTTATGGTAAATTTCAAATTAAACAAAAAAATTTATATGTAATAAAATAGTTTTTTTGTACAGTGGAGACTTGAGAGCTAGCCTCAACTAGCATTAATAAAATATTTATAAAAAATTATTAATGAAATAATTTATTTTATTTATTTGAATATCAATTATAATAAAATTTGTTAGGTAGTTATTACATAAATATTATTATTCTTTACTCTTTTTAAGTATAATATTAAATTATGTACTAATAATATTTTTTATTGAAATGAACTAAACATAATATTTAATTACTCTTTTTTTATGTAATTTTGTTATCAACATTAACATTTGTATTAAAGATACTTTAATCATGAACCTCAAAAGCACAACTCAAGCATTCGTTCAAGAACCACATAGCACTCAAACCCAAGGCCCTTGTTAAACTTATTTTTTCTTGTTCGAGATCTCCATCTTCTCTTGTCATTCCCACTCACCATATCATTCTCTTGTTTCTTTCAATTTGACCCCAATTAATTATTTAAAACTCGTCCAAAAGTCAAGGATCATATAAAACTATCAAATAAACAAGTGAAGTGAGAAAAAAAAAAATGCTTCCTTGTGCCCCAATAAAATATATAAATAAATATAAGATAACTCTAATAAGAAGAGATGAATGAGCAAAAATAGTATCCGCTCCATTATGAGATTTTGTATGGCCTATATATGTGTTTTTAGTTCTTGTAACAAATAAATACTCCATAGCGAGTAGAGACCAAATAACCAAAATTCATTATATATATATATATATATATATTTATATATATATAAATTTAGTTGACAATTCTTCTACAAGGGCTTAAAGTGAAGCCCTATCGGTAGGGCTCTCAGTGTTTTTCGACCCGTAAACAGTTTTTTGCGCAATTTTTTTTTATGACCGTATATATTGTAGCTATTTAGAGCATCCTGCAAACTTTTAGAAAATTCTGAATAGTTTACAGAATAAAAAACTAGGTTCAAACATGTTATTTTTCACGCGCATAAAAAAAATTAGTCATACGTGCAACAACATGTTTGAACCTAACTTCGGTACTGTAAACTATTCGGAATTTTCTGAAAATTTGCAGGATGCTCTAAATAGCTACAATATACACGATCATAAAAAAAAGTTGCGCCGAAAACTGTTCAAGGGTTGAGAACACTGAGAGCCCTACCGGTAAGGCTTAAAATGAAGTTCCTATAAGAGAATTTCCCTATATTTATATACATATAACTATAGTTGGAGGGCTTTACATAATTTATTAATCTTAAGTAATTCGAAGTTTATAACAGTTACACTCAAATTTTGAGATTAAATAAATATCCTCAAAATATAGGCTCAAAATGAATAAGCTCGAAAATAATAAGTGTTAGCAGTACACTTGTATAATTTGACACATGATTCAAGATCTGTTAGCGCTCGCGCAGGAGTCGCAGCATTCGAGCCTGAGCTACAGGCTCGAAGACACCAACCTTCTTCGAGGAACGTATTCAACCAAATTACTGGATGAGGAGGAGGCTACAACTGGAACGATGAGCTCAAAGCTTGGCCAATCTCGAAAGTGCGTCAGCACAACGTGTTTGCCACACAGAAAGGCTGTTAGGAAATTCCTATTTCATAAGGATTCGTTATTACCATATATTAAATCCCTATCATCATGGGATATTATGTAATTAACGCATTTAATATATTTATTTCAAATTTGAATGCTTGATTGTAACTTCCCTGAATTGGGGTAAGATATTCCTACAATCATGTATGTAAATAGTCTGGTCTAATTCATTTGTAGAGACACATAAATTGGACTGGAAAAACTCTGCCAAATTTCTTTCATTCAAAGCTTTGAGAGAGTATTGATAATAGCAGTGACTCGTGGACTAGACAAACTGTTGAACCATGTAAAAAACCCCTAAATCCTTCTATTTTATTTTCAATATTATTGTTTAGTGCTCATCATAATTAAGTTGACGAAAAACGACATCAACAGTTTGGTGCTTTCATTGAGAGCATTAAGCAAATCGTTGTATTGTTTAATAAAATACCCCATGCACATCATCAATGGCCGCCTTGAACATCCTCGGAACTGGTGGGCGACCAATTCCCCAAATCCCCAAGGAGCGTACTCCTTAGGCCGAGAACCACTCACGGAGGCCTGGGAAGCAACCCATGGTAGATCAGAGCCTCAATGAGGGGACTGCATCATCAACCTTTAGGAGGCAACCTGTTTAGACCCCTCAGGGCCAATGAGGATTTGTATTATAATCCTAAAAGTTACATACCAATCGTGGAATTGGAGAATCGCAGATTGCGTGAACAGCTGACCGAGGCTACAGTGTGAAACGAGGAATTGGCTAGGCATGTCGCTGAAGTACAAGCACCACCCCGAAGAACCAGAGGATGACCCCGAGGGAGTACGACTGCCAGAATAGTAGAGCAAAGAGCCCAGCAGGCCTACCCAGGACAAATACCGGCAATGATCGATTCGGGGGAAACACTCAAAACACTACTCGGAACAATACTACGGGAAATGCACCTGGTGGAACTGGGAATAATCGAGCTCCTCTGGTAGCTCGGAATGATAACCCCGAACCTGTCAGGAACAACCCGGAGTCCATAAGCCAAAGCTCAGCAAGAAAACTTAAACACATAGCACTTATGAGCTCTCAAACTCATGGCTGGTTCAACTTCCTTTTCCCCTTACCTATACCACATAGCACCCGTGAGCCAAGGCTCAGCAAAAAAAGTTAAACATACTCATAAGCAGTTAATAACACATTGGAGTGAAATGACAACTTGCCCCAAAAAATAACACAAAAATCTCTAAACACTAAATTAATGAATAAAATATGGCTTTACTTGAAAAAAAAATGGAAATATTTTTCCACACAACTAGTTTAAATTAAAGAAAAGCCATAAATTAAGCAAAATCTCAAAATATCTATATTTATGAAAGGAAAATGAAAAAATCCACACGTAATTTCCACTTAAAAAATTTTTTGTTGTGAAAAGCTCTATGTATTTTTTTTTTGTTTATTATTAATTTTTTTCTGTTAAATTTATAAATTTTATTTTACACACTCATATACATTTAATTTAGGTAATTGATCATTAATAAATTATTTATATTCCAAAAATTTATATATTTAATGATAATGTAGGTATTTGGATTATTCACGGATGGTGTGAAAACTTCAGTTTGGGATCCTCCACCTATTTTTTTTTTAATTCAATAAAGAAAGAAATATTAATAATAATTTAGAAAAAGAGCAGAAGTGGAAAATAGAAAAACCTCAAATGGATAGATATAGTGTAACTTCAATTAGCATGACCATGTGATAGTTTTTGTGAAGGCCAACGGGGGACCAGAAAGCTTGGAAAATTATGGATGGTCATTTGAATAGGGCACGCATTTTAATATTATTCATAAAGACAAAATAAGTTAAGAAAATAATGGCAAAAAAAAAAAACAATAATATATTTATATTGAGAAAGACAGGTCGATCAATGGGAGTCTATAAGTTCCAGATCGGAGATAGGGCACGCATTTCTTTTGTCTTTTGCCTTTTATTAGATTTACTAGAAGATATATACAGTAAAAGTGAAATAGATCTTTAGCCCCTAGCGTTATCGACTGCCAGTCTGAATCTCATCTTATGTAAAACGTGGGAAAATATAACAAAAACGACGATTAACATAAATGTGAGAAACGAATTCATTGCACTAGAATTATATGGATAATGTAGAGGCATCAAATAATATTAAGTTCAAATCGGAAAATATGCTCACAATCTCAACATCTGTAAACTATGCTTAAAAATGGACAAAATTGCTCGTACCATAATTCTAACCCCCAGGACAGTGACAAAAGCGAAAAGCTTTTCAGAGTGAACTAATTGTATATTAAAAAAATTAGGAGGTTTTCTTTTACATTAAAAACATATATATTTTTTTAATAATTCAATGTGGAAAATACGACAAAGGAAAAAAAATTAGGGGAGCTGAAACTCAAAAGGTACATTTGATTGGGAATAAAGTAAATAGAAGAATGAGAATAGGAAAATAATTATAAATTTAATGGAATAAAATTTAAACAAGTAAAAACAATATTAAAAAAATAATCAGCAAATATATATAATGTGGAAATATATATATTTAACAACAATATATATAGACAATTCTTCTACATGAGCTTTATTTTAAACTCTATCAGTAGAGCTCTCAGTGTTTCTCGACCCGTGATCAGTTTTCGGAGCAACTTTTTTATGACCGTGTGTATTGTAGCTATTTAGAGCATCCTGTAAATTTTCAGAAAATTTCGAATATTTTACAGTACCGAAAACTAGGTTCAAACATGTTGTTTTCCACGCGCATAAAAAAAAGTTAGTCACGCGTGCAACAACATATTTGAACCTAGTTTTCGGTACTATAAACTATTTGGAATTTTCTGAAAATTTGCAGGATGCTCTAAATAGCTACAATATACACGGTCATAAAAAAAATCGTACCGAAAACTGTTCACAGGTTGTAAATACTGAGAGTCCTACCGGTATGGCTTAAAGTGAAACTCCTATAAGAGAATTCCCCTCTATATATATATTTATAATTATCCACTTTAAGAGCTTTTTCTCCTATAATGTGGAAATATATATATACATATACATATTTCTAATTATCCACTTTAAGAGCTTTTTCTTCTATAATGTGGAAATATATATATATTTCTAATTATCCACTTTAAGAGTTTTTTTTTTTTTTTTTTTAAATGTAGTAGTCATTCCACTATAATAGCAGAAAAACCATTCTATTTAGCATGACATTCAAATATTTTAAACTATAACATAACAAAAGATGGAATTAAAATAGAATTAATATAGTATAGCTGCAACGCTACCTTTATCTAACTCTTGTCTTCTCTCTCTCTCCTCATTATCTAATCCTTCCATAAGACCAACATTCCCGTCTAAAATACAAAGATTCGTCATCTTCACCCACGAAAATACCAAGTTTCTATGTTTGTTGCCTCATTAAAATACTCATTGATCAGTTGATCAATTGTAAGATGGTAGCGTCCTCATTTCAGACTCGAATGGAGGCTAACTGAAGTTTAATCCAATCACCAAAGCAAACTCCCCAACACCAAATCTAAAGAAAGTTGACCCCAAAAAGAAAGGAAACTCGTCATTTAACCTGGATGTGATCCTACGCAACAACAATTAGAACAACTAGTGCAATAGATTTCTAAAAAAATTGAATTTTAGGGGCATTGAAGAAGTGTTAGAAATGGGATGTCATTTCTGACAAATTCTTCACCAATTTCCCTTGTTGTTCTCATTCACAATAATGAAGTATATATATAACAAAATATTGTTTAGAATCCTTGCTCTCCAAGGCTCGGTTGATCTCCTAAAAATCCTCCTAATCACAAAGATATATTTACCTAAAATACAAAGACTAAATTAAGGAAAAATATTCATCAAAAGATATGCACAATAAACTCATATTTTAGTCACAATATCGTAATACTTCCCCTCAAGTTGGAGCGTGAAGATCTCGAACGCCAACTTGCAGAGTAGAAACTCAAATTTTGCTTTCCCCAACGCTTTGTAAAGATGTTTTCCAATTGAACACTAGTGGAAACATATGACGGACAAATCATCCCTTTAGTCACCGCATCTCAAACAAAATGACAGTCAGTCTCTATATACTTTCTTCTTTCATGAAAAACTAGATTTTGAGCAATGTACAATGCTGACTGACTATCATAATACAACTCCATACCTTTCGGATGTCACACACCCAAGTCGCCTAAGAGTTGTTTAAGCCACTTTGGTTCACACATTGTTGTTGCCATTGATCTATACTTAGCTTCTGCAGATGATCTAGACATTGTTTGTTGCTTCTTGGTCTTCCACACACAGGAGAACAACCATATAGCACTAACCATCCTGTCAAGAAACGACGTGTAAGTTGACAACTAGCCCAATGATCATCATGAGTTTGTTTCAATAATTGGGACAAAATATGAACTGAAAATGCAAGATTAGGTCTCGTCATAGACAATTAAATTAATCTCCCTACAAGTCTCGTATACGGTGTTGGATCTGCAAGGAATTTTCGCTTGGCAAGCGCCAAATTGTGATTTTGTTCCATAGGAAATGATGCAGGCTTTGCTCCCAATAAACCCATTTCAGAAATTATCTCAAGTGTGTATTTTCTTTGGCAAAGAAAAATTCTTTTTGACTACGGTCTACCTCTAGCCCTAAGAAATACTTCAAAACTCACAAATCCTTCATATGAAAGCACATGCCAAGGTAATCTTTTAAACTTGTCAATTCAACCTTATCATGTCCTGAAATAATCAAGTCATCAACATAAACTAACACATTAATCTAAGTTTTTCCCCTGCACAACCCAAATAAGGAATAATCTAAATAGGATTGCACAAATCCATAATTCTTCAACGTTGTTGACAGTTTCGCAAACCAACATCGAGAACCTTGTTTCACACCATAAAACGACTTTTTCTACTTGCAAACCATGTCAGGATTTGTATTTTTGAAACTTGGAGTGTTGGGGTTTTATGACCTAATTAAAATCCAATTTTTTTGTAATCTCATTTTATTATCAATAAAAGAATAGAAATCATTTTTTCACTTGGTCAATCACTTTGCTCACATGTTTTATTTTAATGATTATTTGTTTAATATAAACTTCTATTAATTCTTGAGCATATAGCTAATCATATTTATAGTGACGTAATCACAGTGGAATATAAATATGATTATATGTTCAAAATAAGTTAGTCCTAACATTTGTCAGTGCACAGGATTTACACTGACTTGCCAATCTACAATATGATCTACTTACACATTATAGTGTTATGTTCATTCCAGAACATTAGCAAAGTACATAAGATCAGATGTATTTGTAATATCAGACTGGACCGATATTAACAGTAGATAGGATAAGTAAACATACTGTTATTATCTATTCTAGCCATATCATATAGTTTACCATAAGTCAATTCAATCTCAATTTTGTGTGGTTAGTATTCTAACTGGTTGTATTATTTGAGTTCTTTGACTTGTTCGTTACCAGCTTACCCTACGAACTAGCCCATACTTACATCTTGGGAACTCAGTAGTATAATTGAGTGAGAGTGTTAATCACAGATATGAACATCTATAGCTTCTGATGAAGAAGTGAAATGATGGTTCCCTTTTATTTTGGTTCAAGGTGTTAAATGATAGTGATCTTATTTCAGTAATTAATATTAGTTAAATGAAATATCATTTACAAGGAACTAAGTGTTTTAACGATAAAATACAATGAGGGGTAAAACAGTATTTTAGTCTCATCTCATTGTAGACCGTCTATAGAAGATTGAGTGACAATTATGGTTGTAACAATAGATAATTAATAACGTTTCTATATTGCTTATAGAGTGTTCTATGAATTCAAGATTGCGATTTCGAGTCTTTAGTGGAGTCACAAGGAATTAATAAGTTAGTAAATTTATTTGATAGATTTATGATAACTTATTGGAGCTTGATTTTATAAGTCTATGGTCTCCACTGTATCTTGGATAAAATCATCTAGATAGTCACAATTAATTGATTTAATTATCAATTAGAATTATCAAAGTTGACCAGGTCAATTTTAGATAGTTTCACAGAGTTATACAATTTAGAGAAGAAACGAGAAATTAGGGCAGATTTATTAATTAAGATAAATTGGTATCTAAATTAATAAATAAATATAAATAAAGGTTCAAATTATAAATAATTAATTTGATAAAGGATTTAAATAATTATTTAATTAATTAAATCAATAGAAAATAATACAGACCTTGATTTTAAGTCCAATGGGCTTATAATCAAATGGGAAATTTCACGGGCCTAAAGCCCATGATAATTTTGACATAGGGCTGATATTATCTATTATTTAATTGATTTTTTTAATGAAATAAATGACCTAATTGAGCCTATAAAAGGAATGCTAAGTGAGAGATGAAATAATTTTTCTGAATCACAAGTTTCTGAGAAGATCTATTAGGTTTTAGATTCTGTCTACTGCATAAGTCTTTTTCTAAGCCTTAGTTTTTCTCTTCTATTATTCTTCTCTCTGTATCTATCTCATGTGTTGAAAATTTCTCACCCTAGTCTAGGTGATTCTAATGATACTTTGGAAGGCTGTGAAGAAAATTGAAGAACGGTTCAGTTTCTTGGTAATACCCTGCAACTGAAAGGATACAAGGGTTAGAGAAACTGAAGGAAAGACTCATTCATTCCATTGCGTACAATGTAAGTATTCTTATCATTATTTATTTTTGAATTAAATTTTAGAAACATATTCTAGGTTGTCACATATTAACTTGTTTAATATTAGATCTACATGAAAATAAATAAAGATCTTGTATAAATTTCCCTACATGGAGGAACCTTCATATAAGCCTCCTCACTTAAGTCACCACGAAGGAAAGAAATATGCACATCCATTTGATGTACCTCTCAATTTTTAACAACAGCAATTGCAAGAAAAATACAAACTGTTACGATTTTTTCCACAGGAGAAAATGTCTCGTTTTAGTCAATTCCTTCCACCTGATGATTTCCATAGATCGCAAGTCTTGCTTTGAGCCACTCTGTAATGCCCTACTACCCTACAGTCGTCACCATGTGGTTTTAAAATGTGTATTTGACTCGTTAATCGAGGGGTTAGGCCCAAAAGTGTAATTAAATTAAAACAAAGACTCATTTAATAAAACTTTCATATAAAAGATTTGAACTTTCATTAAGATTATAAAGGAGTTATATTGGGATCCCAAAATATTGTTTAAGACATATTTACAATTCAAAAGTCATTGTTCAGTCTACCTAGGCGACAAAATCGGTAATGCCCCAAAATCACTAATAAGGTTTAGGACCTTGATTAGGAGGCCGGGAGGGCCATAATTGATTTATTATGCCTTTCAATGATTATATGCATGTGTTATGTGAATTATATTATAATATGATAATAAATGCATGCATATGGGTCCATTTTTAATTATAAGGAAATTTTGGTAATTTGGCTTGTTGAGGGCGTAATTGTGTATTTTCATGCATGTTGGTGAATTATGAATAATACCACATTATATGTGGATTTGTTCGAGCCATTTGGCATGAGACAATATTTGAATGCAAGTTATCGGTCTGGTCATAACGTGGTTAATTTCGGGGCTCGGGGTGAGTCTCGGGGTAATTTGAGGATTATAACATTACCGGGAATTAAAGTGGGAGTAACAGGAATTGGAGGGTGTAAATTATGATTAACGAAATAGGCTGGAAATGATGATTTTTCCCTTGGTGGCTATTTAGGGTTTTTAATTAGGCGTAGGGGCAATATGGTCTTTTCACCGTAAGGTTATATTTAGCCATTAGAAGGCTGTAGAATTAGGAAAACAGAGCATCATTTCTTCACCTTCTCCTGATAATCTTCTTTCCTTCATTTCTCCTTGGATTTTTGAAGTTCTTTTGAGGAACCAAGCTAGGAAACCAAGCCTTGAGGGTTTTGGGTTATGTTTTACCATTGAAGAGGGTGTGATTATGAGATTGAGGTGAGTTTTCAACCATTAAAACCCTGGTTCTTGCCCTGTTTTCGTTTTGGTTTTTCGGATGGATTTTTAAGTTGGATAATGGGAAATGATGGGAGTTTTTGGCAAGGGTTACTTGGATTATGATGCCTAGCAATTGTGTATATGGTTTTCATGTTCATTTGGGAGTTTAATTGAGGTTTGGAAGCTTGTTTTTCAGGTTGGAAATGGAAAACTAGAAGGAGGGAAAAACCAAGGTTGATCAGCCTGGTCCTAGCTCTACAGCGTCCTAGGGGGGGCACTACAGCGCTAGCCAGGGCAAATCAATCTTGGTTGTAGCGCTGGGGCGCTAGAGGGGCAGTGCTGTAGCGCTACCCTGTTTTTCTTGATGCATATTTGGGGCACTTTTGAGGGTTTTTGGCTTGGGGTTTCAATTCCTAAGGCTCGGAATCGAATCTACTCACCGTCTGGGTACGATTCGGGGTTCCGGGAGTGAGGTTTAGGTCAAGAACCTTTTATTGTTGATTTCATTAATTGGAGTTCCATATTTGGTTATGACTAGTTGACCTCTAAGGGATTAAAGGATCAATTGATCTCAAGGGTCGTTTTATTGTTATTTCTCGCTCGAACCAGAGGTAAGAAAACTGCACCGAGTATGTGATGCATGTGATGCATGAGAAACATGTGATTAGGGCATGACATGAATATTGAATATGAGATTGACCAGAGCTTGAGTCTCTGTGTTTGTGCATGATCATAATTATGCTAATGATTGTTAAGTAAGCATGTTGAATGCCCTACATTTGGATATTTGACATATGGTATATGCCTAGTTGCATTGCTTACTTGTGTATGGCACTGACCCATGAGTTAGAAATCTGCAATGGTGTCGGTATTAACTGTGAAGTTATGACTCACTAGTCAAGTTTGGCAGTAATACTAAGCACTGGTCATATGGTATTGGCTTAAAAGTCAAAAACGGTCTTAGCGTATTTAATGCAAGCCGAAAAGATTAGATATAATCGGCATCAACATTGAATGACTCATCATGAGAATTAATGCCGGAGCGACCTAAAGTTTGATGAAAACTAAAAGTGCTTGTCTAGCCTATGGCTAGTCACTTAGAGTCAGGGCCAGAAGGCCCAGGTGACTGCATCGTCACATGGCTATGGGTGTTGAGCCCACGTAGTGACTCACTCATCAGTCACTCATCTGGTTTACGTTAGTGACTCACTCATCAGTCACTCATCATGGTTATCAGAACCTCAAGTGTTAAATCACTCATCTAATTAGGGCTATACGCTCCATCATGGTTAACAGGACCTCCAGTGTTAAATCACACATTTGATTAGGGCTACATGCCCCATCATGGTTAACAGAACCTCACGTGTTAAATCACTGATATGACTAGGGCTACATGCCCCATCATGATTAACAGAAGCTCAAAGTGCTAAATGACTCATCTGATTAGGATTGACTTGATAGTCATCCATTCAGGAGGGCAGGATCCCCCATCATTATTTGAACCTATTTGCATGCATGAATAGGGCTATTATTGCTAGGCATGCACATTATGATTTAGTAACATGTTATTACTATTCATGAGCATATTGAGTTTTCTTGGTGAGCCTCGGCTCACGGGTACTATGTGGTGCAGGTAAAGGCAAAAGAAAGCTGGACCATCCTTGAGTTGGAGAGCTTAGGTGACGATGTGTACATATGCGGCTGCTTGACCACCACGACCGAGGGTTTAAATATGAACTAGGGTTAAACCCTATTTTGCCGCTTGGTTCGGCTGGTTATAAGACCTTTTCTTGTAATTATCCTTTAAATTATGTTTTTGGGATCCCAATGTATATGTTAAAAGTTTTAGTGAAATGTTGTATCTTAACCAAAAATTTTAATCCTAAATCGCTAATCATACTTAGTTACATGATTATGGCCAAATGACTTGATTAGAGAGTTTAGAACTATTTAAAATGCACATTGTAATGATCCCTGGGTAGCAGGGCATTACAAAATCATACATTATACTGTGCTCCTCAAAAGTACTCCAACCGTGGCGGCCAAGTAGGCCAAACATGTACGAACCCCTCCATGCCCTCCAACTCATAATTGATCGACCTTTCCCTTGCCCTTACCTGCACCATAGAGCACCATTGAGATAAGGCCCAGTAAGAAAACTTCACCAGCACAACATATAATAATTTATTTCAATAAATGAATAACTAATCAAATAGAACATACAATCTGTAACGCCCTGGTTACCCCAGAACAGTTACGGTGAACCGGAAATTTGACCCATTGTCTGAGTCCTTTGGTCAAAAACGTGTTCTAAGTGTTATTAACAGGTTAAGGTGAAAACCAATAAAAAGGAAATGATATATTTTATTGATACATAAAACTATTCATGGGCCCACAAGAACATTTACAAGTTATTTACAACTCAAAAAGGTCATTACTGTTCCAAAATTTCTAACCCCGCTGATTAGTGCTCAAAAATATCATTTTATTAATCTTAAAGTGTAAAATTAATTAAGTTTTAATTAATATTTTCATGGATTTATTGTCATATATTTTATATTTGAAAATATTAATTTTAATTTAATTTGTGTTTAATTTTCAAAAATAAAATATATTTTTGACACAAACAAAAAGAAAGGAGAAAGAAAGAGTTAAAATTGAAGAAATCATGAAGAAAATGTCATTTTTGAAGGAGAAATGGCCCAAAACTAGGCCCAAAATGGAGCCCAAACCCAAGCAAAATCTGCTCCCCACGCTGCCACATGGCAGCTTCCCATTCGTCCACCCGAGCCGCCGAGCCGAGCCAGCCGAGCCTCCAAGCCGAGCAGCCAGCCGCCCTGCCACGATCTGACGCCGAGGGTCCCATCAGCTTGACAGCCGCCTGACATGAGCTGACAGCTGCACCCACGATCTCCTACGCGCCTGACGCCCCTGACGCCACGTCCCATCCGCCAGCCATCCGAACCAACCGGAGCCTGCCACGTCGCCCCATGTTCCCACATCGTCAGCCTTTGTCTCCCACGGCTGAACACTATTTTTCCCACTTTGCACCTATTTTGCAGCCATTTTTCCCACTATTTTATACACGGTTATACACGTTTTTGAGTCCTATTTACACTATAAATAGAGTACCAAATGGGGTAAAATTTCATCAGATTGTGTAAGGAGAGTATAGAGAGTATTGGAGAGAAAAACACTTATTTTTCATATATTTCTTTTACATTTTTGTGAGTGAAAACAATGCCTATTTTAGGCTAAATTTTCTTGTGGAAAGGCTAGAGTGAAGTTTATGTTTAACATTGTATTTTTAATATATTGATTATTTATTTTGTTCTTCATTTCTATATATTTGTTACAATTAAATTTATTTTCTTCTAATTTTTATTCTAAATTTATTAGTGTCTTTTACATAAGTCTAGTCATGCTTTTCTTATGTAATTTAGGCTTTTAATTTAATTTAGGATATTTGTTATATTATATGCTTTTTACTGCATTCTGCCATTGGTATTTTGTCGCTCTAAGGTATATAATATGATAGGTTTTTAAAATTAGAAGTTAGTATAATTTAATTAAATAACATATTTTGAGGTGAGCTTTATTATATATATTTTCCAACTATAATTAATGGTGTAGAATTATAGTTGAGTAGAATGAATCAATTTTATTAAAATATATATATGTTTGCATGAATGAAACTTATGCCTTTCATACTTTCTTTCTGATTTTAATTCCTCGATTTTATTCATTTAATGTTTATATTCTTTTTCAAATTTACATTTTTCCAAAGTTTATTATTTTTAATTTACTAATCTTTCTTTTAATTTTGTATTTTACCTCTCTGTGGATACGAGATAGCCTGATTACTACTGCGACCGCTTAGGAGTTATTGGGCGATATCAATTTTTGGCGCCGTTGCCGGGGAGGTACCTCGACGATCTTGCTGAAAAGTCCTACACATGGAATGGACCGAGTCCTATGGACAAGCCACGATCAACTGAAATCTACCAATTAAGGGAAGATGACAACGTCAAAAGCCAAATTGAATCATTGAAACAACAATTCGAGGCTTTCAAATCTCAAGAAGGTAGAGGAATCCACATGGCTGCAAAGGTAGAGACACGAGATCCATGCTTCATCTATGGAGGAACGGAACATCAACCGCAAGAGTGCCCAACTCTTGGTGAGCTAAGAGGAGGAAATGAGGAGCACTGCAATGCTTTAGGGGATTACAAGAAGCCTTATAACCCTTTCTCAAACACTTACAATCCTGGTTGGCGCAACCATCCAAATTTCAGCTGGAAGGATTCGAACTAAGCATCTAGAAGCCAATGGAGGCCTGAGCAGCAACAACCACCAAAATCATACATTGCTCCTCAAAATAACATGCAGTCAAGTAATTCTCTTGAGAATACTTTGCAAATGCTTCCGCAAACTCAGATAGCCTCAACTCAAGAGCTCAAAGCTTGTTTCACACAAATGGAAGAGGAAATGAAGGACATGAAAATCCAAATGACAAAGCTAAACACTACTTTGGCGATTCAAGAGCATGGGAGACTTCCCGCTCAACCTATAATCCATCAAAAAAGGCAACACATGGCACAAACCTCCTCCTCTGCAGATACAAATTTCAAAGAGGTTAATGCCATCACTACTCGAAGTGGTCAAAGTACGGTTTCACAGTTAACTAAGACAACGAGTACGTCAATGCCCGCTCCAGATGATGATGTGCCAATAAGCATTCCAGTAAAGGCACCCTTTCCTCAAGCTTTGAAATCCACTGGAAAGGTACTGGAAAATCATGGTGAAATCCTAGACCTTTTAACACAAGTGAAGATCAACTTTCCATTGTTGCATGTGATCAAACAAGTGTCGGCTTATGCCAAGGTTATCAAGGATTTATGCACCGTTAAAAGAAAGCACCATATCAAGAAAACTGTATTCTTGGCAGAACAAGCTAGCGCGGTAATTGACTGCAAAACATTGCCTAAGTACAAAGATCCTGGTTGTCCCACCATCTCATGTCAAATTGGGGAACAAGAATTTGGTCAAGCACTTCTAGACTTAGGAGCAAGTGTAAATCTCATGCCATATTCAATATACTTGCAATTAGGTCTTGGAGAACTCAAGCCCACATCTGTGGTGCTACAACGGGCTGATCGATACACTTATTTCGGAAGAGGTCGAATCGAAATACACATATAATCATTTTAATCACCTCTTCCAAATTTCAGAAAGTTCTGAGCCCGATGAGTCTATAATCAACCCTGAAATCATCAAACACTCACAGGCTAGAAGAACCATGTTTTGGAATCCAATCTTTGAGGAACTCCCTCAAGATCGAGAAACACTAAAACCATCCATTGAACAAGATCCTAAACCAAAGTTGGCCCAACTTCCTGACGGTCTTAAGCATGTTTTCCTGGGAGCTGACAACACTTTTCCTATCATAATATCCTCCAAGATCACTGCCACATAAGAGCGCCAACTCATCAATGTGTTGCAAGAACAAAGAGATGCATTAGGATGGACGATAGCTGACATCAAAGGTATTAGTCCTTTAATTTTCTCCCATCACATTCAATTGGAAGACGGGGCTATACCGCGTCGTGACCCTCAAAGAAGATTGAACCCAAGGATGAAGGAAGTAGTAAAGACTGAAGTCTTGAAACTTCTGCCCCTATCATTCAGCCACCAGATTGGAACTTACCGTTCGAAGTCATGTGTGATGCTAGCAATTACACTATGGGGCCGTCTTTGGTCAAAGAAGGGAAGGGAAGCCCTTCGTTGTTTATTAAGCAAGTAGAACTCTTAACAGTGCTCAGATGAACTATTCTACTACTGAAAAAGAGTTACTTGCTGTAGTATTTGCACTTGACAAGTTTCATTCCTACCTGATTGGTTCACCTATCACAGTCTTTACAGACCATTCCGCCTTAAAATACCTCCTTTCCAAAAAGGATTCTAAGGCGCGTTTAATTAGGTGGATCCTTCAGTTACAGGAATTTGATTTGACCATAAAAGACAAGAAAGGAGTTGAAAATGTGGTAGCGGACCACTTATCTCGTCTTGAATTTTCTGATTCCGCTGATGGCCCAGCCATTCAAGATGATTTCCCTGATGAACATCTCTTCGCAGTCACTAAGTTGCCATGGTACGCTCATATTGTTAATTACTTAGTGACTGGAGAACTTCCAACTGCATGAAGTGCACAAGATAAACGTAAATTTTTGGTCGAGGTTCGTAACTTCTATTGGGATGACCCATATCTTTTCAAGTATTGCCCCGACCAAATTATGAGAGGTTGCATTCCAGATGATGAAATTTTTAGTGTTCTGAACTTTTGTCATAATGAAGCTTATGGTGGTCATTTTTCTATGAAAAAGACTGCTGCAAAAATCTTATAGTGTGGTCTTTATTGGCCCACTTTGTTCAAAGACACTAACAATTTCTGCCGATCATGTGAAAGGTGTCAGAAATTAGGTGCCCTGTCCCGACGACATATGATGCCATTAAACCCAATTCTTGTAATAGAAATATTCGATTGTTGGGGAATAGACTTTATGGGACCATTTCCTCCTTCTTCTGGCTACCTTTACATTCTCCTTGCCATAGACTATGTCTCAAAATGGGTGGAAGCTATGCCTTGTCGAAATAATGATAACACAACTGTTGAGAAATTCTTAAAGGAAAATGTGTTATCTAGGTTTGGCACACCTCGCGCTATCATAAGTGATCAAGGCACCCATTTTTGCAACTATTCTTTCGAGACCTTAATGCAAAAATATGGTGTAATTCATAAGGTTGCATTGTCTTATCACCCACAGACAAATGGCCAAGCTGAGTTAGCCAACCGAGAAATTAAGCAAATTTTAGAAAAGACAGTTAGTCCTGACTGCAAAGATTGGTCCTCACGACTTCTCGATGCTCTCTGGGCGTACCGCACTGCTTACAAAACTCAACTTGGTATGTCTCCTTATAGGCTAGTCTATGGTAAAGCCTGCCACCTTCCTATTGAGCTGGAACACAAAGCTTATTGGGCAGTTAAAAGCCTAAATTTTGATCTCACGGTGGCAGGACTCAATCGTAAGCTTCAATTGTCAGAAATTGAAGAATTAAGAAACGATGCTTATGACAACTCTAGGATCTACAAGGCTAAAATGAAAGCGGTTCATGACAAGCAGATGCTAAGAAAATAATTTGAGCCAAACCAACGAGTGCATCTTTATGACTCTCGTCTGCATATCCACCCTGGCAAGCTGAGATCAAGGTGGACTGGCCCATATGTTGTGAAATCTGTCTTTCCCAACGGTGCTGTTGAGGTCATAGACCCAACCGATGGGAGAGAATTCAAAGTAAATGGCCAACGACTGAAACACTACATCGAAAGGGTGACCCAGCTTGAAGAAGTCACCCTCGTGGAACCAGTTTACCAAGCTTGAGTAGTGTTCCAAATTGTTTGTACATAGGTTTGTTTTCTGTTTATTTCCCTTTTGTCATTCTATTTTATTTGTTATCATTTTGTGTTTTCAGTTTTTCATGTTTTAGAGAATCAATATTCGCTCTACCACTCGACGCTCGCTATCCAGGTGTTCTCTTTCCCTGCTCTTTTACATTTATTATCTTTTGAGACATTGAGGACACTGTCAGATTTTGGTTGGGGGTGGTGAGCATATTGATGCACGTTCATGTTGATTTTTGTCATATTAATATTTTCACAGTCAAATTTTTTTAAAATTACTTATTTATTTTTGCAAAATGTTACTTTTGAGTCAATTTTTGTTATCTGTATTACTAAGAGTTTCTCTAGAGTTACCTAATGCACATGCCAAATATTGTGGTAAGATGGTTGTTAGCACATATTTGCTTAGAAATTAGCCATGTTTAAGTACTTTTGTGTGAGAAGTGAGACTTGAGAAAACAACTTTTAAAGTTTTATTGGTTCTTAGAAATGGTTATAATTATTTGGACAAGGTATTGCGGTATGAATGGATGATGTTTTAGGGATAATATTTTTTATAGACAAATCTTATTAGAGAGCCTTTTATTATGTTGTTCATGAAAAAGAAAATGAAAAAAAGAAGAAGAAGAAGAAAAAAAAAAAAAGAGAAAGACACAAGAGCAATATTTCTATCATTTTCAATTATGTTGTCTCTTGTGTCCAAAAAAAAAAAAATGTGTGTGTGTTTATTAATTTCATGTTTTATTTTATGGCTCTTAGAATAAATGTAAAGATTGTCTATTTAACTTAAAATCCCGAAAAACTTGTTTTGTGGTACTCTTTATGGTGGTTGTCCAAATAGTTTATTTCCTATCTTCGTTTCAATAATTATTTATGAGTTTGTCCTAAATATACACCCATTTGATGAGTGCTTACTTCTTTTCCAACTCCATGAGTGAAACCTTAAACTTTAAATATTTTCAATTACATGAGAGGTTAATGGAGTTGAGACTTTTATGTGGCATAATTTCAAAGGCTTTATGTGCTATGGTTTGTGGTAAGAAGGTTCAAGTTTGGTGCACACACTCACAACTCTAGATTTATTCGAAGTAATTTTGATAACTCTTATTGACTTGTTACTAACATTTTGTGTTAATACTTAAGTTCTTTTTATAATTTTTGACCGGAAATATATCATGTTGACATTTTTCATTTCGCTTGAATTGTAAGAGACTAGCAATAAGTTGGTTGGGGGTTGTGATTAGTGCTCAAAAATATCATTTTATTAATCTTAAAGTGTAAAATTAATTAAGTTTTAATTAATATTTTCATGGATTTATTGCCATATATTTTATATTTGAAAATATTTGTACGCCCTGATTTTCCCACGGGCTGATTAGCAAGCCGAGCTGCGGCCTAACCATGATTACCTCATGATCATCCCCAGGGGCCGGAGCTTCTGTCATAATGTCGTGCCTTCTTAGCTCAAGGAAGCCCCAAGAGCTCGCCTTCACTGCCCAAGGCCGGGGCAGGGATTCCGAAGGTCGAAGACCGAGCTAAGTATGAAGCTCGTGGTACGAGCTTCATATGGAGGCTATGACCCTTTGTGAAGTCAACACACGCAAGGTAAACGTGCACATATCAGGCATCACATGTCTGATATCCCCCTGACTTCTCGGACACGCAGCAGGAACGTGCGTATTCAGACACCCACGACTGGGTTGGGCCGTGCAGCCCATTACCTCCTTACCTATTGATTTGACCACACTTATGTGTCAGGTTTAGGAATTAATCATGAATGTCACAGAATTGATACGACAAGTAAGAAGGTCACGGGATGACCTTCTTACCAACTTCCAGGTGCCTTCTCCTATAAATATGGAGACCTTGGGAGTTGATAGGGGTTGGAAAAATAATCTCTTGTAAGAAATACTCTGTAATCAAATACTCAGTATAGATCAATAATATTGACTAGTGGAGTAGAAGGATTTTAACCTTTGAACCACTTAAAAAATGTGTCTTGAGTCACCTCTTTCATCCTCTAAGATCATATATATGTTTCGGTTCAACTTTAGCACTAATCCCTTTCTCTTCTTCTCTTAATTACATGTTGGCGAAGAACCGCGTCAACAATATTAATTTTAATTTAATTTGTGTTTAATTTTCAGGAAATAAAATATATTTTTGACACAAACAAAAAGAAAGAATTAAAATTGAAGAAAATGACATTTTTGAAGGAGAAATGGCCCAAAACTAGGCCCAAAATGGAGCCCAAACCCAAGCAAAATTTTCTCCCCACATTGCCACATGGCAGCTTCCCATTCGTCCACCCGAGCTGCCGAGCTGAGCCAGCCGAGCCTCCAAGCCAAGCAGCCAGCCGCCCTGCCACGATCTGACGCCGAGGGTCCCATTAGCCTGACAACTGCCTGACACGAGCTGACAGCTGCACCCACGGTCTCCCACGCCCTTGATGCCACGTCCCATCCGCCAGCCATCTGAACCAACCGGAGCCTGCCACATTGCCCCATGTTCCCACGTCGTCAGCCTTTGTCTCCCACGGCTGAACACTATTTTTCCCACTTTGCACCTATTTTGCAGCCATTTTTCCCACTATTTTATACACGGTTATACATGTTTTTGAGTCCTATTTACACTATAAGTAGAGTACCAAATGGGGTAAAATTTCATCAGATTGTGTAAGGAGAGTATAGAGAGTATTGGAGAGAAAAACACTTATTTTTCATATTTTTCTTTTACATTTTTGTGAGTGAAAACAATGCCTATTTTAGGCTAAATTTTCTTGTGGAAAGGCTAGAGTGAAGTTTATGTTTAACATTGTATTTTTAATATATTGATTCTTTATTTTGTTCTTCATTTCTATATATTTGTTACAATTAAATTTATTTTCTTCTAATTTTTATTCTAAATTTATTAGTGTCTTTTACATAAGTCTAGTCATGCTTTTCTTATGTAATTTAGGCTTTTAATTTAATTTAGGATATTTGTTATATTATATGCTTTTTACTGCATTCTGCCATTGGTATTTTGTCGCTCTAAGGTATATAATATGATAGGTTTTTAAAATTAGAAGTTAGTATCATTTAATTAAAGAACATATTTTGAGGTGAGCTTTATTATATATATTTTCCAACTATAATTAATGGTGTAGAATTATAGTTGAGTAGAATGAATCAATTTTATTAAAATATATATATGTTTGCATGAATGAAACTTATGCCTTCCATACTTTCTTTCTGATTTTAATTCCTCGATTTTATTCATTTAATGTTTATATTCTTTTTCAAATTTACATTTTTCTAAAGTTTATTATTTTTAATTTACTAATCTTTCTTTTAATTTTGTATTTTACCTCTCTGTGGATATGACATAGCCTGATTACTCTGAGAACTCCTTGGCCGTGGTGGTCAAGCGGCCGCATATGTACACATCACCACCTAAGCTCTCTACTCAAGGCTAGGTGAGCTTTTCTTTCCCTTTACCTGCACCACATAGCACCCATGAGCCAAAGCCCAGCAAGAAAACATAGCATTATATGTAAACATCATCAAATGATTATCATTATAATCACACAGAGCTCATAGCTTTCAAACAAATGGGTGAATATCACTTGAGGTTCTGGCAAACCATGCTGAGTGACTGACAAGCAAATCACTAATTCAAATGGAAGAGTGGCTGATGGGTAAGCCACTAGCCTTCAATAGGTTCTGGTAAACCATACTGAGTGACTGTCAAGCAAGTCACTAATTCAAATGGAAGAGTGGCTGCTAGATAAGCCACTAGCCTTCAAGTGCTTATAATATTCATCGAACTTAAGGTCGGTCCGGCATTATTTCTCTTTGAGTCATTCAATGCCGAAAGTCGATTAGATCTAATCTTTATTGGCTTGCGTGAAGCACGCTAAGGCCGTCCTAACTAATGAGTCAGCGCTATGTGACCAATGCCCAGTACCACTGCCGAACCTGACTAATAAGTCACAGTTTCACAGTTGATACTAGCACCCTTGCCAAATCTGACTAATGAGTCAGTACCATGCACAAGTGAGCAATATTTGCTAAGTATTTCATAATCAACTCATGTCCACATTTATACAACCAACATGCTTCATGAATAACCATGCATGTCACATTTGGGGTGCAGTTTTCTTACCTCTGATTCGAGCTAGAATGAATAAAAGAACGACCATTGAGAACGATCAACCTTTCGGTCCTTTGGCGGTTACCTGGTCATAACCAATTATGAGATTCCATCTATAAAATGAATAACAAAGGGTTCCCAAACCCAAACCTAGCCTTCGGGACATCAAACACTACTAAACCGGGTAGTAGGATCGACCCCGAGGCCTAAGGCTTGCATCCCTAAGCCAAAAAGCCATTTCTGGCCAAAAAGCCACTAAGGGTCGCGGCCCTCCTTGGCCATGCCGCGGCCCACCCCTCAAACAGAGGCGCCTAACTTCAGCATCCCTCAAGGGCCGCGACCCTCCCTGGCCATGCCGCGGCCCAACCTCCAGTTCAGCCATAACCCCTGTTTTTCTTCCCTTGCGACTTCTCTTGGAACCAACCCTTCAAACCAAGTTTAAACACCACTCAAACCTCCAATACAACCCCTAAAATTGATCTATATCACTCCCTTAGCAAAACCCAAGGTAAACCCCAACCAAAACTTTTATCAATTCCAACAATCCACCATAAAAACACAAGCTGAAAACTAACACCAAAACAGAGTATACCAGTAAACCAATGGCTGGAATCTTACCTCAAACTCAGGTTGTGATGCTCTTCAATGGTGGAACACTCTCCCAATCTCCCAAGGTCTACTTCCCAAGCTTGAATCCTCAACAAGATCACCAAAAATCACAAAGAAAGTGGAAGAAGGAGAAGGTACGGGAAGCTCAAGAAATTGCTCTGTTTCTCTTATCAACTTACAGCATAAAGGAGTTTATATCTATCCTAGGGGTAAAAATACCATTATACCCCTAGGTCATTTAAGGGTTTCTAAAGGCTCCCAAGGGCATATTTTTCCTTTCCTTTCTAAAGGCTCCCAAGGGCATATTTTTCTTTTCCAACCTATCTCGTTAATCATAATTAACGCTCTCCAATTCCCGCTAATCTCAATAATCTCAAACACCAATAATTCATATCCCATTACCCTCTAGTATCCGGTAACGCTCTAATCATTAAAATCACCCCAAGACTCACCCCGAGCCCCGAGCTTAAGCCTGTTATGACCAAATCGATAATTTACATACCATGATCGTCTCATGCCGAATGGCTCGAACAAACCCACATTATAATGTGGTTTCAACATATATCACCGACATGCATACAAATAAACAATTTACCCTCAACGGGCCAAATTACCATCACACCCCTGTAATTAGAAATATGGACACACATGCATGCATTTAACATCATACTATAATATAATCCACATATACATGCATTTTATCATTTAATGGCATAATTAAACAAGTATGGCCCTCCCGGCCTACTATTCCCGTCACTAAACCATAACGGAGAATTCGGGGCATTACACAATCCACAAGTTTTCATTAAAATTCACAACAGCGGCCTAAGTCGGTCAGGTTGCGTTACCAGGCACCAAGTTCACGGTCTTAACCGAGTGGGTGAGTAGGACACCCTTAGATGGCTCTACCATGGCGGCCAACATTCAACATGCTTATTTCCGATCCCGGCCCTTGTCACTCAGTCACAAACACATATGACATAATAGTTACAAGAATTTACACATAACACTAAGCACAATACAAGCACAGATAATCGGGCCATGCCCTGCGCTATGGGCACAAATAGTTTTCGTACCTCGAGTCCCGAGTAGATAGCGTATGGAAATCCTGAGCACGATCCATATCCCAGAGCCCTAGGGGTATAACCTACTCACAAAGTAATAATGGGTAACTGTAACGTCCCAAATTCCCTAATGTGACTTAGTGCCTAGATTAGGGGGCCAGGAGGACCATAATTGATGTAATGGATTATTATTTGATTATATGCATGATTATGTGAGTTATATTATTATATGATGATAATTGCATGCATGTGGGCCCACTTCTTATAAGAAGGGCATTTTTGTAATTTTGGCTCATTGAGGGAATATTTGTATATTTATGTGCATGTATTTGATAAATGGGTGAGATCACACTGTTATGTGGATACATTTAAGCTATTCGGTATGAGACGATCCTTGGAAGCAAGTTAGCAGTTTGGTCATAACAGGGTTAATTACCGAGCTAAGGGTGAGCCTATGGGTTATTTGATGCTTAGTACATTACCGAGAATGAACGGGTAATGGGATATGATTTATTAATTATTTGAGGATATTGGGAGTAACGGGAATTTGAGGACGTTAATTATGATTAACGGGATAGGTGGGAAACGAAAATTTTGCCCTTGCTTAGCTTTGAAGGTTTTAAATGGCCCTAGGGGCAATTTGGTCATTTAGACTATTAGATAAGTTCAGCCAAGGGAAGCTGTGGAGTGAAATAGGCAGCAAAACAGATTTTTTCTTTCTCTCTCACTCTCGATTACTTTTCTCTCTCTCTATGTTTGGTGTTTGAGGCAAGGTTAGAGAATTGAAGCTTAAGGATTTGAAGATTGAGGCCTTAAAAGTGTGTTCACTAATTAAAAGGGGTTCAATCCATGTTTGAGGTAAATATTCTAAGTTTAAATCTCTAGTTTTACTCTATTTTTAAGGTTATTCTTTTAGCTTTAGAGTTTGATTTTAGAAGTGAGTGTCTGATGATGTTTTTAGTGATTTAAAGTGTGGGTTTTGCTGTTAAACTAGTGATAATGTTGTGGTGATGATTGATTGTGATATTGGGATTAGTTTGATGAATTTTGGTTGAGGTTTAGATTGAGAAAAATGCACGAGAGCTGGGTTTGCAAGGTCAAGTCGCGACCAAGTTCATGCAAGTCACGACTTGAATGAACCCCAGAGCCTCCCCTGGGCTCTGTCTGGCAAGCACGCCATGACCCTCAGGGGCAAGTCGCGTCCCGCCCCTGGCACCCAAACAGGGGGCTCTCTTTCTTGGGGGTGCGCCGTGACCCTTGGGGGGGCAGGTTGCGACCCGCCTATCCTTTTTCTACCAGGCTAGGTTTTAGTCAGTTTTGAACGCGGGTTTTCGAATCTCAAGGCTCTGGATCAAATCTACTAATTGTTTTAGTAGGGTTCGAGGTCTCGGGAGCTGGGTTTTAGTCCATGAACCTTTTATTACTCATTTTATTGATGGGATTTCATATTTTGTTATGATTAGGTGACCGCTGAGGGCCTAAGAATAGGATCGTTCTCAAGAGTCGTTCTTTATTTATTTTACGCTCGAACCTGAGGTAAGAAAACTGCACCCATTATGTGATGCATGTGCTGCATGTAATACATGTGGTTATGGGATGACATGAATATTGAATATGGAATTGATCAGAGCTTGAGTCTCTGTAATTGTGCATGATTATGATTATGCTTGCGATTATTGATTAAGCATGCTGAATGCCTTATATTTGGATATTTGACATATGATATATGCCTGTGTGCATTTCCTCATTGAGAAAGCGCTGGCTTATTAGTTAAGAAACGACAATGGTGTTTAATACTGGTCGTGAAGCTCTGACTTATCAGTCACGATTGGCAATAGTACTGAGTGTTGGTCATATGGAATTGACTTATGAGTCAAGAACGGCATTAGCGTATTCAATGCAAGCCGAAATTATTAGATCTAATCAACATGAGCATAAATGCTTGACCGATCTATTAGTCAAAGAAAACTAAAGGGCTTCTCTAGCCTAAGGCTAGTTACTTAGAGTCAGGGCTAAAAGGGACAGGTGATTGGAACGTCACATGGCTTAGGGCACAGGACCCCAAAATGACTTAATAGTCATTTATTCATGGCACAGGATCCCTAGGACACAGGACCCCAGTCATTTACTCAGGGCACAGGTCCCTAGTCATTTACTCAAGGCACATGTCCCTGGTAATTTACTGAAGGCACAGGACCCCAATCATCTATTTAGGGCATAGGATCCCAAAGAGACTGAATAGATCATCTATTTAGGGCGTAGGACCCCAAATTGATTTAATGAGACATCTATTTACGACATAGAACCCTAGAGAGACTGGATAGTCATCTATTAAGGGTGCGAGACCCCAGATTAACTTGACAGTCATCTACTTAGGGCGCAAGACCCCGTAATCAGTTATTTGTACTTGCCTGCATGCATGAATAGGGTTATTACAGCTAAGCATGCTTATTATGATTTGATGACATATTATTAACTGCTTATGAGCATGTGTTTGAGTTTCTTGCTGAGCCTCGGGTCATGGGTGCTATGTGGTGCAAGTAAAGGTAAAAGAAAGTTAAATCATCCTTGAGATGGAGAGCTTAGGTGACGATATGTACATATGCGGCTGCTTGACCACCACGACCGAGGGTTTAAAGAGGAAATAGGGTTAAACCTATTTTGCCGCTTAGGTTGGCTGGTTGTAAATCTTTTATTGTAATTAACCTTTAAAATGTATTTTGGGATCCCAATGTATATAGTGAATGTTTTAGTGAAACGTTTGTCTCCTTGACCAAAATTTTTAACCCTAAACTGTTAATTGCATTTAGTTACACGATTATGGCCAAATGGCTAGATTAGCACTATTTAAATTACATAGAGTAACGGTCCCTGGGTAGTAGGGCGTTACAGTAACCATCAATCACTTAAACTATTAAAGAGTTTCAAGGTATATTTTTAGCCTTCGAGATCTCGAATTCTACTAAACCGGGTAGTAGAATTCTTCCCAAGCCTTTAGATTTCAGTTCCCGAGCTTAAAACCTTAATTGGCCAATGTTATCTATTTGAGTCATGGCGCCCCTAGCAAGTGTCACGACCCTCTACAAGTCAGAGGGCCTGAGCCCTCATTTCCCTAGACACGCGCCGCAGTGCAACCCACCCAACGTTGTGGCGCGAAGGCAGTTTACAGAACCACTCAGGCCTCAGAGTTCATGTGGGCCGCAGCGCTCCAAGAATAGCACCGCAGCGCAACCCCGCGAACCAAGATTTTCCAACATTTCCCTACGTTTTCTCTGAGCCAGACTTATCAAAATCCATCCCAAATGTGAACCAAAGCCACAATTGAACCCCAATACCTCAATATTACACTCAGAGCAGCATAAACACATAAGAACTCAACCATAAATCTTAGAGAAACTAAGAATTCCGAAAAACTTAAAAAAAAAAGTTTAAAAGCTTTAACACTCAGATCCTAAAACTTATAATTACCTCTGTTTAGATTGATCCTAGCTGCTCCCTTAATCTTAGAAGCTCACAACCCCACTGAACTTCAATTTCCCCTGCAATCCTTGCCCCAACACTCAAAGATTTAGTGTTCTTCCCTTTCAATCTTCCGAAACTTCCACCATGAGAGGGAGCGAGAGCAAACGTGGGAGAGAGAGAGAGAGAGAGAGAGGGATTCCTAAGTCTATCTCTTTGATACCCAAGAGACTTTAATGACCCTAGAACAAAACTTTACTCCTAAATGCCCCCAAGGGAAAAATTGTCTTTTACCACCATTTTCCTGCTAAACCTCAAGTAACCCTATAAATTCCCAATTAATCCTGACATACCCAATTAATCACCAAATAACTACCCGTTACCTGATAAATCTTGAATATTCACTAAGTTCCCAAAACGCCCCTAGGCTCACCCCGAGCCGGATATTTAACCCCGTTGTGACTATTCCGCTAACTCGCTCACTAGGATTGCCTCGGACCACACATCTCAAATATATCTCCACAATACCATGGTCTCACTCATAAAGCATATATATTACAAATATATCATCAACGGGTAAAAGATTACGAGTATGCCC
This sequence comes from Humulus lupulus, assembly GCF_963169125.1. Classification (NCBI taxonomy): domain Eukaryota; kingdom Viridiplantae; phylum Streptophyta; class Magnoliopsida; order Rosales; family Cannabaceae; genus Humulus; species Humulus lupulus. Next base: position 84,319,363 of record NC_084796.1, on the reverse strand, counting down.
TTGTTTACAAGAGCGAGCCCACATGCATATTTAATACACATAAACATGCATAAATATTCACATTACCAAATAAATCATTTATACCGCATAATCATACATATATTCCATTAATTCCACATATAAATTTGATTATGCCCTCCAGGTACAGTAATCAAGACACTCAGCCTTAATAGCGAATTCGGGACGTTACACGCTCTATGTTGCCATTGTACTTATACTTAATTTTATATATCCACTTGCTCCCCAATGCTTTCTTTCTGGGTGGAAGAGTCTTTGTTACCCAAGTCTCTTTGGCTTCAAGGGCTTGTATCTCCTTTCCCATCGCATCTCGCCATCCCCAGTCTTTCATCGCTTCTTTAAAATGCTCTGGCTCATGTCCCGCTATCACTGCTGCAAGAAAATTCCTATGTCTCACAGAAAAATTTTCACAATTCACAAAATATGTTATAGGATAGGGCATACCTGAGGAAGATACGATGGGGCCTCACCTTGTAAAACTTGAGGTATTGAAATAGAGTCACGAGGAAGAGGCGGAGGGGCTTCATGAATGGCAACTGTTGTAACTTGGGCTCGCGTCTCCTTTTGTTGCTGCTCCTTCTGGGTGGAGTTGGCACATTTATCTTTTTTAGGGGATCCAATGGAAGTTTCGACTTCGGAGGAGATTTTCTTTGATGTTTTATGCTTCTTGACAACAAGCCCAGCTCCGGCCCCAACAAGCTTGAAGGAGATCTTTAGGACCATGTTTTCGTCTGCAGGAGAAAGAGCGAAAGAGTAAGATCCAAGGAATGGGCCAAGATAATACAAAGCAACAAAGGAGAAAACCCTACCCTCTAAGCAAGAGAGGGAGACGACTATAACTGGCGCCAGATTCTGATCTAGGTCGGACTCGACCCCTAATTTAAAAATGGCTGGAGGAGCGGGTCAATCTAAGAAGATTATCTTGCGAGGCTCACTAAGACCAGGCACCTCAAATGGGCTAGGTTCATACTCGGCCTGGGAAATGACATGGTCATGATTACCCTGGCAAATGGACTCCCAAGTCAGATGGTTGGTCCTGTACTGGTTAAAAATGGTTGACCTTAACCTAAAGGTGTTGTCTACTATTACAATGTATTTAAGGAGAGACAGGTCGTGAGAAACTACTAGATAATCCACACACTATTGAAGAGTGATATCTAGGTTTGGGTTTTCACGATGGCGACTCACGACCCGCCTTGGGCCATTCCCAGCCAAAATAAATTCGGCAGCAACTCAGTTTTTGTCCTTGTCATTATTACCTTGGCCATAGGTGCCGACTACTGCCCTCAAATTTGCTCGCCCTTATCTTTCCTCAATTCTCAAGGCTCTCTCACCAGGCCCTTTGCACACCAAAGGCGCGACCTCCTCCTATTCTTCTTCCTCGATCTCCTCAATGACGAGAGCTCAAGATCTCAGCCTCAAGGTCTGACCTTCCTTGATCAAACCACACTTCACCATCATGGCATCATTTACAACCGCTATGCAATCCTTCTCTTGGACAGTGCAGTTGGCCAAGGTTTCGTATTGCCCTACTAAGGTCATAGATTGCTCAGTCCTCTTGTAAATAGCTGCACGAGACAATAAGTCGATCAGAATCAATGATTAACTTAGCAAAAATAAGGGATTTAGATAAAGAATCCAGAGGTTTGGGAAACTTACAAGGATGGTTGAAGTATATGTACTCGCAGTTCTTGAACCCGTTGGACATAAAAAAAATATGTCTTTAAAGTCACTCAGGTGGCTGGGGAGGTTGATGATGGAGACTGTGTTGGGGAATCTGGTGAGGTAGTAGAAACCATCATCTCAACCCTTTGACTCTAGATTGGCCTTGAGGCAGAAAAAATACATAATGTCAGTAAGGGTGGGGACCTCCCACTCGTGCTTCAAAAATAAATACTCCAACCCCGCCAAGAGTCTATACGAGTTCGGGGGGAGCTAAAATGCTGCCATTTCAACATACTTTAAAAATACCACAAAGTACTAGTCCCGGAGAAGGAAGGCACCGACCTTCAAGTGCTTATAACTCCAAGCCCCAAAGTTATCCTGGAGTGGGGTGCAGCTCCGCTCTCCATCCAATGGAGGCCGAGCAAAAAGTATTTTGGAACCCATCTTGATCCCGTGACTCAGCAAGATTTTGTTCACCTTATTCTAAGTCTTTATCCGAGACTCAATGTGGTCGGCCTCGAAGAAGGCATTGGGGCCAACCTCGACCTGCCTATCCACCACTGGGCCAAAGTGGGGAATGGGGGTCTCGTAGACAACCTGCTTATCTTTATTTTTGTTTTGAGAGGAGGAGCTCGCCATTGATTTATTCTTCTAACTAGTCATTATTGAATTTTCCTAGTGACAAAGCGGCCTGTTATAGGCGACCTAAGATATAACCTCACATCGGTAATAGAATAGAGGACTATTGGGAATAGTGCCCTTAAAACAATTGTAGTTGACAAATGTTTCAAATGAAATAAATAATTGAATTGAATTATTATATATATATAGACTATGTCCGATATTATATGATAATATTAAGTGAATATCAAAAAATTCCAAAGTTTATCTATGTATTCTTAATCTCATATTGGTATGACATGATTGAGATTAAGATAATAAACTTAAATAGTTCGCAGTAAAATAAAGTTGTGGAATCTTTAGATTAATTACTGCTAGTACGGTCCACTAGTATTATGAATACATGTGACCTAGATCCGGGTTACTAGTGTAGTAGGACACTTTAGTGGAGGTACTTTGCATGTTGAGAGTACGTAGAACTGGATCACATGTGATTTGTTAATGCTTGTTTAAGCACCGTTTCATAGTATTAATCAAACACATTAAATGATGATCATATACATAATGATCTTAAACATGAGGTTACTATGAACTCCTATATAAGTCATCCGATACTTTGATTCATGTGTTAAGGTTTTTCAGAATGATCAGGCTAAGAACGATTGTTTTGGGGACTCAATAATGTATATGGCTGGGGACATAGTTTAACAGATATGGAATTTATTACCTTCTTATAGATTGAATAATGGTTCCCTATTGGGTTGACTTTTGGAACTGAACATGTTATGAGCGCTCACGTTGCAAACTTGTTTTAACACAACCTTCACTAGTAAAGTCAATGGTACTCGAGAAACAAGATATATCTAAAGGGTAAAATAGTAATTTTATTCCCTTTTAATTATGAACAATTAATAGAGGATTAATGTTGTATGTAATAATTATATCAATGGGCACTTTATTCTTAATAAAATACTCAACAAATATATGTCTATAATTATCAAGAGTTAAATCTCATTTTTCAGTGGAGTAATCATGAGATCAATAAATAAGGTTATTTAATCAAAGAGCTTTGATTAATAATGTAATATTTATTGGAGCTTGATATTATACGTCCATAGGTCCCCAGGGTGACTCTATCAACACCATATCAAGGTATGACTTGATACAAGGGTATAACTATAATTTGGGAATTTGAGAAGAATTTTATTCTTTGGGTCAAGTATGCAATTATATGATAATTGAGGTTGAATAATTAATTTATAATTAATTTCAAAAATATATTTATTAATTTAAATATATAAATTTTTGAATTTCATATATATAAATTAATTAGTTAAATTTTGAAATTATTATTTTATTTGAGTGGGAGAAAATAAAATTTGTAAGTCAAAAATTGTTTTTGAGTTATTGAATTTAAAAGATAATGATAATGTTGATCATAAATTTGAATTTAGAATTTAGAATTTAAAATTTGAAATATGGTTGTCATCTTTTCATTAAAAAGATTAACACCATATTTTGTGGCAGATTGATTTTAATTAAGTAATTAAATAAAAAAATGCAAAATCCCTGAAAAGGGAATAGCAGTACACGCCTGACACGATCCAAAGACTGTGCCATGCGTGTACCACTTGTACTGAGATTGTATGAGTATAGTTTTTATTTTATTTATATAATTATTTAAAAAAAGTTTTTTTTTTTCAAATTTGGTAAGTTAGATATTTACTTAAATCAAATCCTATCATCATTATAATATTATATTATATTACTATTATTATTAGGGAAAATAAGGTAATATATATCATATAGAAGAAGAAGAGAAAGACACAACATAATTCACAATTCAGAACAGTTCTCAGAGTTTTTTGTTAGACAGAAACTCTCTAGTTCTTCTTCATTCTAGCCATTCTCAAACCACATTCCAAGTTCTCATGTATTGAGAAATACTTGTGATTCCTAAAATACAAACCCATGTTCTCTATGTGCCCGCACACATCTTGAGGTGTAGAGAACTGTAACATCACAACTTCCCTAATATGGCTTAGTGCCTGGATTAGGTGGCCAAGAGGACAATAATTGGTTTAATGTGTTATTAAGTGATTATATGCATGATTATGTGAGTTGTATTATTATATGGTTGTATTTGCATGCATGCGAGGGTCGTTTCTTATAAGAAGGGCATTTTCGTAATTTTGGCCCATTGAGGGCATATTTGTATATTTATGTGCATGTATGTGATATATGGGTGAGACCACATTATTATGTGGATATATTTGAGTTACTCGGTATGTGGCGATCCTAGGAAGTAAGTTAGCGGTTTAGTTATAGCGGGGTTAAATATCGGGCTCGGGGTGAGCCAAGGTATGATTTGGTACTTAGTACATTATCAGGATTGAGCGGGTAATGGGAAATTAATTGGTAATTATTTGAGTACATTGGGAGTGACACGAATTGACGGATGTTAATTATGATTAACGGGGTAGGAGGCAAATGACAAAACTTTCCTTGAGGGGCTTTGAGAGAGATGGTTGTCCCCAGGGGCATTTTAGTCATTTAAGGTAAGAAAATCTGGTGACATAGTCACCTTTTCTTTTGGCTGAAGAAGCAAAAATAGAACATGGCACTCTCTTTCTCTCTCGATCATTCTCTCTCTCTCTCGGCTTGTTTTTGAGGCTAAGGTTAATGATTCAAGCTTAAGGATTTATGGCTTGAGGGTTTAAGATTGAATTGATGCAGCTAGGAGGTGTTGATCCATAGCTGAGGTGAGGTTTACAAATTCTTTTTTTGGTTGGTTTTCTTTATAGTTTTTGTTGTTCTTAAGCTTGAAAGCTTGGTTATGGAATTGGATTTTTGGTAGTATTTTGAGTTTGTTAAAGCTTGGGTTTTATTGTTGGTTTAGTGATAGTGCTGTACTGGGTTTTAGTTTTGATTTTGGGATTGTTTGGAAGTGTTTTAGGTTGAGTTTGGGCTGAAGGAAAAATAGGGGTGCTGGGTTCGCAGGGTCAAGTCGCAGTCGTGTTCTTGGGCACTGCAACCTGTGCGAACTCCAAGGCCTAAGAGGGTGTAACGTCCCAAAATTACCTAATAAGGCTTAGGGCCTTGATTATGGGGTCAGGATGGAAATATATGGACTTATATGTTTATTTGTTACATTTAATTGTAATTATGTGGATTATGTGATAATATGACTAGTTGTGCATGTTTAGGGGTATTAAATATGCATGTGGGCCCGTTTCTTATTAGAAGAGCAATCTTGATAATTTGGCCGGTTGCGGGCATAATTGTATATTTATGTGCATATATGTGATATATGTGTGAGACCACATTACTATGTGGGTTTATTTTAGTAACTCAGCACGAGACGATCCTAGGGAGAAAATTAGCGGGAAATGGAAATGAATAATTGAAGATATATTTGGAGTTAGGGAGTTTATGAGGAAAGACTAAAGAGTTTGACCATATAGCACTCGAGGACGTTTTTAGTACCCCGAGCCTCGGGATTAGCTTAAGTCACTTAAGCCTTAGGAAACACAAGACAAAACACAAAAACACTTAAACACTAACCGACCCTTTCTCTCTCTTCCCCTCATCTGCTCTAAGCTTCACTAAGCAAACCTTTGAAGAACCAACAGGATTTTTGGCTAGTAACAAAAGAATTGAAGGCTTAGAGTTGGGATTTTGATAGCTTGTTGCTAGAGGGTCTTCATTCACAGCTAAGGTAATCACTCAAACTTTCTATTGGAGTTGAAATTTTGTGTTTGCTTGGTACTTTTAGAGAGTGTTCTTGAACTATTAACTTAAGAATTGAATTAGTGTTTTGATGATTTTTAAGACTGGATTTTTGTAGGGTTTTGTTGCTGGGAAGATGTTAGAACTGCTGTGGAGGTGGAATTACGGTTTTGGGGTGAAATTGGGTTAGTTTGGATTGAATGTGGCTGTTGGAAAGTGTGAAAAACCTGGGTTCGTGGGTGTAACGACCCAAATTCCCTAATTTGGCTTAATGCCTGGATTAGGGGGCCAAGAGGGCCATAATTGATTTATTATGCAATTAAATGATCATATGCATGATTATGTGAGTTATATTATTATATGATGATAAATTCATGCATATGGGTCCATTTTCATTATAAGGGTATTTGGTAATTTGGCCCGTTGAAGGCATATTTGTATATTTTCATGGATGTTGGTGAGGTATGGATGAGACCACAATATTATGTTGATATGTTTGAGCTATTTGGCATGAGACGATCTTAGAATGTAAGTTAGCGGTTTGGTCATAACGGCGTTATTTACAGGGCTCAGGGTGAGTCTCGGGGTAATTGGACGATTAGTGTCTTTCTGAGAATTAAAGGGTAATGGAATATGACTTAATTATTATATGAGAATATTGGGAATAACAGGAATTAGAGGACGTTAATTATGATTAACGAGATTATAGGAGAAATGACGATTTTGCCCTTGGGGTTGTTGAGAAGTTAAAATAGGCTTGGGGGCATTTTGGTCTTTTGATCATAGGATATGTTTAAATTAAAGGAAAGCTGTAGAAGAAATAAGCCAAAACAGAGACTCTTTCTCCTCCTCCACGATCATATTTTCTCTTCCCTTTTCCTTTGAATTTTGAAGCTTAGTTTGTGGATTCAAGTGGAGGAATAAAGGCTTGAGGTTCTAGGCTAGTGTTCAGCCATTGAAGGGGATTCAAACATGTGATTAAAGTAAGGTTTCAACCATGATATTTCTAGTTTGCTCTGTTTTTGAGGATGGTTTAAAGCTTTGGATTCTTGATTGTAGAACTAGGTATTTCGTGTGGTTTTAAGAGGTATAATGTTTGGGTTTTGATGAGGTTGAGGTATAGATGAAGTATTGGGGTTAAATTATCATTTTGGATGGTGTTTGAGTTGGTTTTGAAGCTTGGTATTCAGGGGAAAATGCAGGGGAGAAAACCATAATTTTTCTGGTCTGTCCACTGGCACCCTAGCGCTAGGCAGAGGAGAGCTTGAGTGCTCTCTGACTTGGGCCAGTGCCCCAACGCTACCCATGAGCGCCCCAACGCTAGGCTTGTTTCAGAAAAGCCCATTTTTAGGGCTTAGGAGGACTTTGGGGGCTTGGGGGAAGGGTTCACCACCTCGTTGGGTGTATTGGAAGTCCCGAGAGCACGGGAGTGCTCCCGGAAGTGGGCTTTTAGACCATGAACCTTTTATCATTTATTTTATTAATGAGATTTCATATTTGGTTATGACTAGGTGATCGCTGAGGGAATTAAGGATTGATCGTTCTCAAGGGTCGTTCTTAAATTATTTTACGCTCGAGCTTAAGGTAAGAAAACTACACACAGAATGTGACAGGCATGGTTATTGATGAGGCATGTTGAGTGCTCTAAATGTGGAAAATGATTGCATATTAAATGCTTAGCAGACTTGCTTACTTGTGAATGGTACTGACTTATTAGTAAGAATCGAAAATGGTGTCAGTATTGACTGTGAAGCTGGACTTATTAGTCAAGTTCGGGAGTAGTACTGAGCACTGGTCGTATGGAATTGACCTATGAGTCAAGAACGGTATTAGCGTGTTTAACGCATGTCGAGAAGATTAGATCTAATCGACATAAGCATTATTAACATTAGTGTGAAATGCTTGACCGACCTTAAGTTCGATGAAAACAAAAGCGCTTGTCTAGTCTAAAGGCTAGTTACTTAGAGCCAAAGCCAAAAGGCTTAGGTGACCGTAATGCCACATGGCTTATGGTGCAGAGCCCAAGTTCGTGACTCCATAGTCACTTATTTGGTTCAAGTTCGTGACTCCGTAGTCATTTATCTGGTTCATGTTCGTGACTCCATAGTTACTTAATTGGTTTAAGATCGTGACTCCAGAGTCACTTATCTGGTTCAAGTTCGTGACTCCATAGTCACTTATATAGTTAAAGTTCGTGACTCCATAGCCACTAATCTGGTTCAAGTTCGTGATTCCTTAGTCACTCATCTGAATGGGTTGCAAGCCCCAGTCTGATTACCAGAATCATTAGTGATATTTACTTAGAAATGACTTGAAAGTCATCCATATAGGAGGGCAGGGCCCACAATCATTTACTTGAACTTACTTGCATGCATGGATAAGGCTATTATTGCTAGGAATGTTATTATGATTCAGTGACATGTTATTACCTGTTCGTGAGTATATTGAGTTTTCTTGCTGAGTCTCAGCTCACGGGTGCTATGTGGTGCAGGTAAAGGCAAAAGAAAGCTAGACTATCCTTGAGTTGGAGAGCATAGGTGGCGATGTATACATATGCGTCTGCTCGACCACCACGGCTGAGCGTTTAAAGAGGAACTAGGGTTAAACCTTATTTTGTCGCTTAGGTCGGCTGGTTGTAAATATTTTATTGTAATTAACCTTTAAAATATATTTTTGGGATCCCAATGTATATGGTGAACATTTTAGTGAAACATTGTATCTTTGACCAAAATTTTTAACCCTAAATCGTTAATCACACTTAGTTACACAATTGTGGCCAAATGACCCGGTTAACGTGTTTAGCACTGTTTAAATGCACAACATAATGGTCCCTGGATAGTAGGGCATTACAACTTGGTATCAGAGCGAGCCAAGGTTAAGGGTTCCTGAAGACAAGCTGGGCATGTACACTCATCACTAAAGACAAGCTTCTCTTAGGGTATGGTAACTATTTATGTGGTTATGTGCTTAACTGCTTAAACAGAATGTAAATGCTTTACCTGCATATTGTATTAGGGAGCGTGAGATTCTGATAGAGCCTGGCTCTTGATTATTGATATGATTATTTGATTACCTGCTCCGTGATTATGTGAATGTATTATTTTCATGCTGGAGTTGGAAGCATGGTATGAATGTTGGAAGATCAGGGATTATGAATTGATGAACGAATGCTATGGGCATGTTTTCAGCACTGCAGTGGTTTGTGAATATAGCGTGGTATAATTGTTCCCATGGGAAAGGCTTTTGAATATGCTCATCATCTTCAATGGGTCAAGTTATTGACTACAGATTCAATCAGAGGGTATGTATCCAAGGCAGTTAATGAGACTCGGTGGTGGTTATACTGAGGCTGAGAATTACAGCCAGTGTTTGAGTTCTTTACCTGTCCCTCCTAATTTCTAGCAGGTGTTTACAGATATGCAATTAAGATTGCAGAATAAAGTGGAAGAGATTAGGTGTTTGAAACAGTAGCAAGTTCTGTCAGGGAACACCTCTTCCTTTGTTATGCCAGAGTGGCACTAGTATTGGCTTAGCCTAGGGTTAAGAACAGGTGGGAATTTCTTTGTGGAAGATTCCAGGAGTATTACCCTCCAGTCTTTGAGGGAGGTCTAGATCCATTCAGAGTTGAGCAATGGATAAGCATGGTTAGTTCCATCCTCGACAGTATGGGGTGGTAGGTCACGATAGGGTGGTCTGTGCTACATTTGTATTGCGGGATGATGCCCGAACATGGTGGGAAGTAGTATCCCAGACACGAGACCTGACTGTGATGGACTGGAAAGAGTTTAGGCAGCTATTTAATGAAAGATATTACTGTGATGTAGTCAAGACTGCTAAGATGATTGAGTTTCTGAACCTCGTTCAAGGAAATGCAACAGTAGCCGAGTATGTTAATAGATTCGATGGGTTGGACAAGTTTACTTTTGATTTTTTACCCACAGATGTAGCTTGGAAGGAAATGTTTGTCCAGGGATTGAATCCCAGAGTAGCTCAGGATGTTAGGGTTGCCCCAGTGCATGAAATCTCTACCTACGTTCAGGTGGTAGGGAAGGCTCTTGCTGTTGATATCATAGAAAATCAAATTGAGAAGGAGAGTTCCGAAGAGCGCGGAGCTCAGACAGTGATACCTCCATTTATTGGATTGATTAAGGACAAGGATTGGGAACCCCGCCCAGAATGCACTCGGTGTAAGAGGCGTCATCTGGGAGAATGCCGAGCAAAGGCATGTTTGTTATGTGGAATGGTTGGGCATTTCAAGAAAGATTGGCCAAGGCGAATGAAGGATGAGAAAAAGGGGGTCGACAGCTCGACTCCATCTTGAGGGTTCACTCTGATGCAGTTTGAGTCGGAGACTAAGACTGAGACCGAGGCTGGTTCCTCAGTGGTGGTAGGTCATCTTTCTAGTTATGATTTTTGTATTGTGTTGACTGGTTTTGGTGCCATGTTGTTCTTTTCTTGTTGCATCTAGAGAGGCATAGGCTTGTTATGCAGATTGCATGGTTATGTTGTGATGAGTTAGGTCATGGTGAGAAGGGACTCATCAGTTGATTTGATAGGGTTGGTTATGACTAACTTCGATATGATCCTAGATATGGATTAGTTAACCAAGTGTGGGGCAATGTTAGATTGTAAGGAAAGGATGGTAACTCTTGGGTTTGAGAGTGGGAAAATTTTATAATAGTTGGCACTGTGCATATGACATATGTATTTATAGCTAGAGATCTATTACAGAAGGATGCATATAACTCTTAGCTAGTGTGGTGGATACCACTTTGGTTGGTGCTAGGGTCAGAATCAGGTCTAGGGCGCTGTATTGAACGGTTTCAACAGAGTTGTAAGAACTAAAGACTCAGTTGTTGAGTAAGGAAATATTTTTTTTAAGATGGATCTTTGATTTGGATATTACCAGCTGAAGATTAGAGAGAAGGATATGCAGAAGACTACTTTTTATGTCAGATGAGGGAAATTGGAGTGCTGAGTTATGTTGTGAGGATTTGATTAATGTCAAGTTGTTTAGATGGATTTGAGTCTTCTTATAGATCAGAATCAGTTTGGAGGTTATTATGACACTTCATTGACAGGAAAAGGTGATTGCCTATGCATCATGTCAGTTGAAGGATACGACCAGAACTAGAGCAGAGTTATTGGTGGGCTAGGTGGCCAATATTACACATTGAGGTTACTATTTCAAAAAGGATTAAAGGGAAAACAATTGAATGACCCACATATGAGAAGAGCTGAGGGGAATGTCCTAGCTAGATTAGCTAAGGACTATGCAGTGTCAAGTGTGAATTTATTATGGTATAGGGATCAGACTTGGGATCCGATAGACACTGGGATTAAACGAGGGACTCTGGATGAATCTCATATTGCCCCTTTATTCTCTTCATCCAGGCATCATGAAGATGTACCAGAGTCTGAAAACTTTATAGTGGTGGCCTGGGATGGAGAGGGACATAACATAATACATGACAAAGTTTTTAACCTGTTAGCAGGTTAGGGCAGAGTATCAGAAACTAGAAAGGTCATTATAGCCTTTGTGTATCCCATAGTGGAAGTGGGAGAATATCGTGATGTGTTTCGCGGTGGGGCTGCCCAGGATAGTGGGCCCGTGTGATTTGGATTGGGTCATTATGGACCAGTATTTGTAGTCAGCTCACTTCTATCAGTAAGGACAAGTGATAAAGTTGATCTGTATACAGACCTCTATCTAAGAGAGATAGTACACCTTCATGGAATTCAAGATCTATCTTATTAGATGAGGACCCTGTTATTACTTCCAAGCCTTGAGGAATATTGTATAAGGCAATGAGAATATAGTTGGAAGTTAGTACAGTTCATTATTGTAACGACCCAAAATTGCTAATAAGGCTTCAGGGCCTTGATTAGTGTGCCGGGAGGGCATAATTGGTATTTATGTGAATAAATGATTTCATGTATGATTGTGTGGCATGCATGACTATATGATTAAATGGAGATGATTAAATGCATGATTATGAGTATTAAATATGCATGTGGGCCCTATTTACCTTTCAAGGGCATATTTGTAATTTTGGCTGTGGAGGGCATAAAATGTAATTATCTATGATAAATTGTTGAGACCACATTATTATGTGGATATATTTGCAGCATATGGCTCGAGACGGTCCTAGTGAGCGAAATGGAGAAATAGTCACAACGGGGATTTATACCCGGCTCGAGGGAGCCTGGGGGGTATTTTGGGAATTTGGAAAAATATATCGGGGATTATTAGACATTTGGGTAAATAATTGGGAGTTGATTTGATGACAGGATCAATTGGTAAATGATAGGAAGACTCGAGGAATTAGCAGGAATTGGGAGCAAATGACTAGTACACCATTAGTTGACTAAAGGTAAGTGTTATGTGAAGGGCAATTTGGTCTTTTCTAAAAGGAGATATACTCAAAGTTAGTAGGAATAAAACAGAAAGGAGTAAAAGACAAGACAATGTCTTCAGGAATTGATCTTCGATCTGGTTATCACCAGCTGAGGATCGAGGAAAGAGACATTTTAGGAATTATTACTTGTACCCAGTGGGGTGTGATGGATTATTAGTAAAGGTTCTTAACTAACTTAAGATTCAATAACACAGGTAAGTCCGACAAGCAGAGAGTACATGAATGATATGAACAACTCACATCCAAGGTCGTCAAGGATGTGTTGGGCTACTCCCCAGATAGAAGCGGAATGCGAACGACTACTACGATGGTGATGTTAAGACTGAAGAAGCAAGATTACAGGTAAGGCTACAGAAGGTGTCAGTTTCAATCTCGCCAAGGGTATTTCAGGTCATGCTATAGGAATAGAAGGGATCATGTATGTAGAGATTTAGTCTGAAGCCACAAAGAAATTACTGAAGAACGTTTGAAGGATAGAAAGTACAATGAGACTGGTGAACATGTCATCTACTACATAAGTATCTTTGGAGGACGACCACATCAGAGATTAGAACGACAAAAGAACCTAAGGGTAGACTGAATGGACAACTTTGTATCAAATTTTCAGGGGACAAAATAAGGATTGGTTAACACCTCCTAGTATAGAAGTCCGTGTGTAATGGATGGTTATAGAAGGTGTTTACCGAGTTTTTCGGAAACGAATAACTAACAGAATAATAAAAAGGTAAGAACTGTAGAAATACTGAAATGTAACTAAACAAACAGTGTTTTTACGTGGTTCAGGCGTTAACAAGCCCTAGTCCACGAGTCGATGTTATTATACTTGGAAAAGGTTACAATAAGATGGCTGGTGCATAAGAACTTCACACACTCCCAATGTTTCTCTCGGGTTCTCTTGAAGAAGATGAAGCTAGAGAGATTTTTGTAGAGTCTTTGCTATGTGATCTCTCGGTCCCCCCCTTCTTGTAAAATAAAAGGGGCCTTTATAGCTAGGGTTTCGGATTAGGGTTTTTCTCCACGTACATGAGTCTTAATTACACCAGCCATAAATAGGGGATACAATTACTGTAGTCGCATGGCTACAAGACTCTATGTGGGTATATTTACGTGAAAGTATGGGGAACACACAAAGTCAGCCGTCTTTTCCAAGTTGTCAGCGGAACAGTAGGCGAAAAGGTACCTTTAGGCGTGCTGGGATGCGTGCGGCTTTGTCCTGACGGGCGTGTCAGGCGGGATCCTGTGTCAGACGGATATCATTCCAAATATGCCTTCTCCCGGACTCGACAGTTCGGTTTTGTTCTGTGCGAGGCACGGAACTGTTTCCGCGGAGACCACTTGAAGGGCCTCTCCTGGAAAGGGCCTCCCCGAGGGGTATCCTTCGGGAGTCCGGGAGAGTCAACGAGTTTCCGTGTTGTGCTTGCTTGGAAGAGTAATCCGGATATCAAACAGGGGAGGCGAAGCCTTTCTGTCCATCCGCGAGCTCTGGTCACCTACCGTGAAAGACATCGATAATTCTGCTTCCCCGAAGTCATCAATCTAAACGCTATCCGGAAATCTGGATAACATTTACCCCCCAAGGTCGCGGAGCTTTGAGAGATCCGGGAGCTTGTACAATCAGTTTCTTAGACTAGGCGAGGGGGCACCTTCTGTGTTCCCGAAAAGGTTCCTTTTTCCCGCCTGAGTATTAGTATGAAAGAGAAAAGGAATTTCTTTTGTTTGAGACCAAGTACTCAAGCGCGGCAAGGATCACGTGTCATTCTGGGAATGGTTCTGCAACCAAGACGTGTGCGCGAGGCGACTGGTTGAGGATGCGTGCGTCAGTCATCTGACCAATGATTTGACGGTTTTTAATGGTACTCAGGGCCCGAGGTGGTGTAATGATGGGAAATAAATACTTTATTCCCATCCGAGGAGTCATAAATAGGATCGTCGCTTCCTCTCCAGCCGTCGGATCTGATGCACACGGAATGGGAAGAACGGGACCGTCCATTTGAGGAATTCGAAACGGCCTCTTCCCTGCTATAAAAACGAGGGAAAGGACCTTTCTTCCTCTTTACGCTTTCAGATTCTCCATCTTTAGGATTTTCAGATTTCCAAACCTTCGAACTCTCAGGCTTCCCAGCTTACGTTCCTCCGAACTTGCCATTTCTTTTGGTAAGTATCTGGAAACTTTTCTTTTTGATTTGGCAATGGGTTTATTCCCCGAAGTTCCTGGTTTGAATCGCCGTTCGTCTTTGCAGCTTTTACTTCTCGCGATCGTGCTGTGCAGTGATCCAGTCACTCCCTCAACCTCCACCTACCCGAATATCAGTAAGTATTTCTACTTTGCTCTTTCCTCCCAAACCTTAGGTTGCTGGTAGTTGTTAGAGTAGAGGTTTCTGCCATTATTGCTTATGTGCATGTGTGAATAGGGCTTTGGTAGGCATGTGATTGATTGTGAGTCGATAAGTAGCCTTTTCTGCGTGTTTTGTCGATTTGCGTTTGGAAAGTCGTCCCTTGTTTTGCTGTTTTAGGGCATAAGCATGAACGCCTTTAGGGTGTCTTTCTCTAGAAAAACACTTCTTTTGGTGGGCTTAGGCTCGGGGTCTGAGTCTGGTTCCTTGCTGTCCTTCGGGTGGCATGGTGCCAATCCCTCGGCAAGCTCGGTGGGAGCCTCTCCAAGCAGTTTTCGGGGAGGGTCTCCCCGACGCCTTTGATACCACTAGGGTATGACAAGGGTGCTGACTGCTTAGAGTGTTTTCTTCTTTCTTTTCTTTTGTCCAGTGACGAACATCTCGAAGGAACAACTCCTTGCTGCGGGGGAGGCTGAATCTGCCCAAGAGAAGGGCTCTCCTGTCGCTGGTGGAAAGGGGAAAGGAAAGGCGAAAGCGGTCGCGGCTAGCCCACCAACCTCCAATAGTTCCATCTGGGAGATGGACCAAAAACCGAACCTTTTCAGGAATTATGGCATGCTGGAGCTGTATTCCTCTGAGGCAGGCCTGAAGAACATCCCAGGTCTGATGTGGCACCGTCTGTCGGTGCTGGGCGAGTCAGCTAGCCAGAGCCACGAGGGCTTTGGTGCCTGGAGCTGGGCACACATAGTGTGCGGAGCGCACTTGCCCCTAAGGAGTTACTTCGCCAATTTCTGTGTGAAGGCGGGGATTGCCCCCTTCCAGTTAATTCCTCCCAGCTACAAGCTCTTAGCGGGGTGGTTCATCTTTTGCAAGTCCCGGAGACTGGAAGCTCCTACCCCGGAGGAGGTGCTGTACTTTTATGGGTTGAAGTCTCAGCCTATGAGGGGTCACTCAGACAAGGTGGGGTTTTACAGGCTAGAAAGGCACCCGGATGTGATGTGCCCCACTTGTCATACCGCGAGGGTTCCAGACCTCCGGGAATACTGGTTCCTGACGACTGGCTTCCCGCTGAAGAGGGTGCCAGCCCTATCTTTGGACTTCAAAATCCCTGGTAAGTGCTCCTTCTTTTCCTTTTCAACTTTGTTTCTTTGCGTTAGATTTGCCTTTTGGGAGGATCTCTAACGCTTGTATTTGATTTTTGTAGAAGTCGTTCCGCGGACACCCCGCTGCGCGGAGATGATAAGGAGGTCCAAGTTCTACGAAGGGCTCTCTGAGGAAGAGTTGAGAGTGGAGGGACTTGTGACCTCCGAATCGTTGAGGGAGTATGGGTTACTCGCCTCCTTCCAAAATATCGAGCCAGTAAGTGGTAGGGGGCAGACTCAGGTGTCGGCTGACATCCGGGAGCAGATTGCCCTGGAGCTGTCTAAGGTGATCACCCAAGCCGCTCGGGACGAAAATACTCTATCTCCTAGTTGGGCGGAGAGGTTCCCCGACCCCCAGCCGGAGGGAGAGGAGATCGAGGCTCGCCACGCCGCGGCTTACCCTAACGAAGGGGCTCCGGGGGCTAGTTCCTCCGGGAGAGGTAAGACTAGTTTTCGATTGATCCACACCCCCAGCCTGTCTGAGGTTTCCCAGACCTCTCAGATGGGGTTTGATCCCCGTTTCCTTAGGCTAGATCCGCGTAGGATACCTTTCGACAGGTACTGTGATAGGGTAGATGAGCTCCTCTGGTGTCTGAGTGATGGTAGTCTGCCAGAAGGTGTCATCATGGTTGACCCTTCTTCTCTCAGCATGTTCTTCCCAGACTTCAAGGAGTACGGGAGCTTCCTGGAGCAGGAAGCGATGTTTTGTTTTGCTCGGGGAAGGCCATCCACGTTTCTCGTGCATGGTCGTCCCTTTCAAACTTTTCTTTTTCTTGTTTCTTGTTCCCTGCTGGCGGGCTTGCTTGTACTTTTATGTTGCTGATTGTCTTGTCTTCCGCTTATCTTCTTTCTCATTTCTTGTTGGTTCGTTAACCTTGCTTTGTACGTTTCTTGCAGAGAATCCCGAAGCCAAGATGTTGGGGAGGGTTACTTTGCTTATTAAGAAGGCTGCCACCAGCCAAGACCCGCCCACGGGGAAAGGACGGAAGACCAAGGCTGGTAGGGGAGGTAAGGCTGCCTCCCCCAAGAAGACAAGTGGCGAGGCGCAAGCGTCTCCGAGGGTAGAGAAGTCCCCTGCTGACGGGCCTTCCGAGACTATGATGGTCTCGAGTAGTAGTAGCGACGGGGAAGGGCTTGTGTTCCCCGTGAGGACAACTGGGGTGAGCAAGCGTCCCGGAGAAGATGCTGAGGGTGCTAAGAACAAACGCCTTAGACACTCTTCTCCCGGTCGAAGGCAACAACAACAGCAACGACAGCAATCACAACTACAACAACAACAGCAACAGGAACAAGAGAGACAATCACCAACGCCGCAGCAGCAGCAACAACAACATCCAAACCAGCAGCAGCAACAAGGGCAATTACCTCTGCTACCGCAGCAGCAAAAGCAACAGACCGGGGCCTTAATACCCCGGCTGCCTCCTTCTCCAGCCCAAAGGGGGTCTACCCTTCTGGGGTCTCCGTCTTCTCAGACAACCAATCTTCCCCTGCCTGGCCTGAAGTTCCACTTTCCGCGGAAGCCAACCAGTTTTCCCGCTGCCCTCCTGGAGGGTGTAAGACGGGCCGATAGTTTTTTGAAGAGGCGGCTAGAGGCGGAGAAGGCCATTACTCAGGGAAGGGCAGATAACTTGTCTGCCGTGAAGAGAGCTGAGCTGGCCGAAGGGGTGAGATCTCCTCACCCGGCCGGAGCGGTTCTGGATGGTCCAGCCTTGGAGAAGAGGCTGGTGCCTAGGCTCGGACGTGCATTGGCGCCGTTCGGAGCTGAGATGATGGAGGACATGGCCCTGAGCTTATGCGAGCTCAATTATGAGAAATGGGCCATCAGCAGCAGCAAGGATCCGCTGTTGCTGACACACGCTGTGAAGCAGCAATTGTCCGGGGTAAGCCGTCAGTTGTTATTTTTTGGGATCACCTGTCTTTTGGTCCTGCTTTAGCTCATTCTGTTGTCTTTCCTTGCAGGCCTCTATGATCGCAGAACGCTCGTTCCGGGAGGTTGGTGCAGCTCTGGTTCAGCTGGAGGAGAGCCAACTGGCTCGCCAGGCCTTGGAGGCGGAGAAACAGAAACTGACCCAACAGGCCTTGGGGGCTTCGGAGAAGATTGATCAGGCCCGGCGCACGGCTGAAGAAGAGGCGGAGAAGAAATATCTTGCCAAATATCAAGAGTACCGGGCCAAGGCAGAGAATGAGTTTAGACAGCGGTCGGATGGGATTAAGACCGAAAACTCCAAGCTCCGAGAAGAGCTGTCCCAAGCCAAGGTGGAGAAAGATACCCTGGAAGCCCGCTTGCAATCAAAGAACGATCTCCTCCTTAAGCGGCAAGAGGAAAATTCCACTCTTCAGAGTAAGCTGCACGACGAGGAGCAACTCCATAAGAGGAGCAGGGATCTCGTGTCTATGCTTCAGTTGGGGCTCGCCGAGAAGGATAAAGAGATCGGGGCTTTGCAATTCACTGCCAGGGGGCATGTGACCGAGAAGCAATCCGTGCTGAACCAAAATAGGGAGCAGCGCAAGGCGATTGATTCTCTTAAGGGGGAGCGGGATGCCTCCAAGGCCGAAATGGAAAAATTGAGGGCCCAACTAACTGCCGCGGAAGCACAGCTGGCAACCTCCGAGGCGGAGCGGTTGAAGGAGAAGGAGGATGCTGAGGTGATACTGAACAGAACTATTAATATATCGCATGTGGTTCTCATGCATCAACTCTGGAAAGTGAACCCGGAGGTGTTAGGCTATCTGGGGGATGATGCCGAAGCCATGACGGAGAAGCTACTCGTGTGGGATCAGGGCCCAGAGGCGTACGTCCAAACTTATAACATTGACGAACGTGCTGAAGCTCCTGAGGCGGGAGATCCCGGAGAGGCGGGGACCTCTGAACCTTCTCATGACCAAATCCCTCCTTCCAATGAGCCGACTCCGCCAGCCTCAGCTGAAACAGATGCCCCCGAAGCTGCGGTCGTGGACGCTGTAGTTACCCCCAATGCTTGAAGGGGTTTTATCTTTAATTGTTTTTCATTTTGAGTTTTTCATTGCGGACATTTTTGCCATAATCATAGCATTCTCCTTTCTTTTCTGCCGAGTTCTTTATTTATCTTTGCGCTTAGGGTAGACATTTATACGGTAGAAACTGTTGTAGGGGCGTATGGGGTTTTGGTTCCAACGGCCAAAACTTATGCACTTCCCACTTGAAGCTTTAACGGATGATGTCTTTCCCCACGTAGTTTCTAGGTTACGAAGGTTTCCTGGTTCCAACGGCCAGGCTCCTTTCACCGTACTTTATCTTTCCTGAGGCAAATAGCCAATCCCGGGACTTGTAGTTATACTGTTCGCTGGGATTGCTAAGGTGAGTCGTTCCATTGTTTGGAACGGGAGTTCTTTTGGTGAGCGTCGCTAGACTTAAGGTTAGATCTTTGCGAAGCAAAACTAACTGTTGTTGCGAACCTCATGGTGGCTGGCTTCAGGGACCTGGCATGGAGCCCTGCGAGGCTAGATCCGCGCGAAGCAAAGCTTTAGAGCGCTCGCGGATCTTGCCATCTTTTGCCTTGCGGGATCCGGAGCTGGAGCATGCGAAGCAAAGCTTTACAGCGCTCGCGGATCTTGCCATCTTTCGTCTTGCGGGACCCGGAGCTGGAGCTTGCGAAGCAAAGCTCTACAGCGCTCGCGGATCTTGCCATCTTTTGCCTTGCGGGATCCGGAGCTGGAGCATGCGAAGCAAAGCTTTACAGCGCTCGCAGATCTTACCATCTTTTGCCTTGCGGGATCCGGAGCTGGAGCATGCGAAGCAAAGCTTTACAGCGCTCGCGGATCTTGCCATCTTTCGTCTTGCGGGACCCGGAGCTGGAGCTTGCGAAGCAAAGCTCTACAGAGCTCGCGGCGAATTCTGCAAAGGACTTGTCAAGGAGTTGGGGGTGTTTTGGCGTAGCTCTATGAACGTGCCTCAACCCCCAGTCCCGTCCATCGCTGGGCTACACAAGAGATAATTCTTATGATACATAATGGCAGGCATTTTCGTGGCAATTTTCACTTAAGCACATAATGCACATATGACACGTAATGCAAGCATGTTCATGGCAACAAATAAACCTAAGCTTAACAATTAGAGCAAAACAATTTAAAAACTTCAAACACAATGCTAGCACATAAGTGGTGTTCTGTGTACGTTTTGTTCAAGGGGCGTATGGCTAAGCCTTAGCCATGTATACCCCCCAAGTGAGCGTGGGGTCCGGACGTCTCCGGACCGCGTGGTCACTTGTTAAAACGCAGCTTTGAACATAGGGATAAAAAGTGCAGTAAAAGCGGAGTGAATCCCTCCGTGTTTCATTAAAATAGCCTGCTAGGCGTTAGTTTTACAACAGGGAGGATTATTTCCACATTTTTCACTTTTGTTATTTTCACCAAGGACTTCCGACTGGATGGTCCGGGGCCTACTGGTAGTAACGGCGGAGGTGCTCCGCGTTCCAGGCGCGCGGGACTTTAGATCCGTCGAGTCTCTTTAAGTGATACGTCCCATGGCCCACTTTTTTTTTGACTTCGTAGGGGCCTTCCCAGTTGGGTCCGAGGACTCCTACTCCCGGATCCTGCGTAGCAGGAAATACTCTCCGTAGGACAAGGTCCCCAACTTCGAATGCACGGCTCTGGACTCTCGTGTTAAAGTGTCGGGCTATCTTGCCTTGGTACATTTTTAGTTGGACCTGCGACTGCTCCCGGAGCTCTTCGATCATGTCTAAGGACTCCTGGAGGAGGGCATGGTTCCGGGTAGGATCGTAGGTGTCTTGCCTGTGAGAGGGGATCATAGCTTCTACTGGGATGACGGCCTCGCAACCGAAGGTCATGGAATAAGGCGTGTGCCCCGTCGAAGTTCTCTCTGTTGTCCATTAGCCTGGGGTCTGGCGACTGTGGAAAAGCTTTTGATAATTCCATGCGAAGCACAGAAGTTCGTGAAGTGTTCACTGTCAAACTGCTTTCCGTTGTCGGACACAATTTTCCGTGGAAGCCCAAAACGACACACTATATTCCTGATGACAAAATCCAGTGCTTTTTTAGATGTGACCGTGTTCATAGGTTCAGCTTCAGCCCATTTGGTGAAGTAGTCTACCGCGACTATGGCGTACTTCACTCCACCCTTTCCAGTGGGGAGGGAACCTACTAGGTCAATGCCCCAAACGGCGAACGGCCAGGGGCTGGTCATTAGGGTAATTTCCGTAGGCGGCGCTCGCGGAACCTTGGCGTACCTCTGGCACTGCTCACACTTCCTGACATAATCCACACAATCCTTCTTCATGGTGGGCCAGAAGTATCCTTGTCGAAGGATTTTTTTGGAGAGGCTCAGCCCGGAGGTATGATCGCCACAGAAGCCTCCGTGAATCTCATGGATGATGGTGCTGACTTCGGTTCCGGAAACACACCTAAGGAAGGGTATGGACAACCCCCTGCGGTAAAGCTTCCCATCCATAACCACGTATCGGGGAGCTTGATACTGGAGCTTCCTTGCGTCAGCTTTATCAGTGGGGAGTTCTCCGGTGGTGAGAAATCTGAGGATGGGTCCTATCCAGGAGTGGGAATGGTCGATGACGGCGTTTATCCTTCGAGTCTCAGTACTGGGGGCTTCTAAGTGCCCAATGGGGACTAAGCCATACTGTTCAATCTCCGGGTCCGTTGCAAGCTTGGCCAGCGTGTCCGCGAGTGAGTTCTGGTCCCGGGGGACCTGGCGGATTTGATAGCCTTTGAAATGCTGCAGTAGGTCGCGGGAGAGAGACACGTAGGCAGACATCCTTTCTCCTTTCGTCTGGTATTCCCCGGATATTTGGTTTACCACAAGTAGGGAGTCGCTGTACACCTCGATTGTTTGGGCTCCGACTTCTCTGGCCAGTCGTAACCCAGCTAACATGGCTTCGTGTTCTGCCTCGTTGTTGGATGCTGGGAATGCGAAACGGATGGCGCTCTGGAGCTGATGCCCTTGGGGAGATATTAGGATGACCCCCGCTCCAGCTCCTTTTTCATTTGAGGCTCCGTCTACGTAGACCTTCCAGGTGGGAAGTTCCGGGACAGGATCTTCTGGGAGGTCATTCATTCCCGAGCACTCCACAATAAAGTCCGCGAGAGCTTGACCTTTTATGGAAACACGCGGTTGGTAGTGGACGTCGAACTGGCTTAGTTCCATGGCCCACTTAAGCAATCTGCCAGAAGACTCGGGCTTCTGCAGGACTTGTCGGAGAGGGTGGTTGGTGAGTACTTTGATGGTGTGCGCCTGGAAATATGGCCTCAGCTTCCGTGAAGCGATCAGCAAGCAGAGGGAGAGTTTCTCGATCATCGAATATCTGGACTCGGCGTCCAATAACCTCTTGCTTACGTAATACACAGGGAGCTGGATACGGCCATCTTCCCGG
Source organism: Humulus lupulus (assembly GCF_963169125.1). Classification (NCBI taxonomy): domain Eukaryota; kingdom Viridiplantae; phylum Streptophyta; class Magnoliopsida; order Rosales; family Cannabaceae; genus Humulus; species Humulus lupulus. The sequence continues at coordinate 84,297,056 of NC_084796.1, read as the reverse complement.
ACGAGAGCGGCACTTACTGCGTGCTCAGTCACAGCTAGGTATAAGAACAACGCCTCTCCTTCGACCGGTTTGGACAGAATGGGGGCTCGGGTTAAATGTTCTTTGAGGTGTTGGAAGGCCGCTTCGCATTCGGGGGTCCACTCGAACTTCTTGTTCCCTCGCAGAACATTGAAGAAGGGGATACACTTGTCGGTGGCCTTGGATACGAAGCGGCTGAGAGCAGCTATCCTTCCGGTAACGCTCTGGACATCCTTATGCTTCCGGGGGGAAGGCATATCTATGAACGCCTTTATTTTCTCAGGGTTGGCTTCCACTCCGCGGGAGCTGACAATAAAACCGAGGAACTTCCCAGACGAGACCCCGAAAGTGCATTTCTTTGGATTTAGTTTCATCCCGTACTTTCGGATCACGGCGAAAGCTTCCTCAAGGTCGTTACTGTGGTCCCCGGAGGTCTTGGACTTTACCAACATGTCGTCCACGTACACCTCCATGTTCCTCCCCAGTTGGTCCTTGAACATTCTGTTTACCAGACGCTGGTAAGTCGCCCCAGCATTCTTCAAACCGAAAGGCATGACCACGTAACAGTAGACACCCTTATCCGTGAGGAAGCTGGTGTGTTCCTGGTCCGCGACATGCATCTTGATCTGGTTGTATCCGGAGTATGCATCCATGAAGGATAAGAGTTCGTACCCGGAAGTAGCGTCCACCATCTGATCGATTCGCGGGAGAGGGAAACAATCTTTCGGGCAGGCCCTGTTTAGGTCCGTGAAGTCAATGCACATTCTCCAGGACCCATCGGGTTTCGGGACCAGAACTGGGTTGGCCAACCACACGGGATAGTGCGACTCCTGGAGAAAGCCTATGGACATCAATTTGTCCACTTCAGCTTTGACGGCTTCGGCTCTCACTGGGTCCAGCGGCCTCCTCTTTTGGCGAATTGGAGTTGCAGCTGGGTCTATGTTGAGTGCGTGGCACGCAATATTGGGATTAATCCCCGTCATATCAGCGTGGCACCATGCCAGGACATCCTGATTATCCTTCACAGTGGCCACGATCTTATCTCGAACGGCCGACGGCAGGTTTTTCCCCACCTGAATGACCTTGGTGGGTTCTCCCGGATTGAGGATTACCTCTTCGACTTCCTCCATCGGCTCTATTGCTTTCTCGATTCCCACTCTTGGGTCGAGTTCGTCAAAGTATGCCTCTTGAGCACCCCTAGTTTCTGGCAATACTTCCGCCAAAGGAATGGCAGCAAACGTCTCTCGGACCGTGTAGACGGCTCGGACGGAGACGTTATAACAGCTCCGTGCACTTCTTTGGTCTCCTCGGAGGGTGCCAATACGCCCATCGTCGCAGGGAAACTTCAAGCATAAGTGACGTATCGAGGTTATGGCCCCACAATCGATCAGGACCGGTCGGCCTAAGATGGCATTATACGCCGTGGGGCAGTCGACCACCACGAATGTGCTATGCTTGAAGGCACAAGCGTCGCTTTCTCCTCTGAGGGTGACTGGAAGTTGAATTTTGCCTAATGGCATGAGTGCGTCCCCATTGAAACCTTGAAGCTGGATGGGGCATGGGGCCAGGTCCGTCTCGGTCAATCCGATCGCGTGGAAGGCCGCTTTGAAGAGGATGTTCACGGAGCTTCCGTTATCGATCAGGATCCGTGAGACCTTCTTATTGGCAATCTGGGCTTCCACCACGAGGGGATCGTTGTGGGGGAAGTGCACATGTCGAGCATCGTCCTCCGTGAAGGTGATGGGAAGATCCATCATTCGGGGACGCTGAGCAGGTGATTGGACCAAGGCGCACATCTCCTCGGCGTGCTCTAACTCCCTTAAGTACCTCTTCTGGGAGTTGCGGGTGCTTCCGGCAAGGTGTGGTCCTCCGGAAATGGTGGCGACGTGTCCGTCAACGGGTGGCGGAGCAAGGCCGGGCGGATATGGGTTGCCTGGTCCTGGAGCCAACAAGGCAATGGGCGCCGAAGCAGGTGGAGGAGGAAGTGCTGGGAACTGAGACCCGGGAGCTTGGGGGTGACCGGCTCCAGGAGCGCTAGCGGCCCCCCTCTGTCCCGGGGAATATGCAGCTCCGTGAACTACCCCCTGTCCGGGATAGATTATGGGTATTCTCACCCACTGACCGAGGTGTCCCGCTCTTGCCAGGGACTCGATCTCATCCTTCAGCTGAAGGCACTCATTCGTGGTGTGCCCCACGTCTCCGTGGAACTCACACCTCTTATTGGAGTCTCGCGGACGCCTTCCTCCGTGAGACACTTTCGGGGGCTTCCTGTAGTTGACCATATTACAGGTCGCCCGATAGACATTCTCTCGCGAGTCTATCAAACTGGTATATTCCGTGAACTTGGGCTCATAGTCCTTTCGGGGTTTCTTTGAATGGTCTCCCCGGTTGGAGTTTCTTTCGCTTCGTTTGCTCCGCGATTGGCTCAAACTTCGTTCCGGGGCATCCGCTTGCAGCTGCGGCATGCTAGGAGCGATACTACATCCGGTTTGTACTGCTCCATACCCAGAGAAATGGGTTTGACCCGGCGTCTGAGCAGACGCGGAAGGCCCATACACACTCGGAGTGAATCGGGCTCCTGGAAGCGTGAGGGCTGGTGCGGGAGCTTGCGAAGCAAAGCTCGGCGCAGTCACGGAAGGGGTTGGAGCCGGGGGAACTCCAAAGGCTTGCTGGTAGGCATCCTCAAGGTTGATGATTCCCTGAGCTTTTGACATGAATTCGGACAGGGTTTCTGCCCGTCTCCTTTGCATTTCCCCCCATAGCAGGGAGCCGACAGTAAGGCCCGATTGAAGGGCGATCAGCTTCATGTCATCGCTGACCTTGGTTTTTGCAGCAGCTTCCATCATTCTCTGAATGAAAGCAATGAGGTTCTCAGTGGGTTGCTGCTTGATGTTGGTTAAGGAACCAACCTCCATGTCGTGGTCGCGGGCGGCAATAAACTGCCTCCTAAACGCGGACTGTAGCTCCTTCCAACTGTGGATTGATCCGGGAGCTAATCTTTTCCACCAGTCCTCCACGGACTTGGTAAGGGTGAGTGAGAAGCACATGCATTTGGCGTCCTCACTGACGCGCGCCACTTGCATCATTTTATTGTATTTAGCTAGGTGGGTACGCGGGTCTGTCCTCCCATCATATAATTCTATGTGAGGCATTTTGAAGTTATCCGGGAGGGACGTTTCCGCGATCCTCCTAATACATGGTTCCGGGTCTTCCTCCTCAGAATCTGACAGGGCCCCACTTTGCTTCCGGACCAGCTTGGTCAAGGCAGCAATCTGTTCCTCGAGCCTCTTCGTATCACTTTCCGGGAGGTCACGTCCCCGGAGCTTGTCATTAATATGATTTCGGAGGTCATCTCCGCGAGGTCGGGCTTTTTCCCCTTTGGCCTTCTCATACTTGGCCTCCAACCTTCTTCTTAGATCCACCGTGGACCAGCTATCTTCGGAGTGCGAGTTCGCAGCCCGACCGTCCTGATTGACGGAATCACTGGGGCGGTTGTTCCTTCCCCTAGGCCTGGGTGCCTTAGCATCGGGCCCTTTAGGCACAGAGTGCCCCCTTGGGGCTGAAGGGCGTCTGGGCTTAGGAGCGCCAGAGACCTTCTGCGCGCGGGGGGGGGGGGGGGCAGTCGGCCTGGTGATTCACGCCTGTAGGAGGTGCAGGGGCGTCAGCGCGCACAGGCTCTCCAACTTTTTCTTTGCCCTTGTTAGGGGCGGCTTTGGATGGTCCAGCAGCGGCTGGATCCGGCATGGGGGCATCAGCACCACCTCGAACAGAGGTATCCTCGTCCGAGTCGCCTAGATCTCCGAACTTACTTTGGAGGCGTTCCATCATGCGTTGCATTCTTTCGGAGACGCGCTCCTGCTCAGCAAGCTTGGCCTTAGTGGCCACCAGTTCTTCGGCTACTTGGACCAGTTCTGGGTCCTTCTCATAGTAGCAGCCGTCCTTGTAATAACCGTCTTGGACATACTCTTCTTCGTCTTCTAAGTATGTTGTATCTTCGGTACTGACCTGATCCTGGCGGGATGTCGGGTCTTCCCCTCGGTAGTCTAAGGGTTCGCTTTGCACCACATCTTCCATCACGGTATCGGGGTTGACCGTAGCATTTTTGTCAACAGCGGATTTTCGCGTAGTCACCATCTCTTTAGTACGAAGTGAATACAAAAAACGTACACATAAAAAGAGCTGACTAACAACTTCCTACAGCTCTCAATGAAAGCACCAAAATGTTTACCGAGTTTTTCGGAAACGAATAACTAACAGAATAATAAAAAGGTAAGAACTGTAGAAATACTGAAATGTAACTAAACAAACAGTGTTTTTACGTGGTTCAGGCGTTAACAAGCCCTAGTCCACGAGTCGATGTTATTATACTTGGAAAAGGTTACAATAAGATGGCTGGTGCATAAGAACTTCACACACTCCCAATGTTTCTCTCGGGTTCTCTTGAAGAAGATGAAGCTAGAGAGATTTTTGTAGAGTCTTTGCTATGTGATCTCTCGGTCCCCCCCTTCTTGTAAAATAAAAGGGGCCTTTATAGCTAGGGTTTCGGATTAGGGTTTTTCTCCACGTACATGAGTCTTAATTACACTAGCCATAAATAGGGGATACAATTACTGTAGTCGCATGGCTACAAGACTCTATGTGGGTATATTTACGTGAAAGTATGGGGAACACACAAAGTCAGCCGTCTTTTCCAAGTTGTCAGCGGAACAGTAGGCGAAAAGGTACCTTTAGGCGTGCTGGGATGCGTGCGGCTTTGTCCTGACGGGCGTGTCAGGCGGGATCCTGTGTCAGACGGATATCATTCCAAATATGCCTTCTCCCGGACTCGACAGTTCGGTTTTGTTCTGTGCGAGGCACGGAACTGTTTCCGCGGAGACCACTTGAAGGGCCTCTCCTGGAAGGGGCCTCCCCGAGGGGTATCCTTCGGGAGTCCGGGAGAGTCAACGAGTTTCCGTGTTGTGCTTGCTTGGAAGAGTAATCCGGATATCAAACAGGGGAGGCGAAGCCTTTCTGTCCATCCGCGAGCTCTGGTCACCTACCGTGAAAGACATCGATAATTCTGCTTCCCCGAAGTCATCAATCTAAACGCTATCCAGAAATCTGGATAACAGAAGGGTAATGTGAAGGACCTTGACTTTGTTTAAAAACATGAACCGTAAGCGGTACATCAAGTTTGAGGCACGCCCGGATATAGACTGAAGGAATGATGGTTTGAGCATCGCAGCAAGTGAAAGAATGGGAACACGGCCGATATATATGAAACATTAAGTTAACGATGAATGCATAGCATAAGAGATTTGAGCATAAGCTCTTTGTAAAGGAAAAACCCTGAGACCAGGATCTGGTGAGACCTCTTGGGTGATTCATGTTAGAAATCCTTGATTGTACAAGAGGAAAATTAATTTGGAAGCTGATCTCTTACTTGGGATGGTCTGTGTCGGTTGGATGGGACGCCATGGATTACAACATGGTCAGATAAGGTAACAATTGGGATTGATATGGTGCTGGTGATGGGTTGGGGATAGATATATGTCTCAATGGGCAATGAAATTCAGGAAGAGGAACTTGTGGGAATGGTTAAGAATCCTACCATCATAATATGAATTAAGAAATGAAGATCGGATGAGTGATCCGATGGAACCCGATGTTGAGGTGGAGATCCTAAAGGAACATCGTACTACCTCCTTAAGCATATTGTAATCAAGAAGTTTAAATGGATAGTAAGATATGATATTGAAAGGTAATATGGTATAGGAGTGGATCACTAGAGTGGACCACGTTAGACTACAAGTCAGATAATTGGACATGGAAAGTTGTAACTCAGCAGATTGAGTTAACATACTTTGGTTCGTGTGAACGGGAGACGCATCATGCTAAGTGATAATGTATTGAAACCCTAAAATTTTCCAAGGTCTGGAAAGGAAATAGAGAACAAAGGGAATAAGGTTGGAACCTATAATTATTGGTTATTTTCAGATAGAATGGAAATCTGAAAGATTGATGGCTATTTTAGCGAACTACGCATTGAATGTGTAAGTGTCTGGGATATTAAGAAAAGTATAATCCTTTGGTGAATAGTCACAGTGATGAATGCTGTCTTGCGGCTGAGGTGACACAGCATAAGATATGGTAAGATAGGAAGCATGAAGTGTTGATTCTATGTAAGGAAACAAATGACAACGAGTATTATGGTTCAGTATTGGTTCGGGGGAAACCCAACGAAGTTATGAGAATCATTAGGGCAGGAGTATCTACCCATCTGGAAGGACATAAGAGTTTGCAAGATTCAAGTGTCGGAACACAAAATTTCAGAACGGGATACTTGTAATTCTCCAAGCATTGCAGACAAGAAAGAGTATGATATTCTGGGGAAGAAAAAGGGGGTTTGATTCCCGATATAACAAGAGTTCTGAGATCATGCCAAGGCTTAGGACGGGGGCCTACAAGTTAGCCTTACCCTGGTGTGGGTTGTTGTTTATGAGTTTTAGTGCTGCCAGTGACCAGACGGGAAACGACCGTTGATGAGAAAAGCAGACCCTGGGGTTTCAACTGAATTATTGGGCAAGGAAAAGTTGATGAGATTACAGTCATAAGATAAGATCTTATGGAACAAGATTGTCACTCTAGTCAGAGTGTTATTGCAGGATTAAAGGTAAGGAATTGGACTCTGGAGTTATGGTAAGAGGTATGAGATTTTTTACCTGATGTGTGTTCGAATAAATTTTTAGGACGAAATTGTTGTAAGGAGGGGATAGTTGTAACGACCCAAAATTGCTAATAAGGCTTAAGGGCCTTGATTAGTGTGACGGGAGGGCATAATTGGTATTTATGTGAATAAATGATTTAATGCATGATTATGTGGCATGCATGACTATATGATTATATGGAGATGAGTAAATGCATGTTTATGAGTATAAAATATGCATGTCGGCCCTGTTTACCTTTCAAGGGCATATTTATAATTTTGGTCATGGAGGGCATAAAATGTAAATATATATGATCAATTATTGAGACCACATTATTATGTGGATATATTTGCAGTATATGGCTCGAGACGGTCCTAGTGAGTGAATTGGCGAAATAGTCACAGCGGGGATTTATACCCGGCTTGGGCGAGCCTGTGGGTATTTTGGGAATTTGGAAAAATATATCGGGGATTATTAGACATTTGGGTAAATAATTGGGAGTTAATTTGATGACGGGAATAATTGGTAAATGATAGGAAAACTCGAGGAATTAGCAGGAATTGGGAGCAAATGACTAGTATACCCTTAGTTGACTAAAGGTTAAGTGTTATGTGGGAGGGAAATTTGGTCTTTTCTAAAAGGAGATACACTTAGAGTTAGTAGGAATAAATCATAAAGGAGTAGAACCTCCCTGCCCCTTCTCTTTCACGTTTTTCTTTCTCTCACTCTCTCCTTGATGAATTGTGAAGCTAAGGGTCTAAAAGATGCATAAACAAAGCTTGGGTTGAACAGAAATTGAAGGAAAGGGATGGCTCGAATTGCTGAAGGAATTTGGGGTCTTGGAGGGGAAAACCATATGGAGCTTCAGGTGGGATGTCTGGGAGTCTAAACTCAAGAATTGGAGGAGTGAAGCTGAGGATTAGCTGCCATGGAGGTAAGGTTTCAAGCCTTTGAGTTTGGTGAGTTTTAATTGAGTTTTATTTCTGAATTTGGGTTTTAGGATGGAGCTTTAAGGACTTAAGCTTGGGAATCTGAGGAGAAAGCTTGGAATAGGATTGGAGGCAACCTAAGGTCGAATTCCTCTCTAAGGTAAGGCTTTCTTTAATGTTCTTAGAAGTTTTTTGGTTTTTAGTTAGGGTTCTTGAGCTTCAAAGCTCAAACTTTGATTTTTGTATTTGGTGAGGGTTTTAGCTAAGTTTTGATGTTATTGTGTTGTTTTGGATGAGCTATAGTGATTTATGTGGTTAATTTTGGGTTTGGAGGGCTTGAGGGTCGGATTTTTGGAGCTTTGGCTCGGGAAAATACGAAAAACAAACCCAGAAATTTGCAGGCCGGGTTGCAACATTGTAGCTCTAGGTGGGGAGCGCTAAAGCGCTAGGCTGTGTTTTCTGTGGGTTTTTGGTTTCTGCTTGTTGCGCTGTAGTGCCCTATAGGTAGCACTGTAGCGCTACCCTGCCTCCAGAACTTGGTTTCTAGGTACTTTTTAGGGTTTTGCTTGGGGGCTCAGGGGGATGGTTTCACCACTTCGTTTGGTGGAATTAGAGCTCCCGAGAGCGTGAGTTTGGTCACGGGATTGTCCTTTGGAATTTTTACTTATCAAGGTACCATTTATGAATTGTGACTAGGTTTGTCGCCATGGGTCAGAGCTAAGGATCATGCTCGGAACCATTTCACATTCTCCGCCCGGATTTAAAGGTAAGAAAACTGCACCCTTTTATTTGGATAAGTTGGGACTAAGAGTTCCCTTTACTTGTATGTGATGTTGTATGATGGTATTATGCCATGTGAGTATGAAATAAATGGCCTAAGAGTGCCGGAATCAATATTGGTGCACAAGAACGCGGTTTGGCCACTGGTAGCTGAGGTTAATTATATAATCACTGAGATTGGCCTAAGCGGGCTGGAGTCAGTGGGTTGAACATTGGGCTCAGCCTAAGTGAGCCTAAGACAGTGACTTAAACAGAGGGTGCGGCCTGAGGGCATCAACCCTAGTTATTGAATGATATGTTTATTGTGTTAATCTGATGATTATGACATGTTAAAAACTTGGTTAAGAGATTGTTGATTTGTCAATTACTATTGCTGACTATATGAATGTTGTGGACTAGTGAATATCTGGTTATCCTTTGTGAATGATTTGGTTATCGATATTGGTTGTGCTATGATGTTATAGTTTTCTTGTTGGGCCTCGGCTCACGGGTGCTACGTGGTGCAGGTAAAGGCAAGGGTAAGATGAATCGACCAAGGGTTGGAGAGCTCTGGGGGCGAGGTGTACATTGTCAGCTTCTCGGTCGCCACAATCGGGGGAATTGAACAGGGACGGAAACCTAAAATGTATATTTTTCCATTAGATTGGCCTTGTTTATTTATAACTTTCAGAATTTTTGTAAATATGTCCTTTAAACTCTATTTTTGGTTCCCGTGTACTAAACAATTATTTTAATGAAAACTATCTCTTTATGACCAAAATCTTTTAAACTTAACCTGTTTATGACTATCGGATCATGTTTTCGTTTGAAAGACTTTGTAGTTTCCCAAATTTGCTAATAAGGCTTAGGGCCTTGATTAGTGTTCCAGGAGGGCTATATTTGATTTAACTATGATATTGTATGAATTTGATAATTATGTGATTGGACAAGCATGATTTTACGTATTAAATATGCATGTGGGCCTATTTCTGTGAATAGGGGCGCGTTTGTAATTTTGGCCTGTTGGGGGGCATAAATGCATATCTTTGAGATGTGTGATCTGAGATGATCTTAGGGAGCAGTTTAGCTAGAAAGTCACAACAGGATCAGATACCTGGCTCGGGAGGAGCCTAGGGGTATTTTGGGGATATAATATGAGTTTGGGATTTATTGAGTAATAAATAGTAATTCGTCAATGATTTAGTATGTTGGGGTTAAACGAGGATTTATAGGAATACTTGGGGACTTAACGGGATTTGGGAAATGATGAAATTGCCATTAGTGACACTTGATGATTTAAGATAAGCTTAGGGGCAGATTGGTCTTTTTTGTAAGTGGATATACACTGGGCTGGGGAATGTACTGGAATAGAAAAGAAAGAAATGAATAGAATGATACTTAGTTTCTTTGGCTCTCTCTCTCTCTCTTTGTCGATTCTCTCTCTTGGGGTGTTGGAGCTTTGGAGGAAATCTTGAAGAATTTGGGCTAGTGAATTGGAGGATTGAGAAGCTTGGAACTCAGGGAGTTGGTTCAGAGGAGTAATTAAATTGGAGGTAAGACTTCTACTTGATCACTTAGGTTGCATCTAGTTGTTAAATTACTCTGATTGTGTTAAGGACTTAAGCTTGCATATGAGGTGTGGTTTGGTTAGCTGTGCTTGGTTTGAATTTTGGTGTTAGTGAGGATATGATGCCTAGGTTGTGTGGATAAGGGATCTAGGTTCAATTGTGAGTTTAAGTAGTGTTTGAATTGTGAGAATTAGGGTTAGGCTTGAAGAAAATGCAGGAAAATGGTGGGGTTTCTGGATTTGGGGTGCGAGTCGCGGCCCAAGGCTGGGCATGCCGCGGCTTGCATGTGCATTGAGGCCTGGGGAGGTCCCTGTTCTTGAGGCACGTCGCGACCCTAGGAAGGGCATGCCGCGGTCCATGCCTCCCAGCAGGGACGGATGATGCCTCTGTTTTGAGGCATGCCATGGCCCTAGTTCAAAGTGTTGGTCATTTGTGGGTTTTTGGCTCGGGAACCCAAAAGTTAGGGCTCGAGAAGGATTATACCACCCGGATTGGTAGAATTCAAGGTCTCGGAGGCTAGAATTATATCCAGAAGTTATATATTGGAATAGAACTTGATGGATGGCTATTATTGATGCGTTGTGACTAGGTCTTACTGCTCAGGCCCAAGACTAGGATCGTGCTCGGGATCGCTTTGGATTGTCAGCTCGGGACACCACGTAAGAGAACTGTTTGTACCCGTAGAGTTGTGTGGTGTGTTGTACTTTATATATTTTTTATGTCTGCTATGTCATATATGTGATTATGACTGTTTGGCAACAGTTGGGAGCGGAAAAAGCTGGGAGAGGCAAGGGCCGGGAGCGGCAAGAGCCGGGAGCGGCAAGAGCCGGGAGCGGCAAGAGCCGGGAGCGGCAAGAGCCGGGAGCGGCAAGAGCCGGGAGCGGCAAAAGCCGGGAGAGGCAAGGGCCAGGAGCGGCAAGAGCCGAGAGTGGAAAAGCTGGGAGAGGCAAGAGCCGGAAGTGGCAAGGGGCCGAGAATGGTATTGAGCTCGCGGAGTGCAATCTGTTAGGCCGAGACCCACCTAGGATGCTGGAGTCATCCTCTCGGTGTAGACCGCAAACCCAGGGCTTGGTAAAGCACTTGGGACAACATGGCTGCTATGTGTTTAGCCTGTTGGCTGCTTTATTATATGTTGTGGTAGTATTGAGCTGTTGTGTGAATATACTATTGTATTACTACATTATCTGGTTATAGTGCTAATGTGGTATTGCACTGTTGTATTAATAGGCTGATTTGTTATTATGCATTTGAGCTGGTCTAGATGCTGTGTCTTTGAGCATGCTAGTAGGATCAGGTATCTGTTTGTTGCTTTGATTGAGTATGGTTTGTTGAGATATATTTTTATTGCATGATATGCTTGAAGTTCTCTTGCTAGGCCTTGGCTCACGAGTGCTCTGTGGTGCAGGTAAGAGCAAAGTAGTTGGATCTTACAACCATGAGTTGGAGGGAATGGAGAGGTGTGTACATGTTTGGCCTACCTGGCCACCACGGCTGGGGTATTTTAAGGAACACGTGATAAATATTCAGTTTTGTCGCTTAGGTCGACTGTATTGTATCTTTGGTTTGTGACTGCATTTCAAAATAGTGTTTTGGGATCCCAATGTAATATTTTTATGAATTTCAATAAAATACCAACTTTTTATACTTAATGTTTATTAAATGAGTCTTTATTTTTATCCGAACACACTTTCTAGTCTTAAACCTCGAATAGCGAGCTAATGGCACATTTATAAATCACTTGGTAACGGCTCTATGGAAGTAGGGCGTTATAGACTTTATTAGCAAGTCCTGCACTATTTTAAACACACAATGTAACGGTCTTGGTTATCCAGGGCGTTACAATTATCCTCAGACTGATGGTAAATCAGAGAGAGAGTTATCCAATAATTGGAGAGGCACCTTATGAGAAGTTTTATGGTAGGGAATGTATATCTCCCATTCATTGGAATGAGATGAGTAAGAGGTTATGTTTGGATTTGAAGGTGGTTTAGAGGACCATTGAGGTTACTGAAAGATTAGAGCTTGGATGCTTGCTTCTCAGAGTAAATGGAAAAGTTATGTTAATCTGAAATGCAGGAACATGGAGTTCTAAGTGGAAGACTATATCTTTTTAGATTATCACCATGGAAAGGGGTGAGGAAATAAGGGCAAGTTGAGCCCTAGATTTATGGGACCGTGTGAAATCCTGATTAGGATCAGTCAGGGTGCCTATGGATTGGCTTTAGCTTTGGCACTGTCAGCAGTATACAGTGTATTTCATATTTCCATGTTGAGGAAACAAGTGTTAGATGAGACTCATGTGTTGAGTTATAAGAATCTGGAGATTGAGGTTAAGTTATCATGTAAAGGGTAGCCAACTCAGATATGAGACAAAAAGAACAGAGTTCTGAGCGACAAAATTGTATCTTTGATTAAGGTATTATACATAAGCAGTAAGGTTGAGGGAGCGACCTGGGAACTGGAATCAATTTTGCAGGATTGATATTCCGAGCTACTCAGTTAAAGTTTCGAGGACGAAATTTCTGTAAGGAGGGGATAGTTGTAACGACTTAAACTCCCTAATGTGGCTTAATGTCTAGATTAGGGGGCCAGGAGGGCCATAATTGTTTATTATGCAATTAAATGATTGTATGCATGATGATGCGAGTTATATTATTATATGATGATAAATGCATGCATGTGAGTCCACTTTTCATTATAAGGGTATTTTGTACTTTAGCCCTTTGATGGCATATTTGTATATTTTCATGCATGTTGGTGAGGTATGGATGATGCCACATTATTATATGGATATGTTCGAGCTATTTGGCATGAGACGATCTTAGAATGTAAGTTAGTGGTTTGGTCATAACGGGGTTATTTACCGGGCTCAGGGTGAGTCTCGGGGTAATTTGACGATTAGTGTCTTACCGAGAATTAAAGGGTAATGGGATATGACTTAATTATTATTTGGGAATATTGCGAATAACGGGAACTAGATGATGTTAATTATGATTAACGGGATTAGTGGAGAAATGACGGTTTTGCCCTTGGGGGCTGTTGAGAAGTTAAAATTGGCTTGGGGGCATTTTGGTCTTTTGACCATAGGATACGTTTAAATTAAAGGAAAGCTATAGAAGAAATAAGCCAAAACAGAGACTCTTTCTCCTCCTCCACGATCATCTTTTCTCTTTTATTTTCCTTTGAATTTTGAAGCTTAGTTTGAGGATTCAAGTGGAGGAATAAAGGCTTGAGGTTCTAGGCTAGTGTTCAACCATTGAAGGGGATTCAAACCTGTGATTAAGGTAAGGTTTCAGCCATGATTTTTTTGGTTTGCTCTATGTTTAAGGATAGTTTAAAGCTTGGGTTTTGATGAGGTTGAGGTATAGATGAAGTTTTGGGGTTAAATTATAAGTTTGGATGGTGTTTGAGTTGGTTTTGAAGCTTGGTATTCATGGGAAAACGCAGGGAAGAAAACTGGAATTTTTCTTGTCAGTCAACTGGCGCCCTAGCGCTAGGCAGAGGAGAGGTCGGGTGCTCTCTGACTTGGGGCAGCACCCCAGCGCTATGCATGAGTGCCCCAGCGCTAGGCTTGTTTCAACGAAGCCCATTTTTAGGGCTTGGGAGGACTTCGGGGGCTCGGGGGATGGTTCCACCACACTGTTGGGTGGATTGGAAGTCCTGAGAGCACGAGAGTGATCCCGGAAGCGAGGTTTCAGACCATGAACCTTTTATCATTTATTTAATTAATGAGATTTCATATTTGGTTATGACTAGGTGATCGCTAAGGGAATTAAGGACCAATCGTTCCCAAGGGTCGTTCTTAAATTATTTTTTGCTCAAGCCTAAGGTAAGAAAACTGCACCCAATATGTGACAGACATGGTTATTGATGAGGCTTGTTGAGTGCTTTAAATGTGGACAATGATTGCATATTAAATGCTTAGTAGACTTGCTTACTTATGAATGATATTAAATTATTAGTCAGAATCGGCAATGCTGTCAGTATTAACTGTGAAGCTGAGACTTATTAGTCAAGTTCGGCAGTAGTACTGAGCATTGGTCGTATGGAATTGACCTATGAGTCAAGAACGGTATTAGCGTGTTTAACACAAGTCGAAAAGGTTAGATCTAATCAACTTAAGTATTATACACATAAGTATGAAATGCTTGATTGACCTTAAGTTCGATGAAAACAAAAGCGCTTGTCTAGTCTAAAGGCTAGTTACTTAGAGCTAGAGCCAAAAGGCTCAGGTGACCGTAATGTCACATGGCTTAGGATGCGGAGCCCAAGTTCGTGACTCCATAGTCACTTATCTGGTTCAAGTTCGTGACTCCATAGTCACTAATCTGGTTCAAGTTTGTGACTCCATAGTCACTTATCTTGTTCAAGTTCGTGACTCCATTGTCACTTATTTTGTTCAAGTTCGTGACTCCATAGTCACTTATCTAGTTCAAGTTCGTGACTCCTTAGTCACTCATCTGAATGGGCTGCAAGCCTCAGTATGATTACTAGAATCATTAGTGATATTCACTTAGGATTGACTTGATAGTCATCCATACAGGAGGGCAGGGCCCACAATCATTTACTTGAACTTACTTGCATGCATGAATAGGGCTATTATTGTTAGGCATGCTATTATGATTCAGTGACATGTTATTACCTGTTCATGAGTATATTGAGTTTTCTTGTTGAGCCTCAGCTCATGGGTGCTATGTGGTGCAGGTAAAGGCAAAAGAAAGCTAGATCATCCTTGAGTTCGAGAGCTTAGGTGACGATGTGTACATATGTGGCTCCTCGACCACCACGGCCAAGGGTTTAAAGAGGAACTAGGGTTAAACTTATTTTTCCGCTTAGGTCGGCTGGTTGTAAATATTTTATTGTAATTAACCTTTAAAATATATTTTTTGGATCCCAATGTATACAGTAAACGTTTTAGTGAAACGTTGTATCTTTGACCGAAATTTTTATCCCTAAATCGTTAATCACACTTAGTTACACGATTATGGCCAAATGACTCAGTTAGCGAGTTTAGCACTATTTAAATGGAAAACGTAATGGTCCCTGGGTAGTAGGGCATTACAGTGGGGCCAAGTCACGGCTTTGTTCTTGAGGGATCGCGACTCACCTTGAACCCAGGCCTTGAGAGGTCTCTGTCTGGGAAGCGCACCGCGACCCCCAAGAGCAAGTCGCGGCCCGTGTCCCTTTTGATAGAGGGGGAGGCTCATGGATAGGAAGGGGTGCGCCGCGACCCTCAGGGTCAGGTCGTGGCCCGCCTGGGAATTTTTGGCCTTGGGGAGTTTTTAAAAATTGGAACTTTTTCCTTAGGGCTCGGGTTTGTTTCCACTACCCGGTTTAGTGGAACTTGAGACCCCGGAGGCTAGGACTCGGTCTGGAAGCCTTTATTTGCTCGTTATTGATGGAATCCTATATTATGGTTGTGACTAAGTTGTCGCTAGGGGCTGGGAACCAGGATCATGCTCGAGGGTCGTTCTTATTTTACACTATACTCAGACTTGAGGTGAGAAAATTGCACCCAATACGTGTTATATGTAACTAGGGCTTGGCCCTAGTGATATTAATTATCATGACTAGGGCTTGGGCCCTAAGGACACTTATGTTTAAGCTCTTATTTCACAAGTTGCTTGATACTTGTTTAAGTGTTTCATGTTTGTTGTCTAAACTCTGTGGTTAGGGCATGAGACCCCATTAAATAAGTATGGTTAGTATTGTGAGAATGATTATTCGATGGTGTTATGTGATTAACATGCAGGCGTGCATATTTTGTTAGGATTTTCCTAATCATATTTATTTCTATATTGAAGTCTGAATACCTGAATCTGGGCTTGACTTATTAGTCAAGGACTGCAAAAGCGCACTGCGCGCTGGTTGAAAGGCTTAGGCCTATACTAGCAACGTACTATTACGTTGGCCGACTCTATAGTCGTTGGAAAACCAAAGGTGTTGGTCTAGCTCTATGGCTAGTTACTCAGAGCTAAGGGTGAGGGCCCCAGGTGACTCTATGGTGACATAGCTAGGGCATAGGCCCCAGGGTTGACTCTATGGTCAACTGTTTAGGGCAGCAGCGCCAAATTGGTCCAATGACCATATGTTTGTAACTGATTGACTATAGGTGCGGGTTATTAATGCTGGACATGCTAGACAGTAACTGGGAATCTGTATTTTCTATTTATGCATATATATAGTTTTCTTGCTGAGCTTTGGCTCATGGGTTGTTTGAGGTGCGGGTAAGGGGAAGGGAAAGGTTGACCAGCCATCAGTTGGAGAGCTTGGGTGGCAGCGTGTACATATGCGGCTGCTCGACCACCATGGTCGGGGATATCTCAGAGGAACTAGGGTTGTAGCCATGTTTTTACCGCTTAGGTCAGTTGAATGTAACTTTTGATGTATATACACCTTTTTAAAAGTTTAGTTGTAATATTTTGGGATCCCATGAATGTATGAATCTTTTCAAATAAAAGTCAATGGTTCTTTTGACCAAAATTTTTAACCCTAACCCTTGACATTAACCATAGTTACACGTTTTAAGCCAAATGGCTTGGTTAGCAAGTCTGACACAATTTAAAGGACACAGTGTAACGGTCCTAGATTAGGAGGATGTGATAGAGGGGCCTTGTCCTGATTGCACGCCACGACCCTCAAGGGCAAGTCGCAACTCGCCCCTGGCACCCAGACAGCGGGGCTTTCTATCTAGGAAGTGCTGCGACCCTTGGGGGCAGGTCGCAGCCCACTTGGTCTTTTTTAGCCAGCATAGGTTTTAATGACGGGGTTTCAAACTTTTAGGCCCGGGATCGAATCTACTACCCAGTTTGGTAGAATTCGAGGTCCCGAAGGCCAGGACTTGGTCCAAAAGCCTTTATTTGCTCATTATTAATGGTACTTTATATTTGGTTATGACTAGGTTACCGCTAAGGACTCAAGGTCAGGATCATGCTCAAGGGTCGTTCTTAAGTTATTTTACTCTCGAACCTGAGGTAAGAAAACTGCACCCATTATGTGACATACATAATTATTGATGAAGCATGTTGAGTGCTTTATATATGGATATTTTTTGTATAATGAATGCTTGTTTACATTACATACTTGAGAAAGGCATTGACTTATCAGTTAAGGACGGCAATAGCGCTGAGCGCTGGTCATAAAGCATTGACTTATCAATCAAGGACGACAATAGCGTTGAACGCTGGTCGAAAAGCATTGACTTGTGAGTCAAGAGAAGCAATTGCGCATCGAGCGCTGGTCGATGTGATTAGATTTAATCAGCAGAGCGTTACCCGCTCGTCCGACCCCATGGTCGTAGAAAACTAAAGCGCTTGACTTATTCTATGGCAAGCTACTAAAAGCTAGGTCAAAGGACCCCAAGATGACTCTATGGTCATCTATTCAGGGCAAAGGACCCCAAAATGACTCCATGGTCATATATTCAGGGCAAAGGACCCCAGAATTACTCCATGGTCATCTATTCAGGGCAAAAGACCCTAGGATGACTCCATGGTCATCTATTAAGGGCAAAGGACCTCAGGATGCCTTCATGGTCATCAATTCAAGGCAAAGGATCCCAGGTTGACTCCATGGTCATCTGATTAGGGCTGCGAGCCCCAAAATGATTCTATAATCATTTACTTGTACTTGTATGCATGCATTATTAAGTTTTCTTGTTGGGCCTTGTCTCACGGGTGCTATGTGGTGAATGTAAAGGAAAAGAAAAGCTTACCCAGCCATAAGTGGAGAGCTTAGGTGGCGACGTGTACATATGTGGCCGCTTGACCAACACGACCAAGGTTTCCAAGAGGTACTAGAGTGTAACCCTATTTTTGCTTCTTAGGTCGACGGGTTGTTACTTTTGAATTGTAATGACCTTTTGGAACTATAAACAACTTTGTAAACATTTATTATGGGATCTCATGTACAATTTAATGTTTTTAATGAGATATCCATTCCTTTTAACTGAAATTTTTAACCTTGAACCAGTAATCAAACTTAGATGCACGTTTATGGCCTAAAGACTCTTTTGGTGAGTTAAGCACTATTTAAAATACACAGTGTAACGGTCTTGGCTAAGCAAGGCGTTATAACTTGTTATTAGAGTATGCCAAGGTTAAGGGTTCCTATAGATTGGTTGGGCATGTACACTCGCCACTAAAGGCAAGCTCAACTCAGGGTTCGGTAACTATTTATGTGGTTATGTGTTTAATTGCTTAAATAGAATATAAATGCTTTACCTGCATGCCTTATTAGGTAGCATGAGATATACTAATAGGGTCTGGGCTTTGACTACTACATGATGAACAAGAACGTGCTTATTAGCACTGATATTGCTTGGGAATGCTAAAGAACCGCTTATTAGCGTTGTCATATGGACATGTAGGTCTGGACACGCTTATTAGCGCTGTCATAGGTACATGTATGCCAGAAAATGCTTATTAGCATTGTTATTTGTTAATTGTTATGAATATGAACCGACTTGCTTATTAGCATGAATGTTGAATGTGTATGTGTAACGCCCTGGTTACCCCAGAACAGTTACAGTGAATGGTGAACCAGAAATTTGATCCGCTACCCGAGTCCTTTGGTTAAAAACGTGCTCTAAGTGTTATTAACAGGCTAAGGTGGAAAACCAATAAAAAGGAATGGATATATTTTATTAAATACATAAAACTGTCCATGGGCCCATAAAAACATTTACAAGTTATTTACAACTCAAAATGGTCATTACTGTTTCAAATTTACAAACCCGCCGACCTAAGCGGCAAAAATAAGGTAAAACCTTAGCTCCTCTGAGAACTCCTTGGCCGTGGTGGCCAAGCGGCCGCATATGTACACATCACCACCTAAGCTCTCCACTCAAGGCTGGGTGAGCTTTTCTTTCCCTTTACCTGCACCACATAGCACCCATGAGCCAAAGCCTAGCAAGAAAACACAGTATCGCATATAAACATTATCAAATTATTATTATTATAGTCACGCAGAGATTATAGCTCTTAAACATATGAGTGAGTATCACTTGAGGTTCTAGTAAACCATACCGAGTGATTGACAAATAAGTCACTAATTTAAACAGAAGAGTGACTGCTGGGTAAGTCACTAGCCATAAACAGATGAGAGACTGATGGCTAAGTCTCTAACTTAACAGATGAGTGACTGATGGGTAAGTCACACAAGCGCTTTTAGTTTTCATCGAACTTGAGTTCAGTACGGCATTAACGCTCTTCTGAGTCATTTAATGCAGATGTCGATTAGATCTAATCTTTATTGGCTTGCGTTGAACACGCTAAGGCCGTCCTGACTTATAAGTCAGCACTGTGTGACCAGTGCCCAGTACCACTGCCGAACTTGACTAATAAGTCCCAGCTTCATAGTTGATACTGACACCTTTTCCAAATCTGACTAATTAGTTAGTACCATGCACAAGTGAGCAAGATTTGCTAAGCATTCAATAATCAATCCATGTCCACATTTACACAATCAACATGCCTCATGAACAACCATGCATGTCACATATGGGGTGCAGTTCTCTTACCTCTGGTTCAAGCGAGAAATATAATAAGAACGACTCATGAGAACGATCGACCTTTGATTCCTTAACGGTTACCTAATCATAACCAATTATAACCTCCATTAATGAAATTCAACATTGAAAGGCTCTTAACCTAAGCACCACTCTCGGGACCTCGAAACATGCCCACACGGTGAGTAGATTCGATCCCGGGCCTTAAGGATTGAAACCCCAAGCCAAAAACCCTTAAAAACACCCAAAACGGGACTTTGAAGGAACAGAGTAGCGCTACAGTGCTGCTCCCGAGCACCCGAGCGCTATTCTCAGAACCCCCAAAACGCCCAAATGCCTCCTGTGTAGCGCTATAGCGCCCTAGGGTGGGCGCTATAGCGCTACCTCTAGACCAGATACCCCTGAAACCTCCTTCTTTAACTCCTTCGATTCTAACTTGATTCCAATGCTTCCAAATCCAATTTTTGGTGCCAAATGAACCCAAAAACCATCCTAACACACCCCAAACATCACAACCATAAGAACCCTAGCCAAAACTCCCAACAAAACCAAGTATTCAACCTAGAAATCACAACTGCAAAACAGAACTAAAATAGGGCAAACTAGAGAATTCAATGGCTAGAAACTTACCCAAAGCTCAGCTTATGATGCTCTTCAATGGAGGAACACTCTCCCAAACTCCCAAGGCTTACTTCCCAAGCTTGAATCCTCAAGAATGGTTCAAAAATCTCAAAGGAAATTAAGGAAATGATGGTACAGGAAGGCTCTTGAAGAAGCTCTGTTTTTCTACCTCTTTCACAGCTCAAAAATGGTTTATATCTATCCTAGGGGTGAAAAGACCAAAATTCCCCTAGGTCAAATAAGGTTTTCCAAAGGCTCCCAAGGGCAAAATTGGTATTCCCCACCTATCTCGTTAATCATAATTAACGCTCTCCAATTCCCGCTATTCTCAATAATCTCAAACACCAATAATTTATATCCTGTTACCCTTTAATTCCCGGTAACACTCACCCGAGACTCATCCCGAGCCCCAAACTTAAACCTGTTATGACTAGACCGCTAACTAATATTCCAAGATCGTCTCATGCCAAAAAGCTCGAACAAACCCACATTATAATGTGGTCTCAACAATATATCATCAACATGCATACAAATATACAATTATGCCCTCAACGGGCCAAATTACCATCACACCCCTATAATTAGAATATGGACCCACATGCATGCATTTAACATCATACTATAATATAATTCACATAAGCATGCATATTATCATTTAATGGCATAATTAAACATGTATGGCCCTCCCGACCTACTAATCCCGCCATTAAACCACATCGGAGAATTCAGGGCAGATTGAATCAATGTATAAGCTTAGAAGTATGCTTCCAAGGCAGATTGAATCATTAGCTGGCCAGGAAGATCTGAGCCAGAATGACAGACACAGTCAGGATAATGACTAGGGCAAGACCCCTCAGCTATCTCCTGAGAACTGGTAGCAGGCGATTGCTGATTTGCAAGCCAGGGTATTGAGGCATGAAGAAGAAATTTGTCTCCTGAGACAACAACAGGTTCGTACAGGGAACATTGTACCAGAGGCACCACCTGTGATGGTGCCAACAGTTGTGCAGTCGCTAGAGGTTGGGAATAAATGGGAACCTCTTTCTGAAGGTTCAGGAAACAACACCCTCCAATTTTTTAGGGTAGTACAGATCTGGCTAAGGCCGAGCAGTGGATAAGTATGGTTACCACCATCCTACATTTTATAAGGGTGTTTGGTAATGAGAGGGTGTCTTGTGCCACATATATGATTTGGGAGGATGCTCGAATTTGGTGGGAAGTGATATCCCAGACCATAAATGTTGATGCCCTAAGTTGGGAAGAGTTTCATACTCTGTTTAATGAAAAGTACTACAATGATTCCATCAGGGTTGCAAAAAAGCTGAAGAGTTCAATAAACTGCTTTAGGGGAGTATGTCAGTAACTGAATATGCTTTAAAGTTTGATAGACAGGAAAAGTTTGTCGGGAAACTGGTACCCACTGATGGGACCAGAAAGGAGAGGTTTTTCCAGAGGGTATAACCTAGGATAGCCTGTGATGTTTGCATTGCCACTATGTCGGGGTGACTACTTATGCATGGGTGGTTGAGAAGGCGCTCACAGCTGAGAGTGCAGAGAACAAAATCTGGCATGATAACGCAATTTCTGAGTTCAGGTAGGGGCGGAGGCCCCAGTGATCAGAAAAGGAAGGCTCCTGATGCCTTTCCAGCTCCAGGCTCTGACAGGAGACCACATGGTATTGCAATTGGCCGCTAGGGCGATAGTGAGGGCTTGAGGACTTTTCCTGAGTGCGCTAGATGCAAGACATGCCATATTGGGGAGTGGCGGGCAAAGGCCTGCTTCTTATGCGAGATAGTGGGACACTTGAATAAAGATTAACCGAAGGCAAGAAAGGAAGAACCAAGAAAAGCGGACAGCTCGACCTCAACTCGAGTGTTTACATTGACACAGGCAAAAGCTGAGGCTTGTCCCTCAGTTCTTACAGGTAAGCTTCTTAGTGTTGGAACCACTTATACTGTTTTGATTGATTCTAGTGCTACACATTCTTTTGTTGCTAGTAGAATTATTGATAGACTGAGTAGACCATGTGATTATTATGTTGTGGGGTTCGGGACCTTATTACCCACTGGGGAGTAAGTAGTATCCAGGAGATGGATCAGATCATTGCCAGTGACAGTGGAGGGTAGAGAGTTATCAGTTGATTTGATAGAGTTGGTTATGATCGACTTTAACCTGATTCTGGGTATGGACTAGTTAATGGAGTATGGGGCAACCATAGGTTGCAGAAGGAAAATGGTAACCATTGAGCCTGAAGGTGAAGAACCTTTTGTATTTGTTGGCACTGTGCATGGACCCTAAGTGTCCATGATATCTGATTTAAGGACTAGAGATCTATTGCAAGGTGGTTGCATAGGATTCTTAGCTAGTGTGGTAGATACCACTCAGTTCGTGCCAGTGGGAATGGAGGAGACTAGGTTGGTCTGTGAGTTTCTGGATGTGTTTCCAGAAGATTTACCAGGGAATTCACCACACAAAGAAGTTGAATTTGTGATTTAGCTGGCACCAAGAATGGAGCCAGCGTCTAGGGCACCTTATAGAATGGCCCCAGCAGAATTCAAAGAACTAAAGGCACAACTGCAGGAGCTGTTAGACTTGGGTTTTATTTAGACCCAGTTTCTCACCATGGGATGCACCAGTCCTGTTTGTAAAGAAGAAGTATGGTTCTCTAAGGATGTGTATTGATTACAAAGAACTAAACAAGTTAACTATTAAGAACAAGTATCCTTTACCAAGGATAGATGGTCTGTTTGACCAGTTGTAGGGTAAAATGGTATTCTCAAAGAGACCTTCGATCTAGTTATCATTCGCTAAGGGTTAAGGAGGGAGATATATCAAATATTTCCTTTCACACAAGATACGGGCCTTATCAGTTCTTAGTCATGTCCTTTAGGTTAACTAATGCCCAGCAACTTTTATGGATTTGATGAATAGGGTGTTCAAAGATTACTTGGACTTGTTTGTGACTGTCTTTATCAATGATATCTTGATTTATTCTGAGTAAGAGTCAAAACATGAGCAACATCTGAGGTTTGTTCTACAGAGACTGAGGGAGCATAGGCTGTTTGCAAAGCTCAAGAAATGTGAGTTCTGGTTATCTTAAGTAACTTTCCTTGGTCACATTATTAGTAAGGAGGGGATCAAGGTGGACCCAGCCAAGATTGAGGCAGTCAGAGATTGGGCAAGACTAATGAATGCTTCAGAGATTAGGAGCTTCCTTGGATTTGCAGGTTATTACATGCGCTTTGTGGAAGGATTCTCAAGGATTGCTACTTCATTGACTGAACTGACATGCAAGAATCAGAAGTTTGTGTGGTAAGATAACTATGAGAACAACTTCCAAGAATTGAAGCAGAGATTGATTACAGCTCTAGTTCTGAGTCTCCCGACATATAAGGAGAATTTTGTGATTTACAGTGATGCCTCACATCAGGGTTTGGGTTGTGTTCTTATGCAGTGAGGGAAAATGATTGCCTATGCATCATGTCAGTTGAAAGAGTATGAACAGAGATACCCCATTCATGATCTAGAGTTGGCAGCAATGGTCTTTGCATTAAAGGCATGGAGGCATTATCTTTATGGGGAAAAGTGTGAGATATACACTGACCACAAGAGCTCGAGGTACTTTTTCACATAGAAAGACCTAAACATGAGACAGAGGCGTTGGCTGGAGTTGGTGAAGGATTATGATTGTGAAATCATGTATCCCCCAGGGAAGGCCAACCTAGTAGCAGATGCCTTAAGCTGGAATGGTCCAGGACAGATTGTCAGTGCGAGTCTGGTATGTACAGAATTGGCAGAGGATATGACCAGAGCTGGTATAGAGTTGCTGGTAGGCTAGTTAGCCAATATTACGCTACAATCTACGCTGTTAGAAAGAATAAAGGAAGGTAAGTTGGGTGACCCACAACTGACAAATATCAGAGAGGACGTCCTAGCTAGAGTGTCTATGGATTATACAGTGTCAGATATGGGCTTGTTGAGATACAAGGGTTGGATCTGTGTTCTGATGGACACTGTTATCAGACGGAAGATTCAGGATGAATCTCTTACTACTCCTTACTCTTTGCATCCAGGCACACCATGAAGATGTACCAAGATGTGAGATCGTTGTATTGGTGGCATGGGATGAAGAGGGATGTGATAGAATATGTGGCTCAGTGCTTGACATGTCAACAGGTTAAGGCTAAGCATTAGAGACTAATAGGGCTATTACAGCCTTTGGACATCCCAGAGTGGAAATGGGAGGACATCACGATGGATTTCGTTCTGGGGTTACCCAGGACTGTGGGTCAACATGATTCGGTGTTGGTTATCTTGGATCGATACACCAAGTCAGCTCATTCTTATCAGTGAGGAAAACTTATATAGTTGACCAGTACACAGATCTCTATGTGAGAGAGATAGTGCACCTTCATGGGGCACCGAGGTGGATCGTGTCAGATGGGGACCCCACATTTACTTCCAAGTTTTGGGGAAGTTTGCCGAGGGCCATGGGTATACAGTTGAAGTTCAGTAATGGTTATCTTCCTTGGACAGATGGACAATCTGAGGGGACCATTTAGATATTAGAGGACATGTTGCGAGCATGTGTGCTGGAGTTTGGTGGGTCCTGGAGTAAGTATTTGCCTTCGATAGGGTTTTCCTACAATTACAGCTATCATTGAACCATTGGGGTGGCTCCTTATGAGATGTAGTATGGTAGGAAATGCAGGTCTCTCAGTCATTGGGACGAGACAGGAGAAAGGAGATACTTGGGTCCTGAAGCAGTTCGGAGGACCAATGAGGCTATTGAGAAGATCAGGGCTCGGATGCTCGCTTCTCAAAGCAGGCAAAAAATTTATGCTGATTCGAAACGTAGGAACGTGGAGTTCCAAGTGGGAGTCTATGTCTTCCTTAGAGTCTCACCATGGAAAAGGGTGAGGAGATTTAGGAAGAAAGGCAAGCTGAGCCCTATATTTATAGGACCATTTGAGATCCTGTAAAGGATTGGTCAGGTGGCCTTACACCCGACATTGTCGGCTGTACACAATGTATTTCATATTTTGACTCTTAAGAAATATGTGTCAAACGTGGCTCACATGTTGAGTTACGAGGATCTGGAGCTTGAGGTAGATCTCTCCTATGAGGAACAACCAGTCCAAATACTAGACAGAAAGGACAAGGTCTTGAGAAATAAAATTATACCTTTAGTTAAGGTATTATGGAGGAACAACAAGGTCGAGGAAGCGACCTGGGAGCTGGAGTCAGATATGCAGAATCAGTATCCTAAGTTGTTCAGGTAAAATTTCGATGACAAAATTCCTGTAAGAAGGGGATAGTTAACGGTCCCAAATTCCCTAATATGGCTTAGTGCCTAGACTAGGGGACCAGGAGGGTAATAATAGGTTTAATGTGTTATTATGTGATTATATGCATGATTATGTTAGTTGTATTATTATATGGTTGTATTTGCATGTATGCGGGGCCGATTCTTATAAGAAGGGCATTTTCATAATTTTGGCCAGTTGAGGGCATATTTGTATATTTATGTGCATGTATATGATATGGGTGAGACCACATAATTATGTGGATATATTTGAGTTACTCGGCATGAGGCTATTCTAGGAAGCAAGTTCGCGGTTTAGTTATAACAGGGGTAAATACCGGGCTCGGGGTGAGCCTAGGGGTAATTTGGTACTTAGTACATTACCGGGATTGAGCGGGTAATGGGAAATTATTTGGAAATTATTTGAGGACATTGGGAGTGATGGGAATTGAGGGACGTTAATTACGATTAATGGGGTAGGAGACAAATGACAAAACTGCCCTTGAGGGGCTTTGAAAGAGAAGGTTGGCCCTAGGGGCATTTTAGTCATTTAAGGTAAAAAAATCTGGTGACTTAGTCAGCTTTTCCTTTGGTTGAAGAAGCAAAAACAGAACAGGGCACTCTCTTTCTCTCTCTCTCTCTCTCGGTTTGGTTTTGAGGCTAAGGTTAAGGATTCAAGCTTAAGGATTTAAGGCTTGAGGGTTTAGGATTGAATTGCTGCAGCTAGGAGGTGTTGATCCATAGTAGAGGTGAGGTTTACAAATTCTGTTTTTGATTGGTTTACTTTATAGTTTTGGTTGTTCTTAAGCTTGAAAGCTTTGTTATGGATTTGGGTTTTTGATAGTGTTTTGAGTGTGTTAAAGCTTGGGTTTTATTGTTGTTTTGTGATAGTTTTGTACTGGGTTTTAGTTTTGATTTTGGGATTGTTTGGAAGTGTTTTTGGTTTAGTTTGAGCTGAAGGAAAAATACGGGTGCTGGGTTCACAGGGTCAAGTCGTGGCCGTGTTCTTGGGCACCGTGACCTGTGCGAACCCCAGGGCCTAGGAGGGGCTATGTCCTGATGGCACACCGCGACCGTCAAGGGCAAGTCGCAGCCCACCCCTATCACCCAGACAGAGGGGCTCTCTGTTTAGGAGGTGCGCTGTAGCCCTTGGGGGCAGGTCACGGCCCGCTTGGTCCTTTTTAGCCATCATAGGTTTTAATGACAGGGTTTCAAACCTTAAGGCTCGGGATTGAATCTACTACTCGGTTTGGTAGAATTCGAGGTGTGGGAGGCTAGGACTTGGTCTGAAAGCCTTTATTTGCTCATTATTAATGGGGCTTTATATTTGGTTATGACTAGGTTACCGCTAAGGGCTCAAGGTCAGGATCATGCTCAAGGGTAGTTCTTAAGTTATTTTACGCTCGAAACTAAGGTAAGAAAACTGCACCCATTATGTGACATACATGATTATTGATGAAGCATGTTGAGTGCTCTATATATGGATATTTATTGTATAATGAATGCTTGTTTGCATTACTTACTTGAGAAAGGCATTGACTTATCAGTCAAGGACGGCAATAGCGCTGAGTGCTGGTCATAAAGCATTCACTTCTCAGTCAAGGACGGCAATATCATTGAGCGCTAGTCGTAAAGCATTGACTTATGAGTCAAGAGAGGCAATAGTGCGTCGAGCGCTAGTTGATGTGATTAGATCTAATCAGTAGAGCATTACACGCTAGTCCGACAGCATGTTTGTAGAAAACTAAAGCACTTGACTAGTCTATATCTAGTTACGCAGAGCTAGGGAAAAGGACCCCAGGATGACTCCATGGTCATCTATTCAGGGCAAAGGACCCCAGGATGACTCCATGGTCATCTATTCAGAGCAAAGGACCACAGAATGAGTCCATGGTCATCTATTCAGGGCAAAGGATCCCAAGTTGACTCCATGGTCATCTGATTAAGGCTGTGGACCCCAGAATGATTCTATAATCATTTACTTGTACTTGGATGCATGCGGTATTAAGTTTTCTTGCTGGGCCTTGGCTCACGGGTGCTACGTTTTGCAGATAATGGAAAAGAAAAACCTACCCAGCCATGAGTGGAGAGCTTAGATGGGGGCGTGTACATATGTGGCCGCTTGACCACCACAACCAAGGTTTCTCAGAGGAACTAGGGTGTAACCCCATTTTTGTCGCTTAGGTCGGTAGGTTGTAACTTTTAAATTGTAATGACCTTTTGGAACTGTAAACAAATTTGTAAATGTTTATTATGGGATACCATGTACAATTTAATGTTTTTAATGAAATATCAATTCCTTTTAACTGAAATGTTTAACCTTGGACTAGTAATCACACTTAGATGCATGTTTATGGCCTAAAGACTCATTTTGCAAGTTAAGCACTATTTAAAATACACAGTGTAACGGTCTTGGCTAACCAGGTCGTTACAAGAACACTCCAGAAGATCGTGGTTTGATTGCTCAAAGCTTTGGATAGGGAGATCGTTCAAAATACAAAAAGACTCAAGGACACTTGATAGGCGTCAAGAGGTAAAATTTTATGTTCTTGATTTTTTGTTTATATATTCTATATAAATATATTATATATTTGTTGCATGATTAAATAATATTGTATGATAATGTTTCTGGATTGTTTTCTTGGTCATATAAATTTTTTATATGATTAATGATTTTTTTTTTATTGTTGTTGTGTTGTTCATAAACAATAATGGGCCCACCATGCCAATTTCGTTCCGTGCTCTGAATGGTTTTCCAACAATTGGTACTAGATTAGGTCATTAATCTTTACATATTATGAATTGTCGTGTAGGATTATATGCATTTTTATATTATATGTGATATATGTTTGAATGGATTGATGTTTACTTTCATGATGATAAATTCTTAAGGGTTGTTTTATAATGGTGCATTTGGGTTTTGGAATTGTTCTTAAATTTCTACATGAAATGTAAAAGCCAATTTGGGGCATAGGATTTTTGTAATTTTTTCTATAAAAATTATGGGTTAAAATTTTTGTTGTGGCCCGAGCTCGAGCCTAGCCACGATTTGCACCAATGATCCCGTGCACGCATCCCAACCAGGCCCGCGCCCCAGCCACTGTCGTGCCCAACAGGCGTGCCCCTGCGCCCAGGCAGGCGCCCATGCGCCCCATTCGCACCCTTGCGCCGGGCTCCCTGCTACCCAGCCGCGCCCCTGTGCATCTCAGCCACGGCCAGCCGCTCCTCCACTACTGGACCACTAGCTACCACCGCCCCATGGTACAACACCTAATGTGTTGTTACCATAAATATTTTTTTAATTATTCATTTCATTAAAAATCAGAAATTGAATTAAAATGGTTTTAATTTAGTAATTTCTATAATTGAAAAAATGGTGATTATTTACCTTAATTAAAAATGTTTTAATTGTTATCTTCCATAATTAAAATATTCAAGATTAAAATAATTTATTAAAATTAAATTTTTTAATTTTATTTTTGAATTAAATTACCCAAATTAAAGGTTGGTCTCGTACTGGTTAAAAATGGTTGACCTTAACCTAAAGGTGTTGTCTACTATTACAATGTATTTAAGGAGAGATAGGTCGTGAGAGACTACTAGATAATCCACACAGTGTTGAAGCGTGATATCTAGGTTTGGGTTTTCACAATGGCGACTCACGACTCGCCTCGGGTCATTCCAAGCCAAAATAAATTTGGCAGCAACTCAGTTTATGTCCTTGTCATTATTACCTTGGCCAGAGGTGTCGGATGCTGCCCTCGACTCTGCTCGCCCTTGTCTTTCCTCAATTCTCAGGGCTCTCTCAACAGGCCCCTTGCACACCAAAGGTGCGACCTCCTCCTATTCTTCTTCCTCGATCTCCTCAATGACTAGAGCTCGAGATCTCAGCCTCAAGCTCTAACCTTCCTTTATCAAACCACACATCACCATCGCGGCACATTTACAACCGCCATGCAATCCTTCTCTTAGACGGTGCGGTTGGCCAAGGTTTTGTATTGCCCTACTAAGGTCATAGATTGCTCAGTCCTCTTGTAAATAGCTGCACGAGACAATAAATCGATCATAATCAATTATTAACTTAGCAAAAATAAGAGATTCAGATAAAGAATTCATAGGGTAGGGAACTCTCAAGGATGGTTGAAGTATATGTACTCACAGTTCTTGAACCCGTTGGACATAAAAAAAAATGTCTTTAAAGTCACTCAGGTGGCTGGGGAGGTTGATGATGGAGACTGTGTTGGGGAATCTGGTGAGTTAGTAGAAACCATCACCTTGACCCTTTGACTCTAGATCGGCCTTGAGGCAGAATAAATACATACTGTCGGCAGGGGTGGGAACCTACCAATCGTGCTTTAAAAATAAATACTTCAACCCCACCAGGAGTTGATACGAGTTCGGGGGGAGCTGAAATGGTGCTAGTTCAACGTACTTTAAAAATACCACAAAGTACTAGTCCCGGAGAAGGAAGGCACCTATCTTCAGGTGCTCATAACTCCAAGCCCCATAGTTATTCTGGAGTGGGGTGCAGCTCCACTCTCCATCCAATGGAGGGCGGGCAACAAGTATTTTGGACCCATCTCAATCCCGTGACTCAGCAAGATTTTGTTCACCTTGTTCTAAGTCTTTATCCGAGACTCAATGCGGTCAGCCACGAAGAAGGTATCGGGGCCAACCTTGACCTGCCTATCCACCACTGGGCCAAAGTGGGGAATGGGGGTCTCGTAGGCGACCTTTTTATCTTTATTTTTGTTTTGGGAGGAGGAGCTCGCCACTGATTTCTTCTTCTGACTAGTCATTATTGAATTTTCCTAATGACAAAGTGGTCTGTTATAGTCGATCTATGATATACCATCGCCTCGATAATAGAATAGAGGCCTATTGGGAATAGTGCCCTTAAAGCAATTGTAGTTGACAAATGTTTCAAATGAAATAAATAATTGAAATGAATTATTATATATAGACTATGTCCGATATTATATGATAATATTAAGTGAATATCAGAAAATTCTAAAGTTTATCTATGTAGTCTTAATCTCATATTGGTATGGTAGGATCGAGATTAAGATAATAAACTTAAATAGTTCGGAGTAAAGTAAAGTTATGGAATATTTAGATTAATTATTGCTAGTACGGTCCACTAGTAGTATGAATACATATGACCTAGATCCAGGTTACTAGTGTAGTAGGACACTTTAGTGGATGTACTTTGCAAGCTGAGAGTATGTAGAACTGGATCAGATGTGATTTGTTATTGCTTGTTTAAACACTGTTTCATAGTATTAATCAAACACATCAAACGATGATCATATACACGATGATCTTAATCATGAGGTTACTATGAACTCCTATATATGTCATCTGATACTTTGATTCATGCGTTAAGGTTTGTTAGAATGATCAGGCTAAGAACAATTGTCTTGATGACTCAATGATGTATATGGCTGGGGACGTAGTTTAACAAATATGGAATTTTTACCTTCTCATAGATTGGATAATGGTTCCCTATTGGGTTGACTTTTGGAACTGAAAAGGTTATGAGCGCTCACGTTGCAAACTTGTTGTAATACAACCTTCACTAGTAAAGTCAATGGTACTCTAGGAACAAGATATAGCTAAACGGGTAAAATGGTAATTTTATTCCCTTTTAATTATGAACCATTAATAGAGGATTAACGCTGTATGTAATGATTATATCAATGGATACTTTATTCTTAATAAAATACTTAGTAAATATATGTCTATAATTATCAAGAGTTTAATCTCATATTTTAAGTGGAGTAATCATGAGATTAATAAATAATATTATTTAATCAAAGAGCTTTGATTAATAATGTAATATTTATTAGAGCTTGACATTATATGTCCACAGGTCCCCAGGGTGGCTCTATCAACACCATATCAATGTAAGACTTTATACAAGGGTATAACTATTGTAGTGGACAAAAATTGTCTACAATTAAAGCCCATCTAGTCATCCAGACTAGCTTGCCAGGCCCAATAAGCAATCACGGCCCAAAACCTATGTAAATGGGCTTAGCCATCCAAAACAAGCTAGCTGGTTCCCAGACCCGAGTCCAAGTGAATTCAGTCAGTCAGGGACATTGAAGCAATCAAAATGCACACCCCTCCTCCAATAAAAATCAGAGGGAACCACTAAGAATGAGTTAGATGGGTGAGACAGACGAAGGGAGAACGAAAAAAAGAAAATGACTATAAAGAAGACCCTTAGGTGTTGAGAAGGGGGGCTGGAACAATCACTTGACTCTCTTTTTACTTTCTTATTGAAACGAGGCTATTCTCTCTCTGGACGATCTAGTCAAGCAGGTCCAATTAGTCAGTCTGATTTGACCTCACCAGACTTGACCCAGCCGTTCAGTCCCGCCGTCATCACCACCGTCACTCCAACCATTCCACTACTCATCCATCTATTACTACTTCATTATTTGCATCTTAGTTTTATTGCATTTAATCATCTTTCGTTACAGCCCGACTAACTTGAGCATCAGAGTCCCTTTGGCTGACAACTCACCGATGCTCCCAATTGAACACTCGTCTCTCTCTTTGTTCTTGACAGGTTGCTGGTTCCCGTCTAATAAATTGTAGGAAATCACCTCTACAATTTGGCACCCACCGTGGGGCCTTAGCAATCAGAAGATCGACAAAGAGATTAAGGAGTTCACTTGAGAGTCATGTCAGACGTGACTGAGACACCCGATCTATCTGCTCAACTCACTGCTCTTACTGTGCAGATGAATGAAGAACGCGAGAAAATGAGGAGGCTCGAAGTTGAGAATGCTGACCTACTCGTATGAATGGAGGCCATGTCCTCTCAAGACACCAAGGTCAGCCATCCCACTTTCGAGGCCCAGTTAGCCCTATGCAACCTTTGGGTGACCTCACCCCTATCTCTAACAGTGATGGACCGAGTCAAACAGCTCCATCACCCTCGGTAAGGAATTATCAAACTCCACCCACCATGTCTAACATTTAAAATTATGTTGTCAATACAGGTGAACCGGTAACCATGACTGAACATGGACATTCATCTGCGCCAGGATCACAGCAGATTCCAGGAGTCAGCCAGCCAGCTGGTGCAGCTGGACAGCAACAGATTCCAGGAGCTATTCAGCCAGCCACTACACCGGACAGCAGCAGGTTCCAAGTGTTAGTCAGCCTACCATTGTAGCCAGCCAGACCATCATTGGAGCTGGTCAGAATATACATGATCAGTAGACAATCAGATTGAATCACCCAGTCGTGAGCGAGCCAGTCTGCCAAGCAACCACAAGCTAATTTCCAATCCAAGATCCCAAGTTAGCTAAGATGGAGGCGCTCATCCAACGGATTCCTCTGATGCTGGCTCCAATTAAGAAGAGTACAACAAGTTGTTATGCAGACTCTCCATTCGTAGAAGACATTGAACTAGTTGAAATGCCAAAGAAGTTCAACTTCCGAAATGGGAAGATGTTTGACGGGACGTCTGACCCGGATGATCACATCACATAATACAGGCAGAGAATGTTCACTGTTTCCATCCCACATGACATGAGGGAAGCATTCATGTGTAAGGGGTTTGGTTCTAGTTTGATTGGACCAGCCCTCTTGTGGTATACTAATTTACCTAATAATTCTATTTCTACTTTTGCACAATTGACTGACACTTTTGTTGAGCAGTTTGCTAGTAGCAGGAAACTTGAAAAGTTTGTAGAAGACCTCTACATCATAGGTCAACGATGGGGTGAGCCCTTACGAGAGTACGTAGGCCGCTTCAACAAAGAAAAGGTGTCTATAAACCATTGTAATCAGGACACATCCATCTCAACCTTCCGCAAAGGACTTCACTATGACTTAGACTTATACAAAGAACTTACCAAGTATCCTTGCAAGACGATGGAAGACATTCTCACCAAGGCCTGGGCACACATCAAATGGGAGGAGGATGAAGTTAACTATTATCACTCTTCTCCAAGGAAATACACTCAAAGAGACTCAAGGGTAGACAGACGACAGAGTGACAGACGATCCGAGCCATACTCGTATCCTAGTAGATCAGAGAACAAATGGAGGGAGTACAACCGGTCATCTGAAACACGTCTCCGAGATGCACCAAAGATACCAGAATACAATCTTTCATTCTCAACAGTTGAAGTCGTTGGCGTACTGAAAGGACTCAGAGACAAAGTGAAATGGCCGGAAAGGATGAGGACTCCATCTGACTAGCGAGACAAAACAAAATGGTGTGAGTTCCATAATGACCACGGTCACCGAACGGATGAGTGCATTTCCTTAAGACTCGAAGTATCCAACCTATTAAGATGTGGTCACCTGACTAACTTGCTCACAGACAAAGGCAAAAGAACATTCCAACAAGAGGCAGACAGGTCAGTCGTCCAAAGAGAAGTAACCCCGCAGAAGCCACCTACTCATGAACAGACAGTGAACGTAATAACTGGTGGCTCTGAGGTAAGTGGAGTCACCCATTCAGCAGCCAAAAGACATGCCAGGCATACAACCTGGATCAAAGGAGAGTCCAGCGAGACAGAGAAGAATATCACCAACCTACCTGCTCAAACCATCAATTTCTCAACAACAGAGTTAACCAGACTCCTTAACCCGCATCACGATGATCTTGTTATTGCACTTTACATTGTTAATTGTCTTACTAAACGTATACTTATTGATAATGGCAGTTCAGCTAACATTTTATTTTTAAGTGCTCTCAGGTAAATGGGGATAGATGAATCAAAAATCATAAAGAAGACTACGATCCTAATCGATTTTAGTGGGGAGCAAAAGAACACACTAGGAGAAATCGAGCTACCTGTCTATGTCGAAGGAGTCAATCTATGCACAAGATTCCTAGTAGTAGACTCTGTGTTTGCTTACAACGTGATACTACGTCAACCATGGATACATGAAATGGAGGCACTCCCTTCAACATACCACCAAGTTCTAAGGTTCCCAACTAAATGGGGAGTAAAAGAAATCAAAGGCCAACGGAAAGAATCAAGAGCATGTTACCAGACTACCGTGAAGGCCAAACCCGCTCAATTAAAGCAATTACAGGAAGACAGATTGAGTGACTCCCAGATGAACCAACCAGACATGGAGGAGTTGGACGAAAATCAAATACATCCAGACTTCCCAGACCACAAAGTCCAAATCGGATCACAATTGGACCCCGACATCAGAACTAAACTCATTGATCTTTTATCTGCCCATTATGATTGTTTTGCTTGGTCCCATGCGGACATGACTGGAATTGACCCCAGAGTAATTGTCCATAAATTGCAGGTTGATCCAGACTACCCACCAAGGAAGCAAAAAAGAAGAAAATTTGTTCTTGAAAGGAACAAACCCATTAACGAAGAAATTCAAAAGCTCATTGATAATGGGTTCATGAGGGAAGTGCATTATCTCGACTGGTTGGCCAACTTAATCATCATGAAGAAGAAGAATGGCAAATGGTGAGTCTGCATCGACTTCACAGACCTCAACAAGGCGTGTCTAAATACTCATTCCCATTACCACACATAGACAAGTTGGTAGACGCCACAGCCAATCATGAACTTTTAAGCTTCATGGATGCATACTCAGGATACAACCAAATCTTGATGCGTCTAGACGACCAGGAAAAGACAGCCTTCATGACCAACTTGGGCATATTTTTCTAGAAGGTCATGCCATTCAGATTGAAGAACGCAGGAGCAACTTACCAGAGATTAGTCAACAAGATGTTTGTCAACTTGTTGGGGAAGACGATGGAAGTCTACATTGACGACATGCTCATCAAATCCCTCATTGCAGAGGACCATATCAGCCATTTAAAACAATCTTTTGACATTCTTAGGAAATATAACATGAAACTGAATCCAACTAGATGTTCTTTTGGTGTGACTGCAGGAAAGTTCCTTAGGTACCTAGTAACTCAAAGGGGAATTGAGGCTAACCCAGCACAGATAGAGTCAATCCAAAGGATTCCTTCCCCAACGTGCATAAAAGACGTACAGAAGTTAACTGGACGCATCGCAGCACTCAGCTGATTCATCTCAAAGTCATCAGAATGATGTCACCTCTTCTTCAACACACTAAGGAAATCAAAAACCTTTGAGTGGACAGATGAATGTGAAGAGGCACTAGCCCAACTAAAATAGTACCTGACCACCCCGCCTCTCCTCTCAAAGCCAAAAGACAATGAGACATTATTCATCTACCTAGCAGCATCCGAGACCGCAGTTAGCGCGGTCCTAGTCTGAGAATTGGAAGGCAAGCAATCTCCAGTCTACTATGTAAGCAAAGCCTTGCTCGATGTTGAAACCCAATATAGCCAGTTGGAGAAGCTTGCACTAGCACTCATCCACACAGCAAGGAAGCTACGCCCATACTTCCAGTGCCATCCAATAACGGTACTGACCACCTTCCCACTCAAAACAATCCTCCATAAATCGGAACTGTCAGGCAGACTTACCAAGTGGGTGGTAGAGCTCAGCGAGTATGAAGTAACATACAAGCCACGAGCTTCCCTCAAATCTCAGGTATTAGCTGACTTCATTGCAAATTTTACACCTAACATGCATGTGCAGGCAGAAAAAGAACTTTGCTGTCTGACCGAGGGACAGTTAGCCAGAATCTGGATGTTGCAAGTAGACGGCTCAAGTAACACTAGAGGAAGTGGACTCGGACTCGTCCTGACTTCACCCCAAGGTGATGTAATCAAACAAGCAGTCTGATGCAGGTTCAAGGCAACCAACAATGAAGTCGAATACGAAGCAATGATAGCTGGACTCGGACTAGCCAAAGACATGGGAGTCAAAAAGAACGTGGTCTTCAGTGATTCTCAATTGGTAGTCAACCAAATGCAAGGTAGCTATCAGGCCCGGGATAACAAGATGACTGCCTACCTCAACAAGACTAAAGAGTTGAAGTGGGTCTTCGACGATGTAATGCCCTGGCTACCCCAGAACAGTTACGGTCAACGGTGAACCAGAAATTTGACTCGCTACCCGAGTCCTTTGGTTAAAAACGTGTTCTAAGTGTGATTAACAGGCTAAGGTGGAAAATGATTAAAAAGGAAAGGATATGCTTTATTTATATAAAACTGTTCATGAGCTCATCAAAACATTTACAAGTTGTATATAATACAAAATGGTCACTACTGATTCAAATTTATAAACCCGCCGACCTAAGCGGCAAAAATAGGGTAAATCCCCTAGTTCCTCTGAGAACTCCTTGGCCGTGGTGGTCAAGTGGCCGCATATGTACACATCACCACCTAAGCTCTCCACTCAAGGCTGGGTGAGCTTTTATTTCCCTTTACTTACACCACATAGCACCCATGAGCCAAAGCCCAGCAAGAAAACACAGTATTGGATATCAACATTATCAAATGATTATCATTATAATCACACAGAGCTTATAGCTCTTAAACAGATGAGTGAATATCACTTGAGGTTCTAGAAAACCATACTGAGTGACTGACAAGCAAGTCACTAATTTAAATAAAAGAGTGGCTGCTAGGTAAGCCACTAGCCTTAAACAGATGAAAGACTGATGTGTAAGTCTCTAACTTAACAGATGAGTGACTGATGGGTAAGCCACACAAGCGCTTATAGTATTCATTGAACTTGAGGTTGGTCCAGCATTAATGCTCTTTGAGTCATCCAATGCAGATGTCGATTAGATCTAATCTTTATTGGCTTGCGTTGAACACGCTAAAGCCGTCCTGACTAATGAGTCAGCTCTATGTGACCAGTGCCCGGTACCACTGCCGAACCTGACTAATGAGTCACAACTTCACAGTTGATACCGACACCTTTGCCAAATCTGACTAATGAGTTAGTACCATGCACAAGTGAGCAAGATTTGCTAAGCATTCAATAATCAATCAATGTCCACATTTACACAATCAACATGCCTCAAGAATAATCATGCATGTCACATATGGTGTGAAGTTTTCTTACCTCTGGTTCGAGCGAGAAATAATATAAGAACGACCCTTGAGAACGATCAACCTTTAGATTCCTTAGCGGTTACCTAACCATAACCAATTAGAAACCATTAATAAAGTAAATCAATGAATGGTTCACAATCTAAACCACACTCCCGGGATCAATCCCTCACTCTCGGGGACTCTCAAACTACTCAAAAGGGGTAAAGGAACCAACCCCCGAGCCTTAAAAACCATCCCGAACCCTAAAAACAACATACCCTGAAACTAACCTAGCGCCTAGGCGCTGCCAACCAGTGCTGGGGCGTTGCCCCAGAAACAGAGAGGGCTATTCTCTGCCCTGCATAGCGCTGGGGCGCTAAGGCTGGCATTGGGGCGCCAGCTTCAGACCAGCAGCTCCACTGGTTTTCCTTCCTTGCGATTCCCCTTGAAACCAACTTTCCAAACCAATCCCAAACCTTAGCAAAACATCCAATTCAACCCCTAAACTTCACCTACACCACCCCGACATCAAAACCCAATCAAACATACACAAAAACTCCCATTGATTCCAACTTTCCACATCAAATTCAAGAGCTGAAAACTAAAAGAAAAACAGAGTAACACTTGAAATTCATGGACAATTCCTTACCTCCAGCTGGTTTTGAATCCTCCTTAGCAGATGAACTAAGTCTATAACCTTCAAGCTTTGATTTCCTAGCTTGATAATTTAATTTGGGACCAAAAACCTCAAAGGGAGATAGGGAGAAAATGATGTACATGAAGAAGAAATGGGACTCTGTTTTGTTCTATATGTTTCTACAGCCAACCAAATATATATATAACCCAAGTTAAATGACCTTAATACCCCTAGGTCATTTAAAGCTTCCAAAGTCTCCCCAATGGTAAAATCGTCATCTTTCACCTATTTCGTTAATCATAATTAACGCTCTCCAACTCCCGCTATTCTCAATAATCCCAAACATAAATAATTCATATCCCGTTACCCTTTAACTCCCGGTAACACTATAATCATTAAAAACATCCCGAGACTCATCCCGAGCCTCAAACTTAAGCCCGTTATGACTAAACCGCTACTTATTATTCAAAGATCGTCTCATGCCGAAAAGCTCGAACAAATCCACATTATAATGTGGCCTCAACAACATATCACCAACATGCATACAAATATACAATTATACCCTCAACGGGCCAAATCATCATCACATCCCTGTAATTAAAATGCGGACCCACATGCATGCATTTAACATCATATTATAATATAATTCACATATACATGCATTTTATCAATTAATGGCATAATTAAACAGGTATGGACCTCCCGGCATACTATTCCCGCCATCAAACCATATCGGAGATTTCGGGGCATTACAGACGAGTTCATTATCAACCAAGTACCAAGAGGGGAGAACAGTCATGCGGATGCATTAGCAAACCTTGGATCCTCCATCCAGACAACCGACCCCAAGACAATACCTGTAGTATATCTCCAATGGCCAGCTGTCTGGAAAGATGAAGAAGTGCAAGTTAGTGACATCTCCAACAACCGAACATGGATGACTCCAATAGTCGAGTACTTGGAGCAGGACATACTTCCCGAAGATAAGAACGAAGCAGATTGGGTCAAGGCTCAATCAGCCCGCTTCACTATTATACGAGGTAAACTCTATAAACGTTCCTTTTCTGGTCCATATTTGAAATGCATTAACCATGCAGAGGCCAAATGCGTACTGGCTGAGTTGCATGAAGAGAGTGCGGCAACCACTCTAGAGGATGAAGCTTGGCACACCGGGCCCTAACACATGGCTACTACTGGCCAACTATGCGAGTTTACTTCTCTGACTATGCAAGAAAATGCGACAAATGCCAACGGTTTGCTCAAATATCCCACCAACCTCCGGAGCGTCTCATCTCAATCACATCCCATTGGCCATTCATGAAATGGGGGATGGACATAGTAGGCAAGCTTCCAACCGCACCAGGACAGAAGGTGGACATGCCTGCAGTAACCGACTACTTTAGCAAGTGGATCAAAGCAGACTCGTTCCACAAAGTCAGAGACAAAGAAGTAAAGGACTTCATTTGGAATAATGTAATTTGCAGGTATGGAGTACCAAAAGAGATCGTAACAGACAATGGCTCTCAATTCATCAGTTTTGACTTCCAAGACTTCTGCAAATTCTGGAATATTAATCTCAGCTTCTCCACGCCAAGATATCCCTAAGCAAATGGACAAGTAGAGTCATCCAACAAGACTATCATGAACAACATCAAGAAGCGCCTTGAAAAAGCTAAGTGAAGATGGGTTGACGAGTTTCCAGGAGTCCTTTGGTCCTACCGAACCACAACAAGGACTTCAACAGGAGAGACACCTTTCTCGTTAGCCTATGGGATGGAGGCAGTCATCCCTACCGAGAGTGAAGTTCCGACATCCAGATATGTGCTGACGACAGACGAAGTAAATTGGGAAAACATGTGCCATAAACTCGGCACCGTCAACGAAAGAAGGGACAAAGCACTCTTAAGAATCTCAACCCATCAACGAAGCATAGCCAGACATTACAACAAGAACATCCACACTTAGACATTCAAAATAAGAGATTGGGTAATACGAAGAGTGTTCCAGAACACTAAGGAAGTAGGAGCAGGTAGCTCGCCCCGACATGGGAAGGTCTCTACCTAATCACAAAGGTAGTCGGACATGGAGCATACAAGCTACAAACTAAAGAGGGACGCGGAATAAAAAATAGCTGGAACGCTATCCACTTAAAACAGTATCACTTTTAACTCAATCTAGTCTCCTTTCATTTTCTTTCATCAATGATCTCACGAGATCTTCATTCAAGAAAAATACTGACACTGTCATGGAGGAAGTGTCAGAACTACATTTGGGCTTGATCCCTGCAAAGGGTATGTAGGTTTTTTTTTTCAGATTTGGCGAGCATCTGGAATAACTAGTGAATTACAACTCTATTTTACTGCAATTGGTGCATTGATTTTTCCAGCCTTAATGCTTTTTGCTGGTTGGTTTCATTATCACAAAGCTGCTCCAAAATTGGCATGGTTCCAAGATGTAAAATCTATGTTGAATCACCGTTTAGCAGGGTTACTAGGATTTGGGTCTCTTTTTTGAGCAGGGCATCAAGTACATGTATCTTTACCAATAATCCATTTCTAAATTCTGGAGTAGATCCTAAAGAGATTCCACTTCCTCATGAATTTCTCTTGAATCGGGATCTTTTCACTCAACTTTCTCCTAGTTTTGTTGAGGGAGCAACCCCCTTTTTCTCCTTGAATTGGTCAAAATATGCAGAATTTCTTACGTTTCGTGGAGGATTATATCCAGTAACTGGGGGTCTATGGCTGACCTATATTGCACACCACCATTTAGCTATTGCAATTCTTTTCCTGGTAGCGGGTCACATGTATAGGACCAACTGGGGCATTGGTCATGGCATAAAAGAAAATTTTGAGGTTGTTGAACTATGGCTATGAATATGAGAACTTTGGAAATGGCACTAAGACTTTCTCAGCTTGGAGAAGAAATCGAACGCGTCGAGAACCAGCTCCGCGAACGCCAGAGGAGCCTCCTTGCCTTTTGGGGATCCCTACCAAAAAATGACAGCATAATAAGGGAAGCCGAGCTCAGGCTCCAAATGCTGCGAGCTGAATAGCACTCGCTCATTCTCTTAGTGGCATTATTTCGCGCTGCCCCAATTAGAATAAATTAACATTAGCTTTCTAGAAGATTAAAATAAGTAGCCCGTCGACACAAAGTAGTGTAGTGTGTTTCAATGCATGGCTTTTTTTGTATAATGTGTTAACTTAATATGTTGTTAGTTCATTTTGTAATGTTGTGTTTAGTTGTTTAGATGTACTCCCATATATAATAAAAACTTGCTTGTTGTGCTGGAATGAAGACGTCGTTTATTTATTTATATTCAAATTCAATAATTCAAATTAGAAAGTCACTTCGCTTTTCTTTTATTCGATACAATTCTATAATATTATAAATATAATTTTTAAATCGCAAAATAAATAGAATAGAAATGTATTTTTATCGGTATCTCATTCTGATAGACTTGCTTGAGCATCTTGTCTTTGGCTTCTCTGTCCCTAGAACAATATCTCCTCTTCTCTTGTCTTTATTTAAAGTAAAGACCTCTTTCCATTTTTCGCTGTAAAAGGCAATAGGTCTACCTTCTTCTTGGCTAAGAACCACTCCAATGCCTAGTGACATAAAGAAGGGCACTTCGAATACCTTTGATAAATCGGGTAAAGCCCATACAGCCACTTCACCACTTTGAAAAGCCTACTTAGCTTTAGCAGGCGAGCGGAGTCAAGTCAAGCTAACACTTCCCTATCCTGATCTAGAAAAGATTTCTTCTTCTTCACATTCCTATAACGAACTGCTTACCGCGCAAATCCAAAGCAAGTAGAACTATAGCTTTGCTCACAACACAACTTGTACCGCGTCGAGACTGTCTTTCTCATGCTCTCCTCTCAGAAGGTTCAAGGATTATTCTGATTGCATGAGAGATTTCCCTACCAGCTAACTCCTCCCCTTTATGGGTTGGCTACCGGGGATCCATTGTGGCTTGTAACTAGGTTGGTATGGGTGAATTACTATCAAGCCTAAGTTATCTAGTTCTGGATAATGCCCTATAGGATTGGCCTTGCTTTGGGTTAGTAATGATCTAAGTGGGGTTAGTACAAGAAGGTTCTGCGACTTACTACCATGAGGAAAAATCTCCAAGAAAAGTCTTTGATTCTGAGTCTGGTTCTGTACCTTACCCTTACTACCCTAAACTTTGAATAGATTGTTGCAACTCCAAATTATTTATACAGGGGAAACTCCAACTATTGAATATGAAAGCCTTGTTATCGAATACTAAAGCGTTCCCCTTTGATTCTTATTATCTGTGTTTGCCCTTAGATGACACTTTCAAAAGCATAGATCCATGAGAAAGAAGTTCCAGAGGGGCGTGAAAGTATGGAAATGCGTGTGCGGGCATTGTTTGATGCTACCTTGGTACTCCTATTGAGTCAATCAGTAAATATTATGATTGGCAAAGCAACTAAAGCATCGGATCTCTTCTAACCAAAACCTATTCTAAAGGAATACAAGGTCAGTCGATACGAAACTTTTGATGCGATAGAATCCCTAAAATATTTACATTCTTTGGGTAGTTTAGGAATGGGGTTGGGCAACAAGCTCGATGCAGGGAGTCCCTAATCTTTTAGATCGATCGGGGCTTTGTTCCTTAACTTAAGCTTTCACCCAAGGTATTTGGCTACTCCGCTTAAAGCAAGAACAGAGATAAGGCATGAATCCACTGCGACATATTCTGCCCCATCCGATGATGCTCACTGAATACACCTCAAAAAGGAAGAAAGTTGTCCACTTGAAGCTGACACCTTAGACTTCCTATCGGGCAATCTATGAATTAGAAATCTAAGAACTCCTCAACTCACCCTCAAATTACTCATTTATGTAAAGAATTGTGGTCTAGAATACGGTGGGACCCACCTCTGGGCTCTGAACCTTAAAACAGGTTCGAACAACTCTTTCTTTGTAATAAACTAAGCTAGATAGGAGATATTTAGTGGTTCGATAATTACCTAACCTTATGAAGGGGTTTTCTACTCGAAGCCATACTAATGGTTTCATGGAGAATGCTTAAGCAAGAATTCCCACAACCGATTCGTACCCTATTCCTAAGGCTATAGTGGAATCCTCGACTATTGAATCGTTAGATGAGGAGAGCTCGAACAGCGAAAATCCCTGATTGAAGCGGAATCTCCTCTCCTAGGCCTAGCCCTCTTTCTTGAAGAACTTAGCCGGGAATGAACTTCTTCCTTTTCATAGCCCGGAATGAATTTCTGTATCAGAGAGATTCACGTGACTTTCTTTCGTTAAGGTCTCTCGAGCATCAATCCGGC
Organism: Humulus lupulus; assembly: GCF_963169125.1. Lineage (NCBI taxonomy): Eukaryota > Viridiplantae > Streptophyta > Magnoliopsida > Rosales > Cannabaceae > Humulus > Humulus lupulus. The sequence continues at coordinate 84,253,769 of NC_084796.1, read as the reverse complement.
AAAAAAGGTGGTTGTTCGCTTCCTTTCTTCAAAGCAGGAAATATGCGCTAAAGGTAGATATTGGATATTTGTTTCGGGGTAATAATATATATTATCTTTCCTTCCTAGGTGACCAACCACTCCTGCACTTGTTCCTTCTTCTCTTCTCTTTCGCTAAGTCTGGGATTTTCGAAGGATGAATCCAGTGGTGCCCACAGTTCTGTCACGGAACGGGGCGGTTTTATTGCTTAAAAGAAGACCGGTTCCGCCATCCGGCCTGAGCCGGTGCCACAATTAGTATACTGAAGGCGTAAACTTTTCTGTATGTGTATGGAAATAATGGCCTGCAATAATGAAAGAATGCATGAACACAAATAATAAGCAGATGCACCCCCGTTTATATGAGGGCTCCTTTCGTAATGTATTTTTGAATAAAGAACCGCGCTCCTAGTTAGTGTAACGTAGGTGTCTTTCTCGGTTGATGGATGGGATGAATGCCTATATCGCTTTGTAATGTTATTGTCATGTTGATGCTATATTAAAGAATATAATCTATAGTTGTTGCTCAAGACTGAGTCACATTCTCTATAATCGTTTTTCTCTTACTGTGTAAACGAACTTCAAGTCCTAATTGTACTCGACAGGAAGTGTCACAGCCTAGGTTTGGGCTGCCTCCGATGTCAATCTGCAGTAATACACTACTACAAAAAGGCTTTTCTTTGCGGTTATTTTACTTAATACACATAGGTTTTTCGAGAGTATTGAAAAGCGCAGTGTATTCGACCGCAGAGAAAAGTGGTACCCAAACCGCGGAGAAATGCCACACTTTTCTCCGCGGTTGGCTTATCACAACCGCAGAGAAAAGCCACTTTTCATTAAAAAAAAATTCAATTTTGATTTTATATAATTATTTTGAAGTCTAATTATATACATTTTTATAATTATAACCTAGTCTAGTTAATAAAAAAAAAATTCAATTTTAATTATATATAATTATTTTCAATAGTATAACGTAATTTGTTAAATTGTTATATATACATTTCATAACTAATACAAAATAACTGGCTAGTAATGAATCAATGACTTTAATCTTTCTAACCAATATAAGTTTGCACTTTAATCTTACATACATATAAAAACTTAGATTTCATAAATAAATGGCATTAATCTTGCTAACCAATCACTTTGTAGTGATAGTAGATCTTCTTTGACATTGTATTCCTTTTTGTCAAACCACTGCAAAATTGAAAAGTTAATATAGATTAGATAATTAAATATTATATCTAGTTTTTCTTAAGCAGAAAAAAGAGTTTAAAATATAACATACTTTCTTCTTGATAACTTCTGCCAGATTCGGTTGATTTACAATATCATAAATGTATCTTAGTACATAATAACCACATTCATGACTTTCAGGTTGTTTTGGACAAGAACCTCTCATCAATTTTGTAAATGTGCCGATGTAAACATTTTCGAAACATTGTGCGTAAGCTCTACAAAAATTAAAATTAATTAAATACATATTATACTCTCAACTTTTAAAAATTAACAATGCATACATTACAATTGAAGAACTTACTTTTCCATAACCTCCTTAATTATTGGTGGAGATTTATGATTTTTTAAAGGGTCCAAAATTATGGTCATCCCCCGGATCATCACGAGCACCAACATCCAATGTCGACTAAAACAATAATAAATTATGATTATTATAAAATTATGCTAAATCAGCTCGTATACCCATTTCAACAAGATCTAAACGGCTAGTTAAATCATCCTTAGTTTTGCCGAGAATATCAAGTAATGTACCTATAATACTTTCGCACACATTTTTTTCTATATGCATGACATCCAAACAATGTCGAACAAGTGAATCTTTCCAGTAAGGGAGACGAAAAAAAATTGATTTCCTTTGGAAACATCCATTTACTTTCTTGTGTTTCTGCATTTTTCCATACTTGAAATCAATTTTCTCCACTTCTTTAAGAATTTGTTTCCCCGAAAGTGGCAAAGGAGCAACACCTTGTTCTTTATCACCATCAAATGCTTTTTTTTTTTCCTATAATGATTATTTAGGGGCAAATATCGTCTATGACCCATATAACAAATTTTATGCCCATTAGACAGACGAATAGCCCTTGTGTTAGTGCAACATATTGGACATCCCTGGTAACCTTTTGTGCTTAACCCTGATAGATTACCATAAGCTGGGAAATCATTAACAGTACACAACAAAACAACTTTCAAGTTAAAGACTTCTTTCTTAAAACCGTCATATGCCTCAACACCATTTTCATACAAATCTTTCAAATCACCAATTAATGGTGCCAAATAAACATCTATATCGTGTCCCAGTTGTTTGGGCCTGAAATCATTAACGTGAGCATCAAAACCTTTCTTCTCATCACTAACCACGGAGCAAGATTGTACATAACAAGGAAGACAGGCCACGAACTATGCCTACTACTTAGAGATTTATGTGGATTTACACCATCTGCAGCTAGACCTAGACGAAGATGTCTTGCTTCAGTTTTAAATTCAGGATTTAAGTTATTAACTTTTTTCCTAGCATGCGAATCTGCAGGATGTTAAAGTTTACCATCTTTCACTTGCCTAGTCTCATGCCATATTAAGTTTTTAGAGTGTTCTGCACTTCGATATAATCGCTTAAGTCGCGGAATCAAAGGCAAGTACCACATCACTTTCTGAGGAATAAGTTTCCTAATCTCCTTACTCTTGTTAGGTTTGTAGCGGGGTGAATCACATTCTGGGCAAGTGTCCATGTTTGCATACTCTTTATGATATAACACACAATCGTTCGGACATGCATGGTGTTGACGGTGAGAACTCGTCAACTAAGTTAAGTTGGAAAAATAGCAACGTAGAGATTATCAAAAGAAAAGCTTTAGAAATCTAAGTAGGAACTCCAAGAATAATTGTAGAAGAAAAATGGTGAACTCAGTTTGTATTGATTATGGTGCAATGCTACAGTAATTTTTCCAACCCCTTTCCAAGTGGAAGTGGAGTTTCTTTTATAGTGGGCTCTAATGGCCCTTGATACAATGTGGTCCAGGGGACTAGGCAGTATGCAAGTACACTGTCAGGTGAGTGGTCTCAGAGGTAGTGGTGTTGGTTCCAGTACATGGCTAAGTACCAAGAGGATGTCTCCACTACTTGATTCGTACAAATGTCAGAGGTGTGGTGCCAGGCATAGTGGTGCAGGTGGTGGTGGTGCCGACTCTGACATCTGGCCATAGACACACACGTCATGCCCTCTCTCCTAGTACTCCCACTAGTTGTCTGGCATGAGTGTTTGGATCAGGCATACGAAATTCTGAAAGTCGTACCCCGTACAATATCATACCAGTACGACCTTTTTGACTCGTACCGGAGCCTCTAAGCATTGGGGTCTCCATGGGTCTTCGTAAGATATACCGCTCCGAGGTATAGGGAGTGAACCACTTGACGCCTGTTAGGGTCGTGGCGCGAGGCCTCTCCTTCGTGAGGCCCTTGGAGGCGCAGCTCCCGTGGTGCACGGCCCCCCTCGTGAGGCCCATAGTGGAGCGAGGCCTCTCCTTCGCGAGGCCCTTGGAGGCGTACCTCCCGTGGTGCACGGCCCCCCTCGCAAGGCCCATAGTGGCGCGAGGCCTCTCCCTCGCGAGGCCCTTGGAGGTGCAGCTCCTGTGGTGCGCGGCTTCCCTCGCGAGGCCCATAGTGGCGCGATGTAATACCCCAAATTTCCTAATAAGGTTTAGGACCTTGATTAGGAGGCCGGGAGGGCCATAATTGATTTATTATGATATTTAATGATTATATGCATGTTTATGTGAATTATATTATTATATGATGGTGAATGCATGCATATGGGTTCATATTTTAATTGCAAGGGAATTTTGGTAATTTGGCCCGTTGAGGGCGTGATTGTGTATTTTTATGCATGGGGTGAATTATAAATAATACCACATGATATGTGGATTGGCTCGAGCCATTCGACATGAGACGATCATGGAAATGCAAGTGTTCGGTCTAGTCATAACAGATTTAAGTTCGAGGCTCGGGGTGAGTCTCGGGGTCATTTTGATGATTAGAACATTACCGGGAATTAAAGGGTAATGGGATATGATTTATTGGCATTCGAGAATATTGAGAATAGCGGGAATCGGAGGGCGTTAATTATAATTAACGAGATAGATTGGAAAGGACAATTTTGCCCTTGGGAAGGCTTTAGAAACTTTTAATGACCTAGGGGCATTTAGGTCATTTGGGTTGGATTTATATTGACTTCAAGGTTGTAGTAATTCAGAACAAAAACAGAGCCCTTATCTCTTTCTCACCCGTGCATCATCTCCTCTTCTTACCCTTGGAGGTTTTTGGTCCCAAATTGAAGAGGCAAGCTAAGGAATCAAAGCTTGGGGATTATAGACTTAGTTCAGCCATTGGGAAGGATTCAAACCAGCTTAAGGTAAGGAATTGAACCTGAGTTTTGAGCCATACCCTGTTTTTCTTTTAATTCTCAGCTTATGATTGTGTTGAGGATAGTTTGGATTGATGGAAGTTTTGATTGATGTTTAACTTGGGTTTTGATGAGGGTGAGTTGTAGATGATGTTTAGTGGTTGAATTGGGTGTTAGGTTGAGGTTTGGGATTGGTTTGAGGGTTTGGTTTCGAGGAAAAACGCAGGGGAAGCAAGCTGGTGGCTTGCTGGTTTTCGTAAAGGGCCGCGGCCTGGCTATGGTTTGCCACGGCCTGTGTGTGTTTCTGGGGAGGAATTTGCCTCTGTCTGGAGGTGAGCCGCGGCATGGCTGTGATGAGCCGTGGCCCATAGAGGAAGTTTTGGCCAGAAATGGGTTTTTGACTTGGGAATGCTACCCTTAGGCCTCGGGGTCGATCCTACTACCCGGTTAAGTGTGGATTGATGTCCTGGAGGCTAGATATTGGTTTGGGAACCTATGTTGATCATTTTTATTGATGGTATCCTATATTTGGTTGTGACTAGGTGACCGCTAAAGGACTAAAAGTTGATCGTTCTCAAGGGTCGTTCCTTTATTTATTCTAGCTCGAATCTGAGGTAAGAAAACTGCACCCCATGTGTGACATGCATGGCTATTATTGATGCATGTTGGATGTTTAAATGTAAACATTGATAGCATAATGAATGCTTGGCAATTTTGCCCATTTGTATATGATTATTATTGAGGCATGCTGGTTGGTTAAATGTGATGCATGTGATGCACGAGAAACATGTGATTAGGGCATGCCATGAATGATGAATATGAGATTGGTCAAAGCTTGAGCCTTTGTGTTTGTGCATGATCATGATTATGCTGGCAACTGTTAAGTAAGCATGCTGAATGCCCTACTCTTGGATAATTGGCATATGATACACATTGATAGCATTGCTTACTTGTGCATGGTACTGACTAATTAGTCAGACTGGCAAAGGTGTTAGTATCAACTGTGAAGCTGTGACTCACTAGTCAAGTTCGGCAGTGGTACTGGGCACTGGTCACATTGGGCTGACTCACTAGTCAGGACGGCCTTAGCGTGTCCCACGCAAGCCATGTCGATTAGATCAAATCAACCTTCTACATTGAATGACTCAAAGAGCATTAATGCAGGACCGACCCCAAGTTCGATGAATATAAACAAGCGCTTATCTAGCCAAAGGCTAGTCATTTAGAGCCAGGGCTAGCGAGCCCCGTGACTGTTAGGTCACACGGCTATGGGCACCGGCCCCAGTGACATCCTTGTCAGTCACTCATTTGATAAAAGCCATTGCAGGAAAACCTAGGTAACGGTGTCGTTACACGGCTATGGGCACTGGGCCCTAGTGACTTGTTTGTCGGTCACTCAGTATGGTTTAACAGGACCTCAAACTGATATTCACTCATCTGATCAGAGCTATGAGCTCTGTATGATCATTTTGATCATCATATGCATGTTTTTGGGCACTGAGGCCCCAGTGACTTGCTTGTTGGTCACTCAGCATGGTTTACCAGAACCTTGAGTGTTGAGACAATCATCTGATTGGGATTGACTTGATAGTCATCCAATCAGAAGGGCATGATTTCTTATCTGAGCCCCTAGTGACTCGTTTGGCAATCACTCAGCATGGTTTACCAGAACCTCAAGTGTTGCGACACTCATCTGATTAGGATTGACTTGATAGTCCTCCAATCAGAAAGGGCAGGATTTCTTGTCCTGGATACCCCAGCATTGTTTGAATTCATTTGCATGCTGAACAGAGCTATGTTTGCCAGATATGATTTGATATCATGATATGACTGTCCATGAGCATATGAGTTTTCTTGCTGAGCTTCGGCTCACGGGTGCTTTGTGGTGCAGGTAAAGGCAAGAGAAAGCTGGACCATCCTTGAGTTGGAGAGCTTAGGTGATGACGTGTACATATGCAGCTGCTCGGCCAATACTTGGGCGAGGTTTGAAAGTGGAACTAGGGTTAAACCCTGTTTTGCCGCTTAGAACGACCTTTTGTAAATATTTTCTTGTAATAGACTCTGAAATTATACCTTAACCGAAATTTTTAATCCCTAAACCGCTAATCACACTTAGTTACACGTTTATGGCCAAATGACTCGATTAGCGAGTTTAGCACTGTTTGCAATGTGCACTGTAGTGGTCCCTGGAGTTGGGGCGTTACACGCGAGGCCCTTTGAGAGGCCTCGCGAGGCGCAGCTCTCGTGGTGCGCGGCTTCCATCATGAGGCCCATAGTGGCGCGAGGCCTCTCCTTCACGAGGCCCTTAGAGGCGCAGCTCCCGTGGTGCGCGGGCGAGGCGAGGGGCGAGGACATGGTTTCACAAGGCCCCTGGCGTGGCTGATGCGCGGGGTGAGGTGATGGAAAGGCCTTCGTGGCCCTTTGGGTACACGCGGACGAGGCGAGGTGGGGCCTCGCGTGGGACATCCTGTGTGCACGAATGACGCGAGGCGGGGCCTCGCGTGCGTGGCTGGGTAGCGCAGCCAAGTTGCCATACGGACGCGGGTCATGGACAGCCGTGTATAGTGAGACCCTTGTGGCCTTGGCAGGTACTCGTGCATGTTGGGTACCCTCGCATGGCAAGGCTCTCGGGTCTCTCGGGGTATCTTCATTAAGGCCTCCTATGAGACATGGGTTGTGGGGAAAAATACTGGGTCGCTTGGATTGCCTGAGGCTAATGAGGGTAAACCTCCATATTTTCCCTTGGTGGAATTTGAGGATCCACACATGGATCTTCTCATACTTCAAGCCTATGCAATTTAAAGTTTTCTTCACTTCATACGTAGACTCAGGGAAGCAATTATCTGACGGCAAAATCTCTTTAAAAGCAGCTAAAAATTGACTAAAATATTTATCGCTAACTCTATTTTCTGCTTTTATGTTGTAAAATTTTACCATCGTTGGTAATCTTTGTTTCAAACAACCATTGAATAATGGTTTATCTTCATCTCTAACCCATTTATCGAATTTTGAAGGATCATCAACAAACTCTTCTTGTGCTTCATCGAGCAATTCCATAGGATGATCGTGAAAATCACTATAACCCAAATCATCAATCCCTCGCCTCCCGAATGGATATGGATTATTATTTTTCAATGATTCCCCATGCCAATACCATGTACGATAACTTGTTTCAAATCCCCAACAAAATACATGATTTTTTATCATGGTAATATTTCCTTTTGATCCATTACCACAATCTATACATGGACAATGAATTCTTTCCGGATCACTACAATTTGTTTGGCAAAATTCTAAAATTGGTCGAATTCGTCTTGAAATTGTTGAGTTTCTCTATTCTCAAGAATCCATGACTTATCCATAATGATAATATCTACCTAATTCCCAAGTCGATAATGAAAAGAAAATTAATATTGTAATTGAAAAAATTATGTTCAATTAATAAATTATAAAATGAAAGGGGCAGAGTTTCATTTTTTTCTATAACATATTCAAAATTCATATGTATTTACAATTTTAACATAAACAAAAACATAATTATTACATATATTAACTTATAAAGCATGTTCAATTAATATTATAAAAAAAAATTGGGCAAAATTTCCTCTGTATTTATAGCATATGCCAAGTTATCTACCTATAAATTCACATCAAACAAAACATATAACAAACAACATGCATGTTCTCAACCATAAGTCACTGCAGCACACACATAATTCGCAGAACCTACTTCACTAAGACACACATGTTATCAACCTTTTGTTATCTCCGCAACACACAATTTTATCTCAGACCCTACTTCACTAAGGATGAATATCTAATATATTCAAACTCCTCTAAAAATAGTTTGTAAATATAAAAAATAAAAATAAAAAAATTAAGTAGTAATTATTACTCACCTTCAAAATTAATCTTCAACAATTTCAACACACCTCACACTCATTCAAATATTTCCTACAATAAAAATGTAAACATGAGTAAATATATGGTAATTGAATTGATCCTAAAATAATACAATTAACAAAAATATACTTTAAAAAAAACCATTACCTAAATAATATACAAAATTATGTAAGCAATAATATTTTAATGTAAAAAATTATGTAAACAACATTATTATAAATAAAATAATACAAAAAATACCCTAAAACCGAAATATACATTAAAAAATCATGTTTTTGTGATCAAAACATGTTTTAAACAATGAAAATGTCTTCTATTCCTAAATAAACTTTAAAAAATGTTATAAAAAACTTTTAAAATAACCATATAAACATACATTGAAACCCCCATTAAACCCACTCAATATTTCTTCATTTTTACACTAAAACTTCAAAATTATTCAAGATTAAGTATATTTACATGATTTCAAGCTTTAATATGCAAGAAAATGAAAAACAAAAAAACAAAAACAAAAAAGGACAAAATGGGGCTTACCCGTGGCTGGGGACGGTAGTGGAGCGCCGTGTATATGCCTCTGTGAAAATGGAAAATGCAATATGAGAGGGAAGAGGTAGGGTCTCGGGTTTGTGTAGGAAGAGGCAAAGCTTTTCTCTGCAGTTTTGAGCATAGAACCGCGGAGAAAAGCTTTGCTCTCCGCAGTTCTATGCTCAAAACCGCAGAGAAAAGTGTCCCACTTCAAACTTTTCACTGCGCTTTTTTTAAAACCGCAATAACGTAGGGCGCAGACATTAAATATAATTTTTTCGACTCTTTCAAACCTTTTATTTGCGCTTTTTGTTTAATGTTGAAAAAAATCGCAGAGAAAGCCTATATTTATAGTAGTGATAGTTTTCGGAAGCAGCCTATCTAGTTTTCCAAGGTAGGTTCTATTCACCTAGAGCGATTTGCTTGCTTCTTTTGTGGTCACCCTATTATGTATGTGCAAGCCGAACTACTGCTCTAAAGAAAGACCTTTGGTCGGGTTAACAAATTTTGTATATAAGCAGTCAAACAAGATTGGATGGAATCTAGCCTGACAAGCAGGCAATGGGAGTTTGAACCTCCCTCGATCTATTCTATGGTGAGTAAAGCGCGTCTTGCGAGTCAAGAGAGGGATCGAATCAAGATGTCATGGGCCACAAAACCTTCGCGCGCACCGACGTGCCTAGGGAGGCAACCTGTTTGACATGAGAACCGATCTCTCAACTTGATGAGCGCACTTGGAAGCAAAGTGGCTATAGCCGAGTCCCCTATCACAACCATTTTTTTCTACATATACTACAAACATATCAATAACAAATCTAAGTATAAATTGACTAAGTAACTTTATACTTAGATTGGGGGGAATAAGATACTAATACTCCATAAGTCATACAGCCAACCGACATCTGATACCACTTACAGAACGCTAACATAAGCTACAACCAGCCAGGATACAACAACAAAAAAAAATAAATAGAAAAAGTCTCGTGTTTACAACACTACATAAGAAAAAGTCCATACAACAACTAAAAATACATAAGATGGGATAAACTCAGTCATCCCCCAACAAAGAACTTGAACAAAACGAGGAGTCAATCATCCGCAACTAGGTCATGAGTAGTCATGACGCCAAAAGAAGTGGCTAACTCTTCGGCCCGGGCCGTCTCTTCAGCCATCATCTTCTCCAATTCCTCAAAGTCTGCGATGTACTTGGAAACATCCCAGCTATCAGTCTTACCATCCACTGGCCATTATATCACGACACTAGATCTCATCTTCCAGTCCAATCACTAACATCCGATTCTCCAATGAAGCTACCTCAGCTTTCAAAACATTCAACTAGACACACAAGTAAGAACCACCAAGCGACTCATCAATCAGTCAGACGAACCATTCATTAAGGTAGAATTAAGAAAAAAACAAGTTGTCAACAATTAGTCAGATAGACGAACCTAACATGAAAGATATACCAGGCAAAGATTTTGTATTATTCAGACAGACAGACTATTATACCAATTAAATTACAAAATTACCAGTTAGTCAGTCAGTCAATCTGAAAGGACCCTTAAAGCAAGATATGCCTATTGAATGAATTAAGACTCTACTAGTCAGTCAGACAGAGCACTCAATCAGAAGAGAGAACTATATGGATCAGACATACATAAATCAGACACATATACGTGAGGAATACTATCCTAAAGTAACTAAAACAAAAAAATTACATTTATCACCACTACAAAAAGATCAAACACAAACTCCCTGATTGGCCATATAAGGCCATGAATGCAACGGTTAAAAAAGAAGTGGTCAACCATCAAGAGGCCCTACCAAAAGGTACTCAACTTTCCCTAGGAAACACCTAAAATGTCTTAGAGACAGATGAAGTTCACGAGAAGTAGGCCACTCGGCCATCTCCCTCGGTCATATAGCCTCATCGGCAGACCACACGGTCCAAGCACACGAGTCACTCGGCCATCCCGATGGAGCACTCGGCCATCCCGGCGGAGTACTCGGCCATCCCTGAGAAGCACTAGGCCCACTCGGCCATCTCCCCCGGGAACACTGCCTCATCGGCAGGCCACTCGGCCCAAGCACACGAGTCACTCGGCCACCCTAGCGGAGCACTCGACCGTCCCGGGGGAGCACTCGGCCACCCCGGCAGAGCGCTCAGCCATCCCAGAGGAGCACTCGGCCCACTCGGCCACTATGGCCACTCGGCCGCTAAGCCACTTGGCCTCTCGGCCCACTTGGCCACCTGCCCACTCGGCCTACTCGCCCACTCAACCATCTGGCATCTAGCCACTCGGCTTACTCAGTCGCTCGGCCACCTGGCCACTCGGCCTACTCGACCACTCAGCCATCTGGCACCTAGCCACTCGGCCTACTTGGCCACTCAGCCACTTGGCCTCTCGACCCAATCGGCCACCTAGCCACTCGGCCTACTCGGCCAGTTAGCCATCTGGCACTCAGCCACCTGGCTACTCGGCCTACTCGGCCACCTGGCCACTCGGCCTACTTGGCCACTCAGCCATCTGGCACCTAGCCGCTCGGCCTATTTTTCCACTCGACCACTCACCCACCTGGCTACTTGGACACTCACGCTTTTTGGCCAAATAGCCTTAAGGTCCCATGGTGCATAGAATTCGACATTATAAACTCTCTAGCTAGAATGAATTCTAACTAGAGAGTGAGGGAAAAACTGTAGTGGACAAAAATTATCTACAATTAAAGCCCATCTAGTCAGCCAGACTAGTTTGCCAGGCCCAATAAGAAAGCAAGGCCCAAAACCTATGTAAATGGGCTTAGCCATCCAAAACGAGCTAGCTGGTACCCAGACCCGAGTCCAGGCGCATTCAGTCAGTCAGGGACATTGAAGCAGTCAAAATACACACCCCTCCTCCCATAAAAATCGGAGGGAACCACTAAGAACGAGTCAGATGGGCGAGATAGATGAAGGGAGAATGGAAAGAAGAAAACGACTATAAAGAAGACCCTCAGGGGTTGAGAAGGGGGGATGGAACAATCACTTGACTCTCTTTTTACTTTCTTATTGAAATGAGGCTATTCTCTCGTTGCACGATCCAGTCAAGCAGGTCCAATTAGTCAGTCTGATCTGACCTCACCGGACTTGACTCAGCTGTTCAGTCCCGCCGTCATCGTCATCGTCACTCCAACCATTCCATTACACATCCATCTGTTACTACTTCATTATTTACATCTTAGTTTTATTGAATTTAATCATCTTTCTTTACAACCTGACTAACTTGCGCGTTGGAGTCCCTTTGGCTGACACCTCACCGGTGCTCCCAATTGAACTGTCATCTCTCTCTTTGTTCTTGGCAGGTTGCTGGTGCCCGTCTAATCAATTGTAGGAAATGACCTCTACAACTATAATTTGGGAATTTTATTCCATCGCAATGTTTCCTTATTTCCACTATGGAATACTCAAAGGCAACAATGGCCTTAACGACTTCTGATACTCTGTCTTGACCTGCTAACAGGTTTAAAATTTTGTAACATATTCCATTATGTCCTTCTCCATCCCAGGCCATCACTATAAAGCTTTCATATCCTGTTACCTTTCCATGATGCCTAGATGAAGAGAATACAAGAGTAACATGAGATTCATCCAGAATCTCCCATCTAATCCCAGTGTCTATTGGATCCCAAATTCGATCCTTATACCACAATAAACTCATACCTGACACTGCACAACCCTTATCTAATCCAGCTAAGACTCTACCCTCAATTCTTCCATCTGCGGTTCACTTAAATGTCTTCCTTTTGATCTTTTCTGAAATAACAATCTTAAATATAAAGCTATCCTCCTGGCCCACCAGAAACTCTACCCTAGTCTTTGTCAGATCCTTTAACCAACATGATGCTTAGGCAATTATTTTTTCCTATCACTAAGGTGTTATAACAACCTACAAACTAATTCTGATCTATAAGAAGACTCAGAACTCCTTCCCAAAACACATGCAATATCCTGCCCGTCTAAGGAAACTACTGCCCCTATGGTATTCCTTGACCTTGGCCAACTTCCGCAGAGAATATACCATAATACCATTGATCAAGACGATCACAAATCCAATTAAGATAATCCTTGTATACTCTATTCATCTAATCCATCAAGACAACTCAACGTTAATTATCTTCTCAAATCATAACTCAACACTCCCAGTGCCCTTATCTGATATAATAATCTTTTGTTTAACCTTCTCCCTGATCTCTAACTGGTACTAACCAGACCTAAGATCCACCTTGGAGAATACCATATTGCTCAATTATGGAACCTTTAATTCTTGCAACTCTACTGAGCCATTCAATACAGTGCCCTAATTCTGACTCCATCACTGGCACTAATCAAATCACCATTCTACTCTCTTTGTAAATGTAATCCTAAGAAATCCCCTGGAAACACATCCAGAAACTCAAAGATTAATCCAGTCTACCTTGATCCCACTGGCACAATCTAAGTGGTATTCACCACACAGGCTAAGAGTTCTATGCATCTCCCTGCAATAAAACTCTAGCTCTCAATACAGATGTCATAAGCATACAAAACCATGCACATTGCCAACTGTAACAAGGCTTCCCACTCTCAAGCTCCAGAGTTACTATCCTTTCCTTGCAATTTAACATTGCCCCACACTTACTTAGCCAATCCATATCACAGATCATACCAAATCCAGTCAGTCATAACCAACTTATCAAAACCACTGATGAGTCATTGCCACAATAATTCACCTCATCTCTTAAATCACCAGTACAGTATCGCATTCCCATCACAACATAACCATGAAATCTGAATAACAACTCTACGCTTCTCTAAATGCAACAAGCAAAGAACAACATGGCACTAAGCTAGTCAACACAATACAAAATCAAAATTAAAAAGCTGACCTGCCACCCATGAGGAACTAGTCTCAATCTCAGTCTCTGGCTGCCTTAGAATAAACACTCGAGCTGGAGTCAAGCTGTCCATCCCCTTTTGCTCATCCTTTCTTAGCCTTGGGCAATCCTTCTTGAAATGCCCAACCATGTCACATAAGAAACATGCTTTTGCTAGACATTCTCCCAGATGACGCCTCTTACACCGAGCGCATTCTGGGTAAGTCTTCCAGCTTTCATTCTTGCTTGCTCTAATAAGTGGAGGTACCACTACCTGGGCTTCGTGCTCCCTAGCACTCTTCTTCTCATTTCTTATGCTCTCAACAACAAGAGCCTTCCCTACCACCTGAGCGTAGGTGGATGTTTCATACACTGGGGCAACTCTAATACCCTGAGCTATTTTGGAATTCAACCCCTGAATAAACCTTTCCTTCCAAGCTACATTTGTGGGTACCATGTCAAAAGCGAACTCGGCCAACCCATCAAATCTATTAATATACTCGGTTACTGTTGCATTGCCTTGAACCAGGTTTAGAAACTCATTCATCTTAGCAGTCTTGGCTGCATCACAATAATATTTTTTATTGAACAACTGCCTAAATTCTTTCTAGTCCATCACAGCTGTGTCTAGCGTCTGGGATACTACTTCCCACCACGTCTGGGCATCATCCCGCAATACATATGTATCACAGATCACCCTATCATGACCTACCAGCCCCATACTATCGAGAATGGAACTGACCATGCCCATCCATTGCTCAGCTCTGAATGAATCTAGGCCTCCCTCGAAGATTGGAGGGTAATACTCTTGGAATCTTCCATAGAGAAATTCCCACTTGCTCTCAACCTTAGGCTGAGCCAAAGCTGGTGCCACTCCTGGCAAAACAAAGGAAGAGGTGTTTCCGACAAGTTCCACTGTTGCTTCAAACACCTAATCTCTTCCTCATGCCTCTGCAATCTTAATTGCACATCTGTAAAAATTTGCTGAAAATTCTGAGCGGCAGATGAAGAACTCAACCCCTGGCTGAAACTCCCAGCCTCTGTATAAACACCACCAGGCCTCATAATCTGCCTTGGATACATACTTGCTTATTGAATCTGCAGTCAATAACTTGACCCATTAATCATGATGAGCATATCAAGAGCTTTCCCCACGGGATCAATCTTGCAACACCACAATCACAAACCACAGCAGTGCTCAAAACATGCCCATGGCATTCATACATCAATCATAATCCCTGCTCTTCCAACATTCACACCATGCCTCCAACTCTAGCATGCAAATATAACAATTATATATCTTCATGGAGCAGGTAATCATATGATCACATTCATATATATATATATATTCACGGAGAATGTAATCATATAGTCAAGAGCCAGGCTCTATCAGAATCTCATGCTCCCTAATATAATGTGCAGGTAAAGCATTTACATTCTATTTAAGCATTTAAGCACATGACTACAGAAATAGTTACCATTTCCTGAGTGAAGCTATCTTCAGTGACGAGTGTACATGCCCAACTTCTCTTCAGGAACCCTTAAACCTTGGCTCGCTCTGATACCAAGTTGTAACGCCCTAAACTCCAGGGACCGTTACGGTGTGCAATTTGAACAGTGCTAAACTCACTAATCGAGTCATTTGGCCATAATCGTGTAACTAAGCATGATCAGCAGTTTAGGATTAAAAATTTTGGTTAAGATATAATGTTTCACTAAAACTTTTACTGTATACATTGGGATCCCATAATATAATTTAAAGGTTATCACAATAAAATAATTACAACCATTCGATCTAAGCGGCAAAATAAGGTTTAACCCTAGTTCCTCTTTCAACCCTCGGCCGTGGCGGTCGAGCAACCGCATATGTACACATCGTCACCTAAGCTCTCCAACTCAAGGATTGTCTAGCTTTCTTTTGCCTTTACCTGCACCACATAACACCTGTGAGCCGAAGCTCGGCAAGAAAACTCAATATGCTCATGAACAGTAATAACATGTCATCAAGTCATAATGTGCATGCCTAGCAATAATAGCCTTAATCATGCATGCAAATAAGTTCAGACAATGAATGAGTGACTGATCAACATGTCACTAAGAGGGGTTCTGCACCTTTAAACGAGTGACTGATCAACAAGTCACTAACAGGGGGTCTGTACCTTTAAACGAGTGACTAATCAACAAGTCACTATCAGGGGGTCTGTACCTTTAAACGAGTGACTAATTAACAAGTCACTATCAGGGGGTCTGTACCTTTAAACGAGTGACTAATCAACAAGTCACTATCAGGGGGTCTGTACCTTTACAAATAAGTGATCCTTTCATGAGCTTAAACAAAATAGGTATCTGATTTGATAGTCACCAACATAAACCTCCCGAGTGACCATAGAGTCACAAACATGGGATTCTGTTCCCTTAGCCATGTGACAAAACAGTCACCTAGGCCTTTGGCCCATGGCTTTGAGTAACTTGTCATAGACTAGACAAGCGCTTATAATTTTCATCGAACTTAGGGTCGGTCCAGCATTAATACTCCATATGAGTCATTCAATGCCGATGTTAATTAGATCTAATCTTTTATCGGCTCTGCGTTCATGACGCTTATGCCGCTTTTGACTCTTAGGTCAATAACACACGACCAGTGCCGATTCTGACTAGTAAGTCAGTGCCACACACAAGTAAGCAAGGCTACCAGGCATATATCATATGTCAAATATCCGAATATAGGGCATTCAACATGCTTGCTTAACAATTGCTAGCATAATTAGGATCATGCACAAACATAGAGACTCAAGCTCTGATCAATCTCATATTTAACATTCATGGCATGCCCTGACCACATGTTCCTCGTGCATCACATGCATCACATTTAAACACTCGACATGCCTCAATAATAACCACGCATGTCATATACGGGGTGCAGTTCTCTTACCTTTGGTCCAAGCATAGGTTACCAATAAACAAGCCACAAGCACAATACTGATTCCAAGCCTCTAGTGATAACCTAGTCACAACCATAATATAAAACCCCATCAAAATGAGAAATAAAAGGTTCTTAGACCAAGACCTAGCCTCCGAGACATCGAATCCTACTAAACCGAGTAGTATGAACGATCCCGAGGCCTAAGGTTTGAGTTCCCATGATCAAAATTTCATTTTGGCCACAAATGACCCCAAGCGCCGCGGCCCCACTAACCAAGAGACGCGGACCCCAGGCCTTTCAACAACCGCCACCTTCTTCTTTGAGCCTGGGCCGCAGCGCCCAAGAATAGGGTCGCGGCCCAACCAAGAACCAGCCATTTTTCCTCGATTTTACCATTTTAAAACCTTCCAAAATCCTATCCAAACATCTCCAAATCCCAAAATCAAAGTTCCCAAACATCCCCATGATCAAAAACCAACAAAACCTAAGTCTCAAATCATCCAAAAACTCATCAAAATACAAAATCCAATTCAAGCTTAAAAAAACTTTAAAAACTTAGAACTTAAAACTTGAATTACCTCTAATTGAGTTGTTCCCAAAATGAGAACATGGCTCTAGTGATAACATAGTCACAATAATAATATAAAAACCCATCAAAATGAGAAATAAAAGGTTCTCAGACTAAGACCTAGCCTTCGAGACATCGAATCCTGCTAAACTGGGTTGTAGGAACGATCCTGAGGCCTAAGGTTTGAGTTCCCATGATCAAAACATCCTTTTGGCCACAAATGGTCCCAAGCATCACGGCCCCACTAACCAAACGCCGCGCCCCCCAGGCCTTTCAACAACAACCACCTTCTTCATCGAGCCTGGGACACAATGCCCAAGAACAAGGTTGCGGCCCAACCACGAACCAGCCATTTTTCCTCGATTTTACCATTTTAAAACCTTCCAAAATCCTATCCAAACATCTCCAAATCCCAAAATAAATGTTCCCAAACATCCCCATGATCCAAAACCAACCAAACCCAAGTCTCAAATCATCCAAAACTCATCAAAATACAAAATCCAATTCAAGCTTAAAAAAACTTTAAAAACATAGAACTTAAAACTTGAATTACCTCTGATTGAGTTGTTCCCAACTAAATCCTCTAGCTAATAAGCTTCTAATCTTCCCTAGGATCGCTATGCCTCGATCCTCACTTGAATCCAAGTTCTAGAACTCAAGTTTCCTTCAAAAATGCGATCGGGAGACAAAAATTGAACTTTGAGGGAAAGAGAACTTACTGAACATTCTTTTTATTTTTTAACAGGTTACTTCAAGCTTAAGTAGCCTGAAGCAAATCCTAATGCTCGGGGTCCCGAAAACGTCCCCGAGGGCAAAATAGTCAAAACCTCTAGAATTTCCCTCTGATCTTACTAACTCCCAATTTATCATCAAATATTTATTCTCATTACCCAATAACCCGGTAATGCTCTAAATACCCATTGACTCACTCCGAGTCAAGAATAAATCATGTTGTGACTTTCTCACTAGCTTACCTCCTAGGATCGTCTCGTGCTGAGTAACCCTAGCATAATAAAATAATAATAAAGCACCACACACATATCACATATATGCCCGAAACTGCCAAAATATGAAAATCACCTAATTAATCAGAAATGGGTTCACATGCATATTTAATACACCTAAACATGCATATTATCATTTAATAACATAATAAATCAATTATGACCCTCCCGGCCTCCTAATCAAGGTCCTAAACCTTATTAGGAAATTTAGGGCATTGCAGTTTTCAAATTTGGTAAGTTAGATATTTACCTAAATCAAATCCTATCATCATTATTATATTACTATTATTATTAGTAATAATAAGGTAATATAAATTTCTCTCTCTCTCTCTATATATATATATATATATGATATAGTAGAAGAAGAGAAAGACACAAGAAAAGATATCAGACACAACACAATTCATAATAGTTCTCAGAGTTTTTTGTTAGACAAAAAATCTCCCTTTCTTCTTCTTTATTCTAGCCATTCTCATACCATAATCCAAGTTCTCATGTGTTGAGAAATACTTGTGATTCCTAAAATACAAACTCATGTTCTATATGTGCCCACACACATCTTGAGGTGTAGAGAACACTCCGGAAGATCGGGTTTAAGTGCTCAAAGCTTTGGATAGGAAAATCGTTTAAAATACAAAAAGACTCAAGGACACTTGATAGGTGTCAAGAGGTAAAGTTTTATGTTCTTGATTTTTGTGTTTATATATTCTATATAAATATATATTTGTTGCATGATTAATAGTATTGTATGATAATGTTTCTGGATTGTTTTCTTGGTCATATAAATGGTTTATATGATTAATGAAAATTTTTTATTGTTGTTGTTGTTCATAAACAACAATGGGCCCAGTATGCCCATTTCACTGCGTGCTCTGGATGGTTATCCAACAAGGACAACCTAGGATTTTGGATTCGACCTACTCGACCTAAGTTACCCACGAGCTAAGTTCTCACCTAATGTTATTACGTGAGTACACGTGCTGTCAGAGATTCATGTGTCAGACCTGGTAACATTCTGGAAAGTGGTTTAATGTAAAACCACTCTAAGATACTGTGACCCTTAAGCTACCTAGAATTGAACCTAAAAACCCTCAAATCTTCAAATTCAGATATTCAAACATTCCTCTCTCAAACTCAGAAAATCCACATACTGGCCCATTTTTGGGCTTCTATAAAACCCAAACTAAACTCGTACCAAACAAATATACACGTGTCCCATACTCGAGTAAGTGGGTCGGCACGTTTTCTCATAACAGAAGCCGAAAATCCCATACTGTGCATGTCAGGCGTGACGTCATGCACGAGCAGGAGCTTGGGGGCAAATGTTGATCCTAAAAAATACGAGCTGAATTACTCAGCAGGGGGTACAGTTTGCAAACAAGCGTATGAAGAAAAACATACATAGAGTATTTTGTTAACTCTGGAGTGAGCAGCTCGAGTCAACTTGACAACCTACGACAACCAGATAGTCTCCAGATTGCCTCTTATGCCAGCAACTTAGTTCGAGGTACGCATCGCCCGGATCGCCTTCATGGAACTCTAAACATGACCCGTGTCAGTTCGGATTAGTCCTACAACACCCAGATCGAAGAATGTGTTCAGCTCACGGAAGCCTGGCTATGACGCATAGTGAAGGATCCCAAAAGACTCAGAAATTCTTTGTACGCCTCATAAAGGCCCATATTTTATTATGCATTTATGACTCGATATAACAGATATCAAATTGATAGGCAACTATGTATTTATTTAAATGGGAAGTTACTCAAATTCTTAAGTTACTATATTAACGTACGGTTACTCAAAACTGTCCATGAAAATCTCCTATAAATACAAGGGGAATGGATAGAAAAATAGATCAACTTTCTGTATGTAAAATTTCTGCTGAAATTGTCATAAACAATTTTAACAAAAGTCCCTAAATAGATTAATGAGAGTGATTCGTTGACTATGTGAATTTTAACCACGTAAAACCATGTGAGCATTTTGTTTTATTGTTTTATGTCATTTCTTTCTATTCTATTTATTAAAAAGTGTAATCGCTTTATTATTGGATTTCTAAATCCCCTGTTGTCGAAAAACCGTATCAACATAGACCTTCTCCCTTCATCTCTCCTCTCCCTTCCCCTCTCCCTCTTGCCAAACAAAAATATTCAACTTCTCATTCCACTACTCTCTCGCTTCATCCCTCTTCATCCACCCATCTCCCCTCCCAACCAAACATGATGTAAATGTGCGTATTTTTATTTTCAAAATTGGTGTGAACATTTGAATCTGGGATGGGATTGTGTCAGCCTATAATAAAGAGTTAGTTAAGTACTGGTCAACAATAAAGAAAGAAATATTAATGCTTTACACGAAGAACATTAATGAAAAAAAAACTCAAATGGATGGATAATGTAAGTTGAAATACGATGACCATGTGATGTGATCATTCGTTTGTGTGAAATAAATAATTTTAGGATTGATGATTGTTTCCACGTCGTACATGGAATTGGGGGACAGAAAGCTTGGAAAATGCTGGATATGAATTCATTTTTTTATTAAAAGGACATTTCCATATTAATTATTATTCATAAAGAAAATACAAAAAGATAAGATATAATAAAATAGGCAATCATGAGAGTGCTGAATGCAACGGTAAAAATGAAACAATAGATATTTAGTCATACTCACACCCATCGTTTTTTAAAGATACCTAGCTATATTCCTATGCTATGTAGTCTAATTTAACATAAGCGAAAAAAGAAAGAAAAGTAGAATAACGATACACGTGAGACACGCTTTATTTATTTATTTATTTTTATCATATATTTAAATATATAGCAAATTTTTACGGCAGTGCTTTCAAAAAGAGCTCTACCAGTGAGTTTTTTTTATGTTTTCAATCTATGAATAATTTTTTGAGCGATTTTTTTTATAACTATATATATTATAGTTATTTAGAGTATTCTATAAATTTTTAGAAAATTCTAAATAATTTATAATGCCGAAAACTAATTTAAAAACAGGTTGTTGCACGCATGACTAATTTTTTTTATGCACGTGAAAAATAGTTTGTTTGAACTTAATCTTCGACATTGTAAATTATTCAAAATTTTCTAAAAATTTATAAAATACTCTAAATAACTAAAATATACACAGTTATAAAAAAAATATCACAAAAAATTATTCACGAATAAAAAATACAAAAGAGTCTTATCAGTAGAGCTTTTTTTGAAGCCCCTAACATATAATTACATTTAAAAGATAGAAATACATTAAGAATACGCGTTGAATCGTGCATGCGCATTAATATTACGTTTTTCTATTGATTGAAATAGTATATAGAACATAAAGCAATATATTTAAGGAGGTTTTATGGTCTGTACCGCGAAAGGAGCACCATTTGTGATTTTTGCAGGTTGATAATTTTAATTTAATTTTATTTTTTATAATGATGCAAGTTGTAGTTATTTAAAATCTCTTCTAAATTTTTAAAAAATTATGAATAATTTATAATACAAAAATTAAAGTTTAAACGGTTTATTGCACTCGTATCTGTTTTTATTTTATACGTGTATAAAATAAGTTGTTTAAAACTTATTTTTTATCAATACTGTAAATTATTCAAATTTTTTGAAAAGTATAAATAATATTATTAATAATTCAATTTATAATGTTATATAAAAAGTTAAAGTTATAACTATTTGTATTGAAAACACGAAGGTAGTCCACCACATAATTCTCCTATATTTAATGCATTTTGATAAAAAAAAAAATAACTATGCGACCAATATATATATATTTATATATATACTTGATACAAGCAGCGTGCAATATACGTTTGTTTGGTTTTATTTCACTACAAGAAAAAGACTCTACATTGACGATATTTATTGTGACGACTCTAAAGTTGTCGCTGTATGTAGTCGAAATCCATGACAAATTCTTTTTTTAATTTATTAAAATAAATACGCTACAGCGACAACATGGGTCGTCAACAACACACGACCGGGCCCTCCAAATTCCTAGTACCCTATAGCAACGACATGGGTACTAGGAATTTGGAGCAAACAAGAGGCGGGAACTGACTCTACAGCGACGACATGTCATCGCCATAGAGTCCTCATCGAAAAAAAAAGGAAATATCTTTGTCTATAGCAACGACATGTCGTCGTTGTAGGATACAGAGGGAACTTAACCGTCAAAAGTTGGTTGTCTATTTTCACTCCCTATTGTTGCTATAGAGTCTAATTTAATCCACTGGGCAGTTAAATTTTTAGTCTACAGTTACAACATGTCGTCGCAATAGGGTTCAAAAAACCGGAGGGAAAGTGGATCACCAAATTTCAGTCAAATTTTTTCATTGTTATAGACTAGACGCGTAGTAAATGAAACGATCCATGTACTATTCTCTTATCTATAGTCATTGTAGAGTCTTGCCGTTTGAGTGAAACGGTGCGTTTGATATCAGCGACGACATCCTTATACTCCATGTCGTCGCTATACAGTCTGTTGATATAACTCCCCAGTTTGAGCGTTCTTCTTCATTTTCTGCAAAACAAAAATATGCAAAACCTAGCGACCCGACAGAAAACTGTCACCCACCATCGATCCAAAGTATTTCAGGCCGATTTGTTGCCATTTCTTCCTTCTTTAGGTAATCTAATCCCATTTTCATTGTGTTTTATGGTTTAAAATGTATTTTTTTTGTTAGTATAAGTAACTATTTTATGTTGGGTATAAATGAGTTTTTGAAATTTTGTGGGTTATTTTCTTATTTTTGCAGATTACTTTTGCCTAGCCCAAGCATTGGGATTAGATTATTGGCATGAGTTAACGATCTAGCCTGACTTTTCGGTATTGTTTTTAAGTTTTTTATTATTGATTAATTGTAAAATTAAGTTTTCAATTATGTAATTGGTTATTTTATATTGTGTTGAATTTTGTTTTTTAGGTTACATTCGTATATTTGTTAATTTATTTATATTTGTATTTTTTTAGGGATAGATTGTAAATATATTTATTAATTTGATTTAATTAAATATTATGTAATAAAAAATGCATATGATAGTGTTATCCAAAAAACAGACATGGGTGACATGGAAATATTTAAATACACGTGGCTGACATCTGGCAGGAGTCTTGTTCGTATATCGACCAGAAAAATATCTATGGCGCAACGGTAAATGGTTATATACGACCAGCGTGGTCGTATACTCACCATATTTGGAGAAAATCTTAGGCAGTTATAACCATACCCGAAATTATCTCCCATGATTTCCCGAGTATCCGATTATTTAGGAAATCAATGTAATCTTCCATGAGCCTATAAATAGAGAAATATAGCTCAAGGAAGGGGGACTTTTGGCTTTCTAATGATCTGAGATTAGAGTTATCATATTTGAGATATCGTTTTGTTCTTCAGAGGTTTGTGAAACTTATTGAACCCTAGTTCTTTGATCACTCCTTTGAACCCTATATCAATAACAGCTCAAGTGGACGTAGGTTATTACCAGATTCTGGGGCCGAACCACTATAAATTCTTGTGTGCTTTATCAATTTTGTCATCGCATTCATTTCAACATACTTGTCCACATCAAGCATTTCTGACTCCGTGTCAGTTGACCAAAATCAGGGTCAACATTCTGGTTCTTTCATTGAGAGCTTGATACAATATCGTTGAAATATCAATGGCGAAAACTACCAAGAAGACTCGACAAGCGGCTAGCGCTGCACCATCTCACCCGCCTCCTCCTCCTCCAAACGTGACTGAGGATGAGCCACATTTGGAATTCGATGAGGAAGAAATGGATTCCGAGACGCTGAGGAGTACCCTGGGGGTATTGCAGGATGAACTGGCCAATCTGAAGGCTAGCCAGGAAAGTACTGCCGAGATTATGGCGCGGCAGCAACAAGAGATTGAACGACAGCGCTTGGAACTGAGCGAGAGGCAGGCGAAGATGGACCGACGTCAGAGGGAGGCCATGGTAGCCCTCAAAGCAGCCCTGCAGCTGGCTAGGAGTCAGGCTGCGCCTGCATCGCAGCCTGATCAGCCTACGAATGGGCCACCCCAAAGGGGGCCTAATCCTAGCCCGCCTATCCAGCCCTCGAGCCCCCAAAGGCCTGAGCAGCCACCGGCGCCTCAAGACGATGTCCCGCTAAGGGACCCTGAGGCACAGCCTCCATCCCAAGCTGGTCGCGACAATCCCCCGCAACCAAGGCAGAATAGGGCCGGGCAGCCGCCCCGCAGCCCTAGACGCCATAGGGGCAACGAGCCAAACCCTCCGAGTAGAGGATAATGACCTTCTGGCAACAGAAGGAACTCAGAGATAAGCTCTGCGGTCCGAGGCCCCCCACGGCATGACAATGCATGGGGACCTACCGAATAACGCAGGCCACCCTCTAACGCTCGGGAGGTTCCAGCCCGGGAAGGCAACCGAGGGAATAGTCGATCCCATCATAGCCAATCCAGATTTAGAGATGGCCATGATTACAATGAGGCCGACTCAGGCAGAGGAAATGTCGGTCGGAGAAATGAAGAAAGAGGTGGAGGCAGAAGCCTACCACCTAGGGATGACCAACCCGAAAGACGGGACGCTGGGGGGCAGCCCAGACAAAATAACGTCTTTAACTGGCTCAGAGCTAGCGAGCAGCGAAGGAGAGACGAGGATTTAAGAGACGTACTCAAAGATTGTCGGGAACGATATGTCGAGTACGTTCCCCCAGCACCAGAGGCCCCGGTGATTCCTGGCGTCGTGCAGGCCCAGATAGATGCCCTCAACTAGGCAGTGCAGCAGCTGGTCGGGGGAAGAACATCTTATATCGACCACGATAGGAGAAAGGGCACTCCTTTCGTCCAGAAGATAGCTATGGCAGAAACTCCTAGCAAGTTTAAAATGCCTACGCTTCCGAACTTTGACGGGTATGGTGACCCGGTATCTCACGTCAACAAGTTTGAGACACAAATGGACATTCAGAAATTGTCCGAAGACGCTCGGTGCAGGATCTTTCCTGCAACACTTTCTGATGCTGCACAGGAGTGGTTTTTCAAATTCCCTCCTGCAAGTATAGTTTCCTGGGAAATATTCATGAAGGAATTTTACAGACAGTTCTATGCGGGTCGTGTGCACCCGACTGAGGCAAATCAGCTGGCCGAGATACGCCAGCAAGACGGAGAACCACTGAAGGACTACGTCCAGCGCTTTATGCGAGCAGCTGCTAGAGCGAAAACAGTGGGAGATGAAGGCAAGATGATGGCCATAACTGCAGGGGTTATGCGCCGCACGCCTCTCTGGGATAGCCTCAGAAAGCATGGGGTAAGGACTACCCAGGATCTTTTGGATCGAGCTGATCGATATATCAAGCTCAAGGATGCCATTGCCAATGAAGGAAAACCCCCAGGCAAAGACAAGGGGACAGCCGAGCCCGCCAAAGCCGCCAATGGGTCGAAGCCCAACGGCAACGATAAAGGCAACGGGAACGGCAAGAATGGGGGGAAACGGCCGCACAATGAGCCTTCCACCTCTGACCATAAATGAGCCAATGGTAATCATTATGAACCTTGGTTCACTAACTACACTGCCCTTATTGAGTCTCGGGGAGAGGTTTATCAGGCCACAAGTTCTAGTGTGCCTTATAAGAAACCTGCCCCCATTCAAAAGGATATTTCGAGAAGAGACACTACCAAGTTCTATCGTTATCATAACGACTACGGACATGATACCAATGAATGCAACCAGCTGAAAGATGAAATTGAGTTCCTTATTAGACAAGGACACTTGAGGAGATATATACGGGCCTCGGGAAATTCCCAACGAGAAGCTCCAGGTGGCAACGAGCATGCGCCTGCACGCCAACGCTCGCCACCTTTGCAGCCTGATCCCGTAACTGGGACATTGTTAACCATCTATGGAGGCCCGCACCTCGCGGGAAACAGTGGAAAGGCCAGGGAACGATATGCACAGACTCTGCGCCACGACCAGGACATCGAAATGATGACTGTAGAGGACCGCGCACCAAAAAAGGCTCCATTAGAGGAAGGTGAAATAACCTTCTGGGATGGCGACGCCCAGCATGTCCGGTTCCCACATTCCGATCTGCTGGTCGTGGATATCCAAATGGCCAATATGATGGTGAAGAGAGTGCTAGTTGACACAGGAAGTTCAGTGAACATCCTGTATAAATCTTCGTTGGAACGCATGAAGTTGTCCGTTAAGGACTTGGAGCCCTGCAACCAAACGATCTACGGCATCTCAGGCGAGGGACTCACCCCAGCAGGGTCAATCAGACTTCCAGTCACAGCAGGTACAACGCCCGCTACCAGGACATTACTCGCTACTTTTATAGTAGTCGATTATCCTTCGGCGTACAATGCCTTCATTGGGAGGCCCATACTGGTTGACCTACGGGCCGTCACCTCCATATGGCACTTGGCTATGAAATTCCCGACAGACGCAGGGGTAGGACGCGTGTTGGGAAATCAGAGGGAAGCCAGGGAGCGCTGCAACGCCTCAGTCACAAAGGCTAAGAAAGGAACGTCAAAGAGCACTCCCCCAGATAGGTTGCAGATGGCTATTGATACACAAGCCCAATCCGGTGATGAAGTCACCAAATAGGGTGTTGCCCAAAGTGAGGATAGGGATTTAGATCCTCGCTTTGGGGATTTTGAGGAAAATGTTGGACCCATCGAGGACCTGGAAGAGGTCCAACTTGACGAAAAAGACCCGACCAGAGTTATGAAGGTCCGGAAAAACTTAGAACCAAACACGAAGCATGCCCTGGTGGAATTTCTAAGAAAAAACCAGGAAGCTTTTTCCTGGTCGCACAAAGACATGGCTGGGATAGATCCTGCAGTTATCAGCCATGTCTTGAACATTGGCAAGAGTTTTCCACCCGTGCAACAGAAAAGAAGGCTGCTCGATAAGGGCAGATCGAAAGCCTTAAAAGAAGAAGTCGATAGACTGAAGGAGAATGGATTCATCTGGGTGGCGTTTTATCCGTCATGGGTCTCTAATCCGATACTGGTTCTCAAGCCTAACGGCAAATGGCGAACCTGTGTGGATTTCACAGATCTCAATAAAGCCTGCCCAAAGGATTGCTTCCCACTCCCAAGGATCGACCAGCTGGTCGATGCAACTGCAGGACATGAGATCCTGTCCTTCATGGATGCATACTCAGGATACAATCAGATTAGTATGCATCCCCCTGATGAGGATCACACCAGCTTTCGGACCGATACGGGATTATACTGTTATAAAGTAATGCCCTTCGGACTGAAAAACGCAGGTGCGACTTACCAGTGATTGGTTAACCACATGTTTAAGGAGTTGATCGGAGTAAACATGGAGGTGTACGTGGACGACATGTTGGTAAAGTCGAAAAGGGAAGAAGGACATGTGAGGGATTTATAAGAATGTTTCGATGTGTTGAACAAGTACCAGATGAAACTAAATCCTCTCAAATGCTCCTTCGGAGTTGGATCAGGAAAATTTTTGGGGTTCATCGTTAATTCAAGAGGAATCGAGGCCAACCCCGACAAGATAAAAGCCTTGATCGACATGAAATCGCCAGAAAAGATCAAGGATGTACAAAGTTTAACGGGAAGAATTGTCGCCCTAAGTAGATTCATTTCCAAGTCGACGGATAAATGCGTCCCTTTCTTCAATCTACTTAGAGGAAACAAGAACTTCGAATGGATAGGAGACTGCGAGCAGGCTTTTCTGGCCTTAAAACCCCATATGGCACAGCCTTCTATCTTGTCAAAACCTGTCGAAGGAGAAACTTTGTTCATCTACCTGGCTATTGCCAAAGTTGCTGCTAGTGCAGTACTAGTACGAGAGGAAGAAGGCGTACAAAAGGCAGTTTATTATGTAAGCAAGAGGCTAATCGGAGCGGAGCTGAGGTATCCTCCCATTGAGAGGTTAGCCTATTGTTTAATCTTGGCCTCAAGGAAACTATGTCCTTACTTCTAAGCCCATCCCATTACGGTCTTAACTGACCAGCCCCTTCGACAAGTCCTCCAAAAACTAGAGGCGGCTGGGCGTTTATTAAAATGGGCAGTCGAACTAGGGCAGTTCGATATTACATATTCACCGTGAGCAGCAGTAAAAGGACAAGTCTTGGCTAATCTTATTGTAGAGTTCACTGAGCTCCCAGACAACAAGCAGTGCGAAAAGCCTAGTGCGCCTGAGCCCCAAGATGAAGCTCCTTCGTGGAAGTTATTCACGGATGGTTCATCCAACAAATCTCACGCAGGAGCGGGAGTGATTTTGATAACGCCAGAAGGGCATCGATTTCACTGCGCCATTAGGTTCGACTTCGCAGCATCGAATAATGAAGCTGAATACGAAGCACTCTTCGCTGGATTAAGATTGGCAAAAGACATGAGTATAAAGGTGCTCGATATTTACAGTGATTCACAGCTGGTAGTGAATCAAGTTCTAGGGGAATATCAAGCATGGGGCCTCAAAATGGTGGCCTACTTGAACAAAACTAGAGATTTGTTCTCTCAGTTCAAGAAGTATACCCTCCGGCAAATACCTTGGGATTAGAATTCAAACAAAGATGCTTTAGCCAAACTCGCAAGCACGAAAGATGCTGACACTTTGAATATTGTGCCAGTAGAAAGATTGTGCGAGCCAAGCATACGAGCAGATGAAACCAATATGGAAATCCGGATGGGGGATACATGGATGGCGCCTTACTTGGAATATCTTACAAATGGTGTACTACCGACAGATAGAAATAAAGCCAGAACCCTCCAGAGGCAGGCTGCTAGGTACATACTGGTCGATGGTGTTCTTTATCGAAGAGGATATTCCATGCCACTGCTCAGATGTATTACACCAGAGAAAGCTAAAGAGCTGATGAGAGAAGTACATGAAGGCTTCTGTGGGGATCAGGCTGGGGGGCAAAGTTTGGCAAAGAAGATTCTAAGGCAGGGCTATTTCTGGCCGACTATGAACGAAGACTCAATGGAGTTTATGCGCAAATGCGATAAGTGTCAGAGATTTTACAAAATCCCACGCGCAGTTCCCAACGAGTTAAAACAAATGCAGAGTCCTTGGCCTTTCGCAGTATGGGGTATAGATTTGATTGGATCCCTGCCAACGGGAAAAGGCAGAGTGAAGTACGCAGTCGTAGCAGTTGACTAATTCACCAAATGGGCCGAAGCTGAGCCGCTCGCTACCATAACGACCAAGAAAGTTCTTGACTTTGTCATCAAGAACATTGTTTGTCAATATGGTTTGCCTCGAAAAATTGTCTCAGACAACGGCACCCAGTTTGACAACGACTTGTTCACAGACTTCTGCGAGAGGCACGGGATCGTCAAAAGCTTTTCTTCAGTTGCACATCCACAAGCAAATGGGCAAGTTGAAGCAGTGAATAAAACGCTTAAGGACACCTTGAAGAAAAGGCTCGAAGACGCTAAAGGACCGTGGCCAGAACAGCTGCTGGAAGTACTATGGTCGTATAGAACTTCTCATCGAACAGCGACAGGTCATACCCCATTTTCCTTAGCATACGGGTATGAGGCTATGTTACCTGTCGAGTTAGATCCCCCCTCACACTGATGCATTACATACGACCAGGACCAGGATAGCCAACTGATGCTGGATTCCCTAGACTCAATTGAGGAGAAACGAGAAAGAGCTCAACTCCAAGTTGTTGCGTACCAGCAAAAGGTGGCTCGGTATTTTAACTCAAAAGTAAAAGAAAGGAAATTCAACGTCGGTGACCTAGTGTTACGACGAGTGTTCTTAAATACCCGCGACCCCACTGCTGGAGTGCTCGGACCAAACTGGGAAGGACCTTACCAGATTGAAGAAGTCCTTCATCCAGGCACCTACAAGCTTGCACGCTTAAATGGAGATCTCGTTCCACGCTACTGGAACGGTGAACACCTACGCAAGTATTACCAATAAACAGTCCTTTTTAAAGGACTCGCTTGTATTAATTTTTAGTTTTTACAAGTTTTGAAAAAAGGGTTAGCCATGTTGTATGGCTAATCTCTTATAAGTGTAAGATCTTTTTAAGATCACTCGTAAAGACATGTTTAGTCCATTTTTAATACGAGATTATAAGGGACTGTGCGCAGCCAGTCGTTCTTGCCAACCTTTGTAAATTTATTTTTACAAGTATCTGTTCATTACGTGTGTTGTTTTGCTGTATTGTAAGTGTTACGTTTACTATCGAGCAGTAGTGCTCACACAGGTCGTGGTCAAGGCAAGTGACCAAGGACCTAAAGCTCCTCGATCACTTAGGGGGCATATAAGGTACATCGATAGCAAAGCATACCAATAAGTATGTAAACACATGAACAAAATAAGTGAAAGCATGCTACGGTACTTAAAGTATTTTTCAAAATTTATATTTTGTTAAATCAAACCAAAGTACTATGCTAAGTTCGATCATGCGAACAGATGTTATAATAGACAAAAATATTATAGTATCAAAAAGCATTCTGTTACACCGCGAGTAGTACTGCTCGGATGTAATTGTTTAATTAAAAGTAAAAGAGCTGCCCTCGCAGCAATAAAAACCAATTGTCTTTACAAAACGACCCGTGGGCCATAAAACACGAAATAAAAGAAAGAAAATTATTAAGGAGAAGAAGGGTCTTGAGGATTAGGAGGAGTGCCTTGGTCGGCCGGAGGACCAGCTTCAGCGTCAGCGGCAGGAACCTTGGCCTTCTCTTCTTCTTCCAGCCGAATGGCGCACTGCGCAAGCAGAGTCCTCTTCAACCGCTCGGGCAGGTAGTTGAAGTTGGCCTCCAGGTTGTGCTTCCAGAATTCGTAGAAGCAGAGGTGAGTGGCCTCCTTATACTTTTTCAAATTTTTGGCCCCGTCCTCCTCGAGCTCCTGCACTCGCTTCTCAAGCTCCCTCGTCTCCTGCCTGCTGGCTGTCAAATCAAGCCCAAGCTGCTTACATTCTTGAGTGACGAGCTTGGCACTCTCCCTGAATTTTTCTCTGGATTCGTTGGCTTTCTTCAGGGCATCTTGAGTGTCCAGAAGTTCCTGGGTGAGAGTGGCTTGGTCCTCGCACAGTTGTTCGTTCAGTTTGGACAGCTCCTTTTTCTCCTCGAGCAGCTTGTTGTTGTCAGCCTCAAGTGCTTGCTTAGCCTGGGAAAGCCTGGAATCAAAGTTCTTTGCACGAGAAACCAATGCCCCAACACGACGCCAGCCAGCAGTTAGAGTTAGCAG
This sequence comes from Humulus lupulus, assembly GCF_963169125.1. Taxonomy (NCBI): domain Eukaryota; kingdom Viridiplantae; phylum Streptophyta; class Magnoliopsida; order Rosales; family Cannabaceae; genus Humulus; species Humulus lupulus. The sequence goes on along the minus strand of NC_084796.1, from coordinate 84,222,340 downwards.
CCCCTGAAAGACAAAAAATGAGACAAAGTAAGGGAAAGAAGTCAGACGTAAATAATAAAGCAGTAGGAGATGACTTACGCTAACTATCTCGTTCAACCCTCTGTTGACGACCTAATAAGCCTTCATTGAAGCGGTTTCGGTGATGGAAGCCTGACTACGTCTATGCTTCGAGAGTTTGTATATCCTCTCCCTGGCTGAGCCGACCACGAAGCTGGGTAGGGAGCCTTCAGGCAGGTTGTCCAAGGCCTCCTTGTCAGCGGCCCTAGAAGAAGGCTGTGGATTAACAGGTGTGGGAGTCGTCTGCTCGGTGGGGGGCGGAGGTGGTGAGTTCTCCTTGGAAGGGGCGGTGGCTGGAGCATCGTCTATTCGAGCCTTCTTCGAGGGGGTCTTGCTGCTTTCCCCTCGAGCCCTCTTGCTATCCTTTCTTGGGACAGAAGAGGCGCCGGCGGCCTGATAGTGCTCGAAGACGTCCTCGGAGTCCATACCTGCATAAAAGGAAACAACTCAAGTAGTAAGACTAAATGGTCATGCATGATACGAGGATAAAAGTAAAAGGATTACAAGTAAAGTACCCGGGCTACAACTACTGGTCGTAACATTATTTACTGAGCTACCTAGTTCCTGGAAGAAATATGAGTTTAAAGAGGGAGCATTCCTAAAGTTGCCATTCCCATCAAATAGATGAGAGGGAATTGGCAAATGATTTAAAAGCGAGATTATTGTACCGTTTTCATCCGACGAATCGTCAGAAAGTTCGGTAGGCTCGGCAGCCTTTTGTTTTCCTTTGCCCTCGGGGACCAAGGGTTTCTCCGCTCGATGAGGGATGGCAGGTTCCCTTATCGTAACCCCAGTTGGTCTCTTCCGCGGAGGAGACGCCTGGGGTTGCTGCTCGGGTTGCTGCTCGGGTTCCACTTCAGCTTGGACATCGCCCACCGAAGGTTCATTCGTCGCGAGTTGGGAACTCCAGAGGCCAACCAGCCTAAGGTTAGCCTCAGTAACTAAGTTTTTGACACTCTTATTTGCATTCGGCATGCTGGCTAAGAGTGCCGCCCTTGACTCTATCCCTGGAGTTGAGGTTGGGCATAACCATGGGCCTAGAACACAGTGGAATGTCAAGACATTGTGACAGAAAAACACTAAGTGAAGAAGCTACTGGTGTAAGAATTTTTACCTCCTCGAGTGAAGGCCAGGTTGTCTGCATCTAGGTCAGGAGTAAGGAAGTATTCATGGTGATACCTCCCCGCGTTAGAGATATGAGTAGTGTCGGACAAGAAACTGCGCCTAGTTTCTTGGTGGCAAAAATGGAAAAACCCCGTGCCATCTTGGTTGGGGTTGGACTTAAGGTCAAAGAGAAAGTTGACCTCGTGGGGAGTAGGCACTGTCCATTTCTTGAGTTTGTAAAGGATATAGAGTGCGGCCAGCATTCTATACCCATTCAGGGTAATTTGAAAGGGGGCAACTCCAAAGTAATTTTCCACCCCCTGAAAGAACGGATGAAGAGGCAAGGTGGCACCTGCCTCGAAGTGAAATTGCGACCAGGTGATGTAGGCTCCGCCTGGCAGGTTGGCCCGCTGGTCGATAGAAGGTTTGACTAAGGTCACCCCCGTCAGGTTGTATTTATTTAAGTAGTTGGCGATCATCCGTATCGTCACCCTACTTTGGGGAACAACGTGCCACTTAACATCCGGCTGATCAGCATGTCGAGGACGGGCACGCCTTTGAACATTGGTGTCAGGAGCAAATTCACCTCGACCACTGGTCGAGGGGGCATCAGCAGAAGGCTAGCCTAAGGAGTTAGGGGTTTTCCTTTTTTGAGCTTTTGATTTTGTTCGAGCCATTCTTCGGGTAGGGACTGGAGGAAGGTTTGGGCTAGGGCGAGAAAAAGGGATATCCGGTATCAAAGTAGATGGGTTCCTTTCGCCTTCAAGTAGTTGAGCCAAGAGGTCGTCTTCAATGGGTCTTTCTCCTCCCCAAGGGTCTTGCATATGAACTGCAAACAGACAATGGGGGAGATAAGACACATAGTCTGCGAAGTACCGTGGGAGATTGGGATAACGTTGTTCACGTCTAAGTGACCAATAACATCCTACCCATACTCTAAGTTTGGTGCCAGCAGTTCGAAAAAAAAGGAATAAAATGTTTTCTGAGAAAGAACTTTTTCAACTCCTAAAAGGGCGAGAAAAAACCCAGTTTTTTCAACTAGCTTAAAGGTTGAATTTTTACGTCAATCTTACGCCCTAAGCCTATGATCCTTACTATCGGACTAGCTCCTAACTTATATAAAGCGGAAATACACTCTCTTAACAAACATTAGAAGGTTCATACATAAATCTTCATAAAACCCTACCCAAGAACACGGGAAATCACAGAGTACAGTAATTACATGCATCGCATAAAGTAGAGTATAAAAGACGGAGTGATTACCTGGGCAAAGGTGGAGATTCAGAAAAACAAAGGATTTCGAGTCGGAAAGACCTTCGGCAGGACTTCTGAGCACTTTCAAAAACCTGGGCTCTGAAGCAAAGTTCTTGAGGTTCTTAACGGGAATGGTGAGTAAAAAATCACAAGGAAGAAAAAGAGGTTACTTATAGAGGCTGAGGTATGGTAAAAAGTGGCAATCATTACTTTCCCATTTTCGAGACATGGGGGAGTGTATAAGCCGTCAAATTGATCTCTTGAAAACTGAAAAGACTTGATTAGACATAATTATGTCACGGCTTTCAAAAACGCACGAGGATCCTGACAGATTTCGTGGGGCATATGAACGGTTGTTTCCCTAAAAGTTTCTTTATTGCTGGTCGCGCTAAAGAAACTTGAGGGGCAAATGTTATCCAAAAAATAGACATGGGTGACATGACAAATATTTAAATACACGTGGCTGACATCTGGCAGGAGTCTTGTTCGTATATCGACCAGAAAAATATCTATGGCGCAACAGTCAATGGTTATATATGACCAGCGTGGTCGTATACTCGCCATAATTGGAGAAAATGTTAGGCAGTTATAACCATACCCGAAATTATCTCCCATGGTTTCCTGAGTATCCGATTATTTAGGAAAGAATATTTGTAACAAATCAATGTAATCTTCCTTGAGCCTATAAATAGAGAAATATAGCTCAAGGAAGGGGGACTTTTGGCTTTCTAATGATTTGAGATTAGAGTTAGCATATTTGAGATATCGTTTTGTTCTTCAGAGGTTTGTGAAACTCATTGAACCCTAGTTCTTTGATCACTCCTTTGAACCCTATATCAATAACAGCTCAAGTGGACGTAGGTTATTACCAGATTCTGGGGCCGAACCACTATAAATTCTTGTGTGCTTTATCATTTTTTTCATCACATTCATTTCAACATGCTTGTCCACATCAAGCATTTCTGACTCCGTGTCAGTTGACCAAAATTAGGGTCAACAGATAGGTTTAGATATTAGCCGATATAATTTTTTATATTAATATATGTATGCTTATTTTTTATGTGTATATGAATGTATACGTATAAAAATATGAATATGTATGTATATGAATATAAATGTGAATATGTTTGTATGATTTAATGTGGATATGAATATTAGAATTTAATAAAAAAAATAGTTTATTAGGTTAGATAAATCTAATTAAATGTTTATAATATGATTTATGTTGTTTATATGAGATTTAAATCGTTATATTCAACTATATGTTTGTTCTGGAACTGGTTTTGTATATTTTATGCAAATTTTAATTTTTGAGATAGGTTAAACTATAGTCGTTATGCTGCCGGAATTTTAGTAGATTTTAACGTAACTAATAAAAAATAATTAAAATTTTATAAAGTAATAAAAAGTAGAATAAAAATTTATAATAAAGTAATTAATATAGTCAACTTTACTCTTGAAATTTTATTAAAATAATAATATTTAATAGTAAATTAATAAGATTATAATTAAATATTTGTTTATTTAATGAATTTAATATATTCATAAAATTTGATAATATATTCATAAAATTTATTAATTTATTCATAAGATTCAATTAGATTTCACAATTTATTTTTAAAAAAATTAGTATTTTGGTGATAAAAAAAATTATTAGCAAATAAATGTCATTTTTTATGATTATCACATTGTGATAATTTATTTTCCACTTGAATTAGTTATGACGATTGACAAGAGTTGGATAACTAATAGACAATGCAACTCTAATGAGTTTTGGAATAGTCTTCAAGCATTTATACAAATGGCCAAGAATCATGTGAATGCTTTGAGAGAAGTTAGATGCCCATGTGTTCAATGTGTCAATATGTTGAATCGGAAACTGGATGTGGTGAAGGCTCACATACACAGATATTAGTTTCTGCAACGATACGTGAAGTGGACCTACCATGGTGAAGTTGATATGCCTTCAGTAGTGGACGACGGGGCTCCAGTGATTGATGAGATGATTGACATCATCAATGATGTTATTAGTGAACAAGACACTAACGAAGAAGGCGTAAATGAAGGAATTTCAGATGGTGGTGGCAATAGTGTGGAGAATCAATTTGATGAGCTGTTTCAAGAGGTCGAAGCTGAGTTACCCTAGTTGTACTTGGTTCTTTTCCTTGAACTTATTGGCGAAGATGATGCACATGAAGGTTACGAATAAATGGACAAATAGTTTCTTTGATGAACTTTTGAAGTTTATGAAATTTGCATTCCTGAAGAAGAATAAGATCCTGACTTCATTCATGAGTCTAAGAAAAAAAATGAGGAAGTTAGGGTTAGGTTATCAATCAATTCATGCTTGCAAGTACAAATGTTATTTGTTCTGGAAAGAGAATTCCCAAAAACAGAGTTGTCATGTGTGTGGTGAGAGTCGATGTGTTGAGAAAGACACAAAGGGGAAAAAATTCGCCCACAAAGTGTTGCGGTGCTTCCCTTTGACTCCCAGGCTAAAGCGTATTTATGGTTCAAGGCATACAACAAATGATATGACCTGGCATAGTACGGGACGATCAAAAGAAGATTATCTGATGCACCATCCTGTTGATGGGGGTGCTTGGAAACAATTTGATTCCAGATATCCAAATTTTTCCAAAGAACCCAGAAATGATCAATTGGATTTTGTTGCTAATGGTTTTAATCCATTTGATAACATGACTCTATCTTACAACATGTGGCAGGTAATATGCTGCATGTATAATATGCCTCCTTGGTTGTGCATGAAAGATTCATCATTCATGCTGACCTTATTGATTCCAGGTCTGAAATCACCTGGGAAGGACATGGATGTCTTTTTGAGACCCGTGGTAGACAAATTGAAGGAGTTGTGGGATGAAGGAGTTCAAAATGTGTGCAGCACTATTATGGACTATCAATGATTTTTCGCCCTGTAGTAGTTTCTCTGGTTGGAGTGGCCAAGGATATATGGCATGTCCTTCATGCAATGAAGACACTCCTTAATGTCGGGTAATTGGGAAGACGACTTATGTTGGTCATAGAATATTCTTATCTTCTACGCAAAAGTAAGGAAGAGTCGCTGGTTTAATGTGAATTATGAAAAAGGACGTCCTCCAAAAAAATTCAGTAGTCAAGACATACTCGAACAACTAGCGCATGTTCCAGATCGTTTGCCAGGAAAATATGTTAGTTTTGAAGGTGTGAAAAGAAAGTGAGATCCAAAAGAGCTTAATTGGAGTAAAAAGAGTATTTTCTTTGAACTTGATTACTAGTCCGAACTTGAACTGAAGCACAATTTAGTGTGATGCATGTAGAGAAAAATATTTGAGACAGTTTACTCAGTACTTTTCTTATGAATGAGAAGTCTAAAGACACCACCAACGCACGAGCAGACTTGAAGAAATGGGGGTATTCGAGAAGAGTTGCACCTCAAGGAAGACAGTATGAAGTTGATCAAACCACATCCTATGTACTCTTTCACACCAAATGATAGACGATTTTTTTTTTGTTAGTTTATAAAAAGAGTTAGACTTCCAGATGGCTTCAATTCAAATTTCTCTAAGAAAGTAACTGACAATGATGGCAACATTGTTGGGTTGAAATCTCATGATTGCCACATTCTTATGCAACGTCTGTTGTAGGTAAGAGATCGAGGCTACTTGGATAAGTCTATTTCAAAGATAATCATTGAGCTTTGCAATTTCTTTAAGCAAATTTGTGCTCGTACATTGGCTGTTAAGGACATGGAGAATGCAGAAGATCAAGTAATACAAATTTTGTGCAAGTTGGAGTTAATTTTTCCTCCAACCTTTTTTGACATAATGATTCATTTAATTCTTCATTTTCCACAAGAATCTACCCTTAGAGGACCAGTTTACATGAGGTGGATGTATCAGTTTGAGTGATATATGAAGAAGTTGTAAAATTATGTCAGGAATAAGGCGCGCACTGAAAGTTCTATAGCGGAGGGTTATGTTGCCCATGAAGCTTTGACTTTTTGTTCGCAATAGCTTCAGGGCATAGAGACCAAATTTAACCATCAAGAAAGAAATGTGGATATTGTTATTCCTAAAAGACAGCTGTCAGTTTTTGAATCACAATGTCGTCCAAGTAGCAAAAAGAAAATCATAATCCTCGACTATCTTCATTGAAAAGAAGCAAAGTGGTTTGTACTCAACAATATCCCTGACCCGACCATATATGGAGTAAGTAGCTCAACACATATATGAATTCATTAAATTTAATTCATAACCAACTATTATCTTACCTTAATCCTTGTGCTATGCAATGAATGCCTTCGAGAAAATTCAAACATAAATCTTCAAAAAGATTTCCCTAGCTGGTTTAAATTTAAGGTAAATGATCAAAACTGTAGAATTTTTACAAAATTCGTATCAATTAATACTCATCTCATTGTGTTTTCTTTTTTTGTGTCATACTCTATAGATGAGTCGTTTGTGACAAGTACAGTCAACTAAGTGTACTGATGAATTATTTGTTTTAGCAAACGAGTCCAATCAGAATGCATACTCCTACACTGCTTGCACTGCTAACAATGTGAAGTTTTTGGTACATAGTTGTGACGAAAGATGTACCCCTCAAAATAGTGGAGTTTCAGTGCCAGGAACTGATGATTTCAGTTTCTATGGGCAACTTGACGAGATTGTAGAGTTATGCTATTCCCATAATTACTAGGTAGTATTATTTCGATGCAAAAAGTTCAGCACCAATGAATGTAAGGGTCGAAATGTGACTGAGAATGACATAACTACTATCATGATTAATTATGAATGGTACAAGAACGAGCAGTTTATTCTCGCCACTCAAGCAAGATTTAGTCTATGTTTAAATTATTTAAACTATAAAGATATGTCTACTGTTGTTGCTTGTTCTCATGGCGTTGATGGAGTGGGTGATCCTCCTCCAGATCCTACGCAAGTTCCTACTTCCTGTGAGACAAGTAATATACTATAATTAGTATATGTTTTATCAATAAATGACAAATTGTTATTATTTTATTCCATATAATTTTATTGTTTAATTAACATATGCAACGACTGCCATAAAAAGAAGAGGTTAATCTTAATCCAAAAATTTGTAGCAACTCATCAACGACAATAAAAGTCCGTTGGCTCTACAATTTGATCTGAAGGAGGTCACCTACAAAGCAGTTGGTGATTTTGGGATGTTGTTCATGAGACTTATTAGTAACCTTATTGGCCGCCATGTCCCGTTATATTATGACTCATGGCAACGTGTTCCGGATGAGCACAGGATAAGATTGATGCAAAAGATTGAGGTAAATTTATCAACTTATTCACATGTAATGTTTTTTTACAATTTCAAAATTCTAACCATTTTAATTTTTTTTGAAGGAATTTTTTATTCTTCCCGAGCTCTCCCTGAGTGGTGACTGATAGAGGCTGGGATTTAGCGAGAGTTCAAGGATCACTACAAGGATAGAAAAGGTCGCAAGAAAAAACACTTCGATGAACATGGAGGCTATGATGATATCGAGACAGCCAGAAAGAATCCACCAGAGGACATGGACAATGAGAGTTGGCGAAAGTTGGTTGACATTTTTACCACTCCACAGTTCATGGCACGCTCAAAGGAAAATGCTGCCAACAGAGCAAAACAAGTATCCAACTCTCCATGGATCGACCTCTTATGCTTCTCCTCGATTTAAGAAGGTAAAGAAAAATATATAGATATTTTGAAATATTTTTAGTTATCTTAATAATACTTCAATAGTTAACTGATATATGGTTAATTTTTTTTTTCTAAAGATGAATCTTCAGACTAAGGAACTACCCAGCATTATCGATACATTCCATGAAATGCACAATTATCGAACAAGAATGCTAAGGATGCATATGTAAGTAACTTTCTAAGTTTTGTATATATGTATATTATTCAATTATATTATGTACTAATTGTCTTATTTCTAAACTGCAGGATGCTTTGCAGGAAGAAGGCCAAACACAATCACAATCTCAATCCCAATCTTTAGTAGGAATTGCCTCTGTCGATGAGACACAAGTTGTCTCAAAGGTACTTGGCCAACGTCGTGGCCACAACCGCGGTATTGGATGCAAGTTCAAGGGAACTAGTACTTTTGCCTCAGGCGCCACCAGATCCTCTTCACAATCAAAGGCATCACCATTTTTGTCCACCACAGTCGGCCCTCCAATGACACCAGCTGAGGTTTTCCAGTCCATGTTTCAACACTCTAGTCAAGCCATTATGACCCAAAACATCAACTTACACCAAATACAACAATTTATTCAAGCTAAAAATCTGAACAACCAAGCTCCACAATTTCAGCCTGTCAACTTGGACATGAATATGATACAGTCCATGATGGTGAACTTTCAACCACCACAGCCACCACAACAGCCTGACGATGATGATGACTTCAGAATTTATTTAGATGACATTTATTTTGATTATATTATTATTTTGAACTTATTAATATTTTGTGTTGTTTTTTTTTTATTTTGGAGACTATACTACTTATGTTTTATTTTTTACATTTTGGAGACTATGGAAATTGTTAAATTAGTTTTATTATTTAATTAATAAATTGGTTTTATTATTTAATTAAATAAATTGGTTTTATTTATTTAATATTTTATCAAATAAATTTTAATTAATATAATTAATTAATTTTTTTAAAAAAAAAATTATATACCTACAGCGACTGAACACGAAAATCTGAGATTTTGTCACCCTACGACGATGACATGTTGTTGTTGAAGGTATATAAACCCACACACTCTACAGTGACGACCTATTGTCGCTATAGATGTTGGTGGTCGACGGACCTACAACGACGACATGTGGTCGCTATAGGAGGTTTTGAAATTCAAATTTTCAAAATTTGTAATCATCTACAGCGGCGACATGTTGTCATAATATCCTAGTCCGACCGAAAAAAGGGATTTCCTACTGCGATCGACATGTCATCGCTGTAGTAAAACACTACTATGATGACTGCGTTTTTTTGTCGCTGTAGGTCGTTACACATAAGGACCTACAGCGATGTCATTTTGGCGACGACTTCTTGATCTACATCGACGACAAAAGTCGTTACTGTAGAGTCTTTTTCTTGCAGTGTTTATAGAACTAGGAAACATAGTCGCGCTTCGCGCAGTTTTTTGTAATGATTAAAAAATATATATTCTTAAATATTTTTTGGGAGATTGTGTGTAAGGGATTCATTTTCACCCTACCTGTACAACATGCTCCTTATATAGATACGTAAGGGCATTTTGACTGTAATTTTTTTCCATAATAATGTTCATTATATAGCGAGCCTCCTGCAGGTTTTCGAGAAATTCTGAATAATTAAAGTGTCAAAAATAAAATTCAAACTACTTGTTGTACGTGTGCTTTTATTTAATATTATTATTTTATCCTCTTTGCGTTTTTTTTTGTTTATTATATAATTTTTTTAAGTTTTTTATATTTTTAGGGTAGAAAATTTATAAATCATGATATTTTGCACAATTATTCATTTTTTTAAAATAAATATTTTTATTATTTTAATTAATAGTGTTCTTAATCAAATTAATATCACGTGTATACATGTTTAATATTTTTAATTGTTAAGATGTTATCCAGATTTCCGGATAGCGTTTAGATTGATGGCCTCGGGGAAACAGAATTATCGATGTCTTTCACGATAGGTGACCAGAGCTCGCGGATATACAGAAAGGCTTCACCTCTCCCGCTTGGTGTCCGGATTACTCTTCCAAGCAAACACCATACGGAAACTCGTCAACTCTCCCGGAGCTCCCGAAGGAGTATCCATTGGGGAAGCTCCTTCCAGGAGAAGCTCTTCGAGTGGTCTCCGCGGAAGCAGTTCCGTGCCTCGCACGGAACAAAGCCAAACGGTCGAGTCCTGGAGGAGGCATATTTGGAATGATATCCGCCTGACACAGGATCCCGCCTGACACGCCCGTCAGGTCAAAGCCGCACACATCCCAGCACGCCTAAGGGTACCTTTTCGCCTACTGTTCCGCTGACAACTTGGAAAAGACGGCTGACTTTGTGTGTTCCCCATACTTTCACGTAAATATACCCACATAGAGTCTTGTAGCCATGCTACTACAGTAATTGTATTCCTATTTATGGCTGGTGTAATTAAAACTCATGTACGTAGAGAAAAACCCTAATCCAAAACCCTAGCTATAAAGACCCCTTCATTTTACAAGAGGAGGGACGAACAAATCATATAGCAAAAACTCTACTAAAATCTCTCTAGCTTCATCTTCTTCAAGAGAACCCGAGAGAAACATTGTGAGCGTGTGAAGTTCTTATGCACCAGCCATCTTACTGTAATCTTTTCCAAGTATAATAACATCGACTCGTGGACTAGGGCTTGTTAACGCCTGAACCACGTAAAAACACTGTTTGTTTAGTTACATTTCAGTATTTCTACAGTTCTTATCTTTTTATTATTCTGTTAGTTATTCGTTTCCGAAAAACTCGGTAAACATTTTGGTGCTTTCATTGAGAGGGGTAGGAAGTTGTTAGTCAGCTCTTTTTCTGTGTACGTTTTTTGTATTCACTTCGTGCTAAAGAGATGGTGACTACGAGAAAATCCGCTGTTGACAAAAATGCTACGGTCAACCCCGATACCGTGATGGAAGATGTGGTGCAAAGCGAACCCTTAGACTACCAAGGTGAAGACCCGACATCCCGCCAGGATCAGGTCAGTACCGAAGATACAACATACTTAGAAGACGAAGAAGAGTATGTCCAAGACGGTTATTACAAGGACGGCTGCTACTATGAGAAGGACCCAGAACTGGTCCAAGTAGCCGAAGAACTGGTGGCCACTAAGGCCAAGCTTGCTGAGCAGGAGCGCGTCTCCGAAAGAATGCAACGCATGATGGAACGCCTCCAAAGTAGGTTCGGAGATCTAGGCGACTCGGACGAGGATACCTCTGTTCGAGGTGGTGCTGATGCCCCCATGCCGGATCCAGCCGCTGCTGGACCATCCAAAGCCGCCCCTAACAAGGGCAAAGAAAAAGTGGGAGAGCCTGTGCGCGCTGACGCCCCTGCACCTCCTAAAGGCGTGAATCACCAGGCCGACTGCCCCCCCCGCGCGCAGAAGGTCTCTGGCGCTCCTAAGCCCAGACGCCCTTCAGCCCCAAGGGGGCACTCTGTGCCTAAAGGGCCCGGTGCTAAGGCACCCAGGCCTAGGGGAAGGAACAACCGCCCCAGTGATTCCGTCAATCAGGACGGTCGGGCTGCGAACTCGCACTCCGAAGATAGCTGGTCCACGGTGGACCTAAGAAGAAGGTTGGAGGCCAAGTATGAGAAGGCCAAAGGGGAAAAAGCCCGGCCTCGCGGAGATGACCTCCGAAATCATATTAATGACAAGCTCCGGGGACGTGACCTCCCGGAAAGTGATACGAAGAGGCTCGAGGAACAGATTGCTGCCTTGACCAAGCTGGTCCGGAAGCAAAGTGGGGCCCTGTCAGATTCTGAGGAGGAAGACCCGGAACCATGTATTAGGAGGATCGCGGAAGCGTCCCTCCCGGATAACTTCAAAATGCCTCACATAGAATTATATGATGGGAGGACAGACCCGCGTACCCACCTAGCTAAATACAATAAAATGATGCAAGTGGCGCGCGTCAGTGAGGACGCCAAATGCATGTGCTTCTCACTCACCCTTACCAAGTCTGCGGAGGACTGGTGGAAAAGATTAGCTCCCGGATCAATCCACAGTTGGAAGGAGCTACAGTCCGCGTTTAGGAGGCAGTTTATTGCTGCCCGCGACCACGACATGGAGGTTGGTTCCTTAACCAACATCAAACAGCAACCCACTGAGAACCTCAAAGCTTTCATTCAGAGAATGATGGAAGCTGCTGCAAAAACCAAGGTCAGCGATGACATGAAGCTGATCGCCCTTCAATCGGGCCTTACTGTCGGCTCCCTGCTATGGGGGGAAATGCAAAGGAGACGGGCAGAAACCCTGTCCGAATTCATGTCAAAAGCTCAGGGAATCATCAACCTTGAGGATGCCTACCAGCAAGCCTTTGGAGTTCCCCCGGCTCCAACCCCTTCCGTGACTGCGCCGAGCTTTGCTTCGCAAGCTCCCGCACCAGTCCTCACGCTTCCAGGAGCCCGATTCACTCCGAGTGTGTATGGGCCTTCCGCGTCTGTTCAGACGCCGGGTCAAACACATTTCTCTGGGTATGGAGCGGTACAAACCGGATGTAGTATCGCTCCTAGCATGCCGCAGCCGCAAGCGGAAGCCCCGGAACGAAGTTTGAGCCAATCGCGGAGCAAACGAAGCGGAAAAAACTCCAACCGGGGAGACCATTCAAAGAAACCCCGAAAGGATTATGAGCCCAAGTTCACGGAATATACCAGTTTAATAGACTCGCGAGAGAATGTCTATCGGGCGACCTGTAATATGGTCAACTACAGGAAGCCCCCGAAAGTGTCTCACGGAGGAAGGCGTCCGCGAGACTCCAATAAGAGGTGTGAGTTCCACGGAGACGTGGGGCACACCACGAATGAGTGCCTTCAGCTGAAGGATGAGATCGAGTCCCTGGCAAGAGCGGGACACCTCGGTCAGTGGGTGAGAATACCCATAATCTATCCCGGACAGGGGGTGGTTCACGGAGCTGCATATTCCCCGGGACAGAGGGGGGCCGCTAGCGCACCTGGAGCCGGTCACCCCCAAGCTCCCGGGTCTCAGTTCCCAGCACTTCCTGCTCCACCCGCTCCGGCGCCCATTGCCTTGTTGGCTCCAGGACCAGGCAACCCATATCCACCCGGCCTTGCTCCGCCACCCGTTGACGGACACGTCGCCACCATTTCCGGAGGACCACACCTTGCCGGAAGTACCCGCAACTCCCAGAAGAGGTACTTGAAGGAGTTAGAGCACGCCGAGGAGATGTGCGCTTTGGTCCAATCACCTGCTCAACGTCCCCGAATGATGGATCTTCCCATCACCTTCACGGAGGACGATGCTCGACATGTGCACTTCCCCCACAACGATCCCCTCGTAGTGGAAGCCCAGATTGCCAATAAGAAGGTCTCACGGATCTTGATCGATAACGGAAGCTCCGTGAACATCCTCTTCAAAGCGGCCTTCCACGCGATCGGATTGACCGAGACGGACCTGGCCCCATGCCCCATCCAGCTTCAAGGTTTCAATGGGGACGCACTCATGCCATTAGGCAAAATTCAACTTCCGGTCACCCTCAGAGGAGAAAGCGACGCTTGTGCCTTCAAGCATAGCACATTCGTGGTGGTCGACTGCCCCACGGCGTATAATGCCATCTTAGGCCGACCGGTCCTGATCGATTGTGGGGCCATAACCTCGATACGTCACTTATGCTTGAAGTTTCCCTGCGACGATGGGCGTATTGGCACCCTCCGAGGAGACCAGAGAAGTGCACGGAGCTGTTATAACGTCTCCGTCCGAGCCGTCTACACGGTCCGAGAGACGTTTGCTGCCATTCCTTTGGCGGAAGTATTGCCAGAAACTAGGGATGCTCAGGAGGCATACTTTGACGAACTCGACCCAAGAGTGGGAATCGAGAAAGCAATAGAGCCGATGGAGGAAGTCGAAGAGGTGATCCTCAATCCGGGAGAACCCACCAAGGTCATTCAGGTGGGGAAAAACCTGCCGTCGGCCGTTCGAGATAAGATCGTGGCCACTGTGAAGGATAATCAGGATATCCTGGCATGGTGCCACGCTGATATGACAGGGATTAATCCCAATGTTGCGTGCCACGCACTCAACATAGACCCAGCTGCAACTCCAATTCGCCAAAAGAGGAGGCCGCTGGACCCAGTGAGAGCCGAAGCCGTCAAAGCTGAAGTGGACAAATTGATGTCCATAGGCTTTCTCCAGGAGTCGCACTATCCCGTGTGGTTGGCCAACCCAGTTCTGGTCCCGAAACCCGATGGGTCCTGGAGAATGTGCATTGACTTCACGGACCTAAACAGGGCCTGCCCGAAAGATTGTTTCCCTCTCCCGCGAATCGATCAGATGGTGGACGCTACTTCCGGGTACGAACTCTTATCCTTCATGGATGCGTACTCCGGATACAACCAGATCAAGATGCATGTCGCGGACCAGGAACACACCAGCTTCCTCACGGATAAGGGTGTCTACTGTTACGTGGTCATGCCTTTCGGTTTGAAGAATGCTGGGGCGACTTACCAGCGTCTGGTAAACAGAATGTTCAAGGACCAACTGGGGAGGAACATGGAGGTGTACGTGGACGACATGTTGGTAAAGTCCAAGACCTCCGGGGACCACAGTAACGACCTTGAGGAAGCTTTCGCCGTGATCCGAAAGTACGGGATGAAGCTAAATCCAAAGAAATGTACTTTCGGGGTCTCGTCTGGAAAGTTCCTCGGTTTTATTGTCAGCTCCCGCGGCGTGGAAGCCAACCCTGAAAAAATAAAGGCGTTCATAGATATGCCTTCCCCCCGGAAGCATAAGGATGTCCAGAGCGTTACCGGAAGGATAGCTGCTCTCAGTCGCTTCGTATCCAAGGCCACCGACAAGTGTATCCCCTTCTTCAATGTTCTGCGAGGGAACAAGAAGTTCGAGTGGACCCCCGAATGCGAAGCGGCCTTCCAACACCTCAAAGAACATTTAACCCGAGCCCCCATTTTGTCCAAACCGGTCGAAGGAGAGGCGTTGTTCTTGTACCTAGCTGTGACTGAGCACGCAGTAAGTGCCGCTCTCGTCCGGGAAAATGGCCGTATCCAGCTCCCTGTGTATTACGTAAGCAAGAGGTTATTGGACGCTGAGTCCAGATATTCGATGATCGAGAAACTCTCCCTCTGCTTGCTGATCGCTTCACGGAAGCTGAGGCCATATTTCCAGGCGCACACCATCAAAGTACTCACCAACCACCCTCTCCGACAAGTCCTGCAGAAGCCCGAGTCTTCTGGCAGATTGCTTAAGTGGGCCATGGAACTAAGCCAGTTCGACGTCCACTACCAACCGCGTGTTTCCATAAAAGGTCAAGCTCTCGCGGACTTTATTGTGGAGTGCTCGGGAATGAATGACCTCCCAGAAGATCCTGTCCCGGAACTTCCCACCTGGAAGGTCTACGTAGACGGAGCCTCAAATGAAAAAGGAGCTGGAGCGGGGGTTATCCTAATATCTCCCCAAGGGCATCAGCTCCAGAGCGCCCTCCGTTTCGCATTCCCAGCATCCAACAACGAGGCAGAACACGAAGCCATGTTAGCTGGGTTACGACTGGCCAGAGAAGTCGGAGCCCAAAAAATCGAAGTGTACAGCGACTCCCTGCTTGTGGTAAACCAAATATCCGGGGAATACCAGACGAAAGGCGAAAGGATGGCTGCCTACGTGTCTCTCTCCCGCGGCCTACTGCAGCATTTCAAAGGCTACAAAATCCGCCAGGTCCCCCGGGACCAGAACTCACTTGCGGACACGCTGGCCAAGCTTGCAACGGACCCGGAGATTGAACAGTATGGCTTAGTCCCCATCGGGCACTTAGAAGCCCCCAGTACTGAGACGCGAAGGATAAACGCCATCATCGACCATTCCCACTCCTGGATAGGACCCATCCTCAGATTTCTCACCACCGGAGAACTCCCCACCGATAAAGCGGACGCAAGGAAGCTCCAGTATCAAGCTCCCCGATACGTGGTTATGGATGGAAAGCTTTACCGCAGGGGGTTGTCCATACCCTTCCTTAGGTGTGTTGCCGGAACCGAAGTCAGCACCATCATCCATGAGATTCACGGAGGCTTCTGTGGCGATCATACCTCCGGGCTGAGCCTCTCCAAAAAAATCCTTCGACAAGGATACTTCTGGCCCACCATGAAGAAGGATTGTGTGGATTATGTCAGGAAGTGTGAGCAGTGCCAGAGGTACGCCAAGGTTCCGCGAGCGCCGCCTACGGAAATTACCCTAATGACCAGCCCCTGGCCGTTCGCCGTTTGGGGCATTGACCTAGTAGGTTCCCTCCCCACTGGAAAGGGTGGAGTGAAGTACGCCATAGTCGCGGTAGACTACTTCACCAAATGGGCTGAAGCTGAACCTATGAACACGGTCACATCTAAAAAAGCACTGGATTTTGTCATCAGGAATATAGTGTGTCGTTTTGGGCTTCCACGGAAAATTGTGTCCGACAACGGAAAGCAGTTTGACAGTGAACACTTCACGAACTTCTGTGCTTCGCATGGAATTATCAAAAGCTTTTCCGCAGTCGCCAGACCACAGGCTAATGGACAAGTGGAAGCTGTAAACAAAATATTAAAGACCACGTTGAAGAAAAAACTCCAAGCCTGCAAGGCTCACTGGCCGGAAGAACTTCCGCGAGTACTTTGGGCTTATCGCACAACAGAGAGAACTTCGACGGGGCACACGCCTTATTCCATGACCTTCGGTTGCGAGGCCGTCATCCCAGTAGAAGCTATGATCCCCTCTCACAGGCAAGACACCTACGATCCTACCCGGAACCATGCCCTCCTCCAGGAGTCCTTGGACATGATCGAGGAGCTCCGGGAGCAGTCGCAGGTCCAACTAAAAATGTACCAAGGCAAGATAGCCCGACACTTTAACATGAGAGTCCAGAGCCGTACATTCGAAGTTGGAGATCTTGTCCTACGGAGAGTATTTCCTGCTACGCAGGACCCGGGAGTAGGAGTCCTCGGACCCAACTGGGAAGGCCCCTACGAAGTCCAACAAAAAGTGGGCCATGGGACGTATCACTTAAAGAGACTCGACGGATCTAAAGTCCCGCGCGCCTGGAACGCGGAGCACCTCCGCCGTTACTACCAGTAGGCCCCGGACCATCCAGTCGGAAGTCCTTGGTGAAAATAACAAAAGTGAAAAATGTGGAAATAATCCTCCCTGTTGTAAAACTCACGCCTAGCAGGCTAATTCAATGAAACACGGAGAGATTCACTCCGCTTTTACTGCACTTTTTATCCCTGTGTTCAAAGCTGCGTTTTAACAAGTGACCACGCGGTCCGGAGACGTCTGGACCCCACGCTCACTTGGGGGGTATACATGGCTAAGGCATAACCATACGCCCCTTGAACAAAACGTACACAGAACACCACTTATGTGCTAGCATTGTGTTTGAAATTTTTAAATTGTTTGAAATGTTTAAATTGTTGAGCTTAGGTTTATTTGTTGCCATGAACATGCTTGCATTACGTGTCATATGTGCTTATGTGAAAATTGCCATGGAAATGCCTGCCATTATGTATCATAAGTATTATCTCCTGTGTAGCCCAGCGATGGACGGGACTGGGGGTCGAGGCACGTTCATAGAGCTACGCCAAAACACCCCCAACTCCCTGACAAGTCCTTTGCAGAATTCTCCGCGATCGCTGTAGAGCTTTGCTTCGCAAGCTCCAGCTCCGGGTCCCGCAAGGCGAAAGATGGCAAGATCCGCGAGCGCTGTAGAGCTTTGCTTCGCAAGCTCCAGCTCCGGATCCCGCAAGGCGAAAGATGGCAAGATCCGCGAGCGCTGTAGAGCGTTGCTTCGCAAGCTCCAGCTCCGGGTCCAGCGAGGCGAAAGATGGCAAGATCCGCGACGGTTGTAAGCCTTGCTTCGCAGGCTCCAACTCCGGATCTCACAAAATAATGCATGGCAAGCTCCATGGCCATTGCAAGTTTCAGCTCCAGAAGCAGACATACTTGATCCCCCCACTCACAGCCGGCTTTGCTTCGCAAAGCCCCTGCTCCAGGATCACACCTGGTGGGCGTGGCGATTTCCCCAACAGCAATAAGCCTTGCCTCGCAGGGCTCCATGCCAGGTCCCTGAAGTCAGCCACAATGAGGTTCGCAACAACAGTTAGTTTTGCTTCGCAAAGATCTAACCTTAAGTCTAGCGACGCTCACCAAAAGAACTCCCGTTCCAAACAATGGAACGACTCACCTTAGCAATCCCAGCGAACAGTATAACTACAAGTCCCTGGATTGGCTATTTGCCTCAGGAAAGATAAAGTACGGTGAAAGGAGCCTGGCCGTTGGAACCAGGAAACCTTCGTAACCTAGAAACTACATGGGAAAAAGACATCATCCGTTAAAGCTTCAAGTGGGAAGTGCATAGGTTTTGGCCGTTGGAACCAAAACCCCATACGCCCCTACAACAGTTTCTACCGTATAAATGTCTACCCTAAGCGCAAGGATAAATAAAGAACTCAGCAGAAAAGAAAGGAGAATGCTATGATTATGGTAAAAATGACCGCAATGAAAAACTCAAAATGAAAAATAATTAAAGATAAAACCCCTTCAAGCATTGGGGGTAACTACAGCGTCCACGACCGCAGCTTCGGGGGCATCTCTTTCAGCTGAGGCTGGCGGAGTCGGCTCATTGGAAGGAGGAATTTGGTCATGAGAAGGTTCAGAAGTCCCCGCCTCTCCGGGATCTCCCGCCTCAGGAGCTTCAGCACGATCGTCAATGTTATAAGTTTGGACATACGCCTCTGGGCCCTGATCCCACACGAGTAGCTTCTCCCTCATGGCTTCGGCATCATCTCCCAGATAGCCTAACACCTCCGGGTTCACTTTCCAGAGTTGATGCATGAGGACCACATGCGATATATTAATAGTCCTGTTCAGTATCACCTCAGCATCCTCCTTCTCCTTCAACTGCTCCGCCTCGGAGGTTGCCAGCTGTGCTTCCACGGCAGTTAGTTGGGCCCTCAATTTTTCCATTTCGGCCTTGGAGGCATCCCGCTCCCCCTTAAGAGAATCAATCGCCTTGCGCTGCTCCCTATTTTGGTTCAGCACGGATTGCTTCTCGGTCACATGCCCCCTGGCAGTGAATTGCAAAGCCCCGATCTCTTTATCCTTCTCGGCGAGCCCCAACTGAAGCATAGACACGAGATCCCTGCTCCTCTTATGGAGTTGCTCCTCGTCGTGCAGCTTACTCTGAAGAGTGGAATATTCCTCTTGCCGCTTAAGGAGGAGATCGTTCTTTGATTGCAAGCGGGCTTCCAGGGTATCTTTCTCCACCTTGGCTTGGGACAGCTCTTCCCGGAGCTTGGAGTTTTCGGTCTTAATCCCATCCGACCGCTGTCTAAACTCATTCTCTGCCTTGGCCCGGTACTCTTGATATTTGGCAAGATATTTCTTCTCCGCCTCTTCTTCAGCCGTGCGCCGGGCCTGATCAATCTTCTCCGAAGCCCCCAAGGCCTGTTGGGTCAGCTTCTGTTTCTCCGCCTCCAAGGCCTGGCGAGCCAGCTGGCTCTCCTCCAGCTGAACCAGAGCTGCACCAACCTCCCGGAACGAGCGTTCCGCGATCATAGAGGCCTGCAAGGAAAGACAACCGAATGAGCTAAAGCCGGACCAAAAGAGAGGTGATCCCAAAAAATAACAACTGACGGCTTACCCCGGACAGTTGCTGCTTCACAGCGTGTGTCAGCAACAGCGGATCCTTGGTGCTACTGATGGCCCATTTCTCAGAATTGAGCTCGCATAAGCTCAGGGCCATGTCCTCCATCATCTCAGCTCCGAACGGCGCCAATGCACGTCCAAGCCTAGGCACCAGCCTCTTCTCCAAGGCTGGACCATCCAGAACCGCTCCGGCCGGGTGAGGAGATCTCACCCCCTCGGCCAGCTCAGCCCTCTTCACGGCAAACAAGTTATCTGCCCTTCCCTGAGTAACGGCCTTCTCCGCCTCTAGCCGCCTCTTCAAAAAACTATCGGCCCGTCTTACACCCTCCAGGAGGGCAGCGGGAAAACTGGTCGGCTTCCGCGGAAAGTGGAACTTCAGGCCAGGCAGGGGAAGATTGGTTGTCTGAGAAGACGGAGACCCCGGAAGGGTGGACCCCCTTTGGACTGGAGGAGGAGGCAGCCGGGGTATTAAGGCCCCGGTCTGTTGCTTTTGCTGCTGCGGTAGCAGAAGTAATTGCCCTTGTTGCTGCTGCTGGTTTGGATGTTGCTGTTGCTGCTGCTGCGGCGTTGGTGATTGTCTCTCTTGTTCCTGTTGCTGCTGTTGTTGTAGTTGTGATTGCTGTCGTTGCTGTTGTTGTTGCCTTCGACCGGGAGAAGAGTGTCTAAGGCGTTTGTTCTTAGCACCCTCAGCATCTCCTCCGGGACGCTTGCTCACCCCAGTTGTCCTCACGGGGAACACAAGCCCTTCCCCGTCGCTACTGCTACTCGAGACCATCATAGTCTCGGAAGGCCCTTCAGCAGGGGACTTCTCTACCCTCGGAGACGCTTGCGCCTCGCCACTTGTCTTCTTGGGGGAGGCAGCCTTACCTCCCCTACCAGCCTTGGGCTTCCGTCCTTTCCCCGTGGGCGGGTCCTGGCTGGTGGCAGCCTTCTTAATAAGCAAAGTAACCCTCCCCAACATCTTGGCTTCGGGATACTCTGCAAGAAACGTACAAAGCAAGGTTAACGAACCAACAAGAAATGAGAAAGAAGATAAGCGGAAGACAAGACAATCAGCAACATAAAAGTACAAGCAAGCCCGCCAGCAGGGAACAAGAAACAAGAAAAAGAAAAGTTTGAAAGGGACGACCATGCACGAGAAACGTGGATGGCCTTCCCCGAGCAAAACAAAACATCGCTTCCTGCTCCAGGAAGCTCCCGTACTCCTTGAAGTCCGGGAAGAACATGCTGAGAGAAGAAGGGTCAACCATGATGACACCTTCTGGCAGACTACCATCACTCAGACACCAGAGGAGCTCATCTACCCTATCACAGTACCTGTCGAAAGGTATCCTACGCGGATCTAGCCTAAGGAAACGAGGATCAAACCCCATCTGAGAGGTTTGGGAAACTTCAGACAGGCTGGGGGTGTGGATCAATCGAAAACTAGTCTTACCTCTCCCGGAGGAACTAGCCCCCGGAGCCCCTTCGTTAGGGTAAGCCGCGGCGTGGCGAGCCTCGATCTCCTCTCCCTCCGGCTGGGGGTCGGGGAACCTCTCCGCCCAACTAGGAGATAGAGTATTTTCGTCCCGAGCGGCTTGGGTGATCACCTTAGACAGCTCCAGGGCAATCTGCTCCCGGATGTCAGCCGACACCTGAGTCTGCCCCCTACCACTTACTGGCTCGATATTTTGGAAGGAGGCAAGTAACCCATACTCCCTCAACGATTCGGAGGTCACAAGTCCCTCCACTCTCAACTCTTCCTCGGAAAGCCCTTCGTAGAACTTGGACCTCCTTATCATCTCCGCGCAGCGAGGTGTCCGCGGAACGACTTCTGCAAAAATCAAATACAAGCGTTAGAGATCCTCCCAAAAGGCAAATCAAACACAAAGAAACAAAGTTGAAAAGGAAAAGAGGAAACACTTACCAGGGATTTTGAAATCCAAAGATAGAGCTGGCACCCTCTTCAGCGGGAAGCCAGTCGTCAGGAACCAGTATTCCCGGAGGTCTGGAACCCTCGCGGTATGACAAGTGGGGCACATCACATCCGGGTGCCTTTCTAGCCTGTAAAACCCCACCTTGTCTGAGTGACCCCTCATAGGCTGAGACTTCAACCCATAAAAGTACAGCACCTCCTCCGGGGTAGGAGCTTCCAGTCTCCGGGACTTGCAAAAGATGAACCACCCCGCTAAGAGCTTGTAACTGGGAGGAATTAACTGGAAGGGGGCAATCCCCGCCTTCACACAGAAATTGGCGAAGTAACTCCTTAGGGGCAAGTGCGCTCCGCACACTATGTGTGCCCAACTCCAGGCACCAAAGCCCTCGTGGCTCTGGCTAGCTGACTCGCCCAGCACCGACAGACGGTGCCACATCAGACCTGGGATGTTCTTCAGGCCTGCCTCAGAGGAATACAGCTCTAGCATGCCATAATTCCTGAAAAGGTTCGGTTTTTGGTCCATCTCCCAGATGGAACTATTGGAGGTTGGTGGGCTAGCCGCGACCGCTTTCGCTTTTCCTTTCCCCTTTCCACCAGCGACAGGAGAGCCCTTCTCTTGGGCAGAATCAGCCTCCCCCGCAGCAAGGAGTTGTTCCTTCGAGATGTTCGTCACTGGACAAAAGAAAAGAAAGAACAAAACACTCTAAGCAGTCAGCACCCTTGTCATACCCTAGTGGTATCAAAGGCGTCGGGGAGACCCTCCTCGAAAACTGCTTGGAGAGGCTCCCACCGAGCTTACCGAGGGATTGGCACCATGCCACCCGAAGGACAGCAAGGAACCAGACTCAGACCCCGAGCCTAAGCCCACCAAAAGAAGTGTTTTTCCAGAGAAAGACACCCTAAAGGCGTTCATGCTTATGCCCTAAAACAGCAAAACACGGGACGACTTTCCAAACGCAAATCGCCAAAACATGCAGAAAAGGCTACTTATCGACTCACAATCAATCACATGCCTACCAAAGCCCTATTCACAAATGCACATAAGCAATAATGGCAGAAACCTCTACTCTAACAACTACCAACAACCTAAGGTTTGGGAGGAAAGAGCAAAGTAGAAATACTTACTGATGTTCGGGTAGTTGGAGGTTGAGGGAGTAACTGGATCACTGCACAGCACGATCGCGAGAAGTAAAAGCTGCAAAGACGAACGGCGATTCAAACCAGGAACTTCGGGAATAAACCCACTGCCAAATCAAAAAGAAAAGTTTCCAGATACTTACCAAAAGAAATGGCAAGTTCGGGGGAACGTAAGCTGGGAAGCCTGAGAGTTCGAAGGTTTGGAAATCTGAAAATCCTAAAGATGGAGAATCTAAAAGCGTAAAGAGGAAGAAAGGTCCTTTCCCTCGTTTTTATAGCAGGGAAGAGGCCGTTTCGAATTCCTCAAGTGGACGGTCCCGATCTTCCCATTCCGTGTGCATCAGATCCAACGGCTGGAGAGGAAGCGACGATCCTATTTATGACTCCTCGGATGGGAATAAAGTATTTATTTCCCATCATTACACCACCTCGGGCCCGGAGTACCATTAAAAACCGTCAAATCATTAGTTAGATGACTGACGCACGCATACTCAACCAGTCGCCTCACGCACACGTCTTGGTCGCAGAACCATTCCCAGAATGACACGTGGTCCTTGCCGCACTTGAGTACTTGATCTCAAACAGAAGAAATTCTCTTTCTTTTCCATACTAACACTCAGGCGGGAAAAAGGAACCCTTCCGGGAACACAGAAGGTGCCCCCTCGCCTAATCTAAGAAACCGATTGTACAAGCTCCCGGATCCCTCAAAGCTCCGTGACCTTGGGGGGTAAATGTTATCCAGATTTCCGGATAGCGTTTAGATTGATGGCCTCGGGGAAACAGAATTATCGATGTCTTTCACGATAGGTGACCAGAGCTCGCGGATATACAGAAAGGCTTCACCTCTCCCGCTTGGTGTCCGGATTACTCTTCCAAGCAAACACCATACGGAAACTCGTCAACTCTCCCGGAGCTCCCGAAGGAGTATCCATCGGGGAAGCTCCTTCCAGGAGAAGCTCTTCGAGTGGTCTCCGCGGAAGCAGTTCCGTGCCTCGCACGGAACAAAGCCAAACGGTCGAGTCCTGGAGGAGGCATATTTGGAATGATATCCGCCTGACACAGGATCCCGCCTGACACGCCCGTCAGGTCAAAGCCGCACACATCCCAGCACGCCTAAGGGTACCTTTTCGCCTACTGTTCCGCTGACAACTTGGAAAAGACGGCTGACTTTGTGTGTTCCCCATACTTTCACGTAAATATACCCACATAGAGTCTTGTAGCCATGCTACTACAGTAATTGTATTCCTATTTATGGCTGGTGTAATTAAAACTCATGTACGTAGAGAAAAACCCTAATCCAAAACCCTAGCTATAAAGACCCCTTCATTTTACAAGAGGAGGGACGAACAAATCATATAGCAAAAACTCTACTAAAATCTCTCTAGCTTCATCTTCTTCAAGAGAACCCGAGAGAAACATTGTGAGCGTGTGAAGTTCTTATGCACCAGCCATCTTACTGTAATCTTTTCCAAGTATAATAACATCGACTCGTGGACTAGGGCTTGTTAACGCCTGAACCACGTAAAAACACTGTTTGTTTAGTTACATTTCAGTATTTCTACAGTTCTTATCTTTTTATTATTCTGTTAGTTATTCGTTTCCGAAAAACTCGGTAAACATAAGATATTTTGGTTTTGGATTTGAAATATCAAAACAATAAATCTAGAAGATAAATGATTCATTTATTATTATTATAATTAAAAAAAATTAGTTATTCCTAAATATTTTATTTAAATATAAATATAAATAAAAATATTTTTTATTTTAATTTTGAAATATCAAAAAAATAAAAAAAATGAATAAAGATAGAAAATTTTGAAATAAATGTCAATTATATATGAAAATATATTATTAAATTAACAAAATTTCACATATTATAATAATAATAATATATTTAATAATATCCATATAGAATAATGTTTAATTAATTTAAAAGTAATTATTTAATTTTAAATTTATAGTCATATTCAAAAAAATATTTTTTTATAAAATATCTTTAATTTTAAAAAAGTCTACAAAAATAGATATGAACATATTACTATAAATAAAAAAATTAATATCTTGTTTAAATTTAAAATAATAATAGTAAATTAATTAACCACAAATAATCAGATAAAAAATAAGATAGTTATATCAATTTTATTATTTTTCTACTTTTTATTCATATTAAATCAAAATAATAATAGTAATTAAATAAAAAATATAAATATATTAGAACTTGCAATAGCTTTCACACTATTGGAGATGGTGGAAAATCTTTCTATTAACTTCTGCTTACTAATTTGTTAAAACTTTGATGTCTCATTTTTCCCAACTACCTCCAACAATCTCAATATCACCCACACAACATAAACATTCGATAACATCTAAAACATAATAGAAAAATAAGATGAATATGTTAGAATATCAAGATCAATAATTTAAAATAAAAACTTTAAAGATTAACAAACATTATTAATAGTATAAATACCCAAAATAAACAATCGAGATATGAATTAGATTTCATTAAAAATTGAAATTGAAAGCGTTTAGAGAGAAGACTAGGAAAAAAAAGAGAAATTAGAGAAGAGGAAAAGATTAATAGAGAATGTTTAGAATATATATATGGATTCACAAAGGGATATTTATCTATATTTAAATAATAGTATCTTATAAATATCTCATTTAAATCTTAAAAATTACATTTATTATTATTAAAATCTATAAACCGAATAACAAAATTAAGATTAAATGAGAAAATAGATAAAGTAATTTGAACAGTTTTTAAAGTGCCACTTCATCTCCTTGGAGCTGAGATATTTATCTATATTTAAATAATAATATCTTATAAATATCTTATTTAAATTTTAAAAATTACATTTATTATTATTATTATCTATAAAATGAATAAAAAATAGATTAAATGAGAAAATAGATCGAGTGTTTTGAAGAGTTTTTAGAGTGTCACATCATCTCCTTGACGCTCTCATTTATATATACATATTTATTAATTATTTTTATTAAATTTGTATCATTGTTATATAAATTGTATATAAATAAATAATATTATATATAAGTGAATGACTGAAATATATTAAATAAAAAATTAAACCAAAACATTGTTTATAATTTTGTTGACGCCGTTTTCATCAACTTAAATCTAAAGAGCACTAAACAATGAATTAAGAAAATACAGAAGAACAATGAGAATTTTACGTGGTTCAGCAGTTAAAATCTGTCTAGTCCACGAGTCAATATTATTGATTGGTGGTATTCTCTTAAAGCTTTTACAATGCAATTAAGCAGAGTGTTCTCAGTACCGAATTGAGTGTATCCTAAAATGAAATTCTCCAATCTATTTATAGACTGGTTAACAAAATATCTTCCCTTCATTTCGGGAGTTACAATTCAAATTTTGAAATAAATATAATTAAATACATTAATTATATAATATCCCATGATATTTGTTGTATAATATCAAATATATAACAAATCCCTAAGGAATATGGATTTCATAACACCAACTGTGTTCAAATTGCGTTATTGACCTCGAACGCAAGGTTTACACGCTTTCAAGATCGACCAACACTTCGAGCTCGTTATTCAGGTCAGCCTCATCCTTATCCAGTGATTTCATTGAGCTCAACCTTCGGAGACCAGTCTCTTTGAGCTTTCAACGAAGGCTCGAATTGCACTCATACGCATCAGAGAAGATTCATCCTTTCAAGCTTGATGCTTAAGCTCGAACCTTCTGAACTTGTGCTCGAATACCAACAAGAATGAGTCATGAATCATGCACATTTATACAAGTGTTGAGCCCTTACTTGCCATTTTTTTAGCTTACACTTTACGAGCCTACATTTCGATGCTCATTTATGACGATTTCAAAATTTGGGTGTAACATTTTGTCCCCTCAAAAGTGTTGGTTCGAATCCTATGAGAAGGAAACTTTTGCACTTCACCTTTTGAAAAACATGCCACCTACCCCACTCGAGTATGGACACGTGTCACTTAGGGATTGTACACCAAGAGTACTCAAGTACTCCCTATTTCTGCACATATCCTTTCCTAGGACCTTTTTGCTGCCAGTGTAAACAATTAAATGTGATCCTTCAGATCCTTATTTAACCCAAATAAAGGCCCTGATCATTTCGACCCTTGACATCCCCATTGAGGTGTGTATATATATATATACCCTCTTCATCTTCATCACACCAATTTTTACTCCTCAGAAAGCACGAACCAGAGAGAAACAAAAAAAAGAAAAGAAAAAATCATGGTTATCTTTGCATGTTCTCTAAGCCCAAAAGATAGAGTACCTTTTCCTCCTTTGGTTATATGAAATCGTTCTTGCAACCGCTCCTTCAGAAGACGATCTCCTCATATCCATGAACAAATTTGCGTAAGTTTATGCTCTTGATTCTCTTACTTTTCTTTTTACATGTATTTCATATGTTCGTGAGAATATCTTTTATGGTTTTTACCAGTTTTTTAAGGCTTTACATTTTCACTAGGAAAGTTTTTTATCCAAGTAGATTTGGTATGATTAGAATCACGATTTAGACCAAAAAATTTCTGGTAGAAACATGTAAAAATTGAGCTTTTCAGGTAATTTGGTGTTTGGATCATGGGTTTCGTGTAACTTAAGAAATAAGGTTTTGGCTTAGGATTTAAATGCATGAATCCCCAAAACATCACCTTTTTGGGTAACTGCAAACTTTTTTCCTTGGAAATCTGGGATTCTTCTAAATTGGTAATAACCTCCCCACTCTCACGTAGGTGCACCCTCGATGCCCGAACTTTACAATAGTTCAGAAATGACATCCGAGTTAATATTTCCCTTTCGAGCCTTTAAAATTGATTGAGGCAATCTTGTTATCTCAAACTTTTGAGCTCAAGTTATCAAAATTATAATCTTCTTATGATTTTCTATATGATGGGCCCTCACCTTTTTCTTCCTTGTTAGATGTCACAGTACTCTGAGAATCGGTTGGGGCCTGAGTTCGCTATCCCTTATCACCCATCAACTCCCAGTCCTGAATCGCCTTTCACTTGAAATCAGTGATTGATCCGCGAGCACAAAGAGTGGTGTGAGCAAGAAGACATATGAGACAGTTTTTGACGTCAGATAGACGAGGTCAAAGAGAGAAAGAGGAAGAGACTTCAAGTGGCAGCTTATCCTGACCCAGACCCCGAGATTAGACCTATTCCCTTAGATCCCAAGCATAAAGTCACCGTTGTCTTTCCACCCGGTGCACTGTCATTTACCTTAATGGAGGACTCTGCAACTCGTCAATCCACCTCCGAAAATCTCTCAGTCTCCTCCTCGAACGAGAAAATTTTCGAAGCTGAGCAATACTGGAGCTCAGTCACATCCACTGGCCATATTTCAGAGCTGCTAACCTATCATGGCCTTAAACTTTCTTGTACACTAATGTGCCATCCTGCGGCCTCAAATGAAAGGAGCTACTATGCCACGGTAGATGGAAATCCCGACCATAAAATCAAACTAGCTGCCTGGAGTCGCGAGCACATGAGGACTGGGGCCCTGCTACCCTTGACGACTTACTTCAAGAATTTTTTGGATTTAATCGGTCTCGCCCCCTTCCAACTCCAAAACAATTCTTTCACGGTCTTGTCAGCCCTTAGGTCATTGTACCATGAGATGAAATTGGACAGGCCTTCAGCACAAGTGATATTGAATCTCTTCTGCCCCAAGAGCAACCCTTCTTTAGCTCACGGAAGAGACGACTTCTATTATTTATCGAGCTAACCGAAGGAGAAACGGTTATTTGAGGACCTACCAAACAATCCTCCAAATTTCAAGAAATCATTCTTCTGGATGGATGGGCTCGCTCCTTCCCGATTCTATTCCTTCCAACGCATTCGTAAGTATTTCAATACGTTATTTCTATTTTTCCTTGAGTAATTGAACTCGAAATATTCACTTTATTCTTGCATGTAGCCAACTACAACCGCTACACTGTTACACTGTGTGTTTATAAAGGTGCAAGACTTGCTAATCAAGTCGTTTAGCTGAAAATTATGACACTAGAACCATAATCGAGTTAGGGTTAAAATATTTTGGTCATAAATAGATAAAATTTCATTTAAATAAACGTTTGGTACATGGGATCCCAAAAACAGGGTTTAAAGGACAGTTACAAAATTTCAAAAGTCATATACATTCACAAGCCACTCTAATGGAAAAATAAACATTTTAGGTTTTCCTGTCCCTGTAAGATCCCTCGGTCATGTTGGTCGAGCAGCTGACTATGTACATCCTGCCCCCAGAGCTCTCCAACTCAGGATTGGTCCACCTTACCCTTGCCTTTACCTGCACCACGTAGTACCCATAAACCAAGGCCCAGCAAGAAAACCATAATATAGAGCATAAACAATACAAATAATCAAATGATCCAAAAAGCAGCTAACCAGGTATTCAACACCTTAAGACAGACACACAATCAATGCTAGAAAACAAAAAATCACAAACCATTTAAACCAGTATTCAACAAGCTATAGGCAATAACTTAACAACTGTAAACACATCATAGTCACCATACAATGTCTAGGGTCCACGACCTTAGGCCACACCCTCTATTTAACCCACTGACTCTGGCTCGCTTAGGCTGAGCATAGTGATTATTTAGCTAACCTCAACTCTCAGTGGCCAAGCCGTGTTCTGTGCGCAAATATCAGATCCGACACTCTTAGGTCGTTGATTTTATGCTCACATTCCTTTGATTCCGAGCAGAGAAGGTGAACTAGTTCCGAGCATGGTCCTTGGCCTCGAGCCACGGCGATAAACCTATTCACGAAAGCCGTTAATATCCATCAACTTCCTATCAGAAATAAAATACCTAGAAGATAGAAACTAGCCTCCCAGACCTTAATTTCTACTAAACTGGGTAGTAGAAATTGTCTCGAGCACCTAGGGTAGAACCCCTGAGCCCTAACAATTCTTGAAACACTTCCAAGGCCAAAATTCCCAAGCGATTTGCGACTTGGCTTAGCAAGTTGTGACTTTCCCCAAGTTAGAGAGTAACCCAGGCCTGAAGGGCCACACGCGCCGCGCCGCCCCCCAGGCTAGGTCGCGGCGCGCCCATCAAACCCAAAGAAAACCTGCGTTTTCTCCTCCTTCTTCCAACCAAAAACACTCAAGTTTTACCAATAATTTTTCCCAACTTATCCCTTCAATTCAACACCAATTTAGCTACGAATTAAAAACTAAATTACACATTTTAATTACCCAAAAGCCTAGCTACAATACAGAATCTATATCCCAATTCACTAGCCATAATTACCCCATAATCTCAGTCTAACACAGCATAAACTCTCATACTCAAGAACCCATAGTTTACCTAAACAAATCCATCAAAATGCAGAGATTAAGGTCAAATTTATTACCTCAATTTGGGAGCTCAATTTCCAGCTAAATCCTCACACCAACTCAGCTCCAAAATTCTGACTTTTCCTCTGATTTCCAGCGACAATTCAAGATTAATTTCCCTTCAATTAATTCAAATATTTCCCCAGCCCAAGCTTAGCATATGCAGCCCCTTTGATGCTAAGCTTCAATGTCCAAATGGAAACAAGGGAGAGAGAGAGGTGAACTGACAGAGAGTTTTCCCTTTTTCTTTCTTTCCTTCAATTGTCCACAAATTTCTGTTTTGTTCTAAGAAAAGGCTGAGTATATCCTTAGACTTAGGAAAAGACTATTTTACCCCCCAAATAAAACTAATCCTTAACTCAATCTAGGGGTATAATGGTCCTTGCTCCAAATTCCTGCTAATTCCTCAAGTGTTCCTAAAATCTACCAATTAATCTTGTCGCCCAATTAATTACCGATTATTTTTCCCAATGTCAAATAATCCCCAATATATTTTCTAAGTTCCCAAAAATACCCTTAAGCTCCCCTAAGCCGGGTATAAATCCCCGTCGTGGCTATTTCGCCAATTCTCCCACTAGGACCTTCTCGAGCCATATGTTACAGATATATCCACATAAAAGTGTGGTCTCAACAATTAATCACATATAATCACATGTATGCCCTCAAAGGGCCAAAATTACAAATATGCCCTTATAATCTAAACAGGGCCCACATGCATATTAATACTCATAAACAAGCATTTTACATATCCATATAATCATATAATCATGTACATCACATATTCATACATTTAATTATTTAAATCACACAAAAACCAATTATGTCGTCCTGGCACGCTAATCTAGGCCATTAAGCCTTATTAGTGATTTTGGGTTGTTACAACTATCCCCTCCTGCTGAGAATTTCGTCCTCGAAATTTACCTGAATAACTCGGGATACAGATCCCGCATTGCTGAATCAAGCTCCCAAGTTGCTTCTTCGACCTTGCTATTCCTCCATAATACTTTAACCAGAGGAATCATCTTGTTCCGTAGAACCTTATCTTTTCTGTCTAATATCTGAACCGGTTGCTCCTCATAAGACAAATCTGTCTGCAATTCCAAGTCTTCATACTTCAACACATGCGTTGTATCTGAGACATACTTCTGAAGCATAGAAACATGGAAAATATCATGAACTCCTGACAACGACGGTGGCAAAGCTAACTTGTAAGCCACCTGCCTAATCCTCTCCAGGATCTCAAAAGGTCCAATGAATCTTGGGCTCAGCTTGCCCTTCTTCCCAAATTTTCTCACCCCTCGCAGTGGTGAGACTTGCAGAAACACGTGGTCCCCAACCTGGAACTCCACGTTCCTACGCTTAGGATCAGCGTAGCTTTTCGGTCGGCTTTGTGAAGCAAGCATTCGAGCTCAGACCTTCTCGATAGATTTATTAGTCTTCTGAACCATGTTCGGTCCCAAATATTTCCTCTCACACATCTCATCCCAATGAATGGGCGACCTGCATCTCCTCCCATATAACATCTCATATGGAGCTACTCCAATCGTAGATTGATAACTGTTGTTGTAAGAAAACTCAATCAACGGGAGATACTTACTCGAAGACCCTTCAAAATCTATCACGCATGCTTTAAGCATGTCCCCCAATACCTGAATCGTCCTCTCACTGTGTCCATCAGTCTGAGGATGAAAGGTTGTGCTGAACTTCAACTGGGTTCCCATAGCCGTCTACAAACTACCCCAAAACTTGAACGTAAAGATAGGATCCCGGTCTGACACTATAGACTTAGGAACCCCATGGAGACGTACAATTTCCCTCACATACAGCTCAGCATACTGATCCACCGTATAAGTCGCCTTCATTGGAAGAAAGTGAGCTGACTTGGTGTACCTGTCTATTATCACCCACACCAAGTCATGTAGCCCCACTTTCCTGGGTAAACCTCCCACAAAATCCATCATAATATCCTCCCATATCCACTCAGAAATACCCAAAGGCAATAGCAACCTCGCTGGTCGCTGATGCTCTGCTTTCACCTGTTGACAGGTCAAACACCTGGCCACGTACTCCACCACATCCTTCTTCATCTCGGGCCGCCAATACAACATCCACAGAGCCTGATACATCTTCAAGGTACATGGATGAAGTGAGTACGACGTAGCATGGGATTCATCCAGTATCTCACGTCTAATCCCCACTCTGATACCGTAACAAACTAACCTCAAAAATGGAATAGTCCTTAGCCGCTCCAGCTAAGACATTCCCTCTAACATCCTGTAATTGTGCATCCACCAACTGACCCTCCTTAATCTGCTCTAGTAGTGTCGACTGCAAAGTAATATTGGCCAACTAGTCCACCACCAACTCTATCCTCGCTCTGGACATCTCCTCAGCCAATTCTCTCGATATCTAAGTAGAACTAAACAACTGTCATGGGCCTCTCTGGCTCAATGCATCCGCCACTACATTAGCTTTTCCTGGGTGGTAAAGAATGTCACAGTCATAGTCCTTTACCAATTCTAGCCAATGCCTCTGCCTCATGTTCAGGTCCTTTTGGGAGAGGAAGTACTTCAAACTCTTGTGATCGATGTATATTTCGCACTTCTCTCCATAGAGATAATGTCGTCACACCTACTGTAACGCCCTGGATAACCAAGACAGTTACACTGTGTGTTTAAAATAGTGCAAGACTTACTAATCAAGTCATTTAAACAAAATGTGAATTCAATGTCATCAACGGATTAGGAATAAAAGATTTTGGTAATAAACAGGCTATTTTTATTAAAAATGAGAATTTAACACATGGAAACTCAAAACAGGGTTTAGACGACTTAGTTACAACAAATTCCAAGACCTACAAATAATTCAAGCCACTCTAATGGAAAAATTACATTTTAGGTTTCTGTCCCTATACAATTCCTCGACCGTGGCGGCCGAGCAGCTGACAATGTACACCTCGTCCCCAGAGCTCTCCAACTCATGGTTGACTCAGCCTACCCTCGCCTTTACCTGCACCACGTAGCACCCGTGAGCCGAGGCCCAGCAAGAAAGCATGATATCATAGCAAAACCAACATCATTAATCAAATATTCCACAATGCACAACCAGGAATTCAGCAATTCAAAGCATTTATCCATTCAGTGATAACACTCAGCAGATTAACAGTTTATCATTCAGACAGTCAACCAATCTTATCCATAACACAACATTCACGTTCATAATCAACAAATTACCACATCCATCAAATAACATTCAGGGTCGGCGCCCTTAGTCGCACCCTCTATTTAACACACTGTCTTCGGCTCACTTGGGCCGCCCCCAGTGTAATACTCACTGACTCTGGCCAGCTTAACCAAGCTCAGTGATAAATAAGCTGCCTCAGCTACCAGTGGCCGAGCCGCTCCCTGTGCGCAAATATTGATTCCGACACCCTTAGGCCGGTTAACGCATGTCCTATGGCATAATAATACCATCTCATGACATGATATACGAATATAGGGAGCTCTTAGTCCCATCGTTTCCACATTGTTAATCACATTCACATAACAATGCATACAAACATAGGGAACACTTAGTCCCAGCCTAGCCACATAATCAGGTGCAGCTTTCTTACCTTTAGATCCCGCTAGCTCGCTCAATTAATCCTCAAGCATGATCCCGTCTGAACCTTAGCGCGTACCTAGTCACAGCCATAGATCAGAATCATCACCAAACTTCAAATCCAAAACCTAGCCTCGGGACCAATCCCGAGCCCCCGGGAAGCCCTAATTCCACCAAACGGGGTGGTGGAATCAAACCCCGAGCCTCCGTGCAAAAACCCTAAGGAAAAACTCAAAAATCCCTTTATGGAGACAGGGTAGCGCTACAACGCTCTAAGGAGGGCGCTATAGCGCTACAGGCAGAACCAAAATGCCCAGAAAGACCTAGCCTAGCGCTGTAGCGCCCAAAGGCTAGTGCTACAGCGCTAGTCCCAGACCAACAACACCCTGTTTTCCCTCTTCGACTTTCCTCGAACCAAAACCCCTTGGAACCCTTCCAACCCTCAATTACTCACCAAATTAAGTCCACCATCACCTATATCTCACCCCATACAACTCAATAACACAAGACCTAACAACATGCATCATCAAACTAGAAAAACAAACATTGAACCCAAGAACTGAAAGATTCAATCAGAAACTCAAATACTTAGAACATCAAAGCCAGAACTTGTTACCTTCTATGGAGGATTTCGACCTTAGGTTACTCCTAGCATCCAACCAGCCTCAAGCCCTTCA
The DNA here is from genome assembly GCF_963169125.1 of Humulus lupulus. Lineage (NCBI taxonomy): Eukaryota > Viridiplantae > Streptophyta > Magnoliopsida > Rosales > Cannabaceae > Humulus > Humulus lupulus. The sequence goes on along the minus strand of NC_084796.1, from coordinate 84,187,847 downwards.
ACTCCTCAGGTTCATATCCCTTTATTCCATCCAAAAACTCAAACTTAGAACCATCTCATTAAAACCCAGAAATCACATCAGGAAACCTTAAAACTTACCTCAATTGACTGGCTAAATCCTACTAGTTCTTCTAGCTTCACCAAGGTCCTTAGCCTTAAGCTCCATCTTGAGCTTACTCTGGAATTCCAGCTCCAAAACCCACAAGGAATGGTGAAGAGATGACCGAGCCGAATGAGAGAGAGAGATAACTCTAAGTGTCCTATTTTTCTTTCTTTCCATCTTCTTTTCTTTTCCTTAAGCTTCTGAGTTAATCTACTACTTCCACTAATATCATAAAGCAGAATATAGTCTATCCTTTAATAGGACAAATGACCACCTTGCCCTCCCAATAATAACTAAACCTTTAAATCATCCTAAGGGCATTTTAGTCATTGCTCCCAATTCCCACTAACTCCTCAAGTGTCCTAAATATTTACCACTTAATTCCCGTCATCTAATTAGTCACCAATTATATTTCTCAATACCAAATCGTCTCCAATATATTCTCCAAATTCCCAGATACATCTCCAGGCTCACCCTGAGCCGGGTATAATTCCCCGCTATGACTTTCTTGCTAAACCGCTTGTTAGGATCGCCTCGAGCCACAAGCTGCGAACATACCCACATAATAATGTGGTCTCAACATAAGCCTACCAATATACTCACAAATATGCAATTACGCTCTCAATGAGCCAAATTACCAAAACACCCTCACAACAGAGTATGTAACCCCATGCATGCCTTTATCATCATATAATAATATGACCCACATAATCATGCATATATTCATATAATAGCACAATAAATCAGTTATGGCCCTCCCGGCCTCCTAATCAAGGTCCTAAACCTTATTAGGAAATTTGGGTCGTTACAACTATCCCCTCCTTACAGAAATTTCGTCCTCGAAATTTTATCTGTACTGCCCGGAATATAGATTCCGCATAACTGACTCCAGTTACTCTGGTCATCCCTTGACCTTACTGTTCTAGAACGTTATCTTAACTCAAGGTACAATCTTATTCTTCAAAACCTTATTCTTTCTATCTCATAACTGAACTGGTCGCTCCATATGGAATAACTTCACCTTTAACTACAGATTCCTATCAATCAACACATGAGTTTCTCCAACCCATGTCCTCAACAGGGAGTACAAAATACATCGCGTACAGCTAACGGTGACCGAAATTGTGATCAACTTAAAAAAAAATAACCTCACTTTTCCCTTCCCGGATCTAAACAGTCTTAATACTCTGGGGTCCAATTAGCTCTTCACCCCTTTATCCTTAGTGATATCTCAAGGAAGAAACAGTCTTCTACTTGGAACTCCATACACATGCTCCTCAATTCAGTAAAGCTTTTCCATTTACTTTGAATAGTGAGTTTCCATGCTCTAATCTTTTAATAATCTCAATGATCCCCTGAACTACCTCAGGATCCAAATACAACATCCTACTTATCTCATTCCAATGAGGGGATGATATACAGTCCTTATTATACTCCATCTTATCAAGTGTTCTCCCAACAACTGGATAGCTTCCTTTCTCCCTGACTTACCACCGGTCTGAAAATAGTGGAATTCATCAGATTCCGATTATCTATTCATCGCCTTCCTTAATCCTCCCAGGACCTGAGAGTAAAACCAAGTCCTCATTCAATGAAATTAACCCCGAATCCCATGGAGGCTTACCATCCATCTTGTTTATAGTTTTGAATATTGGTCAGCTGTATAAATTATCCTTACTGATAAAAGCAAGTTTTCCCCAGATGCTGGTCCATAATGACCCAACCGTCTTGGCAGCCTCTCTGCGATACCTATCACGATATTTCCTTATTCCCATTATAACATATTCAAAGGCTGCGATACCGATTACGATCAGTTATCAGGTTAAGAATTTTGTTCCTCATTCATTATATTCCTCTTCATCTAGGCCTCCAATACAAAACCTCTAAATTATGGTACCTTTTTCCTAATGTCTGGATGAAAAGACCAAGAGAGTAGTACGAGATTCATCTAGAATTCCATGTAATTTCGGTGCCCGTCAGAGTCCAGATTTGATCCTTATATCACGATAAGCTTATACATAACACTGTAAAATCCTTAGCTAACTCAATTAAGACTTGCCTTTAATTCCTTTCATCTGGGATTTCCTTAACTGTCGTTCTCATTCCTTTATAAGATAATAATTCCAAGTATCAACTGGCTATCAAGCCCACTAGAAACTCCACTCTAGTTCTAGTCGAATCCTTTAACCAACATCATATATATAGACCACCACTTCCTCCTGTCTTGGAGTACCATAACAACTCAGCAACTGATTCCAATCTGTAAAAAGATGCAGAACTCAGCCCAAATACATGTACCACCATACTTGCCCAAGGAGACTCTTACCTCCAAGGCATTCTTTAACCTTGACAAAGTTCCAACCAGAATATATCACTATGTCGTCGATCAAGACAATCGCAAGTCCAATTCAGATAATCTTTGAATACTCTTTTTACATATTCCACAAAAAAATTTGGCATTGACCAAACCCTCAACACCTGACCTAGCATCCTCAGTGCCCTTATCTAACATAATAGCAACCTCATGCCTATCCTCTTCCCTGATCTCCAGCTGGTAATAACCAGATCAAAGATCCCTAACTGTCCTTGGTCTCTAGCTGGTAATAACTAGATCAAAGACCCTTAACTATTCCTGATCTCTAGCTGGTAATAACCAGATCAAAGATCCTTCCTGAAAAATATCATCCTACTCAACAATTGAGACCTTAATTCTCACCGCCTTGTTAAAACCGTTCAATACATCGTCTTATATATGATTCCATCACTGACACCAATCTTATCACCATTCCATCTCTTTACGCAGATGTACTCCTTGACAAATTTCTTGGATACTCATTCGGAATCCCACAAACTAATCCAGTCTGTCTTGTCCCATTGATATAACTCAAGTAGTGTTCATCATACTAGCTAAGATTCTAATATTTCCCCTGCAATAGATTTCCCACTCCAGGTACAAATGCTAACCACTGCAACGATCTCCCCTTTTAAACTCAAGAGTTACTGCTCCTTTCTTACAACCCATCACTGTTTTCCCCATACTTGACCAACTCTTCATATTCAAAATCCTTACACTGTAACTGTCTTCGAGGATACTTCAAGTAGTAGCTGCTATATTCATCGGTCTTAGTGTGCTTCTGATCAAATCTCTTCATACCTGATCTCTTCTCTTCCTGTAGCTTAACCTTGAATACCTTTGAAGAGTGAAGTTAATACCCTCTGAAACCTTACCTCTGACCCTGCTGCTTCAGTCGTGATATCATTAGTATAGTAGTCATTCACGTTCCACTTCTAGTTGGGGAGTAGTACAACCCGTCGCTGGTGAACCTGAATGCAACCCATCAATGTCATTTCTCTATTCTCCGCTTGCCAGACTTACCTGTGTCGTTGAAGTACAAAACGATTAGGAATCCTTACTATTAATACATCACACCCCTCTCGGAACAAGTAATAATTCCTGAGATGTTTCTTTCCTTGATCCTTACCTAGTAATAACCAGATCGATGACCAACACCTGAAGACATCATCCTGTCTTGTAACGAGGCATTTAAACTCTTCATCCCTAGCAGGCAATATCCACAAGTCCCACGACACAATATTCTGCCCAATCCACTTGTACGTCGCATCCTTTTTCAGGTGATTCAATAATTCCTTAAGCCAAACTAATATCATTCCTCATAACGTCCCTGATACCAAATCCTTCCACACTCAAGTTCTGAACTGTACCCAAAAGCTTCTAGCATACTCATCTGCATCCTTACTCACCAATCTAATTCCCATTCAGTCTAATCAATGTACCTCAAGAGATGCTCATGACTGTCCAAGGTTGTCCCTTATGTTACATATTAACTTTCCTCAACAAATACTCATTTGACTCTTTCCTAATAGACGCATAGCACCAAATCCTTTCAGCTCTTTTTCCTAACCAAAGCAAAGGCTATCATATCCACTGGTCACTTCTGAGAAACTAACCTTGGGTTCTAAATGGGTAAAATATCCTAGTCTTCCCCGTCTTGATGGCCAATCTGTAAACTGAACCCCCTTCCTGTCCAAACCAGGAGCCATAAAACCACCAAAGGTTCTCATTCTTACGATCACTGAGTAGCCACACTTACTAAGTTTCCACGAACGAAAATATCATCATCTGTATCCTTTTCATCTTAGATATTGAGGCCCTCTCTCTACTGGCCACGCACAGTCAAACATCTCGAAGTTTAACTCACAAATAACTTATCATATCCGGCTACACCCATTCACTAATCGATTCCTGAACAAACCCAAACCTTCCCCGAAACTAAAGGATAATACTTCCATACAATGATTCTTGTCTACTTCCTCTTAGTCACCCGCTTTTTCATCCATCCAATCCTTTCTATCCGACCCCACAGCCTGACTCATATGTCAGCAAACATCTGCTGCGAATCTCAGGGGCGGGTGGAGGATTCCCACCCCAACTATCATCCTCTATCCTTACCAAAACCCTAAACTGAGTCCAATTAACCATTCTCAGCACATACACCCTGAATTAATCTGTCTTCACTGGCTAAACCTCCCAACCCTGACGTTAATACCCAAACCATCTCAAGGGCAGATCCAAATAATCATAACAATCAAACACACATAAAGCATATCAAACACCAATATTATGCATAAATTATCAAATTTCTTTATCACTGGATGCATTCATACCTATTATGCCTTCCATGCCAATAAACAAGTATAGCATATAAATTCAATTTAAAAAAATAATAACTTGCAATCTATATATAATCACTACTATGTATTCATCCACATGCAAGAGCAATGCTAATCAGCATGCCTCACTATCATCACACAGCAGTTAAGGGCCAGGCCCTATCAGTATCTCATGCTCCCTATTAATCACACCAATTAATACACTCATATTTTATTCAAGCACATAAGCATACAATTTCATGTATTCCACTACAACCCTTGAGTCGAGCTTGTCTTTAGCGGCGAGTGTACATGTCCAGCTAATCTTCAGGAATCCATAAACCCAGATGGCTCTGATACCAAGTTGTAACGCCCTGGATAACCAAGACCGTGACACTGTGTGTTTAAAATAGTGCAAGACTTGCTAATCAAGTCATTTAAACAAAATGTGAATTCAATGTCATCAACGGATTAGGAATAAAAGATTTTGGTCATAAACATGCTATTTTTATTAAAAATGAAAATTTAACACATGGAAACTCAAAACAGGGTTTAGACGACTTAGTTACAACAAATTCCAGGAGCTACAAATAATTCAAGCCGCTCTAATGGAAAAATTACATTTTAGGTTTCCGTCCCTGTACAATTCCTCGACCGTGGCGGCCGAGCAGCTGACAATATACACCTCATCCCCAGAGCTCTCCAACTCATGGTTGACTCAGCCTACCCTCGCCTTTACCTGCACCACGTAGCACCCGTGAGCCGAGGCCCAACAAGAAAGCATGATATCATAGCAAAACCAACATCATTAATCAAATATTCCACAATGCACAACCAGGAATTTAGCAATTCAAAACATTTATCCATTCAGTGATAACACTCAGCAGATTAACAGTTTATCATTCAGACAGTCAACCAATCTTATCCATAACACAACATTCACGTTCATAATCAACAAATTACCACATCCATCAAATAACATTCAGGGTCAGCACCCTTAGTCGCACCCTCTATTTAACACACTGTCTTCAGCTCACTTGGGCCGCCCCCAGTGTAATACTCACTGACTCCGGCCAGCTTAACCGAGCTCAGTGATAAATAAGCTGCCTCAGCTACCAGTGGCCGAGCCGCTCCCTGTGCGCAAATATTGATTCTGCCACCCTTAGGCCAGTTATCGCATGTCCTATGGCATAATAATACCATCTCATGACATGATATATGAATATAGGGAGCTCTTAGTCCCATCGTGTCCACATAGTTAATCACATTCACATAACAATGCATACAAACATAGGGAACACTCAGTCCCAGCCTAGCCACATAATCAGGTGCAGCTTTCTTACCTTTAGATCCCGCTAGCTCGCTCAATTGATCCTCAAGCACGATCTCGTCTAAACCTTAGCGCGTACCTAGTCACAGCCATAGATCAGAATCATCACCAAACTTCAAATCCAAAACCTAGCCTCGGGACTAATCCCGAGCCCCCGGGAAGCCCTAATTCCACCAAACGGGGTGGTGGAATCAAACCCCGAGCCTCCGGGCAAAAACCCTAAGGAAAAACTCAAAAACCCCTTTCTGGAGACAGGGTAGTGCTACAACGCTCTAAGGAGGGCGCTATAGCGCTACAGGCAGAACCAAAATGCCCAGAAATCCCTAGCCTAGCGCTGTAGCGCCGAAAGGCTAGTGCTACAGCGCTAGTCCCAGACTAACAGCACCCTGTTTTCCCTCTTCGACTTTCCTCGAACCAAAACCCCTTGGAACCCTTCCAACCCTCAATTACTCACCAAATTAAGTCCACCATCACCTATATCTCACCCCATACAACTCAATAATACAAGACCTAACAACATGCATCATCAAACTAGAAAAACAAACATTGAACCCAAGAACTGAAAGATTCAATCAGAAACTCAGATACTTAGAACATCAAAGCCAGAACTTGTTACCTTCTATGGAGGATTTCGACCTTAGGTTACTCCTAGCATCCAACCAGCCTCAAGCCCTTCAACTCCTCAGGTTCATATCCCTTTATTCCATCCAAAAACTCAAACTTAGAACCATCTCATTAAAACCCAGAAATCACATCAGGAAACCTTAAAACTTACCTCAATTGACTGGCAAAATCCTACTAGTTCTTCTAGCTTCACCAAGGTCCTTAGCCTTAAGCTCCATCTTGAGCTTACTCTGGAATTCCAGCTCCAAAACCCACAACGAATGGTGAAGAGATGACCTAGCCGAATGAGAGAGAGAGATAACTCTAAGTGTCCTGTTTGTCTTTCTTTCCTTCTTCTTTTCTTTTCCTTAAGCTTCTGAGTTAATCTACTACTTCCACTAATATCATAAAGCAGAATATAGTCTATCCTTTAATAGGACAAATGACCACCTTGCCCTCCCAATAATAACTAAACCTTTAAATCATCCTAAGGGCATTTTAGTCATTGCTCCCAATTCCCACTCACTCCTCAAGTGTCCTAAATATTTACCACTTAATTCCCGTCATCTAATTAGTCACCAATTATATTTCTCAATACCAAATCGTATCCAATATATTCTCCAAATTCCCAGATACATCTCCAGGCTCACCCTGAGCCGGGTATAATTCCCCGCTATGACTTTCTTGCTAAACCGCTTGTTAGGATCGCCTCGAGCCACAAGCTGCGAACATACCCACATAATAATGTGGTCTCAACATAAGCCTACCAATATACTCACAAATATGCAATTACGCTCTCAATGAGCAAAATTACCAAAACACCCGCACAACAGAGTATGTAACCCCATGCATGCCTTTATCATCATATAATAATATGGCCCACATAATCATGCATATATTCATATAATAGCACAATAAATCAGTTATGGCCCTCCCGACCTCCTAATCAAGGTCCTAAACCTTATCAAGAAATTTGGGTCATTACACCTTCTGTGCGAATACCACTGCTGCCAATTCCAAATCATGGGTAGGGTATCATTTCTCATACTCCTTCAGCTGTCGTGATGCATAAGCTATAACCTTCCCGTTCTGTATCAACACACAACCCAAACCCAACCTCGGCGCATCACAATATACCACAAACTTTCCTTCCTCAGAAGGAAGACTCAGAACAGGTGTTGTAATAAGTTGTCGCTTCAATTCTTGAAAAAATTTCTCACACTTTTCTAACCATACGAACTTCAAATTCTTTTGTGTCCATTCTGTCATCGGTGTAGTAATCTTTAAGAACCCTTCCACAAACCGTCTGTAGTAACCTGCTAATCTGAGGAAACTTCTAACCTCTGAGGCATTCCTTGGCCTCGGCCAATCTCTAATTGCTTCCACTTTAGATGGATCCCCCTTAATCCCATCCTTACCAACCATGTGTCCAAGGAATGTCACTTCTGGTACCCAAAACTCACACTTCTTGAATTTTGCATACAACCAGTGCTCTCTTAATCTCTGCAAGACCTGTCTAAGATGTTACTCGTGCTCTGCCTCTGATCTAGAGTACAATAAGATGTTGTCGATGAAGAAAATCACAAACTTTAAGAACCCTTCCACAAACCGTCTGTAGAATCCTGCTAATCCGAGGAAACTTCTAACCTCTGAGGCATTCCTTGGCCTTGGCCAATCTCTAACTACCTCCACTTTAGATTGATCCCCCTTAATCCCATCCTTACCAACCATGTGTCCAAGGAATGTCACTTCTGGTACCCAAGACTCACACTTCTTGAATTTGGCGTACAACCAGTGCTCTCTTAATCTCTGCAAGACCTGACTAAGATGTTGCTCGTGCTCTGCCTCTAAACTGAAGTACACTAAGATGTTGTCGATGAAGAAAATCACAAACTGACCCAAGAAGTCCTTGAACACCCTGTTCATTAGGTCCATGAAGGCTGCTGGGGCATTGGTCAAACCAAATGACATAACCAGAAACTCATAATGCCCATACCTCGTTCGGAAGGTCATCTTCCGTATATCCTCGTCCTTGATCCTCAGCTGGTGATAACCAGATCGAAGATCAATCTTAAGAATACCGTCTTTCCCTGCAGCTGATCAAACAAGTTGTCGATCCTTGGTAGAGGGTACTTGTTCGTGATGGTCAACTTGTTCAACTCTCTGTAGTCTATACACTTCCTCAAAGTCCCATCCTTCTTCTTCACAAACAAACCGGAGCACCCCATGGCGAGTAGCTAGGCCTGATAAATCCTAAATCCAGAAGCTCTTTGTAATGCCCCGAATTCCCTAATAAGGTTTAGGACCTTGATTAGGAGGCCGAGAGGGCCATAATTGCTTATTATGTTATTAAATGATAATATGCATGTTTAGGTGTATTAAATATGCATGTGAACTCATTTTTGAGTAATTGGATGATTTTCATATTTTGGCCATTTCGGGCATATTTGGCATATATGTGATATGTGTGTGGTGCTTTATTATTATTTGGTTATGTTAGGGTTACTCAGCACAAGACGATCCTAGGAGATAAGTTAGTGGGAAAGTCAAACCGAGATTTATTCTTGACTCGGTGTGATTCAAGGGGTATTTAGAGCATTACCGGGTTATTGGGTAATGGGAGTTAATATTTGGTGATAAATTGGGAGTTAGTAAGATCAGGGGGAAATTCTGGAGGTTTTGACTATTTTTCCCCTGAGGAGTGTTTTCGGGACCCCGAGCGTTAGAAGTTGGTTGAGGCTACTTAAGCTTGAAGTAACCTTTTTAAAAGAATAAACGAATGTTCTATACGCTCTCTCTCCCTTAAAGTTCAATTTTCGTCTCCCGATCGCATTTTCGAAGGTAACTTGAGTTCTAGGACTTGGAATCAAGCGAGGATCGAGGCATAGCGATCCTAGGAAAGATTAGAAGCTTATTAGCCGGAGGATTTAGTTGGAGACAACTCAATTGGAGGTAATTCAAGTTTTAAGTTTTAAGTTTTTAAAGCTTGGATTGGACTTTGTGTTTTGGTGAGTTTTTGTTAGATTTGAAGCTTGGGTTTTATGGGTTTTGGATCATGGGGATGTTTTGGAACTTTGATTTGTTGATTTGGAGGTGTTTAGGTATGTTTTTGGGAGGTTTTAAAAGGTTGAAATTAGGTTTATGGCTGGTTCTGGGTTGGGGGTCGCGGCCCTGGTTCGAAGAAGCTGGTGGGGGCTTGTTGCTCTTATTGGGCGCCGCAGCCCTAGGTGTAGGGCGTCGTGGCCCTTGCTCCTGGAGTGGCTGGGGTCCGCGACCCAAGGTGTTAGGACCGCAGCCCTTGGGCAGGTTTGAGCCCGTTTTGGTGTTTTGACCTCGGGAACTTGGTTTTAGGCCTCGGGATCATTCCTATTACCCGAATTGGTGGGGTTTGATGTCTTGGAGGCTAGGTTTGGGTTCCGGGATTGGTTTTAGAATTTGAACTCATTGGATCACCATTTGTGGTTGTGACTAGGTTATCACTAGAGGCTTGGAATCAGGATCGTGCTTGTGGCTAATTTATTGGTAGCCTGTGCTTGGACCAAAGGTAAGAAAACTACACCCTGTGTATGTACGACATGCATGGTTATTCTTGATGCATGTTGGATTATTAAATGTGACATGCATGGTTATTGTTGAGGCATGTCAAGTGGTTAAATATGATGTATGTAATGCCCGAGAAATACGTGATTAGGGCATGCTATGATTATTGAATATGAGAATGTTCAGAGCTTGAGCCTCTGTGTTTATGAATGGTCCTAATTATGCTAGTAATTGTTAAGTAAGCATGTTGAATGCCATGTATTCGAATATTGGATATATGATATATGCTTGGTAGCATTTCTTACTTGTCTATGGTATTGACTAATCAGGGATACTGACCTAAGAGTCAGAAATGGCATAAGCGTCCTGAACGCAGGGCCAAATGAAGATTAGATCTAATCGATATCAGCGTTGAATGACTATAGGGCATTAATGCTGGACCGACCCTAAGGTCGATGAAACTTATAAGCGCTTGGCTAGTCTAAGACTAGTTACTCTGAGCCAGGGCCTAAGGCCTAGGTGATTGCTTGTCACATGGCTAGGGAACAGTGTTCCATAGTTATGACTCTAGAGTCATGAGGAAGGTTATGTTGGTGACTAGTCATCATGCACCTATCCTACTTAAGCTAGTGAAAGGATCACTTATCTATAAGCCCGGTGACCCTATCGTCACATGGCTGTTGGGAACGGAACCCACCTTAGTGACTATTATAACTGTCACACTTCTATTTTGGGCTAAAAGCCCTAGATGATTATTATGATCATTGCTTGATGTGTTATACTCAACATTACGTGAACTCATTTGCCTGCTTGAATAGGGTTATCCCTACTAGGAGTGTGCCTTATGATTTGATGTCATGATATGACTGTTTATGAGCATATTGAGTTTTCTTGCTGGGCTTCGGCTCACGGGTGCTATGTGGTGCAGGTAAAGGCAAAAGAAAGCTGGACCATCCTTGAGTTAGAGAGCTTAGGTGATGATGTGTATATATGCAGCTGCTCGACCACCACGGCCGAGGTTTGAAGAGGAACTAGGGTTAAACCCTGTTTTGCCACCTAGATCGGCTGGTTGTAAATATTTTCTTGTAATAAACCTTTAAATTATATTTTTTTGGGATCCCAATGTATATAATAAATGTTATAATGAAACGTTACATCTTAACCAAAAATTTTAATCCCTAAACCGCTAAACATACTTAGTTACATGATTTTGGCCAAATGACTCAATTAGCGAGTTTAGCACTGTTTACAAGGCACACCGTAACGGTCCTTGGAGTTTAGGGCATTACACTCTTGTAGCTATATCTTCAATTCCTTTAGTTCCACCGGTGCCATCATATATGGTGCCCTCGACACTGGCTCCTTCCCTGATGCCAACTCAATGACGAACTGAATCTCCCTGTGCGGCGACAGCCCTGGTAAATCCTCAGGGAGCACATCTAGGAACTCAAGAACTAATCTGATTTCTCCCGGCCCTGTTGGAAAAACTCTGGTAGTATCCACCAAACTAGCCAGGAAACATATACATCCTCCCTGTAATAGGTCCCTAGCTCTCAGTGCTGATATCATGGGTACGCGGGGTCCACATACCGCACCCACAAACACAAAGGGATCCCCCCCCCCCCCCCCTTTAGACTCAAAGATCACCATCTTCTTCCTGGAAACAATATTAGCCCCGTATCTAACCAGCCAATCCATCCCTAATATCATATCAAAGTCTTCCATACCTAACTCAAACAAGTCTACTGATAGCTCCTTACCATCAACCATCATTGACAGTGCTCTAATCCATCTCCTAGAAACTTTCAGTTCTCCTGTAAGCAAAATAGTCCCGAACCCCGCAGTACAATACTCACTAGGTCTACACAATCTATCAATCACATTACTAGAAACAAATGAATGTGTAGCACTGGAGTCAATCAATACAGTAAAAGGAGAGCCAACGCTAGAAAGTTGACCTGTCACCACCGAGGGACTAGCCTTGGCTTATGCCTGCATCAAGGTAAACACTCGAGTTGTAGTCAAGCTGTCCACCTTCCCTGCTTCCCCTTTCTTCACTGTTGGGCAGTCCTTCTTCAGGTGTCCCACCACCCCGCACACATAACAGGTCTTGGCCCGACATTCGCCTGGATGGCGTCTTCTGCACCTCGTGCACTTTGGGTTGCTCCTCCATGTGTCACCGCCTCCCTAGCGGCCACCCTGAACACCCCGACCCCTCCTATCAGGACCAGCAGCAGTCAAAGTGTTAGGGGTCTTTCTCTTCAGATCATTGGGGCCTCCTCCCCTACCAAAACCTGTATATGGAGGCACCGCCCTGCGAACCTCCAGTCTCGCAGCATTCTCCCTCCAAATCTTGTTCTCCGCTTCCTCAACAGTAAGAGCCTTCTCAACAGCCCAGGAATAAGTCGCCCCCCCCCCCCCCCCCAAAATACTATTATAATTCTCACATCTCGGGCTAGCATTAAGCCCTCTGATGAATCTGTGTTGCCTAGCTGCATCAGTAGGCACAAGGTTTGGTGCAAACTTCGCAAGTCGGTCAAACTTCAAGGCGTATTCTGTAACTATCATGTTGCCCTGAACTAACCCTACAAATTCATTCACCTTTGCTGGCCTGATGGCAACGTTGTAATACTTGTGACTGAATAAATCATTAAATCCATCACAACCCAGAGGAGTAACATCTCTAGTCTCTGATGCCACTTCCCACCAAATGTGGGCATCCTCTCTCAGCATATATGTGGCACAGGCCACCCGGTCTTTACCCTCTACCCTCATGATGACTAGGATAGCAGTAATCATACTCATCCACTGCTCGACCTTTAGTGGATCTGGTCCTCCCTCGAAGGTTGGAGGATGTTGTCTCCTGAACTGCTCATACAACAGCTCCCAGTTTCCAACTTCCAATGTCCCTGACGGAGCCTGTTGTCTCAGTAGATGGATCTACTCTTCCTAGCTCTAAAGCCGGGCTTACATGTTTGCCATAATCTGTTGCCAGTTCTCAGGGACCGGCGAAGGGTTCTAGCCCTGGTCATCATCTCTAGCATCGGACCCAGTGCCGACTAGTCGTATAGATCGTCTTGGATGCAGAGCTATCCAAGTTAATCTGCAATCAACGACTCAGCGGTCTGACTATGATGACAGAGTAACAATCTTCCATAATCCACCATTGGAAAACAACCAATCACAAGCAATCAAAATATAACAGTTTATCCAAATATTCATCCACATGCAACAACAATGCTAATAAGCACGCCTCAATATTATCACACAGCAGTCAAGGGCCAGGCCCTATCAGTATCTCATGCTCCCTATAAATCAAACAGATAACAACATTCATATTTCTTTCAAAACACTTAAGCATATAAACACGAATATACAATTACAAAACCCTGAGTCGAGATTGTCTTTAGCGACGAATGTACATGTGCAGCCAGTCTTTAGGAACCCTTAAACCTAGGCGGCTCTGATACCAAGTTGTAACGCCCTGGAAAACCAAGATCGTTACACTGTGTGCTTATAAAGGTGCAAGACTTGCTAATCAAGTCGTTTAGTTGAAAATTATGACACTAGAACCATAATCGAGTTAGGGTTAAAATATTTTGGTCATAAATAGATAAATTTCATTTAAATGTTTGGTACACAAGATCCCCAAAACAGAGTTTAAAGGACAAATACAAAATTTTGAAAGTCATATACAAGCCACTCTAATGGAAAAATAAACATTTTAGGCTTTCCTATCCCTATACTATCCCTCGGTCGTGGCGATCAAGCAGCTGACTATGTACATCCTGCCTCAGAGCTCTCCATCTTAGGATTGGTCCACCTTACCCTTGCTTTTACCTGCACCACGTAGCACCCGTGAACCAAGGCCCAACAAGAAAACCATAATATAGAGCATAAATAATACATATAATCAAATGATCCATAAAGCAGTTAACCAGGTATTCAACACCTTAAGACAGACACATAATCAATGCTAGAAACCAACAAATTGCACACCATTTAAACTAGCATTCAACAAGTTATAGGCAACAACTTAACAACAGTAAACACAGCATAGTCATCATACAATAACCAGGGTCGGCGCCCTTAGGCCACACCCTCTATTTAACCCACTGACTCCGGCTCGCTTGGGTTGAGCTCAGTGATTATTTAGCTAACCTCAGCTCTCAGTGACTGAGTTACATCCTGTGCGCAAATATCAGATCAGGCACTCTTAGGCCGTTGATTTTTTTCTCACATGACATATCACAATCATACAACATTGTATGCAAATATAGGGAACCCTAGTCCCAACATAGCCACAATAACAGGTGCAGTTTTCTTACCTTTGATTCCGAGCAGAGAAGGTGAACTAATTCCGAGCACGGTCCTTAGCCTCGATCCATGGAGATAAACCTATTCACAAAGGTCGTTAATATCCATCAACTTCGTATCAGAAATAAAATACCTAGAAGATAGAAACTAGCCTCCCAGACCTCAATTTCTACTAAACCGGGTAGTAGAAATTGTCTCGAGCACCTAGGTTAGAACCCCCAAGCCCTAACAATTCTTGAAACACTTCCAAGGCCGAAATTCCCAAGTGAGTTGTGGCTTGGCTTAGCAAGTCACGACTTTCCCCAAGTCAGAGAGCAACCCAGGCCTGAAGGGCCACACGCGCCGCGGCGCCCCCAGGCTGGGTCGCAAGGCACCCATCGAACCCAAATAAAACCTGGGTTTTCTCCTCCTTCTTCCAACCAAAAACACTCAAGTTTTACCCATAATTTTTCCCAACTTATCCCTTCAATTCAATACCAATTTAGCTACAAATTCAAAACTAAATTACACATTTTAATTACCCAAAAGCTTAGCTACAATACAGAATCTATATCCCAATTCACTAGCCATAATCACCCCATAATCTCAGTCTAACACAACATAAACTCTCATACTCAAGAACCCATAGTTTACCTAAACCAATCTATCAAAATTCAGAGATTAAGGTCAAATTTCTTACCTCAATTTGGGAGCTCAATTTCCAGCTGAATCCTCACACCAACTCAGCTCCAAAACTCTGACTTTTCCTCTGATTTATGGCCACAATTCAAGCTTAATTTCCCTTCAATTAATTCAAAGATTTCCCCAGCCCAAGTTTAGCATATGCACCCCCTTTGATGCTAAACTTCAATGTCCAAATGGAAGCAAGAGTTTTTCCTTTTTCTTTCTTTCCTTCAATTTTCCACAACTTTCTGCTTTATTCTAAGGAAAGGTTGAGTATATCCTTAGACTTAGGAAAAGACTATTTTACCCTCCCAAATAAAACTAATCTTTAACTCAATCTAGGGGTATAATGGTCATTGCTCCCGCTAATTCCTCGAGTGTTCCTAAAATCCACCAATTAATCCCGTCACCCAATTAATTACTTATTATTTTTCCCAATGTCTAATAATCCCCAATATATTTTCTAAGTTCCCAAAAATAACCCTAGGCTCCCCCGAGCTGGGTATAAATCCCCGCCGTGACTATTTCGCAAATCTACCCACTAGGACCGTCTCGAGCCATATGCTACAGATATATCCACATAATAATGTGGTCTCAACAATTAATCACATACAATCACATTTATGCCCTCAACGGGCCAAAATTACAAATATGTCCTTATAAGCTAAACAGGTCCCACATGCTTATTAATACTCATAAACATGCATTTCACATATCCATATAATCATATAATCATGTACATCACATAATAATGCATTTAATCATTTAAATCACACCAAAACCAATTATGCCCTCTTGACACGCTAATCAAGACCCTTAAGCCTTATTAGTGATTTTGGGTCGTTACAGCCCCACTCCAACAAAAGTTATGAAGGAGCACAAGGCAACCATTCTTTAGCTCCCTTATGGTCAAAGGTCCCTAACTTACCTCCTCCATGAGGACAAGCTCCGAGCTTGCGGCCTTTTAAGCGAAGGCAAATCCATAGAAGATTCGGGGATTCAAAAATATCGGAGGTGGGAAGATGTGCCAATCCCCACTGCTAAACTTCCCTCGAGGAGGAGGACCTCAGGCTCGCAATTTTGTGCCACTGCCTCCCGTCATCACGATCGACCAATCTCGGGCAACGAAGCCCACGACGAGGCCTCAACAAGCTTGGATGATGGAGGTAAAGTAGTGTTGGATCACTCCATGTGGTCTTTGTCATTGCTTAAATAGGAGCCTGACGTGATGATCATGTTCAAAGACCCTAGAGATAATTTCTTAGCATTGTCAAAAGTGGACCTTAGAGTTTGTAGGTTCGATTGCTGGTTAGGGCAATCCCAGACCATGTATAGCTTAAATGAGGTCTATGATGGGGTAGTTGTCCAGTATGGGACCAATGTGTATAGGGACCTTTCGAGACTTTCCCCCACCTATAGAGAGGGGACTCCCCTAGAGTCGTCAGAAAATAGGGGAATTTGTTGGTCTTCGAGCTCAAGCTCGGCTGAGAGTACCAGTTAGGTTTCTTTTATCTCAGAGTCTTGTTTCTTGTAATAACCCTTGTTCGATTATTCATATACAATCTTTTGTTTTCAGGTGACATGGACTCGGATTCGGAAAATGTCCCTAACAGGCATATGGTGTCGAAGGCGAACAAACGCCAAAATGCATCATAAAAAGGAAGTCGCCCCTCCAAAATGTCTAGAAAGACTGACGTAGTCCCCTTGGCCTCGGTTCCCCTAGACCCCAGCCATGCTGCCGAACCTGCAGCATCTTCTAAGGTCGGGCCAAATCAAGCCACTGAGCTCGTGGCGCTTCTCGAAATTGTGCCTCCTCCTGCAGCCCAAACGATCCAGAAAATTCCTGCAGCCCAAATGAGAAATGTCCAGGCTCCTGTACAAGAACACTTCGTGTCGATCTCAACCCATGTGATCGAGTTTGTGATCGATAGTGTGGCTAGGACCCATGGAGTCAACCTTGGCTCTGATGCTTTGACCCGCATGGGTCAAAGTTTCAGCCACCTCGGGGCCCCTCAGTGGGAATTTCTGACCTCCTGCTGAGATGCCAACATTCTTTTCGAAAAGAGTGGAGAGTTGTTCTCCTCAGTTAGTTATTTTTGCTTTAGTCTTCTCATTCTGTACTAACTTTGGCTCATGATTTGCTAACCTTTGTGTTTATTTTTGTGTGTAGGCATTCATATTCTTCATTCAGCACAACTTCTTGCTGAATATCGAGGTTGCAGAAGCAGAGCGCTTGCGCAGGAGGCTCGAGATGCCCAACTAAAACTTGAGGATGATCTCAAAGAAGCCCAGTTGGAAATTGCAGCAAGGGATGTGGCGATCTAGAAAGTTTCCGAGCTTGAATCGAGGTTGGAGGCAGCTTTGAAAGAGGTCCAAAAAATTCCCGAACTTCAATCGACGCTAAAAGCGACCTTAAAGGAAGTCAAGGCCAGGAACTCCAAGATCAAGCAGATTCTGGGACTTAATGCCAAGCTGGAAGAGGAGAAGAAGATGATCTTCAAAGTTCTCGAAGGTGAGAAGGCTCATGTTCTTGAGGAGTTCAAGACCAAAAAGGATCGTGTGCGTAGACAGGCGATGTATCGAATTTGGGTCAACAACCCCGACCTTGACACCAGGTTCCTAGCCAACTTGGAGACCGAATTCATCACCAAATGGAAAGCTTGACTCGAGGAGGAAGAGGCCATGCTCGAGGCTTAGAAGGTAGCAGGGGCTCCTGGGACTGCGGCTGGAGAGGTATCCAACCCTTGAAGTCAAGATCATGGGCTGCGACCCATTATAATTTTTGTAATTATCTTTTTTGTGCCCTTGAGGCATAGACAATTTATAGCTCGATTTTGAGCTATTTTAATTATCTTATGAATTTATATCAATAGTAATTTTGTGTGCTTTCAATTTTCTAGCTTGAAAATCTCTTTGCACTTTATTTTACCTTTAGATTTGTGCCTTAATATTATGCATTATATTTCTAGATTGAAATACTTCGAGCACGTTATTATTAAGGACCTGCTTTTATACTTGTTTATTTGTACAAATATATATTGGATTTAAGTTCAAATTTTAATACATTCATGCATAGTGTTTTCAAAATATCCCTGTTCGACTTCGTTATTGTCAAGGTCGAACATTCCTTTTACCATGTATTTGAAAAATACTTAATTATCATGTAATCTTGTTAGTCTAGTTATATTTTGCTTTTCTAGTTACTTTTCCTCATCCTCGAGTATGGCCTTGAGGTCGAAACTTGTTTGCAAAAATTTCCAGCCATAGTTTCGACTTACAATTTACAATTAGTTTATCTAGAATTCCAACTTTTTATCCGTCGATTAAGTGTTGCTGGTTTGTTCCAGACTTGTTTAGTTTGCGTGTTTGGTTAATGATCCATACACTTATTAGTTCGCATGTTTGGTTAATGCTCCATACACTTATTAGTTCACATGTTTGGTTAATGATTTATACACTCATTACTTATTAGTTCGAATGTTTGGTTAATGATCCATACATCGCTATTGGAGTTCATTTTTATTTATGTTATATTTTTTTCGAGCCTATGGTATGCTTGTATACCACTTATACCCCTTTCATATCCTATGATTGTGATCTTAGGTTATTGAATTTTGAGGGTTTGCAAAAAAGTATAACAATAAAAAATGCAACTTTTGAATGAATTTAGTACTTTATTGATAAAAAAGCAAAAAATAAAATACATGCTTAGTTAAAATGAAAACATCATTCCTACATTACTGATAATAAGGTCATAGACGTTCACCATTCCAAGCTCGCAGAACGGACTCGATCTGATAGGGTCCCTCCCAATTAGGACAAAGTACCCCAGCAGATGGGTCTCGTGTGGCGAAAAACACGCGCCTTAGCACCAAGTCTCCTAATCCAAATTTTCTATCTTGAACCTTCTTGTTAAAATATCTAGTATCTCGTTGCTGGTATGCAACATTTTTCAACTGGGCTTCGTCTCGTTTTTCTTTGATGAGGTCCAGACTCTCTTCGAGCTGAGACTGGTTCAAGGCTTGGTCCTATGCATCATGCCTTATGGTTGGGATTTCTACCTCGATTGGCAACATGGCCTCGCATTCATAAGCTAGCGAGAAGAGGGTATGCCCCGTTGAAGTTCTTACTGTGGTTCTATATGCCCATAAGAGTCAAGGCAGCTCCTCTGGCCATCTCCCCTTTGCTTCTTGTAACATTTTCTTCATGGAACTTTTCAAGGTTTTATTGACTTCTTCGACCTGGCCATTTTCCTGAGGATAGGCCACGGAGGAAATTTTTTTTGTTATCCCATTCTTTTCACAAAAGTGTGTAAACAGATCACTGTCGAATTGGGTCCCATTATTTGATACTATCTTCCTAGGCATCCCATATCTGTAGATGATGTTTTTTACCATGAAATCTAGGACTTTCTTTGAGGTAATGGTGGCCATGGGTTTAGCTTCTGTCCACTTTGTGAAATAGTCCATAGCGACTACAGCATACCTGACTCAACCTTTTCCAGTTGGCAAGGAGCCTACGAGGTCAATTCCCCATATAGCGAATGACCAAGGGGAGCTCATCATGGTTAGCTCGGTGGGTGGAGCTCGCGGTATTGAGGCAAATTATTGACATTTATCATAGCATTTTACGTACTCGAATGAGTCTTCCTAGACTGTTGGCCAGAATTACCCTTGCCTAATCACCTTATTTGACAAGCTATGCCCCCCGGTGTGATCTCCACAAAATCCTTCATAGATTTCTTCCAAAATCTTTTTGGCCTCGGGTGGAGTTACACACCGAAGTAATGGCATAGAGTACCCCCTTCTGTACAATTTTCCTTCCAAAATGGTATATCTTGGTATTTGGTACATAAGCTTTCTAGCCTCGTTCCGGTCTACTAGGAGACGTTCGATTTTGAGGTAGTCAGCGATTGGGGTCATCTAGGTGGGTTGTGAGTCAATCATGTTTGTATCTTCCTTATCAGGCCTATTTATACTCAAGGTCGGTAGAAATTCTACTATGACCACGTTGAGTGTATCAGCTTCGTTAGTCATGGCGAGCATGGCCAATGCGTCTGCATTTGAATTTTTCTCTCAAGGGACTTGTTCTATAACATAGAACTCAAACCCCTCAAATTCTGCTTTTTCCTTCTCCAGGTAAGCGACCATTTTTATACCAAGTGCCTAATATTCACCCAGGACTTGGTTAATAACCAGCTGTGAGTTGCTATGGAAATGAATGTTCTTTGCTTTGAGCTCGGTGGCTATCTAAAGTCCTGCTAATAACGCCTCATATTTAGCCTCGTTGTTTGATGCCTCGAAGCCAAGCCTTAGCACCGAGTGGAAGCGATTTCTCATTGGGGTGATTAGAATGATTCCTACCCTGATCCATTTTCATTGGAGGATCCATCGACATAAAGTCTCCATAGCTCGCGGGCTGGGATTACGACTTCCTCGTTGGAGATCCCTGTGCATTCAAAAATAAAATCTGCCAGAGTCTGTCCTTTGATCATTGTTCTTGGATGATAAGTAATCTCGAACTATCCAAGCTCGACAACCCATTTCAACAGTTTTTCTGGATGCTTCAGGCTTAGATAACACCTGCCTCAGTGGCTGGTCAGTTAACCCATGAATAGGATGTGCTTGGAAATAGGGCTGATGCATTCGAGATGCGTGCATCAGGCACAAAGCCAGTTTTTGCATTAATGGGTATCTCGATTCTGCTCCCAGTAATCTTTTGCTGATGTAGTATACATGTTTTTGTACTTTCTTATCCTCCCGTACTAGTACTACACTAATGGCATGCTCGGTTGTGGTGAGGTATATGTATAAAACCTCTCATGTGATAGGTTTAGACAAGATCGGTGGCTTAGTGAGGTGTTTCTTAAGATTCTAAAATGCGAATTCACACTCATCCGACCACTCAAACTTTTTGCCCTCGCTTAAAAGATTAAAGAATGGAAGGCCTCTGTTTGTAGATTTTGAGATAAATCTACTTAAGGCAACCATTCGTCCAGCTAAGCTCTGGACATCTCTATGTTTTCGAGGTGAGTGGATGTCTATTAAAGCTTTGATATTTTTGGGATTAGCCTCTATACCTCGAGCATTCATTATGAACCCAAGGAACTTACTTGAAGATACTTCTAATGAGCATTTTTGTGGGTTAAGTTTCATGTTGTATTTCTGAACTACGACAAAACATTCAGCGAGATCGTCTACATAGTTATTGTTATGTTTGGATTTGACTAACATATCATCCACATAAACTTCCATGTTATTCCCTATCTGCTCAACAATCATTCTATTTACCAATCTTTTGTATGTGGCTCCTACATTTTTTAGCCTAAAAGGAATGACGTTGTAGCAGTACAATCCCTTGTCGGTTACAAAGCTCGTAAGTTCTTGGTCAGGTGCATGCATGGCAATCTGGTTATATCTAGAATAAGCATCCATGAATGACATGATGTCGTGGCTTGCAGTGGCATCTACGAGTTGGTCGATTCAAGGCAAGGGAAAGCAGTCCTTGGAGCATGCCTTATTGAGGTCTGAATAGTCGATCGAGGTTTGCCATTTGCCATTGGGTTTTGGGACCAGCACGGGATTGGCTATTCAAACAGGATAAAAATCATCTCGAATAAATTGATTCTCTTTTAACCTCTCGACCTCCTCTTTTAGGGTTTTTTTCTGTCGTCGTCTAGAAGCCTCCGTTTTTGTTGCTTTGGGGGGAAGCTTTTATCAATATTGAGTGCATGGCTTATAACATTCAGACTAATCCCTACCATATCTGAGTGCGACCATGCAAATACATCCTAGTTTTCTTTCAAAAAACAAGTTAATTGTTATCTTGCACTTTCAGAAAGATTTTTTCCTATCTTTACCACCCTTGTGGTATCTTTCTCATCAAGCTCTACTTCTTCAATCTCCTCCAACAATTTGAGATCGACCCTTTATTTAACTCTAGGGTTGACTTCTTCTTCTAACTCGAAGATGGATTCGTCCATCTCCCGAATAACCACAAGTGTGTGCGCACTTTTTTGGATTTTTCCTCTCATGGAAATGTTATAGCATTCCCTTGCTGGGAGTTGGTCTCCCTTTAGCATCCTAATGCCACTAGACGTCAGGAACTTGATGGCCAAATGTCTAACAAATGATACTGCCCCCAGCCCAATCAGGGCTGGTCTCTCGAGCAATACATTGTATGCCAACGGGGTATCCACCACCACGAACTCCATCATCTTGGTTACTGAGACTGGATAGTCTCCCACGGTTACGGGGAGTTCAATGGATAATGTACAAGCAATCCCTTCTCTGAAAAATCCGTACAATGTGGTTGCATAGGCTTTCAAATCTTGAAGCGTGAGTCCCATCTTTTCTAGAGTGGCCTTATAAAGGATATTGACAGAGCTCCCGTTATCAATCAAGACTCTGCATACCCTTTTTTCGGGAGCTGAAGTGTGATGACTAGGGGATCGTTATGAGGAAATTGGACATGTGACACGTCCTCTTCTGTAAAAGTGATGGGTTGAGTTTCAACCCTCTGTTGCTTCGGAGCTCATGGCTCAAGCTCATAGGGAGAACCATCTCCAGTCTTGAGCTCGTTTACGTATCTTTTCTGAGCATTTCTGCCCGATCCGGCAAGGTGAGGTCCCCCAAAGATGGTTACCACATCCTCCCCATCCATTGGGGGAGGTCGATCATCCTCTCGTGCTCGGAAATTATTGATTTGTTGGGCAGGTTGCGCATATACTACCCTTTGTCCTGTCGAGGCTTGATTAGTATTCTGGTTTCTCACATATTGTCTGAAATACCCTCTCAAGATCAAGCCTTCGATCTCATCTTTCAGTTGTCGACCCTCGTCAGTGGTATGTTTGACGTCCTTGTGGAATCTACAATATTTATTGGAGTTCCTCTTCGCCTTCTCATTCTGCATTAGATCAGGTCGCCTAAGCGGTACCTGATTTTCATTGGTGAGGAAGATATTTTTCCTAGTCTCATTGTGCTTGGTATTATACCGTATAAATGAAGAAATACTTGTCTCCCTTCTTCTTTTTCCCCTCGTTAGCCTCGGAGCTATTCCCTTCATTTTTCTTTATTTTCGAAGGGTTATCTCTAGAGGATCTTGACGTCGATGGGGTATCTGAGGATGAGGATGAGTTAACATTTGTCATTGTAGTTATGGGCTGAGAGGTCAGATTTAATGCTGACCTCGCCTCCTCTACATTGATAAATCTCTAGGCCCTCCTATTGAACTCGGTCCTTATAGATTTTCTTTACATATCATCCCAAAGGGGACTCCCTAATAATATACTAGCTCTTACAGCCATAAGGAAGCCACTGTCATCAACATTGCGGGCCCGAGCCATTTCTATATTAAACCTTGCGAGGTAACTCTTCTATGACTCTCCCTGTTATTGTCTGACATTGGTTAAAGTCGAGGCTTCAGGCCTGACGCCTACCATGGCTTTAAACTGCTTCTTAAATTCCTTTGCTAACTGATCCCAAGGTGAGATAAAATGTCTTCTAAATTTTTCAAACAATTTTTTTGCTGGTCCTGTCAGAGTAGCTAGGAACAACATACACCGGAGCTCATAACAAACATTGTTGGCTCGCATGATGGCATTGAATGTGCTTAGATGGCTGTATGGGTCTGAGTTCCCATCAAATGGTGCTACGTGGGGTATCCTAAACCCTTAAGAAAATGGCGTGTTGGATATATGTGGGGCAAAAGGCTCGAGCTCCTCATTGGAGTCTTCAGCCTTATCCATGTTCCTCTCATCTTGAAGGAGCCTGAATGCCCTTTCGAGCTGGTTAATTCTCTCCTGCACGAAGTCCACTGGAGGCTGAGCTTGTGCTTGGGGGAGTTGGTTATTGTTTATAAAAACCCCAGCTCTTTGTCCCGGTATAGGGTTATACTGATTCCCATATGCCGACTGTTTTCGACTGTTCAAATGGTCACGTAAATCATGATCATTTGTTTAATATAAACTTTTATTAAATCCCGAGCATATAGCTAATCGTATTTATAGTGAAGTAATCACAGTGGAATATTAATATGATTATATGTTCAAAATAAGATAGTCCTAAGATTAGTCAGTGCACATGATTTACACTGACTTGCCAATCTATGATATGTTCTACTTACACATCACAATGTTATGTTCTTTCCAGAACATTAGCAAAGTAGATAAGATCGGATGTATTTGTTACATCGGACTGGATCGATATTGACAGTAGATAGGATAAGTAAACATACTGTTATTATCTATTCTAGTCATATCATATAGTTGACCATAGGTCGATTCAATCTCAATTCTGAGTGGTTAGTATTCTAATTGATTGTATTATTTGAGTTCTTTGACTTGTTCATTACTAACTTACCCTACAGACTAGTGATTAGTGCTCAAAAATATCATTTTATTAATCTTAAAGTGTAAAATTAATTATGTTTTAATTAATATTTTCATGGATTTATTGTCATATATTTTATATTTAAAAATATTAATTTTAATTTAATTTGTGGTTAATTTTCAGGAAATAAAATATATTTTTTACACAAAGAAAAAGAAAGGAGAAAGAAAGAATTAAAATTGAAGAGAATTATGAAGAAAATGGCATTTTTGAAGATGAAATGACCCAAAACTAGGCCCAAAAAGAAGCTCAGCCACCAGCCGCCATGCTGACACGACTGACGCGCTGTCCAATCCGCACCTGCCATGCTGACACACGTTCTGACGCCACTGCCCCCTGACGCATGCCTGCCACCTGACGCGTCTGACGCGCCTGACGCGTCTGACGCGCTTGTCCCCCACTTCACCAGCATCCACTTCCCATTTTTTTTAGCCACTTCCCCCACTATTTTGTACACGATTTTACACGTTTTTTGTCCTATTTTCTCTATAAATAGATAACCAAAGCCAGTGTAAATTATCAGATTGTAGAGTGGGGAAAATACACTTTATTATTTTGTTTCTTTTCTTATTTCTAGTTTAATTTTGCTTGTTTTAGGTGACAAAAATGAGTGAATTATTTTATAAATATTGGTGAGGTTAGAGTGTAGTTTTTGTACTTCTTATTCTCAATAGTGATATTGATTCTTCTTATGCTTCATTTCCATATCTCATTAATTATTTTGTTTCTCATCTTCTAATTTCTTTTCTAAAATTATTTAGCATCTTTTACATAAGTTCAGTTATCCTTTTCTTATGTAACTTAGATTGTTAATTTATTTTAGTATATTTGTTATATTGTATGTCTTTTACTGCATTCTGCCAGTGGTATTTTGTCGCTCTTGGATATATAATAAGATATGCTATGAAATTAGGAGTTAGATTCAATTTAATCTAGATTATTTAATTTGTGCTCTTAACATATACATCTTCCAGTTGCAATTAATGGTGTAGAATTGCAACTGTGTTTTGAATTAATATCAATATTAGAACAGGTTTTACAGCACTGCATCTCTACCTTGCCATGCCCTTTATCTGATCATTTTCTCTAATCTATAATTTTAATTTCACAAAATCCATATCTTCAATTCTACTTTATTTTTATCTTTTATTTACTAATCAAATTTTTAGTTGGGTTTGCCTCTCTGTGGATACGACATAGCCCGATTACTACTGCGACCGCTTAGGAAATATTGGGCGATATCAACTAGCCCATACTTACATCTTGGGAACTCGGTAGTATAATTGAGTGGGAGTGTTAATCATAGATATTAACATCTACAGCTTCTAATAAATAAGTGAAATGATGGTTTCCTTTTAGTTTAGTTCAAGGTGCTAAATGATAGAGATCTCATTTCGGTAATTAATATTAGTTTACTGAAATATCATTTACAAGGAACTAAGTGTTTTAAAGATAAAATACAATGAGAGGTCAAACAGTATTTTAGTCCCATCTCATTGTAGACCGTCTATAAAGGATTGAGTGACAATTATGGTTGTAACAATGGATAATTAATAGCGTATCCCTATTTTTTATAGAGCGTTCTATGAATTCAAGAGTGCAATTCCGAGTCTTTAATGGAGTCAAGAGGAATTAATAAGTTAGTAAATTTATTTGTTATGTTTATGATAACTTATTGGAGCTTGATTTCATAGGTGGTCCCCACTGTACCTTGGATAAAATCATCTAGATAGTCCTAATTAATTGATTTAATTATCAATTAGATTTATCAAAGTTGACCAGGTCAATTTTGGATAGTTTCACAGAGTTATGTAATTTAGAGAAGAAAAAAGAAATTAGGGCAGAATTATTAATTAAGATAAATTAGTATCTAAATCAATAAATAAGTTAAAATCAAGGTTCAAATTATCAATAATTAATTTGATAAAGTATTTAAATAATTATTTAATTAATTAAATCAATAGAAAATAATACAAGCATTGATTTTAAGTCCAACGGGCTTATAATTAAATGGGAAATTTCACGGGCCTAAAGCCCATGATAATTTTGACCTAGGGCTAATTATTGGCTATTATTTTATTAATTTTTTAATTAAATAAATTGCCTAATTGAGTCTATAAAAGGAGTGCTTAGTGAGAGTTTAAAACATAAGTTGAATCACAAGTTTCTGAGAAGATCGAAGATCTATTAGGTTTTAGATTCTCTCTATTGCATAAGTCTTTTTCTAAGCCTCAGTTTTTCTCTTCTATTCTTCTTCTCTATGTATCTATCTCATGTGTTGAGAATTTTCCACTCTAGTCTAGGTGATTCTAAGGATACTTTGGAGAAAATTGAAGAATGGTTCGATTTCTTGGTAATACTCTGCGACAGAAAGGATTCAAGGGTTAGAGAAACTGAAGGAATGACTCATTCATTCCACTGCATATAATGTAAGTATTTTTATCGTTATTTATCTTTGAATTCAATTTTAGAAACATGTTCTAGGTTGTCTCATATTAACTTGTGTAATATTAGATCTACATGAAAATAAATAAATATCATGTATAAGTTTAAACCACTGGAGCTTCCACCGGCCCCCTTGCTCCAGTGGTTTGTGATCTCAACACATGGTTTCTCGTCGGTTGCGCAGCCTTGTGTTCTCGAGTCGCCTCCCTCTGGCCCCCATGTCCATGTCTGGCTCAATGGTTCCCATCTCAACTGCCACTGCGAGAGAGCCTTTGTGGTACAGGCTCTCCTGCCTGGTTCCTATGAGGAGGTGGCAGTGGAGCCTTTCGGACTGGTGAGGGGTGTCTTATAGGAGATGGTGGATGTCTTATAGGAGATCGTGGTAGCCTCCCATTGTTGGGCTTAGAAGGTCCATAATTGGCCTGGACAAGTTCTGGGTTGTTCCCGACTGCTTCAAGATTAGAACTCTGAGCTATTGGAGGAGCTCGGTTATTCCCTGTTCCTGTAAACACTTCCACAGTCGGATTACCAGTAGTATAAGTTAGACAATCTCACCTAGTGCATTCATCTCTAGAGTTTGCCTTGGGCCCCGACTGAGTCTACTATGCCCCTTGCTCAGCCCTCCTGGTGGCCATGCTCCATCGGGGACGTCCTCTTGGCCTTCGGGGTGGTGCCTGGACCTCAGCAGCCTATCTGGCAAATTCTAGGTTGCGCCTTGTAGCCTCTACTAATTGTTGGTGCAATTGGAAATTCTCTAGTTCAAAAATGGGAATATACCTCTCTGGATTATAGTAGAGCTCCTCGTCTGGCCTGGGAGCAGGCGGTCACTAGGAATCATAGGATGCACTCCCCTCCTCTGGGTTGTGGTTAGTCATGGGCTGCTTCCCAGGTCGACGTGGGTAATCTTCAGTGCGAGGAGTTTGCTCCTCTGGTATTTGGGGCAATGGTCGCCCACCAGTACTGGGGTTGTTCGCAGCGGGCATTGGTAATTCAGGAGGTTTCTGATTAAACAATCCAATGACTTGCTTAATGCTCTCAATGAAAGCACCAAACTGTTGACATCGTTTTTCGTCAACTCAAATCTGAAGAGCACTAAACAATGAATTAAGAAAATACATAAGAACAATGAGAATTTTACGTGGTTTAGCAGTTAAAATATGTCTAGTCCACAAGTCAATATTATTGATTGGTGGTATTCTCATAAAGATTTTACAAAGCAATTTAGCAGAGTGTTCTTATTACCAAATTATGCGTATCCTCAAATGAAATTCTCCAGTCTATTTACAGACTGGTTAACAAAATATCTTCCCTTCATTTCTGGAAGTTACAATTCAAATTTTGAAATAAATATAATTAAATACATTAATTATATAATATCCCATGATATTTGTGATTTAATATCAAATATATAACAAATCCCTAAGGAATAGGGATTTCCTAACAGCAACCGTGTTCAAACTGCATTACTGACCTCGAAGGCAAGGTTTACACGTTTTCGAGATCGACCAACACTTCGAGCTCGTTATTCTGGTCAGCCTCATCCTTATCCAGTGATTTCATTGAGCTCAACCTTCAGAGACCAATCTCTTCGAGCTTGAAACAAAAGGCTCGAATTGTACTCATACGCATCAGAGAAGATCCATCCTTTCGAGCTTGATGCTTAAGGTCGAACCTTCTGAACTTGTGCTCGAACACCAACAGGAACGAGTCATGAATCATGGACATTTATACAAGTGTAGAGCCCTTACTTGCCATTTTCGAGCTTACACTTTACGAGCCTGCATTTCGAGGCTCATTTATGACAATTTCGAAATTTGGGTGTAACAAAATTCAAATATATATATATAATATAATAATTTTTTTAAAACATAAATGATAATTTTTTTAATAAATATTAAGATTATATATTATATATTATTATTATAATGATATTTTATAACATTTAAATTTATGTTAATATAATTATTAAATATTTAGTCTTATATTAAATATTATTATAATAATGATATTACTTGGTGTGCAAAGATTCAACTGTGTGACTTTTTTAAATATATGTATATATATTTATGGATTTTTTAAAGGAAGTAATTTCATTTAAACAATAAGAGGTGTAATTTTGTATTATTTGAAACTGGAAAGGGTGTAAAGGTGCATTTTGATAAAAAAATTTGACTATACGACCTATATATATATACTAGTGAATGGCTCATGCCTAAGGCACGAGTAACCCGTTAACATTGTTACTCTTTCTCTAGTATTTTGCTTCTTGTCATAAGACTAAAAGTGATTTAAAAATAAATATGTTTTTGTTTTGAATTCTTGTAAGTGAAGAAAGTAAATAATAATATAAACAAATAGTTCATAATTAATAAAAAAAAATTCTTGGACTTGAAAATTGAATTGACTGTGTTACTTATCGAATTTAAGATATTATTATTATTATTATTATTATTATTATTATTATTATTATTATTATGTATTTTGTCACTCTAATTTTATGATACACATACAATAACATACATATCCAGCAAAATTTAATACACATACATAGTTTTAATAATATAAAAATAATTAAATTAAAAGAAAAAGAAAACAATATCAGGTAAATAAAATGAATGATCAAATTTGCCTTAAAAAATAATCATAAAATACTATTTCGTCTTTATTATTTTCAAAATAATTCTATAAAGTTGTAATATATTTCTTTATAATTAATATGAAACTAATATTTTTTTTTTTACAAATAGTATGATTTTAATTAAAATAATCCTAATTAAAATTATGTTTGGTGGATATCTTTTTATAATTTTGCTAGATATTGTAATATGATATTTTTTAAAATATAAAATATGATAGTAAATAATTAAATAACATATATCATTTCATAATGTTAATTTTTTAAAAAAATTATGACATATAGAGTACAAATTTTATTTATTAGATTTAAAAAGAAAATATTATAAAAAAACATAATATGATATTTTGTAAAAAATATAATATGATATTAACTAATATATATCATATTATAATAATGTTAATATTTATTTAAATGATGAAAATAGAACACATTTTAATTACTTAATTTTAAAAAATACTATTAAAAAATAAATCTCAATACAAAATAATAGAAGAAAGGGAATAAAAATAATAATGAAAAATAGAAATATTAGAATATATTTTACTGAGTAATTAATTTAAGAAAAAACCAAAGTATACAATGATAGTATAAAAAATTTACATGATGGATGATGGTTCTCTAGAAGGAAAAAAAAAACTTAGACAAAACAAAAAAAGGTAACAAAAAATATAACAAGTAAACAATATTAATAATAAAATATAAGTGTCAAATTTTTATTTATTTAGTAAAAGATAAAATAATGTAATACATAGTGTCTATACGTGTGATAATTTTAAGATTAAAGAAATATAAAAAAAATTGAAAGGAAAAAACAAAATAAGAAAAAAAAAAAGGATGACCGTGTATGTGATCCACACACCAGCATAGTATGACTCAAGTAACAAGCCTATCAATACGTGTAACTTTCACATGCATTAAACCATGTTGCCTTTGCATATATTAATATTCAATAAATGATGATAGCCTTTTATTATATTACTATATAAATATAATGGATTTAATACAATATAATCATATATATTAAATTTATATATATATAGATACTATATTGTATATTGTGCATATATAACTACGAATGAACATCATATAATTAGTATATATTATATATATATGTTGTTTAATAGAAAAAACAAATTAGGAAAAAAAACAAAAAAGAAAAATAACCTTGTATACTTAATATAATATAATGTATATTGTACATATATAATTACGAATAACATGATATAATCAGTATATATTATATATATATTATTTAACATAAAAAATTAAAAAAAAAAAAGAATGACTCAAAACACATATACTATGCTAGTGAGAGTGGCTCGTGCCAAAGGCACGAGCAACCCGGTACCAGTGTTACTTTTTTTCTTACGTTTTACTCTTTATAAAAATAATATATTTTTGTTTTGAATTCGTGAAAAAAATAAATAATAATATAAATAAATAGTTCACAGTTAATAATTTATTTTTTGTTTATAAAAAAAAGGATGACCGTATATGTGTGATCAACACACCAGCATAGTATGACTCGAGCAACAAGCCTATCAATACGTGTAACTTTCACATGCATTAAACCACGTTGCATTCGTATGTATTAATATTCAATAAATGATGATAGTATTTTATTATATTACTATATAAATGCAATGGACTAAATACAATATAATCATACATATTAAATTTATATATATAGATACTATATTGTATATTGTGCATATACAACTACGAATGAACATCATATAATTAGTGTATATTATATATATTAGTTAATAGAAAAAATAAATTAAGAAAAAAACAAAAAAGAAAAATAACCTCGTATACTTAATACAATATAATGTATATTATGCATATACAATTACGAAAAACATAATATAAATCAGTTTACATTATATATATACTATTTAACATAAAAAACAAATTAAGAAAAAAACAAAAAAGAAGAATGGCTTACCGCATCCACGCAAAAATGACCCCGTATACTTAATACAATATAATGTATATTGTGCACATACAATTACAAATAATATATTATAATAAGTTTATATTATATATATATATATTATGTGCATATATATATACAGTATAGATATATATTTATATATATATAGTATAGATATATATATATATATATTACTTGGTGTGCAAAGATTCAAATGCATTGACTTTTTTTAAAATATATATCTATGGTCTTTTAGAGGAAGTAATTTTATTTACACAATAATAGGCGTAATTTTGTATTATTTGAAACTGTAAAGGTGTATCAGTGATAATTTAAGCAAAACATAAATGAGGCACCAAAATGTAAAAATCTTATGGGAAGTTACTTTCTAACTTCTTGATTGTGTTTTGAGATGTGAATTTTTGTAGGCTGTTGAACTTAATTAAAAAAAAATTAGAATTTAATTAATGAAAATATAGATTGTGTTTGGTAAAATTTTTGTTTTTGAATTTTTTAAACACAAAAATGAAAATATTATTTTTATTTTGTTTCTTTATTTTTAAAAAATAAAAATATGTTTGATAACTATTTTTTTTTTTGTTTTTCTTTAAAAACAAAAAATAATAAATGTGTTTGATAACTTTTATTTTTATTTTTTGTTTAACTATAAAATGAAGTGTTGATTTGAAGAAGAGAAGAAAAAAAAATGAAATGAAAAGTTGAAAACATATATTTTTTTTAAACTGAAAAAATTCTATTTTTATAATTTAATGAATTTATATTAAATTTTTTAAAGATGATAAATAGAAATAGAGTTTTCAAACACTGTTTTATGTTTAATTGTCAAATTTTTAATTAATTAAATAAAAAACTATTTTATTATATATTTTTATTAATAAACTATTCCTTAGCCTTCCTTCTAGAGAGAAAACCCAAACATCCCACAAATGTCTCTCATTCCTCAAAATCCTAGCTCCTCGACATCTCAGCTCTCCATGTTTTCTACTCCAGTCTCTATGGCCTCCCTGGCACTCCGTTCCTCAAAAAGTCTTCAGCCAATAAACTTGTCTACATGTATGAACTCTCTTACATCTCTGATGATGATAAGATCGTCCCCCCCCGACATACCTCTCATAAATCCTTAACATGCCTTCTCGAAACCACAAGGCATACTCACTCAATCCATAAAAACACTTATCCGCCAACAACCCAAATCAGTCAAAGAATATATCCAATCAACAAAGTTTGACCAATGTAACCTCCCTGCTACTGAGCAAGAACAACTAGTTACATTTGAGATCCCGCCAGAATTCCCTCAACAATGGATAGACCAAGGGCTGACACACATCCATTTTGGGGCTATTCGACTCACCCTCACCCATCATGGACGAAAAGGCTTACCTGTTTGTGCTAGGATCACTTTGCTAGATACGCGAATGTGAAGGTTGCAATATGCCTCCATCGGTACTCTTGAAACGACGCTTAATGCGGGTACAGTAATTCTCACATTCTACCCAAACTTATGCATGTCTTTGAAAGATAAAAGATTTCTCAATACTTTAAAAGTTTAGCTACAAATAGTGGGTTTAGACCAAGATCCAGAATCTATTGGTGCTACACTGCACTATCAAATGGCTTACAAAGTCCAGAACCATGCCATTTACATAGCACTTCCGGGAAGCTCAGACGCACTAATAATTAATGTTGATACAAATCAACAAGAAAGCTGCACCCACATACCAAGGCAAATCACTACGGAGGAACTGCAAAAAATCCTTCCGACCTCATGGATTACTAATTATGAAAGGATCCACAGACCGCCTCCTACAATCCATTCGACAGATCCAGTGCACTCTCCAAATAAAGATGGGTCTATTGAAATCAACTTTCAAAATAAGGAAGATACTTCTAAGGTATTCTCTACTCAGTACATGATGTCCTCAGTCATACCAAAAAATGCAGAAATCACCTCGTTCGACAAAAATGGAGTCCCCATTTATGCTTACAAGTCATCCTCAGGGCATATTTATTGGGATGTATGCAACTGCTCAGATTGCATTAACATGGACGAACCAGAAAGAATCTCCAAGAAGACTAGTACTGGAAAAGTCTTAAAAGAAAAATGGGAGGCAGGGCACACATATATTGCTCCTCTTGGAAAACCTTCTGGAAAAAAAATTTACTTAGTCAAATACTCCTTCGTTCCACCATCCTACCCCCTTCTCCCACCTATCGGATGGGATGAAGATGAAAAACACCCAATGACGTCCCCTTAGCCAAAACAAAAGAAGGTTCTACCATGTTACAAGCAAAAAAGGCCCAACCCAAAAATCGCTCACCACCTCATGATAAATACCCACAAACGTGATTTTCCACTATCTGCTTCGTTTGCTGATGACGATGGTACAACAACCCACCAACCAAAGATCACAAATCCAAAAGTTCGAGAGCCTGATGGATCCTTGAAAAAGATCTCACATGCAGAAGCCGTCTTGAATTGGCAAACGGAGGACATGCTAGCTCAAAACAAAACTCTAGCATAGATCGATGAAAAACTCTCTCACGTAAGCCATAAGGTGACCAAACTCAGCGAAAAAATCTCAAAGGTAGACATGACTATGAGCAGACTCATTTATAGAATCTCAGAAGTACACGAAGAACTGCTGAATATGGAAAAATCCCAACATGCTCCACATGACATCTTTCAAGCCAAAGAGGCAGAACTTAAAAGTCTGAAAAGTCAATATGTCGCTATGCAAAGTCAACAAAAAGAAGTCTCTTTATCCCCAGGCGTAAATCCCACACCATGGATGTTTTGAACACTGCCACAACATTCCCAACCACTAGCAATGCCCACAAAAAGGTGTGATCAAATACTTCGCCTCAAATGAATCCAAGAAGAAGAAGAAGACCAACTAAAGAAACAACAAAAAGAAAAGCAAGTAGATGGCGGTCAGACAAAACACCAGCTCATGGTCCAAAAGACAAATCGCCTCACTGAGATTATCCATCAACACTACTTAGACAATCTCCCTCAAATTAATCTTAATGAAGAACTAGATGGCTTAAGCGACGATATGCAGTCATCCTCCTTTGGCAAATCTGAATTATGGGAGACCGATGATGACGATAGTAGCGACGAAGCCCCACATCAATTTATGGCAAACCATACCAAAGCTTCGGGGGTAGATAGAGAAACAGGGTTTCCTCAAACAGAGCCAATCATCGAAGGAAAGGCGTCATCCTCAGAAGAATAAAACACCACTAGGCAAAACTTTGTGACAAGCGAAAAACCTCATACCTTCACATTGGATGATTTACCACCAAGTCAATGGAGGTCTCGTTTTCAAGAATTCAAAGCTTGGACCTTGCTCGAAGCTCAAAAGCCCAGAGCAGAAATAAGAGATATCCTTCTGCAACTCGTGTCAAGGTTCACTGAAATATTGCAAGACTAGTGGCAATGTCTCGGAGAATAGAGGCAACTTCAATTCCTACAAGCAGAATCATTCAAAACAGCTCTAAACCACCTCTATGTCGAATTTTGTGGGCAAGATGCCCAAGTAATCGAAAGACTCAGAGCAGAGTTCTTTAAAATGAAGTGTTGCTTAATGGATAAGAATAACTTAGAGCTACATTATCAAAGAATGTCCAAAAGTGTAACGCCCTACTACCTTAGAGCCGTTACTAAGTGAGGTTAAAATGTGCAATTAACTCGCTAGATGAGGTTTTTAGAACAAAAGTGTGATTAAGTGAAAGTTTAGGCTATAATCTTTAAAAAGTACTCTATTTCATTAAAAGTTCAAAAGTTTAACATGCGGGATCCCAGAACTCAGTTTATAAAATATTTACAACCCAAAACAAGTTTATAAGTAGTTAACCATCAAAACTAGAGTTTGTACAGCCATTTCTCAAGATATTCCCAACCAAAGCGGTCGGGCAGGCCAAACATGTACGCGCCACCCCCACGCTCTCCGTACTCATGGCTGGTTGACTTTCTCTTTGCCCTTACCTGCAACACAGAGCACCCATGAGTGGAAGCCCAGCAAGAAAACTCAAACAGTACATAACATATGCATAATATACAGTTATCACAGCAGATAGCTCATATCTAGTCAGACAGTCCATAAAATCTAATACATATATGGCCATGCTGTCCCAGAAGTGTTACCAAAGCCTGGGATCTCGGTCTACACCGTAAGGATATCCCACGTATCCACCGGGGTACCCTAACCACGAGCACTCCAGGTGCTCATTGGTATTCCCGGCCTCACTGCCGTTCTCGGCCCATCGCCGTTCCTTCTGCTATTACCACATTTAACATACTCAAATAACGATCAAATGCATACTCATTCATGTAATACTACACCCTAGTAATAATACAATCTAGGGCCGTGCCCTGCAACAAAACTACAGGCCCAAGCCCTGCTCTACGGGTGCTACAGGTCTCTTACCTGTATCCCGAGCTTTCAATGCCCCAAAGCCGCGAGCACGGTCCTCTAACCCGAGCCTCTCCAAAGACCTAGTCACAACACACATAAAACATCCTTTAATACTAATCAATCCCAAAACCACTTCCCGGGACCAATCCCGTACTCTCGGGACCCTTAATTCCCTAAAACAAAGCATTGGAGCCATCCCCCGAGTCCCCGGGCAAAAGCCCTAAAAACACAATTTTTGGCTATCAAAAATGGCCTAGGGCCACAACACTCCCTTCAAGGGCCGCGTCGCCCAGTGGCTTCCCCCATCCTGATGCAACCTCGCGCCGCGGCGCCCAAGAACAGGGCCGCGACGCTCCTTCGCGAACCCAGATTTCTGGGTTTTTCCTTGCGTTTTTCCCGAGCCAAAACCATTCCAAATCATCCCAAGCAAGTACGTAAGCCCCAAAATCAATTCAAAACCCCAAATGAACCCTTTAACAACCTATAAACATCATAACCAAACTCAATTACACAATCACACCCAAAAATCCACTCTTGAGCTCAAATTTCAGAAACCTAAATCATGGCTTCCAGGACTTAAACCATAGCTTGAAAAATATGAACCATGCTTCTAAATTCTTAAACCACATCAGAAACTAAAATATAAACATATTAGAACTCTTACCTCAATCAAGAATCTGGTTTGAACCCTTCTCAATTCCAGCCTCCAACCTCTTTCCTCTTGGTTATCCTAGTTGAATTTCCAAATGAAACCAGCCATATCCCCTTTAGATTTCCACACTCAATCTCTATAAATTCAGACTTAAAATCAACAAAAGCAGAGCACAAACTCTTACCTCTGAACCACCTTGGCCTAAGCTTAATCTTGGTCACTTCAAACCTCTTGATCCTCCTCCTAAGACCCAAATTCAGCTTCTTTCTTCTGTTTTTCTTTTGTTCTATCTCTAGGTCTCAATTCTTAGCATAAACCAACTATCACCAAGTGTTATACGTGTATCCCTTTTTCCTTCTGCTGAAGGTTTTCT
The DNA here is from genome assembly GCF_963169125.1 of Humulus lupulus. NCBI lineage: Eukaryota > Viridiplantae > Streptophyta > Magnoliopsida > Rosales > Cannabaceae > Humulus > Humulus lupulus. The sequence goes on along the minus strand of NC_084796.1, from coordinate 84,150,749 downwards.
ATCTTGTCAAATGACCATTCTACCCTTCCTCAAATATCCCTTCCTAACTAAGCCTCAAGGGCACCTTTGTCATTTCATATCTATATTACAATTCTACCATTTTCCCACCTGAACCTGTTACCCTCAGCGGTTACTAGTAGTTACACGAGTTACCAAATTACCAGTTACCATTAACTCACAAGAACCCAATTACAAAATCCCCAAAATACCCCTATCATGCAAACGGGGCTCACACGCATATTTATACTACCTAAACATGCATTCTAATCACATACTCATTTAAATTCATATATTATCATATTAATTCACTTATTGCCCTCCAGGCACGCTAATCAAGGTCCTGAACCTTATTAGCAACTTAGGGTGTTACAAAAAGATTCTACCTAATTGGGGGAGTAGATGATCCAAACCTAAAGCAAGCCTTCCTGGCGTCCATACCAGAACCACTCAACGAATGATAGAACATTACAGAACACTATAGAACTCAACTCTTGGTGAGCTATTCCAGACAATAATGAGAGCACTAGAAAAAATGTGCTCCCAGAACAAGTTCCTACATGAATATATGAAGAAAACAAAGCAGCTAGATAAGATCTGCAACCCAAGAGACCTCACAATCAAATGCTCAATAAAGTCATCTTGTTCCCGTGAAAGGCCAAACTATGGTGGGAGGCGATACAAAAGCAGGCCATTCAAACCAAGGACTCCATGCAAATTCCTCCGGAGAAAGAGTAGACCAGGCAAGTCTTCTAAAAGATGTTTCTTGTGCGGACAGAAAGGTCACTTTGCCAAGCAATGTCCAAAAGGAAAAATGGCGAAAATGATCTCACACATCCAGGATGTAACAGGATTATCTCTCTCCGACGATGATGTAGAATCTGTATTCTCTATAGAAGATGAAATCTCTCCATATATTGTTTGTGCCTTACTACCATTCTCAAACTCAGACAACGATAGTGATGGAGGAATCTTCAAAATGAATGCCATAAATTCAGTTCAACCCATCCCTATGGAAAAAATGTAAATTATCCCAACCAAATACTCAAAACCAATCAAAGTAGGTGCCTTCTTTGATACTGAAGCCTCCTACACCATCATGAATCCTGATATACTACAGCCTGAATTCTAGAAGAAAAAGAAACAGTATTTCCACGCAGCAAATAACCAAATTTTCTGCACATAACTAATCAGCAAGCATATCAAGCTGCAATTCTTTCCAGGTTCCTCAATAGTCCACAGGGTCATCGGCTCCAAACTTTCGGGAAAAGATTTAATTATAGGTTTCGACCTATACACAAAGAAAAAAGGTCTGAGGATACTTCCACATGGATTGGCATACAAGCAATACTTTACTCCATGGGAGCAAGTTCCGAACTACTTTCACATGACTGAAGATTGTCTGACATCGATCAAGGAACGCATTATCCAAAACTCATGTGCTAATTCCCATATGGAGTTCTCGCATAAATGCGACCACCCACTGTGGATAAATGAAGAATTCTTCATTTCCCTTCCATTTAAGATGAATGAAGATGCCAACCCAACTAAAGCAACCCATCTCAGAATGAACCTCGACCATCAAAGTTTGGCAAACAAGGAATGCGAAGAGCTAAAAGCACAAGGATTACTCGAAGAAACTGAATCTCCATGGGCCTGCCATGCATTCTACGTCAACAATAGATCAGAACAAGCTCGAGGAAAGCAAAGATTGGTAATAAACTACCAACCGTTAAACCACTTCCTAACAGATGACAAGTTTCCTCTGCCAAACAGAAATTCCTTGTTCTCTAGCCTATCACAAGCAAATGTATTTTCCAAATTTGACCTAAAAGCAGGCTTTTGGCAACTAGGAGTCAAAGTAGAAGACAGGCCAAAAACAGCTTTTTGTATCCCAAACCATCATTCCCAATGGACTGTAATGCCATTTGGGCTCAAAACAGTCCCATCCCTCTTCCAAAAAGCCATGAGCAAGATATACAAGCCAATCTTAAACCAGACCCTTATCTACATTGACGATATCCCACTTTTTTCCCCTGATAAAAAATCTCATACAAATCTCCTGACCCAATTTGCGGATATCATTGAAAAATATGGGATTATGTTATTAGAAAAGAAAATGGTCTTGGGTCAGCCCAAAATTGAATTCCTAGGGATGAAGTTACACAATGGCACGTACAAAGCCCAACCTCACATAGCCCAAGAACTACACAAATTCTGAGATGAAGACCTCACAAAGACCCAAGTCCAACAGTTCCTAGGGATCGTGAACTACCTCAGAGACTTTGTGCCCCACCTGTCAGGCTTCACAAGCCCATTAACCAAGATGCTTCAAAAAGGTTCTCTACCTTGAGCAAAAGAATAGACGAAAGCGGTGAAAAACCTGAAAGATTTAATGAAAAATTTACCACCACTATAGATTCCATCAGATGGAAAAAGAATCCTGCAGACTGACGCTAGCGACAAAAATTGGGGAGCGGTCCTATTAGAAGAAGACACCAACAACAAAAGAAAGGTGTGCGGTTACAAGAGTGGAGCATTAAAATATTCCTAACTCCACTACCATTCAACTCTAAAAGAAATCTTGGCGGTCAAAATGGGAATTATGAAATTTGAATTCCACCTCATCGGTCATAATTTCTTGGTAGAAACAGATTTCTCATCCTTTGAAGGAATGCTCACATTCAAACAAAACAAAGTTGTCAATGCCCAGCTGCTCCGGCTAGCCACGTGGTTCTCTCGCTACACCTTTCATGTAACGCCCTGGTTACCCCAGAACACTTACGGTGAACGGTGGACCAGAAATTTGACCCGCTACCCGAGTCCTTTGGTCAAAAACGTGCTCTAAGTGTAATTAAAAAGTTAAGGTGAAAATCTACTAAAAAGGAAATGGATATTTTCATTACAAACTGCTCTGCAAAGCTAATCAAAACATTTACAAGCTGTTCTCAGTACAAAATGGTCATTACTGTTTTAATTTTACAATCCCGCCGACCTAAGCGGCAAAATAGGGTAAACCCCCTAGTTCCTCTGAGAATGCCTTGGCCGTGGTGGTCAAGCGGCCGCATATGTACACACCACCACCTAAGCTCTCCACTCAAGGCTGGGTGAGCTTTTCTTTCCCTTTCCCTGCACCACATAGCACCCATGAGCCAAGGCCCAGCAAGAAAACACAATAAAGCATGATATAATATCAACAATGATCATAATAATCATTCAGGACCATCAGTCCAAACAAATAGGTGACAGTCGCAACAGTCACAAAAGTGGGTACAACCCCCTATAGCCATGTGACGGTAGGGTCACTCGGGCTTATCTGATAAGTGAACCTTTCATAAGTTTGAACAGGATAGGTGTATGGTGAATAGTCACCAACATAACCTTCCTCATGACCTTAGAGTCATAACCCTGGAACAACGTTCCCTAGCCATGTGACAAACAGTCACCGGGGCCATATGCCCTGGCTCTAAATAACTGGTCTTAGATCAGACAAGCGCTTATAAGTTCATCGACCTTAGGGTCGGTCCAGCATTAATACCCCATATGAGTCATTCAACGCTGATATCAATTAGATCTAATCTTCATTTGGCTCGGCGTTCATGACACTATGCCATTTCTGGCTCTTTAGGTCAGTGTCCCTGACTAGTCAGTACATATACAAGTATTCAACACTCGCTAGCATTCAATAGGCAATCCATGTCCACATTTATCAATCAACATGCCTCAATAATAATCACGCATGTCACATATACACAAGGTGCAGTTTTCTTACCTCAGATTTGAGCTAGAAAGATTAAAAGAACGACCCGTGAGAACGATCAACCTTTAGTCCTTTAGCGGTCACCTAATCATAACCAAACACGGTACATCATCAATAATAATGATCAACATAGGTTTCCAAACCAATATCTAGCCTCCGGAAGACCAATCCCAACTAATCCAAGTAGTAGGAACACTCCCGAGGCCTATAGCTAAGTTCTCGGGGCAAAACGAGCAAACGGGGTGAAAACAGAGCAAGGGCTGCGGCCCTGGCACCTTGGGCCGTGGCCCCCAGAACTTCCTGAAGCAAGGGTCGCGGCACCCTCCATCAAGGGCTGCAGCGCCCAGTAGGCATAAAGAACCCCACCTGCTTCTTCAAGGCAGGGCCGCGACACCCCAAGAACAGGGCCGCGGCCCTCAACTCTGGGCCATTCCCAAACGTATTTTTAACACCCCAAAGCCTCCAAAATCATACCTAAACATTCCCCAATCATCAAAACAAAGTTCCCAAGCTTCCCAAAGCTCCAAAACCCTCAAAACCCAAGGTTCAAACCAACCAAAAACTCAACACTTTACAAAATCAATTCAAAGCTTAGAAACTCGAAAAGCTCAAAATTTAAACTTCGATTACCTTCGATTGGGTTTTTTTCCGTCAAATCCTTCGGTTAGGAAGCTTCTAATCTTTCCTAGGATCGCTATGCCTCGATCCTCGCTTGATTCCGACTCCTAGAACTCGAGATATCTTCGAAAATGCTCAAACGGTAAAACGAACTATCGAAAGGGAGAATGAGAGGTTTTCTAATCGTACGTTCTATCTGACAGCTACTTCAAGCTTAAGTAACCTCAAATAAAACCTAATGCTCGGGGTCCCGAAAATACCCCCGGGGACATTATAGTCAAAACCTTCGAAGTTTCACCCTGATCTCAAATATTCCCAATTTATCATCAAATAAACATTTCTACTACCCCAAAATTGACCCCGTTATGACAAAACTGCTAATCCATTATATATGATCGTCTCATGCCGAATAGCTCGAATATATCTTCATAATAATGGAATCTCATTCACAAATCAGTTTATGTACCCAAATACACATATTCACCCTCAATGGGCCAAATTATCAAAATAGCATAATTATTCAAATGTGGACCCGCATGCACGCATATAACATCATATCATAATATAATTCATATATACATGCACAATATCATTTAATGGCATAATTAAACAAGTATGGCCCTCCCGGCCTACTAATCTCGCCATTAAACCATATCGGAGAATTCGGGGCATTACATTTCAGGTCAAACACATCAAAGGAAAATCAAACACCATCCCAGATTTCCTGTCAAGGCCAATCGGAGCACTATAAATATATTCTCCCAAGAAACTAAGCAACCCGTCCCTCTAGTTTTCATGGCAAACCCTGCAGCAGTCATCTCTACATTTCCAAAAGATGCCCAAAAGGTTATCAACAACAAGACCCCAAAAATAAAGGCCATCCAAAATGCCCTAGATATCCAATCTACCCTTATCAAAGGTCATGGAAAATCGATGGCAAAAGAGTTAGGCTTCCATCCAAAGTACCCATTTTCCAAACTCTTTCACATGGAGAATACCATTTTCATGCCAAAAAAGATCACCCACATGTTCTGATACTTAATGAGCTCCTACACTATTGCCATTGAGGTTCACACCATAGGACTCCGAACATTGGTTCGTAGCTACATGCAAAGGCCTGACCTCCGCCCTGCATACCAACATCCCATGGAAATGTTACAATGGTTTAAGCCACTATCTGATTGGAATGATTAGCTCACCCAACAATGGGAAAAGGTTCACAACAAAAGACCAGTTGGTTTCTCTTACCCAGCTGATGAAAATGTGGCAAACCCAACAAAGTGTTACACCATTTTGTTGCTAAAACTAAATGGCAACCATGATCTATCATTCACATCAAATGTCCAAGTACACAGATCCAGCGGAAACCCAATGGTTGTAATCGGAAACCCCGAACACAGATAGCTGGAGAAACTGTTGTTTAGCACAAATGGCATAATTCCTGAAGAGATATGACCACAACCAGAAGACGACACACCTTGGGAACAGTATCCGACAGATTACTCACTAAGGATGGAAAAAGATATGGATTATTACAATCAACATTACTCCAAAAATGAAGTTAATTATAATGATTCAATCTTCCAAGACTCACAACAACCAGATACCCTGTGCTCATCTCCACTAACGACATCATTAAGAGAACTTGATGAAGAGATAATGAGGGGATTATCAATCAAGAAAAGACCAACACGTGGAGAACCAAGTATGTCTGATGAAGATGGTAGTAATGACACCTGCATGAATCTTAGCCCTAGTCATGAACCCATCATTAAATAGACCCATGTGACCTCTGAGAAGATTCGCCCGCCCATGTGACGCACCCAGCTATGCTGACCAGATCTGCCTATGTAATAACGTGTTTCATAAAAAATACATTGAAGTTTGCAGAGTCCCTGAAGACGCCAAAGATTCCTGACGCTTGCAGTTATTTCTGAAGACAGCAGAGATTCCCTGCAGTTTGAAAAAACAACTCTTTGTAATAATAATAATAATAAAAAAGAGTCTGAATTAGCAGAGATTCCCTCAGTCTAGGGAAGGGTGTATTTTAATTATCTTTATTGTCGTTTTTAGTGGAGGAAGCTTATAAATACTCCTCCACACTCATTTGTAAGGGCATCAGTTTCCAAATAATAAAATCTTCTCTTTCTCTACATATTCCATGACTTTCTAAATCCCTCTTTGGGCTCTTTCTCGTATAGGGGAAGCATTAGGACAAAATCTAGTTGTTCAACATTAGGTAGTATAAAGATATATATCGCAACATCTTTATAGCAATGATCAATCTCAAACAATATCCTGCCAAGGCAAAAGTAGTCGCCAAATAGGGGATGCACATTGAGATTGAATCTTACTATGTAGACCAACCTTGTATCTGCATACTATATAATCTCAATCCCCCGATCACATTTAACTAATGGTATCACTATTTTATTATATATTTTTATTAATAAAACTATTTTATTATATATTTTTATTAATAAAAACTATTTGATTAATTAAATAATTTATTATATATTTTTTTTATAAAAAAAATTGAGAAGGCCAAGGTCGACAATGTGGATTCGTCCCGTAGAAGACTAAAATAGTATATACCTTTTATTTTATAAAAATAAAACGAATAACCAATTTGAAAGATCACGATATTTTAGGGTGTGATTGGTAGTGGATTTGGAAATGATTTTATGATTTTGAAAACTTAAAATTTGTGGGACCTACCGCAATATTTGATTGGTAGATTGTTTTTTAAAACTATATCCTAATCAGAATTCTAATTTTGTATTGTAATTTAGAAAACAACAATTTTGCGTTTTTTCTATTTTGTGATTTTTTTCCAAAAACTTAAAATCAAAATCAGGAGTTGTTTGTTCTCTCTACTCCTATCATTTGTATCATTACTTGTATTTATTTATTTATTTATTATGCCAATTTTTATGACTTGAGTATGTTCCCACTAGTAATAAGGTGTTTATGGAACAGTTTATGACATTTATGCACAATTAAAAAATTAGTTATGCTGGTATTTTTATAGATGACAATGCAATATTGTTATAAATTTAATCAATAATTATTATTAAATTTTAATTTATCAATATAATTAAATTTTACTTAATTAAATCTATTGATAAATCAAAATTTAATATTATACAACCTATGTATATAAAATATATAAAATTAAAATAATATTCAAATTCAGCTGTTCCAATCACATATTCAGTTTATGTTATATTTTCAAATTTAATACCAATCACAGATTCATTTTTTTAAAACTCAAAAACAATTTACTGATATTGAACCAATCATATTTTCAGAAACATGATTTTAGTCACTAAATTCAGATTTTCATTTTAGAATCTCACTTTTCAAAATGACAGTTTTCTAATCGCGAACCAATCAGACACTTAGTGGTCTATTTAAACGACAAATGTATCATACATATAAAATAAAAAGAAGTCTAAATATGAGTATAAACTGAGGAAAAATACAGAGCCGGTAGTGACATATACTTTGGTTACATTTGATAAAAAAAAATATTGAAAATACTAAAACAGAACGGAAAATAGCAAAAATATTAATTAATATAATATTTGTGGGACAATATCACAGGAAGAAATTATGACAAGGGTAGAATAGAATGGACTCATGAATTATTATAATAAATATAAAACATGAAATAAGAAAAGAGAGAAAAAGAAATTTATAGTTGGAGGATGATAATAAGTTTGCGGTCCAAACTTGAAAACAGAAGTTGAAAGAGCTAGATCGAAGATTCGTTGGATGATGAAAAAGTGTGGGTACAGTTTTAATAAACAAGAGTGGTCACATTTTTGGACACAAGTAATTAAATGAGTTGCAGAATGCAGTGGAAGCATTGCCACACGTTGACGTGGTGAAACTCTTCTGTTTGAAATTGGCACACCCACACCACACCACACCACTACTTCATTATATGAAATATGATATTAATAATTTTTATTACATCATATAAATTAAATTTTGGTCTTAATTATTAAATCTAATTCTATATGCAATGATTTATTTTGTGTAGAGTTATCACGGAGATTATGATCTTAAAAGTACCTAAAAACTCACTAATATGATTATTTGTTGAATCTAACTACTTATAATTTCATAACAATAAAATTAATGTAGATCAAATACTATACTAGCTATGAGACGTTCTTAATTTCTATTAATTTATTAGTTAACATTTTTTTCTATATTGCTAACCTAATAAATAATAAACAAAAAATACAGGTTCCTATCCGAGATTTCCATTAATGTATCCCCTCTTCCTTCATTTTCTTTAATCTCACATGGAAGTTTAATCTAAATAATGTTTTATTCAAATATCATTTATTTAAGTAAATTGTTGTTTAGGGATTTTCCACGTAAAAAAAAAAGTTAAGTGGTCCACAATAAAAAAATAAAACATATATATTTTTTGAAAGAGAAATATATTAATTATTTACAAAGAGAACAATAATGGAAAATCGAAAAAATAAACTGGAGGGATAATGTAACTTGAATTGCCATGACCATGTGATCATTTTTGAGAATAAAATAATATTGATGATTACACCATCCACGTGGGCTGCCAGTGGTATAACAGAAAGCTTGGAAAATTCTGGATGGATGGTAAAATATTAATTTCCTTGATTTGACTATTTAATATATTATTTTTTAAACAAAATGTGGACTTTTTAATATTATTCATAAAGAAAAGACAAAAAAGATAAGATAATATATATTAACAAAAGAAATATGGCAAATTCTTTTGGCCTCTCCTCACTTAGTCCAACAAGTGGGATCCAAATAATTAGTCAAGTGTCAAACTTTGAATAATTTTGGTATTTTTTTTTAAACTTTATGTTTGATTAACCGATTTTGTAAATCGGAGCTGAGAAGTTGTACTCGTATGGCTGTAAAAAGTAAGGGCAATAAAGTAATTTGCAGTCTAAAAAGTGTACAGTCGAGGGCAATAAGGTAGAGTATGTATTGTGTTTGAACTTATTTACGATATTGGGAAAGTAATTTTTTGATGCGGCTAAGTAATTTTTAATGAAATGGTCAGTAATAACGTTGCATCGGAAAGTAAAACACCTTGAGGTAATTTTTATTTATTTTTTTGTGTATAAGTAACATTTTTATGCTGGTAAGTAATATTTAATTGAGTGGTGAGGCATAATGTTATAGCTGAAAGTAAAAAAACATGAAATAAATATGGTTTAATAATAATAATAATAATAAAAAACCAACAATGACTAGAATCCAATGAGCACACCTAATAAGCCTTAGTTGTCTCATGATCGTCATAGAGAGCTTTATTGGTTGCATTACTCTTGTTGATAACATTGCACTAGTAATACATTTTCGACCAAATGAGAATCAGATAAATGGTACTCATGTTAACAACATAAGAAATTTACATGGTTCAAACAAGTATGACCTAAATCGAGTGGATGAGACCAACACTCTTTAGTAAGCACAAATTGAGATCAATACAAAGTTATATAATCTGAATAAGAACTTTTTTTTTATTTTTCAAACTCTCATCAACATAATACAAGAACCCAGTACAACATTTGTCAATGCTGAATACAAGATGATATCTAAGTTACATATTCTCTCTATAAAGCTATTAATATAATCTATTGACCAACTTGAGTCTAAAGATCATTTTCAACCACTAAAACTGCCAAATACTCAAACTGCAGTTATTACTGCTTTCTGTTGTGATAGTTGAACTGTGATTAAGTCCAATTTGAGAAAGTTTGGGAGCAAATAATAAGTTAAGAGATTTTAACCTTACATGATATTATGATGAGAATTTTAGTCCAATAAGTTGATGTAGAGGAATGCAGACTGCATCTAATTTGCATAATTTGTACATCAAAATTGTTCATTAGTGCACACTTTGGGAAGAACCAAAAGACAATTTCACAATTCATATAATTTCAAGTCAAGTTAGTTAAATAATATAAAACTCGATAAGAGTAATGATAAAAATGAAAGGAAAAAAATGATCAATAAAAAATGAAACTTAACATGACAAAGAGTGTGTGCTTATATATTTATGAAACTGTTAATTATTACAGGGGAAACACATCTATGCATTGTATAGACACAATAAAAAAGATGAGATTTGAGTTAGAGAATGACAAACCTCATCAACATTTGATCTCTTGGGATGCACTCATGATCAAATCTTAATCCTACAGTCTATATTGTTGTACACAAATAACAATATAAAAAGAACTTATCATTTTTCTATTTGAAATTGATTAATCAAATAAGAGGCAAAGCTGCAGAAAATTGATATGTCATAAAACAAACAAATAATGCACTATGAGTTTCACTAGTATATATATATTTTTTTTCTATTAAAGCAGCGAACCGAAATCAATCTGCAAACTTTTATCATCAATCTAAGATATATGCAATCAAATCTCTTGGATTTTTGTTAATTTCCTAACAACAAAATATGATTACTTGCACATGCTCTCTCGAAGTCATAACCACAAAAAACTGGAAACATTGAAATAAATAGCTTGAAATTAGTTACAACAAAACTCCCTATGATCTATACTTACAATGCAAAAGAAATAAATAAATAAATAAAAGAAGGCCTAAAAAAGTGATTGAAGAACCTTAAGCCTACAATATCACTTATAAAGATTACAAAGCACATAAATAATAAGAATATTAAATAAATGAACATTTCATTTAGCTAATATTTAAAAGAGAGAGGTTTAACCTTTTCTGGCACCATTGTTTCATCACCTCTATTCTCAGCCTTCATGTGATTCCTCTTATGTTTCATCTTCAATATATCAAATCTTTAAATTGGATTAACACCAAGAACCTGAAAAAAGAAAAAATAATAATAGAATGAGAACCTAATTATGTGTGTTCATACATATTGTTTACCGAGTTTTTCAGAAACTAGAATTATAAAAGATAAGAGAGCTTAGAAAGTAAATGGTATAGATTATCACACAAGGAGTTTTATGTAACGCCCTGGTTACCCTAGAACAGTTACGGTGAATAGTGAACCGGAAATTTGACCCGCTACCCGAGTCCTTTGGTTAAAAACGTGATCTAGGTGTTATTATCAGGTTAAGGTGAAAAACCAGTAAAACGGAAAGGATACATTTCATTAAGTAAATAAACTGCTCATGAGCCATTTAGAACGTTTACAAGTTGTTTACAGTACAAAATGGTCACTACTGTTTCAAATTTACAATCCCCGCCGACCTAAGCGGCAAAAATAGGGTAAGCCCCTAGTCCCTCTGAGAAATCCCTGACTGTGGTGGTCAAGTAGCCAAATATGTACACAACACCACCTAAGCTCTCCACTCAATGTTGGGTGAGCTTCTCTTTCCCTTTACCTGCACCACATAGCACCCATGAGCCAAGGCCCAGCAAGAAAACCCAATAAAGCATGATATAATATCAACAATGACCATAGTAATCATTCAGGACTATCAGTCCAAAATAGATAGACGACAGTAGTAAAAGTCACAAAAGTGGGTACAACTCCCTCTAGCCATGTGACAATAGGGTCACCAGGGCTTAACTGATAAGTTGTCCTTTCATAAGTTCGATCAGGATAGGTGTATGGTGAATGGTCACCAACATAACCTTCTTCCCGACTCTAGAGTCGTAACTATGGATCAGCGTTCCCTAGCCATGTGACAAACAGTCACCGGGGCCCTATGCTCTGGCTCTGAGTGCTAGTCTTAGACTAGTCAAGCGCTTATAAGTTCATCGACCTTAGGGTCGGTCCAGCATTAATGCCATAGAGCCATTCAATGCTGATATCGATTAAATCTAATCTTCATTTGGCCCGGCGTTCATAACGCTCTGCCATTTCTGACTCTTGGGTCAGTGTCCCTGACTAGTCAGTGCCATAAACGAGTAATCAACATTCGCTAGCATTTAATATGCAATCCATGTCCACATATATCAACCAACATGCTTCAGTAACAAACCATGCATGTCATATACATATATAGGGTGCAACTGTATTCATACACTATTTTCTTACATCTGGTTCGAGTGAAAGTTATTATAAGAATGACCCCTGAGAACGATCAATCTTTTAAATTCCTTGACGGTCACCTGGTCATAACCAAAATATAGGATTCATCAATGAAAACGATAACAAAGGGTTCCCAAACCAAAACCTAGCCTCCAAGACATCAAACACTACTCAACCGGGTAATAGGTTCGACCCCGAGGCCTAAGACTTGAATCCCCAAGCTAAAAAACTCAATTCTGGCCAAAATTGTCCTAAGGGCCGCGGCCCTCCCTAGCTGCGCCGCGGCGCGCCCCTCAAATAGAGGCAACCCTCTCTGTCAAACACCATGGGCCGCGGCGCACCACAGCCATGCCGCGGCTCAACACCTAGACCAGCCAAAAATCCAACACGCACCAGCTCGACCTCCCCTATGTTTTCCCTTGGAACCAAGCCTTCAAACCAGCTCCAAACCTTCTCCAAACACTCAATTCAACCTCTAAACATCACCTATAACTCACCCTCATCAAAACCCAAGCTAAACATCAACCAAAACCTCCATATATCCAAACTATCATAAAGAAATCACAAACTGAAATCTTAAACTAAAATAGAGTAAAAACCAGAAACTTATGGCTGAACTCACCTCAAATCCGAGTTTGAACCTCCTTCAATGGCTGAACCAAGTCTACAAACCCAACCCCTTGATTTCCTAGCTTGAAACCTCACTTTGAGCTCAAAAACTCCAAAGGAGAAATGGAGGAGAATGATGCACGGGATGAAGAAGGAAAACCCTGTTTTGCTCTGTTTTCTCTACAGCTATCTAAAGTCATATAAATCCAAACCCAAATAACCTAAATGCCCCTAGGTCACTTAAGGTTTCTAAAATCATTCCAAGGGTAAAATTGGTACTTTCTACTTATCTTGTTAATCATAATTAACGCTTCCCAATTCCCGCTAATCTCAATATTCTCAACCACCAATAATTCATATCCAGTTACCCTATTATTCCCGGTAACGCTCTAATCATTAAAAACACCCCGAGACTCACCCTGAGCCCCGAGCTTAAGTCTGTTATGACCAAACCGATAAATTATACTTAAAGATCGTCTCATGCCGAACAACTCGAATCAATCCACATTATAATGTGGCCTCACAATATATCATTGACATGCAAACAAATATATACAATTATGCCATCAACGGGCCAAATTACCAAAACACCCCTGTAAACAAATGTATTTAACATCACATTATAATATAATTCATATAAACATGCATGAATTCATTTAATGGCATAATTAAACAGTTATGGCCCTCCCGGCCTACTAATCCAGCCAGTAAACCATATTAGGGAATCCGGGGCATTACATTTTACGTGGTTGGGGCGTTAAAGAGCCTTAGTCCATGAGTCAATTGTAATAAAACTTTTAGGAGCTTAAACAATGAAGTTTCCCTGAGTTTTGAGCAGAGTGTATACTTATAAGAGAAAAATCAAATCTTTTTCCCAGTGCACAACTGTTCATATTTATAGGCAGTTGAGAGCTTTGGGTTTGGGCCGGACTAATCTGGGCCCAATAAGGGTATAAACATTATTTTCTCACTAATGGAGGCTTAATATGTAACGACCCAAATTCACTAATTAGGCTTAAGGGCCTTGATTAGTGTGCCTGGAGGGCATAATGGGAATTATGTGTGATTTTAATGATTAAGATGCATGACTATGATTTAAAGCATGTTATATGACTATGTGTATTATGTTATGTGATAATTATGCTATGTGATTTGTACCACGTGGGTGTGGTGATATCAATGTGATGCACGTGCCGAGACGGTCCTAGAAAGCTAGATAGTGGTAACTGGTAAAATGGTAACTTGTGTAGCTGTTAGTAACTATAGAGAGTAACAGGTTTTGTTGGAAAAGTGGTAGAATTGTAAAGTAAGTAAAAGGACAAGAGTGCCCTTGAGGTTTAGTTAGAAAGGGATATTAGTGGAGGGATAAGGTAGTCTTTTGGCAGTGGTATAGATGGCTTTGGTTGAGGGAAACGGATATACACGATTCTTTTATGCTAAGTATAACTGAAATTAAGACTTGGAAGGCTAGAAAGATCAAGAAGGAAAGGGAGAATTGAGAACCTAGAAGGCAAGTGAAAGAGGAGTGGAGCTGTGTTCTTTGAGGCTAGTAAAGGGCTTAAGGGTGTGGAATCAAGCACATATCAAGGTCTACACTGAGGTAAGGATTTAATCCCTGTTTTGTTAAGTTCTGAATTTGGTTTTGGAAGGAATTGAAAGATAGCCATGGCTTGTTTTGCATGAAAATTCAGCTGGTTTGTCAAGGGGAAATTCAGTTCAAAGCTTGGATTGGAGGAAGCTCAAGTTGAATATCTGATTGAGGTAAGGGTATTAAATATGTTTGTAATCTCGTAGCTGTTATGGTTTAAGGATTTAGAGGTCTGGTTTGTGCTATTTTCAAGTTTTGGTTTAAGTGTTTGAATCTGAAACTTAAGTGTGAATTCTGAGAATAGTTGTGTAATTGAGTTAGATTATGATGTTTGTAGGTTGTTGAAAGGTTTATTTGAGGTTTTGAGTTGGTTTTGGGGCTTAGGTATGAGTTTGGGGTGATTTGGGTTTGGGAAAAACGCAAGGGGAAAACCCAGATTTTTGGGCTCGCGAAGGAGCGCCGCGGTGCGAGGCTGTATCTGGGCAGAGCAAGTTCTCTGACTTGCTGGGCGCCGCGACGCTAGGCCAATTTCAAAGCATGGGATTTTGCAATTTTGAGCCTTTGCTCCGGGGGTTCGGGGGATGTCTTTGGGGCATTGTTTTAGGGATTTGGGGGTTCCGAGAGTGTGGGATTGGTTCCGGGAAGTAGTTTTGGATTGATTAGTGACAAAGGATGTTTCATTTGTGTTGTGATTAGGTCTTTGGAGAGGCTCGGGGTAGAGGACCGTGCTCGCGGCTTCGAGGCATCGGAAACTAGTAAATTGAAAGGTAAGAAAACTGCACCCGGTTGTGTGATTGAAATGGGACTAAGTGCTCTTGGGAATTGTGTCGTGTCAATGTTGGTATTACGCCATGGGACATGTAAAAGCGGTCTAAGAGTACCGTACATGATATTAGCGCACAGGGCGCGGATTGGCCACTGGTAGCCAAGGACAATGGGATAACGGAGGGAGCAGCCTGAGGGCGCTAGCCCTAGTTATCATTTGTGAACTGTTTATGTTATGAATTGATATGCTTAGTATGCGGATTACTTGACCAAACTGATTGATGATATGGCTGAGTTTATGTGATGCAATGTGAGATGTTGTCTTGTCTGCTAATTGCTTATGCTCCGTTGTTGTTGTGTTTTCTTGCTGGGCCTTGGCTCACGGGTGCTACGTGGTGTAGGTAAAGGCAAAGGCAAGCTGGACCAAGCCTGAGGTGGAGAGCTCCGAGGTGGAATGTACATAGCCAGCGATTCAACCGCCACGGTCGAGGAGTGGACCAGGACAGGGATCACCTAACTGCTTGTTTTGCCTTAGTATGGCCGGTTGTTGTATATAAACCTTGAGTCTTTTGTAAACGGTCTTTGAACTTAATATTTTTGGGATCCCATGTAATAGATGATACTTTCTAATGAAAACGTGGCTTTTGAGACCAAAACACTTTTAACCCTAGTTCCTTTATAGTTTCAATAACACGATTTTATTTAAATGACTTGATTAGCAAGTCTGGCACTTTATAAACACACAGTGTAACGGTCTTGGTTATCCAGGGCGTTACATAATACAAATGATTTTAATAAATAAAAGGCATTAATCAGGGCCCACTGGGTCGCCTTGAGTGTAACCACGCTATAAGACTGACAATAGTACGCAGCTTCTGTCTGGTTCGCATGGGCTTCGAAGGAGATTCGAGGGACAGGATCCGTCAGAGTAATGGCTGTAACACCCTGGATGGCCAGGACCGCTACACTGTGTACTTCTAAAGTGCAAGACTTGCTAATCAAGTCATCAATTTAAAAATGTGTCATTAGTTTAAGTGTTCTAGGGTTAAAAGACATTTTGGTCTCAAAAGATACGTTTTATTAGTTATAAAAAGTTTACCATAGGGATCCCCAAAAGATCAGTGTTCAAAAGCTGGTTTACAAAACCCAACAGTTAAAAGTAAACATTAGCCATACTAAGGAAAAATACAAGGTTCTGGTCCTCTCGTCCCTGTAATCTCCTCAACCGTGGTGGCTGAGCGGCCTGTCATGTACATTCACCCTGCGGAGCTCTCTAGTCAAGGCTGATCGATCTTGCCTTTGCATTTACCTGCACCACGCAGCACCCGTGAGCCAAGGCCCAGCAAGAAAACAACATACACAACATATATAGCAATCTCAAACAGATATTCTAGCAAGCATGTTCAGTTACCAAATCCATAGCATATAAACACATTTCAAGGTACAAGCAACTTCAACCACACTTAGATTACTCAACAACCTCATCTATAGCCAAATACAGTATTCAATTTACACAAATGCTAGGGCCGACACCTTAGGCTGCACCCTCTGTTTAACCCACTGACTACGACCTGCTTAAACCGAGCTCAGTGCATAATAAGCTGTCCTCGGATACCAGTGTCCGAGCCGTGCCAATTGCACAAGTTAACCGTGGCTCGCTTAGGCCGTTGGCTACAATTTACATGGCATAATACCATTCTTTCAATCATTTATATTAGGGAGCCCTTAGTCCCGTTCAAATATTCAACCGGGTGTAGTTTTCTTACCTTTAGTCTGTACGTCTATTGAATTATGAGCAACGCCCCTCAAGCACGATCCGTTCCTGAGCCTAAGCCTTTATCACCTAGTCACAACCAAAGTATAGGGTTCCATTAATACTCGAATATAGGTTTCCGGTTACAAAACTAACTCCTGGGAATCCGAATTCCACCAAGCACGGTGGTGAAATCAATCCCGAGCATACTAGACCACTTTCCCGTGCCTAAAACCCTCAAAAGCTCACGCGTGCAACCAAGGGCTGTGGCCCTTGAAGCTTAGCCGCGACCCTAGCCTCAAAACAGAACCCATGCCATCCCAATCAAAACACGCGCCGCGGCCCTTGCTTTGGGCGCTGCGGCGCCCTCCCTTGGCCGAGCCTCCTTGGCCCTTTTTCATCCTAGGGCCGCAGCGCTCTTAAACAGAGCCGCGGCCCTTCCCTTCTAACCCAGAAAATCCACCATTTCAAGGCTTGAAACCTCTCCTTAAACCATCCCAAAACTCCCCAACTCACAACCAAACAATCCCAACTCTTTTGGCATGACTCAAACCACACAATTCCACAGAAAACTCAGCCTAACATACACTAAACTCTTCTTTCAAACTTCTGAAACTCAAAAGCTACAAACACTCAAACCAGCCATTCAAATCCAAATTAAAACCTTTAAATCATGGATTGAAGCTTACCTCTTCTGCTAAACCACTTCACCAAGCCAAAACCCAGCAAAATCCCCCAATTTCCTCCTCAATTCTGCCTTCAAATATGAAATCACAACTTCCTCAGTAACCCAACAAGAAAATCCAGAAGTTCTAATCACAGAAAAGGGAATTAATTGCTTACCTTAGCTCTGAGTTAGTTCTTGAGTATGCCCTAAGCGAAGCCTCCAAAATCCAGCTTAATCTCCCAATAACTTCCTCATATTTCTTTGTTTTCCTTGGAATCTTACTTAGCTTCCTTTCCTTTGTTTTTTCTTGCCTTGAGAGTGAAAGTGAGAGTAACCAGAATGTCGGTCTAATTTTCTGAAAGCTTCCTGAGTTGTCTTACCCATTAAGTTAATCCCACGGTTCGGGGTGCCGGAATTGTCCCCGAGGCCAAAACGGTAAAATCCCTCAATATTCCCGCCTAGACATCCTAACCTCAAATATATCTCCATATATTTATTTGCATGACCCGATAGTCCAAACCGCTACCCGATACCTAAAATACCCCTGACTTGTCCAAAGTCATATCTTGTGTCCTGTTGTGACTTTCCCCGCTATCTGACCCTAGGATCGTCTTGAGTTGCACTCTATGAACCTGGCCACATAATAATGTGGTTCTCACATATATCACATCAATATTCGTATTATCACATATGCACACATTTAAATCAATAATATTCACTCTAATCCCAATTATGCCCTCCCGGCACACTAATCAAGGCCCTTAAGCCTTATTAGCGAATTTGGGTCGTTACAACTATCCCCTCCTAATGAGAATTTCGTCCTCGAAATTTACCTGAATAACTCGGGATACTGGTCCCGCATCGCTGTCTCCAGCTCCCAGGTCGCTTCCTCGACCTTGCTATTCCTCCATAATACTTTCACTAACGGAATTGTCTTATTCCATAAAACTTTGTCCTTCCGATCCAAAATTTGAACTGGTCGCTCCTCATAGGAAAAATCTGTTTGCAACTCTAAGTCCTCGTACTTCAACACATGCGTCGCATCAGAAACATACTTCCGCAACATAGAGACATGGAACACATTACGAACTCCTGATAGCGACGGTGGCAAGGCCAGCCTATAAGCCACTTGCCCAACCCTCTCTAGGATCTCAAAGGGTCCAACTAACCGAGGGCTCAACTTGCCCTTCACTCCAAACCTCCTTACACCCCTCAATGGTGAAACTCGCAGAAACACGTGGTCCCCAACCTGGAACTCCACGTTCCTATGCTTAGGATCAACATAGCTTTTCTGTCTACTCTGCAAGGCAAGCATCCTAGCTCGAATCTTTTCAATGGTCTCATTAGTCTTTTGAACCATATCTGGCCCCAAATACCTTCTCTCACCCATCTCATCCCAGTGAATGGGCGATCTACACTTCCTCCCATATAACATCTCATAAGGAGCCACTCCAATCGTGGACTGATAACTGTTGTTATATGAAAAATCAATCAATGGGAGATACTTACTCCACGAACCCTCGAAGTCAATCACACATGCCCTAAGCATGTCCTTCAATACCTGAATCGTCCTCTCAGACTATCCATCAGTCTGAGGATGAAAAGCTGTGCTAAACTTCAGCTGAGTCCCCATGGCTCTCTGCAGAGCTCCCCAGAACTTAGAGGTAAAGATAGGGTCTCGATCAGATACAATAGACTTTGGAACCCCATGGAGAGGAACTATCTCCCTCACATACAGCTCTGCATACTACTCCACTATAAAAGTCGACCTCACTGGTAGAAAATGAGCTGACTTGGTGTATCTATCCACTATCACCCACACCGAGTCATGAAGTCCAACTGTCCTGGGTAATCCTCCCACAAAATCCATCGTAATATCCTCCCATTTCCACTCTGGGATACCCAAAGGCTGAAGCAGTCCCGCTGGTCGCTGATGCTCAGCCTTAACCTGCTGACATGTCAAACACCTGGACACATACTCAACTACATCCTTCTTCATCCCGGGCCACCAATATAATGTCTGTAGATCCTGATACATCTTCGTGGTACCCGGATGAAGTGAGTATGGCATAGTGTGAGACTCATCCAATATCTCATGCCTAATCCCCTCATCTGCCAGAACACATATCCGTCCCTGATATCAGAGCAAACCTGTCTCAGAAACTGAATAATCCTTAGCTGTCCCCGCTAAGGCATGCTGCTTAGCTTCCTGCAACTGCACATCTGCCAACTGACCCTCCTTGACCCACTCTAACAGGGTTGACTGCAAGGTGATATTGGCTAACTGGCTTACCACTACTTCTATCTTTGCCCTGACCATCTCATCAGCCAATTCTCTCAAGATCTGAGTAAAACTATACAACTGTCCTTGGCCCCTCCGGCTCAATGCATCTGCCACCACGTTGGCTTTCCCAGGGTGGTAAAGGATATCGTAATCATAATCCTTAACCAACTCTAACCAACGTCTCTGCCTCATATTCAGATCCTTTTGAGTAAAGAAATACTTCAGACTCTTATGGTCAGTGTATATCTCGCACTTTTCCAAGTGAGTTTATTTTTTGTCAGCAAGGACGAATAATACAGCTTATCAGTATTCAGATCTCTATGTGAGAGAGATAGTGCGCCTTCATGGAATTCAAGGGCTATCTTATCAGATGAAGACTCTATTATTACTTACAGGTCTTGGAAGGGTTAAGGAAGGCGATGATTATATAGATGGAATTCAGTATAGTTCATTATTCTCAGACTGATGGTAAATCAGAGAGAGAAAGAGAGATATCCAGTATTGGACAGGTACCTTATGAGATGAGGTATGTTTGAGAATGCATATCACCCGTTCATTGGAATGAGATGGGTGAAGTGTTGATTCTGGATCCTGAGGTGGTTCAGGGGACCATTGAGTTTATTAGAGGTTGGAGCTTGGATGGTCACTTCTCAGAGTAAATGGAAAAGTTTTACTGAATTGGAAAGTAGGAACATGGAGTTCCAAGTAGAAGATTGTATCTTCCTTAAAGTATCACCATGGATAGGGGTGAGGAGATAAAGGCAAGTTGAGCCCTAGATAATTTTAAACAGTTTGAATCCTAGATTATTTTGACAGTTTGAGTCCTGGATAGGACTAGTCAGGTTGACTTTGGATCAGCCTTATCTTTGGCACTGTCAGTTGTATACAGTGTGTTATGTATTTCCGTGCTGAGGACATGGGTTGAAAGAAACTCATGAGTTGAGTTATGAGAATCTGGGGATTTGAGGCTAAGTTATCCTGTAAGGAATTGCCAAACCAGATATGAGACAGAAAGAATAAGGTTCAAAGGAACAAAGTGTACCTTGAGTTAAGGTAAGGTTACAAAAACAGTGAGGTTGAGGGAACGACCTGGGAAACTGGAATCAGTTGTGCGGATTTCTTATTCCGGATTGTTCAGATAAATTTCGAGGAAGAAATTTCTATAAGGAGGGGATCGTTGTAATGCCCCCAAATGTCCTAATAAGGTTTAGGACCTTGATTAGGAGGCCGGGAGGGCCATAATTGATTTATTGTGTTATTAAATGATTATATGCATGTTTAGGTGTATTAAATATGCATGTGAACCCATTTTTGAGTAATTGGGTGATTTTCATATTTTGGCCATTTCGGGCATATTTGACATATATGTGATATGTGTGTGGTACTTTATTATTATTTGGTTATGCCAGGGTTACTCAGTACTAGACGATCCTAGGAGGTAAGCTAGTGGCAAAGTCACAACGGGATTTATTCTTGACTTGGAGTGAGTCAAGGGGTATTTAGAGCATTACTGGGTTATTGGGTAATGAGAATCAATATTTGATGATAAATTGGGAGTTAGTAAGATCAGGGGGAAATTCTGAAGGTTTTGACTATTTTTCCCCCGGGAGCGTTTTCGGGACCCCGAGTGTTAGGATTTGTTTGAGGCTACTTAAGCTTAAAGTAACCTTTTAAGAAACAAAAAGAACGTTCAGTAAGTTCTCTCTCCCTCTAAGTTCCATTTTCGTCTCCCGATCGCATTTTTGAAGGAAACTTGAGTTGTAGGACTCAGATTCAAGTGAGGATCAAGGCATAGTGATCCTAGGAAAGATTAGAAGCTTATTAGCCGGAGTATTTAGTTTGGAAACAACTCAATTGGAGGTAATTCAAGTTTTAAGTTCTAAGTTTTTTAAAGTTCTTAAGCTTGAATTGGATTTTGTGTTTTGATGAGTTTTTGAATGATTTGAGACTTGGGTTTTAATGATTTTGGATCATGGGAATGTTTGGGAACTTTGATTTTGGGATTTGGAGATGTTTGGAAGGTTTTAAAATGGTAAAAATGGGATTTTTTGGCTAGTTCGCGGTTGGGTCGTGGACCTGTTCTAGGGCGTCGCGGCCCAAGCTTGAAGAAGGAGGAGGAGGCTCTTCCAGGGGGGCGGGCTGCGGTATGGTGCATGGAGGGTCGCGGCCCTTAAGGGAAAAATTGCCATAATTGTGTTTTTATCATGGGAACTTAACTCTAAGGGCTTGGGATCGATCCTACTACCTAGTTGAGTGGGATTTGAAGTCCCGGAGGCTTGGGTTGGGTTTGGAAGTATTTATTTACTCATTTTGATGAGGTTTTATATTATGGTTGTGACCAGGTTATCACTAGGGGCTTGGAATCAGGATTGTGCTTGTGGCTCATTTATTGATAACCTGTGCTTGGACCAAAGGTAAGAAAACTTACACCCCCATGTGTGACATGCATGATTATTCTTGATGCATGTTGGATGTTTAAATGTGATGCATGTGATGCACGAGAAACATATGATTAGAGCATGCCATGAATATTGAATATGCGATTGATTAGAGCTTGAGTCTCTGTGTTTATGTATGATCTTAATTATGCTAGCAATTGTTAAGTAAGCATGTTGAATGCCCTGTATTTGGATATTTGTTATATGATATATGCCTGGTAGCATTGCTTACTTGTGTGTGGCACTGACTAACTAGTCAGAATCGGCACTGGTCACGTATTACTGAACTAAGAGTCAGAAACGACATAAGCATCATGAGTACAGAGCCGATAAAAGATTAGATCTAATCGATATCAGCGTTGAATGACTCAATGAGCATTAATGTTGGACCGACCCGAAGGTCGATGAAAATTATAAGCGCTTGTCTAGTCTAAGACTAGTTACTCAGAGCTAGGGCCAAAGGCCTAGGTGACTGTTTTGTCACATGGCTGAGGGAGCAGAATCCCATGTTAGTGACTTGATAATTAGTCACTCATTTAAAGGTATAGACTTCCTGTTAGTGACTTGATAATTAGTCACTCGTTTAAAGGTACAGACCCCCTGTTAGTGACTTGTTGATCAGTCACTCATTCATTGTTTGAACTTATTTGCCTGCTTGAATAGGGCAGTATTTGCTAGGCATGCGACTTATGATTTAATGACATGTTATTGCTGTTCAAGAGCACATTGAGTTTTTTTGCTGGGCTTCGGCTCACGAGTGCTATGTGGTGCATGTAAAGGCAAAAGAAAGCTGGACCATCCTTGAGTTGGAGAGCTTAGGTAGCGATGTGTACATATGCAGCTGCTCGTCCGCCACGACCGAGGGTTGAAAGAGGAACTTGGGTTAAACCCTGTTTTGCCGCTTAGATCGGCTGGTAGTAAATATTTTCTTGTAATATACCTTTAAATTATATTTTTGGGATCCCAATGTTTACAGTAAATGTTCTAATGAAACGTTATATCTTAACCAAAAATTTTAATCCCTAAACCGCTAATCATACATAGTTACACGATTATGGCCAAATGACTCGATTAGCGAGTTTAGCACTATTTAAAAGGCACACCGTAATGGTCCCTGGAGTTTAGGGCCGTGTACCTTTTGCCTTCCTTTAGGCGATTTCTAGGGATTCAGGGTTGTCGGCCCAAGCATAAGCCAACCACTTGGGACCCCAAAAATATTCTTGAGACTTGAACGGTCCTTAGGCTCTTTTCTGAACCTTCAGAATTTTGCTTAGGCTCACTGGGTCGGCCCCCTATACCCCCTATATAGAATTTTGCTCCTAATTTCTTCATTTTTACTTTTTAGTTCATGAACGTGCCCCCAGCCGTTGGGTTCATTATGCTCATTTACTAACTTTAATCTTTTTTTTTTCTTCTGTTGCAGATGTCCAGCTCCTCTTCATGAGACAAGTCAGTAGGTGAGCATAATCCCCAAGAGTTTTTGGAAAGGTTGAAAAGGATTCTCCCTCGCTCCGCATTATACTTATTCAGTGAGGAAGATTTCTTAAAGATGTACGGTCCAATGGCAAGAGTGAAACAGACAACCCAGCAACCCTCTGAATATGATCCTTAGATTGCCAGGCATATCACTCAGGGCCCTTCTCAGATTACTTCTCAGGACAGTACACCCCAAGGCTGCCAAGGTACCCAAGGCACACCTCAGCAGAGTCACTCTTCTCAGTGGGATAGGTCAGGTCAACGAGAACCATTGCAGCCCTCTTCTTCTCGGCAAGATTATAAAAAGGGCTCACGTCACCATACTGCTCATCCTCAGGAGCGTCCCATTAATAGACTCCGTCCTAAGGTAGTTTTCCTTCCTTCCAAGAGCAAAACAGTCTCGCTAGCTGAGTAGCAGAAAAAGAGACGACAGAAGGAATTCCATCTATCAGATTCTGGGGCCACCTTCGCCGGTGAGATCATATGGAAACCGGTTGAGAAGCCTCGTGTAACGACCCAAATCCACTATTAAGGCTTAAGGGCCTTGATTAGCGTGCCAGGAGGGCATGATGGGATTTATGTGTGATTTTAATGATTTAAATGCATGGTTATGATTTAAAGCATGTTATATGACTATTTGTTTATCTGAGATGCATGACTATGTATGTTAGTATGCATGTAGGCCCGGATCGTGTTAGAAGGGCATAATTGTAATTTTGGCCATGATTGGGCATAACTGTATTGATATGTGTTGATTGTTGAGGCCATAGTGGTATGTGGATGTATCTGTGCTTTGTGACTCGAGGCGATCCCAGTGAGCAGGCTAGCAGAAAGTGTTGACAGGAATTTATACCCAGCTCGGGGCGAGCCTGGGGGTACGAACAGGAATTCAGAGAAATAGATTGAGATTTATTTTGATGATGGGGGATAATTATTTGGTGATTTATCAGGTATTGGGAAGCAACGGGAAAATATTAGAGACACTTGAGGATTAGCGGGAATTGGGTGAATGACTAAAATGGCCCTACTTGAACAAAAGGATTTAGAATTTGTAGGGAGGGCGTTTTGGTCATTTGGATTTTGGAGATAGGTTTTTTTTATATAAGGCTTTATAGAGAGAGGGAATGCTGAAAGAAAAAGAAAAGAAAGAAGAAGAAAAGAGAGAAAACAGGGGGGGTTTTCTCAAGGAACGGTTTGTGCGTTCTTGCACCGTTCCTCTCCGTTTTTCTTGGGGAAAAGCTCGGTGGAGAGCTAGGATAGGCTGGGCATCAAGAATCTTAAGGTTATACTTGAAGATTTGGCAAGGATTAGCAAGAACACATCAACTTTTGAGGTAAGTTTTAGAGATTTCAGTTTTAAGGGTTTTTGATGGTTTGAGCTGTGTTTTGAGCTGAGTTGATGGGAATTTTAGGGAATTTCTGGGCAAGCCTTGATGAGGAACAAGCTAAGGAGGTCTAGGGTTGAATCAAGGTCGAAATTTGCATCAATGGTAAGAATTCTAAGCCTTTAACTTTGTTGTTGACTGAATTTCTGAGTTTAGGGTTGAGCATGGTAGATTTTGAGTTTTGGGTTGCTTGAGCTTGGGATTGAGTTCTTGGGATGCTTGGGATGAGTGTGAGGTGTTTATAAGCTTGATTTTGGGTTTGGAAAAGGTTTGGGGAAGTTTGGTTGGAAGAAATCGAAAAATGCGATTTTGGGATTTCTGGGCTGCAACTAGCGCTACAGCGCTAGTCAGTGGGCGCTGTAGCGCTAGTCCCTGTTTCAGGGGGGTGCATTCTGCTTGTAGCGCTACAGCTCCCTCTTTAAAGCGCTATAGCGCTGCACTGTTCACAGAGAGGAATTTTTGAGTTTTGATGTTGGATTTTGACCTAGGGTTCGGGGCTTGTTTCCGCCACTTTGTTTTGGGGATTTGGGACTTCCCGGGGGGCTCGGGATTGGTCCTGAGGCTAGGTATTCGGACTTGGGGTTCGGTGTTGACTTTGACCTATGTTTGTGCCTAGGTGTGCGCTAAGGCTCGTGTGGGATCGTGCTCAAGGAGTCAGGTGATCTAAGCTATTGATTGGAAAGGTAAGAAAACTATAACACCCGTAGGATAGGGCGTGGGCCCATAGTGTGATTGCCGGGCATGGCCCTATATTGCATGTTGCATGATGAGATGATTGCAGGGCATGGCCCAGATAGTGTTGTGTGCAAATGTTTAACCTTAAATGAATCGTGATGTGTGTGAATGATTATTTCGAATGTACTATATGTGTGATTATGATGAAATGAACGGCAAGGGCCGAGTACGGCGTAGGCCGGGGCGGTCGTGGGCCGAAAGTAACACCTAGCACATGGGATGCTATAATCAGGGCAGGGCCCGGTGGATTCATGTGTTATGCTATAATCAGGGCGGGGCCCGGTGGATACATGTGTTTGCTTAGTCTAATGGTTGACTTGTTTATTTGTGGATTATCTGTTATGATAAAACTGTATACATTGCATATGTTATGTTCTGCATGAGTTTTCTTGCTGGGCTTCGGCTCACGGGTGCTCTGTGTTGCAGGTAAGGGCAATGACTGAGTCAACCAACCATGAGTACGGAGAGCGTGAAGCGACGTGTACATGTTTGGCCTGCCCGACTGCTTTGGTTGGGGGTTTATTCGAAAATGGCTGTAATAATCTATGATTTTATGATTTCTTAACTGTAACCTTATTTCAAGATGTAATTAGTTTTCAAACCTTATTTTGGGATCCCAAATGTTAAATAATAGAAGTTTTAATGAAATGACGCATTTTCAAAGATTACAGCCTTAACTTTTAATTAGTCACACTTTTGTTTCAAAACCTCGGTTAGCGAGTCCATTGCACACTGTTTTGTCTTAAAAACTCACTTAGTAACGGCTCTAAGGAAGTAGGGCGTTACACCTCGCCCTGCTGATTATGAGGTTGTTTTGTTCAACGGGGTGGCCTCTGACATGACTGAAGAGAAGGTAAAGATTTTGAGGAAGACCTTTGACCTCTCCAGCGTGTCCATCATTATCCCTGGTCCAGATGACAGAGCTAAGGACCCCCCTCTAGGTATGTTCGCTTGGACACGTTCTGCCATTAGGTCTGGGGCCCTACTTCATCTTCATCCGTACTTCCGAAGTATAGCAGACTATATTGGTATTAGTCCTTGTCAACTGGCTCCTAATGCGATCTTGGCCTTGTCTGCATTGTACATCATCTATCACCACAGAAAATGGGCTGCTCCAGTGCCTCACAAGATCTACTACCTATTGGACCTGAAGACAAACCCTTCTCAGCGCAACTCGGGGTATTTCCACTTCCACCATTATTTAAGCGAGGGAACCAACACTTTCTTGGAAGATATCTCTGGAAATAGCCAGGAATTTAGATATGCTGACAACTATTTCATTACCAAGGACCCAGAGGCCAACTTCTCCAAGTTTAAGCACGTTGGGCCCTTTTATAGACCACTCCTGACCCAGGCTATGACTGTTAGGGCCAAGGCACTGATTTCCATGACCCCTGAGGAGAAGAATGTCAAAATCCTTGTTACTCTGGAGAACCTTAGGAAGGTGGGGCGGGGCAGTTTCCTCCTACCATATTAGACGTTCCAGATGACGATGGTTCCAAGCCCGTGATAGCCATAGACTCCCCGGGACACATTCATATCGAGGAGGTATCCTCTTCGCCAGTATTAGCCAGACATGAGGGTGATGAGGTGGGTGTATCTGCTGCGTACTCATTGCTTGCTTCAGACGACTTTGATGAGGCTGCATTCGAACTCGAATCACATTCAGAAGGTTCGACACTTTATCACTTTTATTTTATGGTTCATCGGTACTTAATATCCTTCTAACATTTGATCCTCTTTTGCAGGCTCAGAAATGTTTGGTTTTGTCTATACCCAGCAGAGGTTGACTCCCACCGAGGCCAGTCCTTCTATTCGAGTGGCAAAAAGGGCCAGGGTTGAGGCTGAGTCGGTCATGGAGGTTCCTCTTGAGGTGTCTCCTCTGACTTCTTTAGCATCTAGTCCAATTCTTTTGGCGTCTAGCCCTGTCGCAGAGGTAGAACCATCGTTGTCTACACCAATTCCTCCCACTTTCAATGATGCGGGTGCTTCTTGCTCTGCGCCCGCTCCTTTATCTGAGCCACATTAGTCTGCTATACGGAACTTAAGCACCCTCATGGACCGAGCATCGCATCTGAAGCAAACAACAATAGCCTTTAATAGGATCAAGAATGAGGACCTGAGCACCATTCTCACGAAATCACTCTTAGACATTTAGAGTGTGAGTCCTTTATAGTTTCCTTCTTGTCTATTTCACTTGTGTTCTGACGTTTATCTAACACTTGTATGTTTTTTGCAGGCATTGATGCTGGTCTCTCATGTCCATGATAGGTCTGTAGAGTGTACTTCTACGCTCTCCAACCTTCGTTCTGAGCTTGAGGTCGTCCGCCAAGATGTACTGGACCTTAGGCGCATTCTTGGCCAAGAGATGCTGACATTGCCTCAAAGGATGAAGAAATCAACACCCTCCGCAGTACCGTGGAGCTCAAACAGAAGGAAGTGACCGAATTTACTCTCAGGATAACTTAGATGGAGGGGGAACATGTCGATCAGCTCCAACAGTCTGAAGTGGAGAAAGATAAGCTGATTGCCGATATGGACCAATTACGGTAGGATTCTCTTGTCGAGAAGGAGCAAGAGCTCAAAGCTGCTTGGGATAAGGCTCGAGAGGAGTATTCAGAGGCAACATCCTCTTGCTTCTATTTGGTCTGGAAGTCCAAAAAAGATCTGAACTTGGATTTCCTTCCCGAGAAGACGCGAGCGAAAGAGCTCAGGTAGTGTCTGGCTCGTGAGGCTGCCGAGGCTCAAGGTAGTCTTTCAGATGATACTCCTCACCCTAGTTAATCTTCTTGATCAGTTATTCTATTTTTCCTTTCATGCCATTAGTGGGGCACCTTGTACTTGACAATTTTTACATATGACATTTTATGCCTTTGTGCCTTTTTGTTATGAGTACTCAGTGTATTGATTGAAATTTTTTATTTCCAATGCTTACTAAGTATATCAACTCACAACCCTCATTGGTTCAGGTATCAGTAAACTCTGAACACATGTATTTTGCGTGCCATACTAACCTTACTTTTTTTTTACGTTTTTCATGCTAACAACCACGGTAATGTGAGTAGTATAGTACTTCACCAAGTACCATGAACAAAATGGTCAGGTCGACCACCCCATGGGTGATAGGCCAACCACCCTATAGGGTTGACAGATTGGCCGACCATCCTATAAGGGACATGGTTAGGAGTTTCCGTACCAATGCCTTTTTTTTTTGTTTTTTGCATTTTCGGAACATATGTTGAACAAATATCCTAGAAAAACTTGAGCTTGCTTAGTACTTAAGGTGACGCTCTCATTGCTCGTGTATAACCTAATCGGTATGTACTATATGCCCCCCAAGTGATCATGGATTTAAAAGCCTTGGTCACTTGCTACTTGACCATGCCTTGCTTCGAGCATTTAGACACATAGTACTATCCTTTTCATCCAATGATGCAAGCACCAAATACTTGTCCCTCATTGGTAGTCGGGTGATGGTTTCATCCTCAATAGTAATGATACCTATACACATATGCAGATTGTGTAGCAAGTATCGATCATGATCTACGTCATCTCTTGTGTACTCGTGATAATGATTGTAGACAGAAATGTCTAAGTTGGACCGATCGGGTCTAGATGGGCTAATCGAGCCGTAACGAGTCTTAGATCAAATTATCGATCAGTCCCTCAAGGAACAAATTCGGTTATGATCTGATAATCGTGACTAGTCCTTGGACCAGTTTTTTTTTTTTATCGTATAGGTCGATAGGTTCCTCAAGAACCAAGATCGAACGTGATCAAATAGTTGGCGACAAGGTCCTTGGATTAGTCTCTTGTTTGGATAGTATGGGTCAATATGCTCCTCAAGAACCAAGATCAAACATGATCCATTAATTTGGCGACTAGGTCCTCGGACCGTCTCTCGTTTGGATTGTATGGGTCGATAGGTCCCTCAAGGACCAAAATCGAACATGATCCAATATTTTGGCGACAAGGTCCTAGGACCTGTCTCTTGTTTGGATCTTATGGGTTGATAGGTCCTTCAAGGACCAAAATCGAACATGATCAAATATTTGGGCGACAAGGTTCTAGGACCTATCTTTTGTTTGGATCTTATGGGCCGATAGGTCCCTCAAGGACCAAAATCGAACATGATCAAATATTTGGGCAACAAGGTTCTAGGACCTGTTTCTTGTTTGGATCTTATGGGCCGATAGGTCCCTCAAGGACTAAAATCGAATATGATCCAATATTTGGGCGACAAGGTTCTAGGAACTGTCTTTTGTTTGGATCTTATGGGTCGATAGGTCCCTCAAGGACCAAAATCGAACATGATCCAATACTTGGGCGAAAAGGTTCTAGGACCTATCTCTTGTTTGGATCTTATGGGCCGATAGGTCCCTCAAGGACCAAAATCGAACATGATCCAATATTTGGGCAACAAGGTTCCAGGACCTATCTCTTGATTAGATCTTATGGGCCGATAGGTCCCTCAAGGACCAAAATCGAACATGATCCAATATTTGGGTGACAAGGTTCTTGGACATGTCTCTTGTTTGGATCTTATGGGCCGATAGGTCCCTCAAGGACCAAAATCGAACATGATCCAATATTTGGGCGACAAGGTTCTAGGACCTGTCTCTTGTTTGGATCTTATGGGCCGATAGGTCCCTCAAGGACCAGAATCGAACATGATCGAATATTTGGGCGACAAGGTCCTAGGACTTGTCTCTTATTGAAAGAAATTTAAAGAACTATAGTGTGGACGCTCAATATTCCGCATCCATATAAGATCCCGTGAAGGCCCATCATCCTTTGACGGCAACTTCGGATCAACTCGCGATGCATGAGGTCCCAGCCCCGTCACCATGGCCTCGCTCGGCCGTACCCCAGGCGCGAAGCCCTCCTTGCGCGCGCACCACCTGGCGTCGCTCGGCCACTGCGCGCGCATCTCCATGGCCTCGCTCGGCCGTGCCCCAGGCGCGAGGCCCTCCTTGCGCGCGCACCACCTGGCGTCGCTCGGCCACCGCGCGCACGTCTCCCTGGCGTCGCTCGGCCACCGCGCGCGCATCTCCATGGCGTCGCTCGGCCATACCTCAGTGCTCGTGGTCCCAGAGTGGCCTCGCCCACGCCCACGGAGGGGCCTCGCCAAATAGGCCCCGTGGTGGCCTCGCCCATGCCCACGGAGGGGCCTCGCCCAATAGGCCCTGTGGTGGCCTCGCCCATACCCACGGAGGGGCCTCGCCCAATAGGCCCCGTGGTGGCCTCGCCCATGCCCACGGAGGGGCCTCGCCCAATAGGCCCCGTGGTGGCCTCGCCCATGCCCACGGAGGGGCCTCGCCAAATAGGCCCCGTGGTGGCCTCGCCCATGCCCACGGAGGGGCCTCGCCAAATAGGCCCCGTGGTGGCCTCGCCCATGCCCACGGAGGGGCCTCGCCAAATAGGCCCCGTGGTGGCCTCGCCCATACCCACGGAGGGGCCTCGCTCAAGAGGCACCGTGGTGGCCTTGCCCATGCCCACGGACGGGCCTCGCCAAATAGGCCCCGTGGTGGCCTCGCCCATGCCCATGGAGGGGCCTCGCCAAATAGGCCCCGTGGTGGCCTCGCCCATGCCCACGGAGGGGCCTCGCCCAATAGGCCCCGTGGTGGCCTCGCCCATGCCCACGGAGGGGCCTCGCCCAATAGGACCCGTGGTGGCCTCGCCCATGCCCACGGAGGGGCCTCACCAAATAGGCCCCGTGGTGGCCTCGCCCATGGCCTCATGGGGGCCACATCCATAGCACACTCAGCCTCGTGAGCAGCCAAGAGAGCCACGCCATCAATAAGCCTTCCAAGGGTCCCATTCCTTACACCTAGAGACCCCTATGCTTTGAGGCTCTAGTACGAGTCGAATGGGACATACTTGTACGAACAAGTACTGAGCACGGACACCAGTACCAGTGGGACTGCTGGGGTAAGAGTTATGGCCCGTACATCTACGGCCAAGGGTTAGAGTCGACACCACTACCACCTGCGCCACTACGCCTGCCGCCACTCATCAGACATGGGTACAAACAAGTAGTGGAGACATCCTCCTGACACCTGCTCCCGTACTGATGTACGACCACAACCTCTGAAGCCACTCCCCTGACATAGTACTTATGTAGCATTTGGTTTCCTGGACCACCATGTACCTAAGGCCATTAGAGCCTACTATAAAATGAACTGGAACACCACCTGAAAGGGGGTTGGAAATTTTACTGTAGTAAAGGCTTGAGTGTGAATGAAAGACTGAATTCTCCATTATTGTTCTATCATTGTTCTTGAGTGATTGTTTAAGTTTCTATAGCTTTTCCATTAGAGATCTTGATTTGATAATTTTTCCAACTCAACTTAGTTGACGAGTTCTCACCATCAACATATAGAAACTTTAGAAATTAAATTCATTCGTTGATGTACGCCCTGGTTTTCCCACGGCCTGTTAGCAAGCTGAGATACGACCTAATCATGAAATACGGCCTAATCATGTCTACCACGTGGACATCCCCAAGACCGGAGCTGCCATCGAAAGATCCTACCTCCTCAGCTCGAGGTAACATAAGGGTTCGCCAAGATTAGACTGAGTTTGGACTTTGAAGGCCTCAGGTCGAGGGAAGCATCCAGCTCGTGGTACGAGCTAGAGTTGGAGGCTGTGACCTTTTATAAAGTCAACCACGCAAGGTAAACGTGCATATATCAGACATAACGTGTCTGATACATCCCTGACTTCTCGGACACGCAGCATGAACGTGCGCATTCTGGCCCCCACGACTGGGTTGGGTCGTGCGGCCCATTATCCCCCTTACCTATTGATTAGACCACACTTCATGTGTCAGGTTTTAGGATTTAATCATTAATGTCACAGAGTTGACATGATTGGTAAGAAGGTCACGGGATGACCTTCTTACCAACTCCCAGGTGCCCTCTCCTATAAATATGGAGACCCTGGGAGTTGCAAAGGGTTGGATTCTATTGTGTAGGAAATATCCTATAAAAAGAATACCAAGCTGTAGACGCTCAAATTTCACCTAAGGTCTGGCCTGGCCTTGAGTGGGTACCGCCTAAGCCTCAAGGGTCTCATGACGCGCAGCCATCAGTGACCCGCATCCAAGTGCCCACGCGAGGCTCCGCCTCGCGCCCTTATGCGCGCACCCATCTGCCCACGCAAGGCCCCGCCTCGCGTCCTTATACGCGCACCCGAGTGCCCCCGTGAGCCCTCGCCTCGCCATAGGCCGAAGTGACCAAGTGGCCCCGCCTCGCCATAGGCGCAGGAGGCCTCGCCTCGTAGGGCGAAATGGCCTCGCCTTGCCATAGGCCAAAGTGATCAAGTGGCCTCGCTGGAACCTCTCGGCGTCGCGCCCATGGCCTCGCCAAGTA
This sequence comes from Humulus lupulus, assembly GCF_963169125.1. Taxonomy (NCBI): domain Eukaryota; kingdom Viridiplantae; phylum Streptophyta; class Magnoliopsida; order Rosales; family Cannabaceae; genus Humulus; species Humulus lupulus. Next base: position 84,117,258 of record NC_084796.1, on the reverse strand, counting down.
GGGCCTCGCCAAGTAGGGCCTCGCATGGCCTCACCAAGTAGGGCCTCGCATGGCCTCGCCAAGTAGGGTCTCGCCTGGCCTCGCCGAGTACGGCCTCGCAAGACCTCGCCAAGTAGGGCCTCGCATGGCCTCGTCACGCATGGCCTCGCCAAGTAGGGCCTCGCGTAGCCTCGCCCAGTATGGCCTCGCATGGCCTTGCCAAGTATGGCCCCGCACAGCCTTGCCACGCATGGCCTCGCCAAGTAGGGCCTCGCATGGCCTCGTCACGCATGGCCTCGCCCAAGCATGGCCTCGCGTGGCCTCATAAGAGGAGAGGGGCCTCGTGAGCAGCTAGGGAGCCGAGTCACCAAGGAGGTCGCAAGGAGGGCGTCTCGCCACGCATCCTTAGACGTCCGCCAAGGCCACATGCCTATCAATCGTACTCATGAGTGACCTCGGGAGGCTTCAGGCATCTCGTGCCAAGGATCCAAGATCTCCACCTCACGCCGGGACCATAACACATACCCAAGGTCCCATTCCTTACACCTTGAGACCCCTATGCTTAGAGGCTCCAGTACGAGTCGAATGGGACACATTTGTATGACCTAGTACTGAGTACGGATACCAGTGCCAGTGAGACTGCTGGGGTAAGAGTCATGGTCCGTACATCTACGGCCATAGGTCAGAGCCGACACCACTACCTCCTGCGCCACTACGCTTGCCACCACTCATCAGACATGGGTACAGACAAGTAGTGGAGGCATTCTTCTGACACCTGCTCCTGTGCTGGATGTACGGCCACAACCTCTGAAGCCACTCCCCTGACATAGTACTTATGTACCCTATGGTCTCCTGGACCACTATGTACCTAAGGCCATTAGAGCCTACTATAAAATGGACTCTAAGACTACCTGAAAGGGGGTTAGAAATTTTACTGTATCAGAGGCTTGAGTGTGAATGAAAGACTGAATTCTCCATTATTGTTCTATCATTGTTCTTGAGTTATTGTTCAAGCTTTTACAGCTTTCCGATTAGTGATCTTGATTTGATAATTTTTCCAACTCAACTTAGTTGACGAGTTCTCACCGTCAACAGTTTGGCGCCGTCTGTGGGAACGTTAGTTTCAAGCTACTGTTCCACCATTGTTTCCGGAAAGAAGAAGATGCCAAGACGCTCAAAGCGACTGAGGGAGCCACGGGAGGTAGAGGTTCACCTGAACGGAGACCAGCTGAAGGCCTCCATGAAGGACGCTCCTCCACCCAGAGACGTGGAGCCCCCGAAAGACCCTGAGGTTCACGGAGGTGATAGGGTGGCCTCGTCACCAGCCGCTCCACCTGGAGGAAGTCCTCCAAGAGCACCACCGGTAAACGCTGACGAGTTCCCTCCTCCAAAACCACCGCAGGCACCGAACTCTGGCCAGCAAGACCCGGGCCCTTCTGCCCGTAGGCATGATAAGCACCCCCGGGTCCACTCCGTGAGCTCGAGTTTGAAATCCCGGTTTTACGAAGAGGAAATACGTGAGCTCCACCGTAAGAACCAAAGGTTGGAAACCACCTTGGAAAACATGCAAGAGGTCCTGAACGGCCTGCTGCAGGGTAAGTCAAGCGTAACCTTGCCTAAGAGGAAGGAGAAGGGAAAGGATGGGGTGGAGACCACTGTACAGGTAGATGATGGGAGAACCCGACATTCAACCAGTAACACCCCCCGAACGAAGCAACGTGATCACCCCGAACCGCCTAAGCAGGCCCAGAAGCCAGCGCCGAGGACCAACGCTGCCCCTCGCAATGAGGACTCGGTCACCTCTAAAAGAGCACCCTCAGACTTGCGGGAGGAGCTCAATAAGAAGAGGGCAGGCAAAGGGACCATGCCCCCTGTGGCGCCTCGAGGAGGCAAGGGAAAGGCGGATCTTAGCCCGTCCGCTTTAAGGGACACTCTCAGCAAGAGGAGGCAGGACCTAGACACGGAGATGAGGAGCCTGCGGAGCAAGATCGTCACCGCGTCAGGCGGCTAGGCCTTTGAGGAGGACTTCGACCATGAGTCGCCCTTTGTGAGGGAAATTCAGGCAATCCGACTCCCTGCCAATTTTAAGGAGCCCAATATGACCCCTTACGAAGGGAACACAGATCCGCAATACCACCTGGATGCGTTTAATGATCTGATGAAATTGAGGGGGATCGGAAGTGGTGCCAGGTGCCATTGCTTCGCTGTTACTCTGAAAGGACCCGCCTACAAATGGTTCAAAAGACTAAGGCCGGGGTCCATCAGGTCTTGGCAGCAGTTTTCTGACGAATTCCTCCAACAGCACCATGCCGTGCGGGACTACACGATGCCAGGTACCAGCCTGGCCAACGTGAAGCAAGGGGAGAATGAGAGCCTGAAGAGCTACATTCACCGGTTCAATATGGAGGCCGCAAAAGTGGGGAGCCTAATGCGCCGAGAGTTAAAAATGGCCATTACCGCTGGAGTGCTCCCAGGAAGCAAGTTGTGGGACAACATGTTGAAGAGGGAAGTCACTGACTTAGATGACTTCTAGGAGAGAGCGCAGAAGTACATCCGTGTGGAGGATGGCCACGCAAACCTAAAGGCGGGGAAGGAGCAGCCCCACGCGAAGCCCCTAACTAACGACGGATCGAATGTAGCGAAGAAGAAAAGGACATACGATGGGTCAAGAGATGACCAGCAAAGGAAAACCAAACGAGGGGGTGATCATAGGCAAGCGGCTTATACTTACTATACGAACCTCACAGATACCAGGGAGCATATTTACATCACCAACAAAGATCGAGTGCCCTTCAAAAAGCCCCCACCAATGAGAAAGGATCGGTCCAAAAGGGACCCCAGTAGATACTGCCAATACCACAAGGACATCGGACACACCACGGCAGAGTGTATCCATCTGAAGGAGGAAATTGAGGAGCTCATCCGCTGGGGACACCTGGGCCGCTATGTCAGGAGAGAAAGGCAAAGGCCAGAGGACGAGCCCGCGGCACCCCAGGCACAAGAGTGAGCCCCAGAAATACAGGGGGAGGTCCGAACCATTTTTGGAGGCCCAGGGTTTGGGGGAGACTCTAGGAAGGGGCGAGATAGATATGCAAGAGAGGCTCGGCGAAGTCCGCCTCCCTGCGTCATGAGTTTAGATCAGCGACCCCCAAAAAGTTTCAAGGGTGAAAACGACTCGATAACGTTCACTGAGGAGGACGCACGGGGGGTACACTTTCCCCACAATGATCCGCTGGTGCTGACAGTTCAATTGGAAAATATGCGTGTGCATCGAGTCCTAGTGGACAACGGGAGCTCGGTAGACATCATATATCGCCCTGCTATGGAAAAGATGGGACTGGGCATTCGTCATCTGAAGCCCTACCAGTCGTCCCTATACGGATTCACAGGGGACTCAGTGCAACCCCTTGGAATGATCGAATTGATACTTACCATGGGGGAGCAACCCCGACAGACCACAGTTATGTCTAACTTTGTTGTAGTAGATTGTGCATCAGCTTTCAACGCGGTATTGGGGAGAATTGAAAGCCATAACTTCAATATATCACTTGGTTGTCAAGTTCCTAACTCCAGGAGGGGTCGCTAGTATGAAGGGGGAACAGAAGGAGGCGAGGGAGTGCTACAACACCTCACTCCGCGCGCCTGCGAAACCGCGGGAGCCAATGGCCATGGTGATACATGAGGCGCTATGTATTCCCACGGGGGGTCCGCAGGAGCTGGACCCTCGAGTCGTGGATGAGTCAAGAGCAGAACCAGTAGAAGAAGTAGAGGAGGTTACGGTGACGGAGGAACCCCTAAGGAAATTGAAGATAGGGAGAAGCCTGCAAGGTGACGTGAAGGAGGAGTTGATGAAATTTTTGAAAGATAATCTAGACGTGTTTGCATGGAGTCATGAGGACATGGTGGGCATAGACCCCAGTGTGATGTGCCACCACCTGAATATCTCCCCAGAAGCAAGGCCCGTCAGGCAAAAGAGGCGGGTGCTAGACCCAACAAGATACGCAGCATTGAAGGAGGAGGTTGACAAGCTGAAGGCCAACGGGTTCATCCGTGAGTCTTTCTACCCTGTGTGGGTATCGAACCTAGTACTCGTGCCGAAGCCGAATGGGAAATGGAGAACTTGCGTCGATTTCACGAACTTGAATAAAGCTTGTCCTAAGGACAGCTTCCCACTTCCCAGGATAGATCAGCTAGTAGATGCGATGGCAGGACATGAGTTACTGAGTTTCATGGACGCCTACTCAGGATACAACCAAATCCCAATGAACCCGGCAGATGAAGAGGACACGTCATTCATCACAGACAAAGGGCTCTACTGTTACAAGGTGATGCCCTTCGGGCTCAAAAACACGGGAGCCACCTATCAGAGGTTGGTGAATAAAATGTTCGCCAACCAGATAGGAAGGAATATGGAGGTGTATGTGGATGACATGTTAGTGAAGACCAAAGAAGCAGCAGAGCTCAACAAAGACCTTGGTGAGATGTTTGACACGCTCAGGAAATACCGGATGAAGTTGAATCTAGTCAAGTGCACCTTCGGGGTATCCTCAGGAAAATTCTTGGGCTTCATGGTCAATTCCAGAGGCATCGAGGCCAATCCTGGCAAGATAAGGGCACTAATAGAGATGAGCCCGCCAAAGAATAAGAAGGAGGTGCAGTGCCTAACGGGAAGGGTGGCGGCCCTTAATAGGTTTATCTCAAGGTCCACCGACAAGTGCCTCCCATTCTTTGACATCCTCAAAGGGAGCAAAAAGTTCGCTTGGGATGAAAAATGTGAGGAAGCATTTGTCAAGCTGAAAGAGCATCTGGGGAAGCCACCCCTGTTGGCAAAGCCAGAGAAGGGTGAGAAGCTGTACCTGTACTTGGCAGTGTCTGAGCATGCCATCAGCGCAGCCTTGGTTAAAGGAGAGAAGAAGCAGCAACAACCCGTATACTATATCAGCAAGCGTTTGGTAGACGCGGAGAACTGGTATCCGGAGATCGAAAAATTGGCCTATGCATTAGTAGTGGCTTCGAGAAAGTTGAGGCCTTACTTTCATACACATACAATTGAAGTCCTAATAGATAGTCCTTTGAGGCAGGTCTTGCATAAACCTGAGACCTCAGGAAGGTTGATGAAATGGTCGATCGAGCTGAGTCAATTTGACATTGTATACACCCCAAGGGCTTCCATCAATAGACAGGTGCTGGCAGATTTTATAGTAGAGCTCACCCATCAGCTGAATGAAGGAAGGAATGAAGAAGGGGAGCAGCCTGTTATGGAGGAAGAGCTAGGAGGTTTAGAGGAGTGGAGTTTGCATGTTGATGGGGCGTCGAATGAAGGAGGATCAGGAGCAGGCATCATGATGACTGGGCTCGAGGGACACAGAATGTATTGCGCAATCTGATTTGGGTTTGAGGCCTCCAATAATGAGGCAGAGTACGAAGCGCTCCTAGCTGGCCTGCGTTTAGCCCAGGAACTGAGACTGACGCGCCTTCATATCTTCAGTGACTCTCAATTGGTAGTATGCCAAGTAAAGGGGGAGTACCAGGCGAGGGGACCCAAGATGGCAGCCTACTTGGAGAAGGTGAAGGGCTATCTGGGACGGTTGGTGGCATATAACATAGAGCAAATCCCCAGAGAAAAGAATACCCATGCTGATGCACTCGCAAAGCTGGCGTCTACCAAGGATGGTGATATCTTGGAGTCAATACCCGTGGAGTACTTACCCAAGCCCAGCATCGAAGGCGCCGACGTGCACATGATTAGTGTCCCAAGGAAGTTATGGACCGAGCCAATCAAGAGGTACCTGGAAGAAGGAACCTTGCCTGCAGACAAAAACGAGTCCCGGAGGTTGGTGTACAGAGCCGCAAGATACACCCTGGTAGATGGGGTCCTTTACAAAAGAGGATTCTCAATGCCACTGCTGCGGTGTGTAGAAGAAGAGGAAGCGCTGAAAGTGTTACAAGAGATACATGAGGGAGAGTGCGGCAACCACGAGAGCGGACCCTCCACAGCCAGGAAGGCCATGAGACAAGGATACTACTGGTCCTCCATGGAGAGAGATGCGCATGACTTTGCCACGAAATGCGACAAATGCTAGAGGCACGCCAACTACCCTCGGAGACCCCCAAATGAACTGACCAGCATGACCAGCCCCTGGCCCTTCGCTATCTGGGGGATAGACTTGATCGGCGCTCTTCCTACAGGCAGGGGTGGAGCGAAATACGCGGTGGTGGTAGTGGACTATTTCACTAAGTGGGTAGAAGCAGAACCCCTTGTGAAGATAACCGCCAAGCACATCACCTCTTTCGTCAACAAATCCATTGTTTGTAGATATGGAGTTCCCTACAAAATTATTTCTGACAATGGTACCCAGTTCGAGGGGGAAGCTTTCCATGAATATTGTAGGGAAATGGGCATAAGGAGGAGTTTCTCCGCGGTTGTGCACCCCCAGGCCAATGGATAAGTGGAGGCCATAAACAGGGTCCTTAAGAAGAACTTGAAGACAAAGCTAGAGAAAATGAAGGGAGCCTGGGTAGATGAGCTACCAAATGTGCTGTGGGCTTACAGAACCACCCCACGCACAACTACTGAGGAGTCCCCATTCTCCTTGGCCTATGGGTGCGAGGCCGTGCTCCCGGTTGAGGTGCGAGTTGAGTCCCACAGGGTACAGGCATATGGAGACGAGGCCAACCGTGTAGCCTTGGCCGAAAGCTTAGACATGCTTGAAGAGAAGAGAAAAAAAGCACAAATGAGGGTGGCGGTATACCAGCAGCGCGCCGCAAGGTACTACAATTCGAGGGTGCGAGAGAGAACTTTTAGAGTTGGCGACTTGGTGCTAAGGAAGGTACTCCCGAACACACGAGACCCAGGCGCAGGAGTGCTGGGGGCGAATTGGGAGGGGCCCTACCAGGTTGCTCAGTGCGTACCCCCGAACACTTACAAGCTGGCACGCATGGACGACACCATCATACCCCGAGCATTGAACGCGGAGCACCTGAGGAAGTACTACCAATAAGGCGCCCACGTCCGATGGTAAAAGAACAAGTGTTGCACACTGTCTTGATGTGATAGGGAGAAATCAAAGAGGTTACTTATATAGCCTCCTGAGTAGGTGTGAGTCTTTTTATTTTTGTTTTCTACAAAAACCTTATATGTACCATTGCAACTATCTGTATGAGACTGTTTATTATGAATGTGACGATTGAAACTGCATGTTATGGGAGAAACTGCTTGCAACCTCTTGTGTTATTTTCCTTCGCTACATGGGCATCAGCCAAAGTGTCTGCCGAAATAAATTTCACCAGACACTTGGGGGGCAGGATAGGAGCCGACAGCATGCGCCTAGAAAAGGGAACCTAAAAAGGGCCCTCTAACGAAGGGTCCTAAAAAGGACCCCCAGCCCTTCTAAAAAGGAGGCCCCTAAAAGGGACCCTCTACCAAGAGGACCCCTAGCCCTTCTAAAAAGGAGGCCCCTAAAAAAAAAAAGGGACCCTCTACCAAGGGGATCCTAAAAAGGGCCCTCCATCAGGAGGAAGTGACCCAAAAACAAAGGGATCCCCTATACTAGGGCCTTAAACGAAGTCCTCACAAGGCATCCCTTGGGATCACAAGGATTAGCTACCCTTGTGAACACCAAGGGAGGCCATAGGGACTTACAAAAAAATATATGGTGACGATAATAATAATAAGCCTAGAGCGGCCACCAAGCCACCTAGCCAAAAAGGGTCCCAAAGGAGACCCTTGCAAAAATAGTACTATGAATAACGACGAGAAGGACGTTTTTCGCAAAGAAATAATAAGCGCGCGCAAGAAAAACATAAAAGGATAACTAGGACCCAAGGGGTCAAAATATCCTTATAGAAGCAACCAAGAGGCACCAAAAGAGGTCTCAGTGAACCCTCTCGTATGGGCTCCAAAGGACCTCCAGCCTGGTAAGTAAAAGAGGGGAACCAACCAAACCCCATCATGCAGGCTTAAAAGGGCCTCAAATGCAGTAGAACAAGAAATAATCAGCAACACATGTATTTATACATTAGAAAAAAGAGTTCTTAAGATAGTACAAGAGTTACCAAAAGAAAAGTAGCAGTGATAATGATATTACAAAGTTAAAAGTAAAAAAAAAAAAAAAGCAAGACTACTTCAAGGCCTCCTATGGTGGGCACTCCACAAGGCCGCTCGGGCAATGGCCTGTTCGCCAAAAGAGGAGAAGTCGAAGTTGGGATCCTGCCTCCACACATTGTAAAGAGCACGATCTATAGACCTGCGCTCGGTGGTGATCCTCTCCGCCTCCAAGGAAGCCCTCTCCGCCTCCCAGGAAGCCCTCGCCGCCTCCAAGGAAGCCCTCTCCGCCTCTAAGGAAGCGTTCCTCTCCTGCGCTGACTGTAGTTCGGCCCTAAGGGCCTCGACTTCGGTCTCCAGTTGAGTAACCCTCTCCTGCGACGCAGCCGCAGTGGCCTTGGCCCCCTGGAGCTCGCGCTCCAAGCGTCTAGCCTTGCCCTTTAGCTCCTTGATCTCGACCTTCGCTTTCTCCTTCTTTGAGAGCAAGTTGGCAGACTTAGTCCGGGCCTTGGACAACTTGACCTTGGTCTCGTTAAGCTCATTTTCGAGCTCCTGGGCCCGAGCTATAAGACAGTCCCTCTCAGCAGTAGATGCGGAGAGGGTGCTAGACGTGTCGGCATATCGAAGAGACACAGTGTAGATCTGCACAAAAAAGTCAATGACGTCAGCAATAAGTAACAAAAATAAAAACACATGTACATCTATACATAATACTAATCAACGCAAGGTACAAGAACTCACCCAGGCCGCGGCGCTCCTTAGGGTGTCCCCAAGGTCTGGTTGAGTCACATTCCCAAGACCCCTCCAGTCAGAGACAGGGAGGCCCGAGGCAATTTGAATATAACGCTGCGCATAAGATGAGGCCATCCTAGTCACCCAAGGCTCCGCCTCCATACTAGGAGCATCTCGTTGGACAGGGACGGACGACCCGCTCGCCGAAGCAGAAGGGGGCATAGGGAAGGAGAAAAACTGAGACCATGGTAGATTAGAGGGGGCCTCTGCAAGGTTGATGAAATCATCCCCCGGTGAGCCAATATCATGAGGGACCTGAAGGAAGGCATCACAGCCATCAAGGCCAGGGGGAGTGTAACATCCCGCTGCGGCTTGCGGGTCCAGAGATTGAAAGGCCATGTCCTGGTCATGGGAGCCATAGGGGGGGCATCCTCCGGGGAACAGGGGGCGCTAATGAGATCCACCACATTCGAGGGGGGCATCCTCCATCTCCTCCTCGGCCTCACCATCGTGTAGGGACGGCTCAGCCGGCATAGCCATAGCCTTCTTAGACCCGGTAAATGACCACAGGAGCTTGGGGTCAGAGACAGGGGACAGCTGGTGGCGGTTGAGGTTCGCCACAGTAAATAGGACCGCCGCCTTCTTCAGGGCGGAGTCTGCATTAATGAGGTTGTTTATGGCCTCCGCCTCCGGCCCAATGACCGAAGGATCAGCAAATTGCCCTGCATGATCCACGCCAATGTCAGTACAAGCAAGAGTACGAAACAATAAGTTCTAATAAGAAGAAAAGAAAGACCAGGGTACTTACTAGGGCCGCCGCGAAAGTCTTCACGAACAGAGAGAGGACCCTCTACCCAGAAAAAGTCTTGTTTCCAAGGCCCTGTGTTGGACACTGAGCCCTTTATCAAGGGGAGCTCGTTGTTGGCCTTCTGCAGGTAGTAAAAGCCCTTGGACTTGTGCACTGCCATGAGGTTATACAAGGAATGCACCTCTTGCACCGTCGGGGCGCGTTTGACGTTTCCCTTGAACCAAATTAAAAGGCAACTTAAAGTCAACCAACTGTTGGGTGACAGTTGAAGAGGGGCCAAGTCGAAGTAGTTGAGAACCACCACGAAAAACGGGTGCAAAGGAATGGTGCCACCCGCCTTCAAAATCTGCTCACTCAAAGCCACAAAACCCTTCTCAGGGCGGTCGGCCCGGCAGGCCTCCTGAGGAGCATATAGGGCGTATTCTGGAGCAACACGGTAGTGCTTCACGATCTCCTTCAATTTGTTCGGAGACACATGTGACACTAGACTGGACGCCAGTAGAGGGGCGTCGTCCTCTTCCTGGACGAACACCTGTCTGCGTGCTTTCGGCATATCTGCAAAATCAAAAGAAAGATGTGAGGAAGAGGCAGAACACTTAACCCTCCATTTCTTCTTCCTAGCAAGAGTTTTCCATCGAGGGAGCGATGGCGGAAGCACTAAGCTAGGATAAATTGAGACTAGGGGCTGGGGAGAGGAGCTAGCAGCCCCACGACCGTCATCAGGCGAGAAGGGAGTGGGAGGTTCTGGTGGAAGGTGTCTGTAACGACCCAAATTCACTAATAAGGCTTAAGGGCCTTGACTAGTGTGCCGGGAGGGCATGATGGGAATTATGTGTGATTATTATGATTAAGATGTATGATTATGATTTTAAGCATGTTATATGACTATGTGAATTATGTTATGTGATAATTATGATGTGTGAATTGTACCGCGTGGGTGCTGTGATACCAACGTGATGCACGTGCCGAGACGGTCCTAGGAACTAGATAATGGTAACTGGTGATTTGGTAACCTGCGTAACTGTTAGTAACCATAGAGAGTAACAGGTTTTATGGGGAAAGTGGTAGAATTGCAAAGCTGGTGAAAAGACAAGTATGGCCTTGAGGTTTAGTTAGGAAGGGGTATTAGTGGAAGGGTAGAACAGTCATTTGGTAGGATAAATGATCATTAGCTGAAGGGAAAATATTATATACGTATAACACTTGGAGAATGAGTTTATGCTGAAATTGGGGACCTAGAGGAAGAGCAAACCTAAGAAGAAGAAGAAGGGAGAAACTGAATTTAGCTTTTGGAAGAAGAATTTAAGGGTGATTGAAGTTGTCAAGCAAGGTTAGATCAAGAATACTCAGAGGTAAGATTTTGATTATGATAGATCCAAGTTTTAAGTCTGTAATTTTAGATAATGAATGTGAATTGAGGCAAGTTGGTGGCTGGTTTTATGTAATTTCATAATTGGGAAATCAAGGGGGAAGGAGGTTTAGAGCTGGAGGGTGGACTCATCATTCAAGGTAAGGTCTTTGTGTGTTTATTAGGCTTGTTTCTGTTAAGGTATAGGGAGTTTGGAGTGTGGTTTGTGTTTGAGTTCAAGCTGTTCTTAATTTTCTGGTTTGGGTTGTTAAGTGTGAAATTCAAGAGTGAATTTTAGGATTGAAGGTGTGAGTGAGCTTTGGCATGACGTTTTGGGTTGTTGTGAGGTTTATTAAGGGTTTAGAGTTGGTTTTGGGACTTAGGATGGAGTTTGGGGTGATTTGGAGAGGTTGGAGCTCGGGAAAATGCGAAGGAAAAACCCAGAATTCTGGGCTGCGAAGGCGTGCCGCGGCACGGGTTTTGTGTGCCGCGGCTTGGAGTCTCTGACTGATGGGTGCCGCGGCACAAGGAAGTGGTGCCGCGGCACAAGGCTAATTTCAGAGTGTTACTTTTGGCAATTTTTGGCCTTTGCTCCGGGGGTTCGGGGGGATGTCTCCGGGGTATTGTTCTAAGGTTTTGGGGGTTCCGAGAGTGTGGGTTAGGTTCCGGGAAGGTAGTCTTGGATTGGTTAATGACAAAGAATATTATATTTGTGTTGTGGTTAGGACTTTGGAGAGGCTTGGAGTAGAGGACCGTGCTTGTGGCTACGTGGCATCGGAAACCAGTGAATTGAAAGGTAAGAAAACTGCACCCGAATGTATGATTGTGATGGGACTAAGTGCTCCCGAGAGTTGTATTGTGTCATCGTTGGTATTATGCCAAGGGACACGTATAAGCGGTCTAAGAGTACCGTTCATGATTTTAGCGCACGGGGCGCGAATTGGCCATTGAAAGCCAGAAACAGTAGGTTAACAGAGGGAGCAGCCTGTGAGCGCTAGCCCTGGTTAACATCTGTGTTTTATGTATTTTGAGCTGAGATGCTTAGTATGTGGTACACTTGAATGATGATATACTTGAATTTATGAGATGCTATATGAGTAATTGACTTGATTGCTAGTTGTTCATGCTCTGTTATTGCTGTGTTTTCTTGCTGGGCCTTGGCTCACGGGTGCTTCGTGGTGCAGGTAAGGGCAAGGGCAAGCTGGACCAGGCCTGAGGTGGAGAGCTCCGAGGTGAAATGTACATAGCCAGCCGTTCGATCACCATGGTCGAGGAGTGTGTCAGGACAGAGATTACCTAACTGCTCATTTTGCCTTAGCATGGCCAGTCAATGTATCTGCACTCTATAAATTTTGTAAATGGTTTTTAAACTGTCAATTTTGGGATCCCATGTACATAAACAACGTTTAGTAATGAAAATGTACCTTTTGAGACCGAAACACTTTTAACCTTAGTTCGTCTACTATTTCAGTGACACGCTTTTACTTTAATGACTTGATTAGCAAGTCTGGCACTTTATAAACACACAGTGTAACGGTCTTGGCTATCCTGGGCGTTACAGTGTCCCTCCATAAATTCTAACTCCCACCGCAATTCAAAAAGGGTCGTCCTAAGACGTGCTATATGGTTACTAAGGTTTGGGGGTGAAGGTCCTCGATCTCCTCTCGACACCGAGTCAATTTCACTCTCCACCACCCAAATTTTACGCCTAAGTTCGGCCATGCACTCAAGGTGGCGGATGCGGGCTTGCCTTAAGGAGTCATAGTCCTGGTGAGGGTTGTCCTCAGGGGACTCTGAGTCTGAGGACAGGTCAATAAACTCAGCCCTTGGGGGTATGTCGGACGGGCCGTCACTGGCCATGAAACCACGTCCCAACAGCAAAAAGGGTCTCACGTATAAACGAGGGGAAGGCTACAAAACACAAAGGAATAGGCTTAATACCTCTAGATGCAAACGCCCTAAATGGCCTACTATAGGATATAAAAAAAAAAACAAAGAGGAGGGGCGTGCATATGGTCAAACTCACTACAAGCTCAGACTAATGTACCCCATCCCAAGTACTGCTAGTTTGGACCCGATAAAAAAAATATATATATAAAAGGGAGAAGGAAAGAAAATATACCTCAAGCGATTAAGAGAGCGAAGTTGGGGTCCAAAGGAGGTCGGGGAGCGAAAAGCACCAAAGAGTCAAAAATGCGCGTCTGCAAGAATGAACCAGAAAGATGTGTTAGTCATAAAATAGACACACCATAAAACTAGCTCATATAAAAAAAAATGAATGAAATGAAGTGAAAAAAAAAAAAAAAAATGAAACTGTGGAAAAAATGGGGTTGTGGAGGATTGAACTCTTGCCTCTTGAAAAAAGAAGGGTTCTCCAAACCACTAAGCCAAGGAAGTAAGGTGAAAATATTAGGCCATGCATGAAGGCCTATTTATAAGAATCAAGGTGAATAGTCTACAAGAGCACCTATAGGTCCTCTCCTAGACTGGGGGGCAAGTGTAGACGCTCAAATTTCACCTAAGGTCTGGCCTGGCCTTGAGTGGGTACCGCCTAAGCCTCAAGGGTCTCATGATGCGCAGCCATCAGTGACCCGCATCCAAGTGCCCACGCGAGGCTCTGCCTCGCGCCCTTATGCGCGCACCCATCTGCCCACGCGAGGCCCCGCCTCGCGTCCTTATGCGCGCACCCGAGTGCCCCCTGAGCCCTCGCCTCGCCATAGGCCGAAGTGACCAAGTGGCCTCGCCTCGCCATAGGCCGAAGTGACCAAGTGGCCTCGCCTCGCCATAGGCCGAAGTGACCAAGTGGCCCCGCCTCGCCATAGGCCCAGGTGGTCTCACCTCGTAGGCCGAAATGGCCTCGCCTTGCCATAGGCTGAAGTGATCAAGTGGCCTCGCTGGAACCTCTCGGGGTCGCGCCCATGGCCTCGCCAAGTAGGGCCTCGCGTAGCCTCACCAAGTGGGGCCTCGCATGGCCTCGCCAAGTAGGGCCTCGCATGGCCTCGCCAAGTAGGGCCTCGCCTGGCCTCACCAAGTATGGCCTCGCACGGCCTCGCCATGCATGGCCTCGCCAAGTAGGGCCTCGCATGGCCTCGTCAAGCACGGCCTCACCAAGTATGGCCTCGTCACGAATGGCCTCGCCAAGTAGGGCCTCGCGTAGCCTCGCCCAGTATGGCCTCGCATGGCCTCGCCAAGTATGGCCCCGCACGGCCTCGCCAAGTAGGGCCTCGCATGGCCTCGCCGAGTAGGGCCTCGCATGGCCTTGTCACACATGGCCTCTCCCAAGCATGGCCTCGTGTGGCCTCATAAGAGGAGAGGGGCCTCGTGAGCAGCTAGGGAGCTGAGTCACCAAGGAGGTCGCAAGGAGGGCGTCTCGCCACGCATCCTTAGACGTCCGCCAAGGCCACATGCCTATCAACCGGACTCATGAGTGACCTCGGGAGGCTTCAAGCATCTCGTACCAAGGATCCAAGATCTCCACCTCACACCGAGACCATAACACATACCCAAGGTCCCATTCCTTACACCTTGAGACCCCTATGCTTAGAGGCTCCAGTACGAGTCGAATGGGACACATTTGTACGACCTAGTACTGAGTACGGATACCAGTGCTAGTGAGACTGCTGGGGTAAGAGTCATGGTCCGTACGTCTACGACCATAGGTCAGAGCCGACACCACTACCTCCTGCGCCACTACGCCTGCCACCACTCATCAGACATGGGTACAGACAAGTAGTGGAGGCATTCTCCTGACACCTGCTCCTGTGCTGGATGTACGACCACAACCTCTGAAGCCACTCCTCTGACATAGTACTTATGTACCCTATGGTCTCCTGGACCACTATGTACCTAAGGCCATTAGAGCCTACTATAAAATGGCCTCTAAGACCACCTGAAAGGGGGTTAGAAATTTTACTGTAGCAGAGGCTTGAGTGTGAATGAAAGACTGAATTCTCCATTATTGTTCTATCATTGTTCTTGAGTTATTGTTCAAGCTTTTACAACTTTCCGATTAATGATCTTGATTTGATAATTTTTCCAACTCAACTTATTTGACGAGTTCTCACCGTCAACACAAGCATATAGCAATAATATTGACTGGTGGAGTAGAAGGATTTTAACCTTTGAACCACCTAAAACGTAATTGTGTCACCAGCCCATTTCTAAAAAGATCATTCATCTATTTCGGTTCAACATAAGCACTAATCCCTTCCTCTTATTTTCTTAATTACCTGTTGGCGAAGAATCGCGTCAACAGTTTGGTGCTTTCATTGAGAGCAAGTTAGATTGGTGCTGTCACAAACATCCACTATGGTGACCACTCGATCCAGACAAGGTAACGAGACGGAACAACATGATGGGCAGGAGGCTCATCATATCGCCATCCCCGATGAACAAATTCCTGAGGTCCAACAACGGCTGGGCAAACAACCGGTGGGCCAAGATGACACTGGAAGTTCGGCGCCCCGGCCGCCTAATCCAAACCTGGATTTTTACACTGCGGTGGAGATAGAAAACGCTCAGCTGAGGAGCCAACTAGCGAAAGCTAATCAGCAGATCAAGGATGTGTTGGCCCGACTACCCCCTCTTACAACCGATGCTAACGTCGGAAAGAGGCAAGGCGGGACTCATAAGTCCCGCCGGGGTAGTTGGTCCTAGCCTAGCCGCTCGGACAGACCTCCGACAGCCAACTCTATTCCCTCGTCGCACCGTCAAGAGGCAAACTTCGAAGAAATGCCTATATCCGAACAATAGTACAGTCGTTCTGTCTGAACTTTAACTCCCAGCTCCCAACCAGCCTCGAGCGCGCCCAGGAGAGTTCGAGGAAATTCCAGAAGGAGATCCGGGGAGGGCTCACAGCATCGGCCCGTCCCCACCAGCCGTCCTGCGCCTCGTCCAGATCGCCAAGCGCGGGACCCACAGGTTGGCAGGGCCGCGAGGCCCCCACCTAACTTGATCCGCCCTGATGGAACTAGGATCGCATTTCCGGTCAGGCATCCTCCCTCACCAATAAGATATCCGTCTCCACCTCGGCCCATCCAAGATATCCCAGCTTATGGAAGCAGTAGGAAAAACCCGCCGTCCGTGGGACCTTCCCGACGTAGCGGGGCGCCGAGAGGGAGCCCGGATCCTCACCCCCAAAGGCGGACTCCGAGCTTTTCTAACGGGAGCTACTGGACCGGCAGTCGCCAAAGCGACCTCTCTGGCGGAGACCTACGTCAGCGTTTAAGCTCGGCACAAAGTCCTCAAACCACCCAGGGGGGCAACCTGTGAGATTGCCTTAACTCTCATAGAGG
This sequence comes from Humulus lupulus, assembly GCF_963169125.1. Lineage (NCBI taxonomy): Eukaryota > Viridiplantae > Streptophyta > Magnoliopsida > Rosales > Cannabaceae > Humulus > Humulus lupulus. The sequence continues at coordinate 84,101,053 of NC_084796.1, read as the reverse complement.
AGAGCCAGTAGGAGGCGGCAGCCATGCTCGCTCAGGGGGGGACCTGTCCAAAGTACGTAACGGCGGGAATGCCCCAAATAACCTATCTCAAGATAGGAGGGGCAATAGCCCACCAAATATGTACAATGGATCCGGAGCTGTTGAGTAGCCCCAGAATAACCAAGGAAATCAGGACAAAACCCTCGAGCACCTGGCTCAGATGGAGGAGCTGATGAGGAAGCTCCTATCGGAGAAAGGGAAAGATGAATATGATTCGGGGGACGAGATGGAGCTCTTCGCCCCTAGCATAGCCACAACAGCTTACCCTCCCGGTTTCCATATGCCGCACCTGTCCAAATTCAATGGAGACGGAGATCCGTCGGATCATCTGGGGATGTTCAACACCCTGATGATGGCCCACAACATTAGCCCCGAGCTGAGGTGTCTGATATTTCCCTCCACACTGACTGAACTAGCCAGGCAGTGGTTCAAGCAAAGAAAAAGACAATCAATCAGCTCCTGGAAGACTTTCTCTGCTTACTTCAAAAGGGCATTCTGAGCCTCCCAGGCTGCCCGCGTCAAGGCCGATTATCTGGCTAACATGAGGCAGCAGCCCGACAAACCTCTGAAGACTTACCTGGGCAGGTTCGCGAGCATCACTGCTCGGGCCAGAGACGCGGATGACAACTCCAAGCTCATGGCCTTGAGGACTGGGATCCTCGTCGGAGGGGGACTCTGGAAAGATATACAAATGAAGGGAGTGAGCTCGATGAACAAGTTCCTAAATAGGGCCCAGGAATGGATCAACTTGGAGGACGCCAAAGCCTCAGCTGCAGGGACCAACCAGGTCCCTGAGCAGCCCGCTGGAGTAGGGACGGAGGTCGCGACAGCGACCCAAAACGTCACACAGAACAACCAGCTCGGTGGATGCAAAAGAAAGGGGAACGGCGAAGGTAGCCAGCACGGCCCAAAGAAGAATAAGTCCGTAGACAATTTTAAGCCCGTCTAAGCGACTTATACAGAGCTCACCCACTCTAGGGAGGACATCTTCCTAGTTAACTCTACTCGCCTCCTCTGGAAAAGGCCGGAGCCGTTGAAGCACTAAAAGGGGAAGAGAGACACCTCTAAGTTTTGCCGTTTTCACAACGTTGTTGGCCACAATACCGATGATTGTAGGCATTTGAAAGATGAGATCGAGACTCTCATCCCAGCAGGCCCCTTGGGCCAGTATGCGCAGAATATGGTTCCAGCAAGTTGACCTGCTCCGAAAGTCCCGGTCAGTCAGCCCGGGTCTCGGGTAGATCAGGACGCCCTCCTCCCGTGATAGGAGGAGAGATATCCACAATAGCTGGAGGTCCGCATATGGCTGGCACGGGCAGGGGTGCCCAAAAGAGGTACGTAAATTAACTCAAGGTGCATAATGGAGTATAATTTGTCTCGGAACAGCGTCTGCCAAGGTAGCAGCGATTGGAGAGGCCACCGATCATTTTTACGGAAGAAGATGCGGGCCATGTCCAGCTCCCTCACAATGACCCTCTTGTCGTTGCAATTCAGCTCGCTAATCGGAGAGTTAGGAGGGTGCTGATCGACAATGGGAGTTCGGTAAACCTTCTATTCCGGTCCACATTGGAGAAGATGGGTTTGACTGTCGCCGAGCTGAAGGCGACCTCCATGATGCTATATGGTTTTTCAGGAGAAGGATCAGCGGTTATAGGGACTATCGAGCTAGTGATCATCCTAGGAGAAGGACCTCAGACAGTCTCCAAACTCCTCGAATTCGTGGTCATCGACTGCTCCGCTGCGTACAACGCAATTTTGGGACGACCCACGCTCATAGCTTTTGAGGTCGTCACTTCCATTCGCCACCTCGTCATGAAATTCCCCACTTCCATGGGAATATGCACTGTCTGTGGCGATCAGCTCGCTGCCAAGGAATGCTACAGCATTTCCATGAAGGGAAAATCAAAACCCGGGCAGCTAGCAATGGCCATCCAGCGTGGAGGAGAGGATTCTCAGGAACCTTTAGCTGATCCTGAGATTGAAAAACCTCAGAGCGCCGAGGGGGAAAATATCGTCTTAAGTGAGGATATTGACCCCTGAATAGGCGAGGACAGGTCCGAGCTTCAGGCTATTGAGGAGCTCGAGGAAGTAAACATCGATCCGCAGAACCCTTCACGGATGGTCAAGCTCGGGAAAAAATTCTGTAGCAAGAGGAAGGCGGAGCTGACTAAATTTCTGCAGGACAACCTGGATGTGTTAGCATGGTCCCACGAGGATATGGTGGGAATTAACCCGAGTGTCATCATGCACACCCTTCATCTGGATAAAAGCGTTCCTGCAAAGTCCCAGAAGCAAAGGCTCCTTGGAACAACCCGGGCTGAGGCCTTAGAGGAAGAAGTAGCCCGGCTCAAGAAATGCGGCTTTATTCATGAAGCCAAGTTTCCGATTTGGGTCGCCAATCCCGTGCTGGTCCCGAAGCCCAACGGGAAATGGCGGACCTGCATCGACTTCTCCGACCTGAATAAAGCCTGCCCCAAGGATTGTTTTCCATTGCCAAGGATTGACCAATTGGTGGATGCCACGGCGGGACACGAGCTCATGTCCTTTATGGACGCGTACTCAGGCTACAATCAGATCACCATGAATCCGGTGGACCAGGAGCACACCAGCTTCATGACCCCGACTAACGTTTATTGTTACAAGGTCATGCCATTCGGTCTGAAGAACACCAGTGCTATGTACCAAAGGTTAGTAAATAGAATGTTCACAAACCAGATCGGAAAGAACATGGAAGTGTACGTTGATGACATGCTAGTCAAGTCAAAGACTGTCGATAACCATGTTTCCGACCTGGAAGAATGCTTCAAGATACTACGGGAGTATGGCATGAGGCTTAATCCACAGAAGTGCACTTTTGGAGTCGCATCGGGAAAATTCCTAGGTTTCATCGTCAATACCTGAGGAATCGAGGCAAACCCTGACAAGATCAAATCATTGCTCGAGCTTCCCTCATCCAGGTCACGCAAAGATGTCCAAGGCCTGACAGGAAGGGTGGCAGCCCTCAATCGGTTTATTTCAAAATCCACCGATAAGTGCTTGCCATTCTACAACCTACTCCGAGGAAATAAGAAGTTCGAATGGACAGAAGAGTGCGAAAGCACTTTCCTTGACCTGAAGGCACATCTGGCTGAGCCACCCGTATTATCCAAACCAAAAGCAGGAGAGCCTCTTTTTCTCTACCTAGCTGTCACAGAGGATGCAGCTAGTGCTGTATTGGTACGAGAAGAAGACCGGGTTCATAGACCTGTCTATTACATCAGCAAGAGACTTCTCAGAGCTGAATCCCGGTACCCGTTGATGGAAAAATTGGCGTTCTGCCTTATCACGGCCTCTCGAAAGCTCAGGCCGTACTTCCAGTCCCACTCAATACACGTCATAACCGATCAGCCTTTAAGGCAGGTTTTGCAAAAACCTGAAGCATCAGGACGTCTGTTAAAGTGGGCTATCGAACTCAGTCAGTTCGAGATTTTGTACACCCCACGAACTGCCATAAAAAGTCAGGCCCTGGACAATTTTGTAGCAGAGTGCACAGGATTCCGGGAGGATCCTGCAGAAGACTCACCCCAGGTCACCTCGGCCCAGGCGTCGTGGAGGATCTTCGTGGATGGTTCATCCAATGAGAACGGCTCTGGGGCTGGAATCATTTTAATATCCTCTGAGGGACATAGATTCCACTCGACGCTGAGATTCAGATTCAAGGCCTCCAACAACGAGGCCGAATACGAAGCTTTGCTGGCCGGGCTAAGAATAGCCCAGGAGCTGAAGGCGAGCTCCGTCCAGTGCTTTAGTGATTCTCAGCTCGTGGTAAACCAGGTTCTGGGCGAATATCAGGCACGAGGACCCAAGATGGCTGCCTACTTAGCAAAGGTAAAAGTTGAACTATCCGCGTTTGGGCGAGGCTCAATCGAGCAGATACCTCTGGAACGGAACGCTGACGCAGACGCTCTTGCCAAGCTCGCCACCTCTGGGGAGACGGAGGCTCTGAGGTTAGTTCCGATAGAGTTCTTGGAAAAACCAAGTATATAAAATGCCAAGGCGGAGGACGAGATGATCGACGCTAGGCCGACCTGGATGACCCCCGTCCTTGAGTATCTCACAGAGGGGAAGCTACCTGAAGGGCGTAATGATGCGCGGCGGGTACTGTACCAGGCCCCAAGTTATACGATGGTGGACGGGATGCTGTACCGACGTGGGCACTCCCTACCCCTCCTACGATGTGTTCTTCCAGGCGAAGCAAAGGCCATCCTACAGGAAGTGCATGAGGGTTTTTGCGGAGATCACACTGGGGGGCAAAGCTTGGCCCTAAAGGTCCTGAGGCAAGGATATTACTGGCCCACTCTGTCCAAGGATTCGATCTCATATGTCAAGAAGTGCGACAAGTGCCAGCGATTTGCCACCGTTGCCCGAGCTCCCCCGGTCGAGCTGAAGATGATCTCGTCCCCATGGCCATTTGCAGTTTGGGGGATTGACTTGGTTGGCGCCCTCCCTACTGGAAAAGGCGGGGTCCGTTACGCCGTGGTGGCCATCGACTACTTTAGGAAGTGGGCTGAGGCAGAACCTTTGGCCACGATAACTTCCAAAAAAGTCCTCGACTTCGTGGTTAAGAGCATTATCTGTCGATTCAGGCTGCCCAAGAAAATCGTTTCCGACAACGGGACTCAGTTCGACAGCGACCTCTTCACCGAATTTTGCGAAAGGTACAAAATTGTGAAAAGTTTCTCCTCCGTGGCCTATCCTCAGGCGAATGGCCAGGTCGAGGCCGTCAACAAGACGTTAAAGGCAAGCCTTAAGAAGAGACTAGATGAAGCGAAGGGGATCTAGCCAGAACAGCTCCCCAGGTTCTGTGGGCATACCGGACCTCGCATCGGACTCCTACGGGTCATACTCCTTTCTCCCTGACCTTTGGGAGTGAGGCAGTCCTCCCTGTGGAGATTAAGGCACTTTCGCATAGGGTCCAGGCATATGACCAGAACCGCAACCACGAGCTACTTTGCATTTCCCTTGACTTGGTTGATGAAAGACAAGAAGATTCACAACTCCAGCTCGCACATTACCAGCAAAAAATCACTCGTTATTTCAGCTCAAAAGTCAAAAAGCGCGCCTTTGGCATTGGCGACCTGGTCCTCAGGAGGGTTTTCTTAGCCGGAAAGGATCCCAAAGAGGGAGTATTGGGACCGAACTAGGAAGGGCCATATCAAATCATCGAAGTCATTAAAGAAGGAACTTACAAATTAGCTCGGCTTAATGGAGGGGCAATCCCACGAACTTGGAACGCCATCCATTTGAAGAGATATTATCAATGATTCCCTTGTAAGGCCTAAAAGGCCATTTTTTATGTATTACGCAATGAGAATTAACTTTTCGTTTATGATTGTACATATTTACGAATGTAATCTAAAGTAACCACGAACGACCCTTTCCCAGTTACTTGGGGGGAATATGGTACCTGGATATAACCAGGTCGCCTTAAAGAATTAGAAGTTAATTCAAATCGATTGATCGTTGTTTTTCTTAAAAAACGCGAGATATTGATAAAGGATTAACGCGAACTAAGCTCTACCTTGGATGCAACCAGGATCCTAAACTTAGAAGTTAATTTAAATCGATTGATCGTTGTTTATCTTAAAGAGCATGAGATATTGATAAAAGTTAACACGAACTAAGTTTTCAAATTAAGTTCCTGGACATAACCAGGTCATAAAACTTGGAAGTTAATTTAAATCAATTGATCATTGTTTTTCTTAAAGAGCACGAGATATTGATAAAAATTAACACGAACTAAGTTTTCAAATTAAGTTCCTGGACATAACCAAGTCATAAAACTTGGAAGTTAATTTAAATCGATTGATCGTTGTTTTTCTTAAAGAGCACGAGATATTGATAAAAGTTAACACGAACTAAGTTTTCAAATTAAGTTCCTGGACATAACCAGGTCATAAAACTTGGAAGTTAATTTAAATCGATTGATCGTTTTTTTTCTTAAAGAGCACGAGATATTGATAAAAATTAACACGAACTAAGTTTTCAAATTAAGTTCCTGGACATAACCAAGTCATAAAACTTGGAAGTTAATTTAAATCGATTGATCGTTGTTTTTCTTAAATAGCACGAGATATTGATAAAAATTAACACGAACTAAGTTTTCAAATTAAGTTCCTGGACATAACCAGGTCATAAAATTAACATGACCTGGGCGGCTGGGGATGCTCTTTCTCCTTTGAAGGAGACTTGGTTGGGGTCCCAGCGGCTTTCTTCGCCATCCGGAGCTTCTTCATTTTGGGCCCAGAGGCCCCAACTGAGGAGTTCCCCCCAGTGAACACAGCCCGCAGATTTTTTCCCCCGGGCTGAGACATCTCCTCTGGCAAAACAAAGATATGGTTAGTACACAAGTTAGCAGTCATGCAAAAACAAAAACAAAGGAAAAAAAAGCAAAATTCAAGTATATATACACACTAAAGGGAATCCTACCCCCCGAGCTAGAAGAAGAATCTATGGTCACGACCATCGGTCCCGGAGCTTTCGCGGGGGAATCTAAGACAATTATTTCTCGAGCTGGCGCGGGTTCTGGATCTGAGGCTGTCTCAGGACTAGACTCTTCTACATATTGCCTAAGTCCCGGAGCTACGACACCCTCCCAGAGTGATGGCCATGACCGAAGGTTAGTCCCATACTCCTCGAATAAGACCGACCTAAAAGCTAGGGTGTTGTCTACAACTATGGTACCCCTAGGGCGGCTACTTTCATAATCCAACACAAGCTGGTCGACACAGTTGAGCAGGGTTTCATCGAAGTCTGGGTCACTTTGATGGCGTTGGACGATCTGTTTGGGATTGAACCTAGCTAGCCAGTGGTCTGCAGTGGCCCTATCTAAGTTCCTAAACATGTATGGGTTACCTTAGCCGGAGGGACCTGCAGCTTCTCCGGACCGGATCCTCTCCTCGTCCATTCTTTGGGCGACCTCCAATGCCCGCTTCCTCGTCCTCACGAGGGGCACCTCGTCCTCCTCATCTTCATCCCTCGTGACCTCCTCCACGATGATAGGCCTCATATCGCGAGCTGGGGGAAGCACCCGGGGCCTCCTCAGGTTCAGAGTCTGGCCTGGGGAGATCATCTTACAGGCCAGCATCGTCTCGTCTGTCACGAGCTGGCGATAGTCCTTTTCACTGGGGGGCAAGCCCGACAGTGTCTCGTACTGGCTCCCGAGGATCACAGAGTTCTCTGTCCGCGCGAAGATAGCTGCAGAATTAATCTAAGTCAGAAATGGATATAGGAAGAGCTAACAGATACTTAACTTACGAGCTAAGGTTGAAGGGCACTTACGAGGACGGTTGAAGTAATGTAGCTCGCAGTTTCGGAACCCCGTCGACATAAAGAATTGATCTTTGAAGTCGTTGGGGTGGCTGGGCAGCTTGATGACCGCAGCCGTGTTGGGGAACTGGGTCAAGTAATAGAACCCGTCACCTCGCCCCCGCTGCTCTGGGCTGGCCTTGAGGCAGAAGAAATACAGAATGTCTGCAGGAGTGGGGACCTCCCACTCCTGTTTCAAGAACAGGTATCTTAACCTCGCCAACAAACGGTAAGAGTTGGGGGGGAGCTGGAATGGGGCCAACCTCACGTAGTTGAGGAAATCGACGAAGTACTGGTCCAACGGGAGGAAGGCCCCCGCCTTGAAATGTTCGTCGCTCCAGGCCGAGAACACCTCATCAAGCGGCGCGCAGCTCCGCTCGCCTTCTAAGGGAGGTCGTGCAATCACGGTTCCTCTCCCCAGCTCGATGTTATGGGAGAGGAATATTTTGTTTAGCCTCGCCTGGTCAGTGATCTTCAAGACAATCTTCTCCGCCTCAAAGAACGCGTCGGGGGCCACCTCAAGCTCCCGTTCCACTGCTGGCCCGAAGTTGGTAATCGGGGATTCAGCCATCACCTCCTTTGCCTTGTTTTTTTGGGAGGACGAGCTGCCTACGGACTTCTTGGGAGTGTTCTTCTTGGGTCCCATCTGGTCGCCTTGCGAACAAAAAGAAGAAATTTTAGAAAAAGGCGACCTAAAAATGGAGAAGAATCTGAGTGTGTTTCCTTGGCACGAGCTGAGGTAAGCCCAGCCCGTGGAGAGTGAGACCACGCGGTTCTATGAACACGCGCCTGTGCTCCCAACAGATCCCCGATTACTCGGAATTCGTGTGTCAGGAGGGTTAGGATAGAAATTTTCCTTGGAAGGAAAGTTTCGGTAGGCGAGAGGTGCAAAACCGCCTGTGAAGCGTGTCCCCTAAGCTACTCGGTTTTGCACCCAAAATACTGGGTACTTTAAACCAACATACCTAAAATCCTACCCAGAAAAGTTCCCCAGAAAATGCACCCTATAAACAATGCTCCTAAATGGTCTTCTACTGCAAATGATACCCTAACCTAAAAGGCTTTTACCCTTCATGCCCACAAAAAACTAACAAAACCTTGCATGTGGCTACAATAAATATTTACCTAAGCTACAGTGAAAAATAATTTCAAAACATTCACAGTCAGGAGACTTACAGAATGTTCTGGTTGAGAAGTGGATGAAGGGATCGCCTGGGTTGGGGCTTCGTCGGAGTAGTTGATTCCAAAGCTTCGAAGGGGCTCTTACACCTGAACTTCTTGAGTGCTGGGAATGGCAGCCGGAAAGAAGAGGTTTTTTTCTTTTGAAAATGAAGAGAGAAGAAGAAGAAAATTTCTGAAAAATTTCAAATGAACGGGTGGCCCATGCGTAAGGTGGCCACCCCTTTTTTATACGTGAAGGGCCACGTGAGGAGGGCTGTTGGATTGCCCTGATGTGGGATCCAAGGCTCTACACTCGAAAGACGAAACGACGGCTGAGTATAGGCTAGGCCATTAAATGCAGTTCTCGGAAGACGTACCGTCACCAACCACGATGTTCCACATATTCGGCGTCTGCGTAAAATGTGGAATATGAAGAGTTCACGGGGAAGCCTAAAAGCCCCTACTGTGGCCCTATGCGACGTCGTGTACCACGAGCAGGGGCTTGGGGGGCAAATGTACGCCCTGGTTTTCCCACGGGCTGTTAGCAAGCTGAGATACGGCCTAATCATGAGATACGGCCTAATCATGTCTACCACGTGGACATCCCCAAGACCGGAGTTGCCATCGAAAGATCCTACCTCCCCAGCTCGAGGTAACATATGGGTTCGCCAAGATTAGACTGAGTTTGGACTTTGAAGGCCTCAGGTCGGGGAAGCATCCAGCTCGTGGTACGAGCTAGAGTTGGAGGCTATGACCTTTTATAAAGTCAACCACGCAAGGTAAACGTGCATATATCAGACATCACGTGTCTGATACATCCCTGACTTCTCGGACACGCAGCATGAACATGCGCATTCTGGCCCCCACGACTGGGTTGGGTCGTGCGGCCCATTATCCCCCGTACCTATTGATTAGACCACACTTCATGTGTCAGGTTTTAGGAATTAATCATTAATGTCACAGAGTTGACATGATAGGTAAGAAGGTCACGGGATGACCTTCTTACCAACTCCCAGGTGCCCTCTCCTATAAATATGGAGACCCTGGGAGTTGCAAAGGGTTGGATTCTATTGTGTAGGAAATATCCTGTAAAAAGAATACCAAGCATATAACAATAATATTGATTGGTGGAGTAGAAGGATTTTAACCTTTGAACCACCTAAAACGTAATTGTGTCACCAGCCCATTTCTAAAAAGATCATTCATCTATTTCGGTTCAACATAAGCACTAATCCCTTCCTCTTATTTTCTTAATTACCTGTTGGCGAAGAACCGCGTCAACAGTTGAAGCACAATGGTTGTTACATAGATAATTCGTAAATACTACATTTGCAAATTAAAACTTGTGTTGCTGCTAAACATTCTTCACTGATAGTACCAGCGGAGGTGTTCGCCATTCAAGTAGTTTTTTATTAGTTCTCCATTCAGTCGAGCTATCTTGTACGTCCCTGGTGGGATCACCTCCTCCACAAGGTATGGCCCTTTCCAATTAGGTCCTAGTACTCCTGTCTTAGTGTCCTTACTGTTTAGGAACACCCTCCTGATATTAATTCCCCAACCTGAAATTTTCAATCTTTCACTCTGGAGTTGAAGTATCTGGCCACTTTTTGTTGATGTGCTGCTATTCTTGGACTTACCTTTTCTCGTCTTTCTTCGATGACATCAAGCGACTCTTCTATTAGTTGATGGTTCCTCCCCTGATTGTATGTCTCTCGTCTATGCGATGGGGGAGTGAGTTCAACTGGAAACATGGCTTCATATCCAAACGCCAAAGAGAATGGCATATGTCCTGTCACCATTCGAGCCGTCGTTCGATGTGACCATAGGACCTCAGGAAGTAATTCTAGCCAGGCTCTTTTGGCTTGTTCAAGGTGTTTCTTTAGAGTGTCTTTGATAGTCTTGTTCACTACTTCTACTTGGCCATTAGCTTGCGGGTGTGCTACCGAGGAAAAGCTCTTTGTGATTCCATGCCTCGTACATAAGTCAGTGAACATATCACTGTCAAATTGAGTCCCATTGTCCAAGACTATCTTCCTTGGTAGGCCAAATCGACATATGATATTTTTCACCACAAAGTCTAAGACTTTCTTCGAGGTTATGGTGGCGAGCGGTTATGCTTCAGTCCATTTGGTGAAGTAGTCCACAGCTACAACAACAAATTGGACTCCTCCCTTCCCATGGGCAGCTATCCGATTAGGTCGATCCCCCATACAGTAAAGGGCCAAGGGCTCTGCATTTGTGTTAATTCGTTAGGTGTTGCTCGGGCAATCTTGGAGAACATCTGACACTTGTGGCATCTTTGTCTTAGGATTTTCTTTGATAGGCTCTGCCCCCCAGTGTGATCTCCACAAAACCCTTCGTGTACCTCGATCATGTGAGCCCCATTTGGTTATTAGGGGCATGTTTGTAATTTTAGCCCGTTGAGGGAATAAATGCAATATTTGTGTATATTGTGATCTTTACCATGTGTGAGTGGTGATATATTTGTGATGCACGATCCAAGATAGTCCTAGGAAGCAGTTTAGCTAGAAAGTCACAACGGGGTCAAATGCCCGGCTCAAGAGGAGCCTGAGGGTATTTTGGGTATATATCATGTGTACGAGAATTATTGAGTAATGGATAGTAACTTATCAATATTTTAGTACGTCGGAATTAAATGGGGATTTATAGGAAAACTCAGGGATTTAATGGGATTTGGTAAATGACAGAATTTCCCTCGAGGTTAGTTTGGGAATGTTATTAGAGGAAGGGGCAAAGGGGTAATTTGGCCTTAAGGATGGATAGACTTGGCTGAGGGGAAGTTCTTCACGTTACTTACTTGGGGTATATACTTGAATTGTCTTTTGGAAGCTCTAGAGAAAAACAAAAGCTAGGAAAAGAAGGAGAAGAATAACTGATCTTCTTTGGGGTTAAGGGAGGAATTCAAAGCTTGAGTTTGGGAGGCTAGTAGCTTGGAACTCAGGGGATTAATTTAGAGACTTATTTAGGTTCAAAGGTAAGCATTAAAACCTGAAGATTAAGTTGAATTCTACTGAGTTTTGGTTAGAATTATAAGTTTACGCATGTGAGCTAAATTGTGAATTACTCTTGGTTATTTGGGTGAGTTTTGGGATTAGTTTATGCTCGGTATTATTGTAGGAACGTGATAGAACTGTTGTGCTGATTGAGCTATGTTATCTTGGTTGGTTTTGAGTTAAATTGGCTGGGTTTTGGTTGTTGAGATGGGGGATTTTCTGGGTTAGAAGGGGTCAGGCCGCAGCATTGTTTTGGGAGAGTCGTGACCCTCTAGAATAGATGGGAGGCCATGATGAAGGGCAGGCCACGGCACCCCTTTGGTTGGGCCGCAGTGCGTGCCCGCTGAGTGGGAAGGCTGAGGCTCTGGTTGAGGCGGGCCGCTACACAAGGTCATGGGGCCGCGACTCTTAGGGGGTTTTTGGACCCCGAGGAGGTTTTTGGCTTGGGAACCCAATTGTTAGGGCTCGGAACGGATTTTATCACCCCGATTGATAGAATCCAGGGTCCCGGAGACTAGAATTACATTCTAAAATAAACTAATGGATTAGAGCTTAATGGATAGATTTTGTCAATACGTTGTGACTAGGTTTTCAGCGAGGCTCGGACTAGAGGATTGTGCTTGGGATAGGGGTGCTCAAGAAGCTTGGGACACGGGTAAGAACACTGTTGTACCCGTAGAGCGAGGCAAGTCCCTATAGTTTGTATTGCAGGGCACGACCCTATGTGTTTGAATTGCAGGGTGTAGCCCTATTGTTTATGTGATTTGTTTGTTTAGGTATTTTTTGATTATATGCTATGTATTGCATATTTGTGAATGAACGGCGAAGGCCGAGAACGGCAAGAAGCCGATGGCAAGGGGTCGGGAACGGCATTAAGCACGTGGAGTGCAAGGCCGAGTACGGCAAAGGGTCGGGAGCGGCGTAGAGCACGCGGAGTGCAAGCCGCTAGGGTGAGACCCCTCATGGATGCATGAGTCATCCTCACGGGGTAGACCGCGAACCCAGGGCCTGGTTAAGTGCCTAGGATGACATGTACGCTATGTGTTTAGCCTGTTGGTTGCTTTGTTATGTGCTGGTTGATAAATATGCATATGTTGATTGTTTATGTTGAATTTTTTTGCTTGGTTTCGGCTCACGGCTGCTCTATGGTGGAGGTAAGGGCAAGGGAAAGGTCAACCAACCATGAGTACGGAGAGCGTGGAGTGACATGTACATGTTCGGCCTGCCTGGCTGCCACGGCCAAGGGTATTTTCAGGAGATGTTATGTATTAAACCAAATTTTGTCATTTAGTCCACTTTAATCATTTTTTTGAGTTGTAAATATTTCTAAACAGTATTTTGGGATCCCAAATGTATAATGCTTTATAATTTCAAATGAATGATACATTTTCAAATTAATGACTTTTAATATAGTTTAGCCACACTTTTAACCCCTAACATCGATTAGCGAGTTAATTGCACGTTTTAAACTCACTTAGTAACGACTCTAAGGAAGTAGGGAGTTACACCTCTTTTTTTTTTTTTACATATTTCTAGTCAGATCGCTACACAAGTAATATAGGCGAATAGAATTGTTCGTTTACATGCTTCAGCTGCCCCTTTTCATGCTGCTCCTTGAGGGAGTAAAAACCCATGACTTTGTAGCAAACATAAGCAATGTCTTCAATGAGAAATATGAATGCACATTATATGCAAAAAGATTGTTTCCTAGGGCATCTAATAGAGCATTCTCATTCTAGTCACCTTTCACATATCATCTATTCAAGGCTCTTTCCGATTCCATACTAGCTTTGCAAGGTTTCTTAGCCCTCTTCTTTTTCTGTTAGCCTAGTATAGGCCATTACGGTCGAACAGATTTCTTTTGTTGGATACATGGGATTGCATACTTCCTTGTTCGCCTTTCGTGTGTATGCACAAGCGAACATCCATTTTTCGAGGACTTAGTAGTTTATACTCATAGGTGAACAAATTTCATTTGTGGGATAAAAGCGAACAAATTTTTTTATTGTAGGCTTTACCATCTTTGCATAGTTTCTGTTTGTGCTTATTATGCATAAGCGAGCGAACATACAACTTTTTCGAGGTGTACAAGCTTCATTTTGATACCCATTTACTCCATAAACGTATTTACGTGATTAGGGTTCCAAATAGCTTATTTATCACTCTTAATATCTTGATTGAGCCGCCGCCATAGGTAGATCTTTCCTTAAACCATCGTGATCGCTCCACGCTGTGAATCAGAATCGCTGGATTTTTAATTTCAATATTGTGTCCTAATTTGAATGCAATTAAGTGAAATTATTTTCCATATGGATCTGTGATTTATCTTGGAAGAATTTGGTATTTGCTTACGATTAGCAATTGCATCGCTAATGGCATAATTAAAAAAAAACAGGTGGATTGATATAACCATTGACGAATTTGGGGGTTTGCTAAAGAAGATTTTATGAAAGTCTTTATTTGTAGACTTCGTCAGAATGAATCTCTTCCTCTTGAATTTGCTCTCATCGTTTTTCATCAACTTGAGAACATAAGAGCATGGATTCAAGAATTGAGATATAATAAGATAAATAACACAATATTTTATAGTGGTTTGACCTCAAAAATATGACCTACGACCACTTAGTCACTTTTATTGATATTTAAGCTTGAAGAACTATAATTTCTAACAAACTTACATTGACGGTTGTTCTACAGCCTCCTTCACTTTTACATTACATAATGACTGGTTATACAAGAATGGAGTTTCAACATTATGAATTGCCTCAACTATTTCAATCACATCTCCTCTTATTTATAGTGAGTAGTTTAGGGTTACATTTAAATCATGTTCCTAAGCTATTGAGTTTGGCCTGTAAATAATACATTACAACATTATAATAACACAAATATAGTTGTATTTTGACAAATGGTAACTCTGTCACCCGTTGCTAATTATGTTATCGCAGATAGTCTGTCTTGAACGAACAGACCTAAACCAATCATAGTGCACGAATGTAACGCGCCATGTCACTATGGCTGCTTCCTAGAATGACGACTGGCCCTACAAACCAACACGAGTCTTTCCAGCGTGCTTTGTCCTTACTCCCACGTTTCCTGGGAAAACTTCACAGGAGGTCACCCATCATGAGACTACTCCAGGTCAAGCACGCTTAACTTTGGAGTTCTCAAGTGATGTGCTACCAAAAAGAAGATGCATCTTGTTGGCATAGGAAGTACATATCAATCCATTTAAGCCATCTTCAACAATGTAGTCCCATACCTACATATTCTTAGAATCATCATACTTGACATTCCTCAGGTGATGTAGGATTGCACAACTTTACCCAGTCTTTCCCCCTACGGATCACAGGATTCTGACTGTCACAGTCACCCCCCTCCCCCCTTAGGGGTCCGATATCCCTGTCGGCCACACTTCTGGCTGGGTCAAGACTCTAATACTATTTGTAACGCCACACGTCACTATGACTGCTTCCTGGAAAGACTCGTGTTGGTTTGCAGGGTCAGTTGTCATTCCAGTAAGCAGTCATAGTGACGTGTAACGTTACAACGAATGCATGTCTCTGTTAGCAAATCATAACTTTCTTGAGGGAACATGAATAGAAGAATGTGACTAAGCAACCAAACTCTATCTGTTGGCGTTTGGTAGTTTACTTTGTGAGAACACGAATACAATTAATTATGTTCTTCCATTTATAATTATTAGTCTTTGACACACCATGTTTAAAAAAAAAATGGGTATAACATACACGTACATATATAGCAGTTCTAGCACTAGCACATGGCGAAAAAGAACCAAAAATAGATATAAAGATAAAGGTGGGGTTGAGATGAGAGACGCTTTAACGGAAAGTAAATAATTGAGACACATACGCGTCGATTCTGCATGCATTCACATATAAATAGTACGTAAACTTTACTATAAAAAATAATGCATTCGTAAGATATATTCAAAAGTTGCCACAAAATGACTACGTGGCGCAATTATATATTACTCGGTGTGAATATTAATCGTTCCTCACCTTCAAAAAACGAAAAGAAAATATTAATCGTTTCCCACCGCATGTTATAGTTAATAGTTCATAGCAATTTTCGTACGAAAAATAATATTTGGTACGACTCTAGATCCACTCATGTCCCTCAAGTCGCATAACTCTCTTTTTGCATGTATATAATTTTTTAATTTGTGTCCCTTACTTTATTATTAATAACAAGGGTAGATAATTATTTGGTACTTTGTATTTTTGTAAAATATTATTTTGATTTTTGTATTTACAATAATGTTTATTTGATATTCTGTATTTTAAAATCGTTCATATTTGGTACCTTATATTTTAAAATCATACATATTTGGTACCCTAAATTTAAATTTAATTAATAAATTTTTACTAATTTAATCAAATTACTCTCAATCATATAAATTTCAAATTCAAATTTAATTACTTAATTACATATAACTGATGACAGTTTGGTGAAATTGAAAAAAAAAATATTTATCAAATTTGAGTCTAGGGTACCAAATATGTATGATTTTAAAATACAAGGTACCATATGAGCATTATTGAAAAATGATACTTTGTAAAAGCAGAGGGTACCAAATGAGTAAATTTCCAATTATTATTATTATTATTATTATTATTATTATTATTATTATTATTATTATTATTATGTACATTAATACATACATGCATTTACCAGATTTATTATCGATTCATTTTTACATAAATTTCCATAATTACTAACAACAATAATTAAGGTACAAATGTACATATTAAAAAAAGTAATTATGTATTATTGTCAAAATTAATAATAATTATATGTTATAAAAATTGAGTCAATCTAACCTTTTCAAATTATAATATTTATTATAACAAAAAAAAAACTATAACATTCTCTAATTGACAAAAAAAACCATATAATATAAAATTAAGTTTACTATATTTGTTTCAACTATTTTTTTCATAAATATATATATATATTAGAGATTGTACAAAAAAAATTATAGTTTTAATTTATTATATATTTTAGGATAAATACAATTTTGGACCTTGTATTTTGCAAAAGTTATCGATCGGACCCCGTGTTTTGTTAAATGACAATTTGGACCCTGTGTTTTTCAAAATGGAATAAAATGATACCTTGAGCCTAATTTTGGTCAAACTTTTTTTGAATATGACCAAAATACCCCCAACTTTAGTTTCACTTTGATATTAATTTGATTTAAATGTATTTTTTATTTTCAAAATAAATAATAAACATTTTAGAAAAAACAAATTAATAAAAAAACTGAAATAAAACAAGTTAAACAGGTTACCCATAGAAAAATTAAAACAAGTTCACGGGATGTCTTTTCGTCTTCCTCACACAAGTTCATAACCACCATTGTCGACGAAGAAAAGCTTATGAAATCTGTACATTTCACCTTGAAGGAGTCGACCACACAAGATTGAAGGTCACTCAAAAGGTATGTCCTTCCTCCGTCAAGCTACAATTTTTTTTCTGGTATTTTTTTATCTTTCAAGCTACGGTTATGCATATTGATCGTCCTTTGGTTTTTTTTCTTTGAAAATTTTGTTTCCTTTCGTTTTGCTTGTATTTTCATCTGTGGGTGTGGGAACAAATTCTTCTTTGGATGGTTTTGTGCTCTATATTTAGAGTTTTGAGTATTTTGGAAAGTTATTGATGTTTTCTTTGTGTGCAATCTTCCAGTTTTGATTTTTGACAGTATTGTACTAGAAATAAGACTTTGATTGTAATGTTTGATTTTTTTTTTCTGTTAGGGTTTTCTATTTGCTCACTGTTATATTGTTGTTGGTTGGTGTGAGTTCTAATGAAAGTTTTAGTCATTGATGGAGTAATGTGTTTGTTTTTTGATAACAGAGGTGGACAATGCGATATCATTATTCACAAGTACTGAATGAGGGCAAGCACCTCAAACCATTCAAGGTGGATTCAGAAACATACAACTTGATGGAGCTGCATAAGCACCTGTATCAGGATTTGGCTATTGATCTTCAACAATTGAGAGGAAATTCTATTTGTTTCCAAATTTTAGTTGAAATTGGAGGGGAGTTTATGTTAGATATTTCTGATGATAAAGATATGGTGACTATGTTTAAAATGAATGTTCTTGGGGATTGTATAAAGTTACATGTGACCATGGTAGAAGCACAAGCATTGCAAGTGATGGAGGAAGTAGTTGATATTGGTGTATCTGATGATGACTTGGTGGAGGTAGTAGATGCTCCAACTTGCCCTGTAGCTGCTACATCTGCCCCTGCCCCTGTAGTAGTCGATTCAAATGTCTTTGTAGCTCGTACAAGTGCCCATGCACCTGTGGTAGCCGCTTCAAAGCCTACAAGAAAGAAAATGTTGGCTAGAAAAACTAGTCGTCCTCCTCCTCGATTGTTTCAAATTGTTAAGGAATCTAAAATTGATAAGAATGCAACACCTATTACTAGAGTGAATGACAATTCAGATGCAATTGGAATTGAAGAGTGTGCCATGCCAAATCCTACCTTTGAAAATGTTGCAACCAGCAAAGAAGATCCAGCCACTAATTTTGAAATGGCCCCTGATGCTGCCACATCTCCTAATGTATCAACTACCCATGATTCTCCAATGTGTGTTCACCCTACAGGTAGCTAAATTTAGTAATTGTGGTTCTATTTTTTTTTTAACTTAAATGATTTGGTCATTTAATTTAATTATGTTTGTTTTCAGGTTCACCTATTACAAGGGCAGATGCAACTCAATCTTACGATAGTGGAGGTGAGAGTGTAATGAATGAGGCTAGTGACATTGCACCTGAAATGGCCCTGAATGCAATCACAACCCCTCCTGAAGCTCAAAATGAAAATGGTTCCTACGATGAAATTGAAAATGAGTTCCCTTATGAAACTGATAAATCTACTCAATTGTCCATTGACCCTATAGGTAACTAAATTTAGTTATTGTAGTTCTGCTTTTTAAATCAAATGATTTGGCCCTTTAAATTAATTATGTTTGTTTGGCCCCTAATGCAGCCACAGCCCCTCCAGAAGCTCAAAATTAAAATGACACAGTTGATGAACTTGAAAGCTCTACTCCAATGTCCATTGACCCTACAGGTAACTAATTTTAGTTATTATGGTTATGTTTTTTTTAAAAATAAATGCTTTAGTCATGATCATTTAATGTTTTTAAGTTCTCATCAAACATTATTTTCTCAATGCAACTTCAATCCCAAACATTGGAGGCCTAGATTCTAGTGGTAAGGACATAGCTGATCCTAGTAAGAGGCACGAGTATCAGACAAGAAGGAGAAATGCTTTTGGGTCTACAAGTGTACATGATGAGGCTCTATAGTCACCCACTGATGACCGTGACCTAGAATGGAAACAAGGCAAATACTATAGTGAAGAAGATGACCGTACCGAATCTTAAATGGCTTCACTGATTGCTACTGATGAGGATGATGGCAGAGAATATTATGATAGCGATGAAGGTGGGAATGTGAACTTGAAGAGGCTGAGAATAGAAGGATTGGATCCTAACAAGAACATTCCACTTCCTAAATGTGATCAAATTTATGAAGATGGAAAATAGTTCTGTGACTATACATGAAATTCAGTGACTACCGACAATTTTATGAGATTCTAAAAGATTATGAAATTAAAGATGGTTTTGAATTGCAAAAAATAAAGCACCAAAAGAGTAGGCTCACATATGGTTGTAGAGCAACCGGCTTCCCATGGAGGATACATGCCTCAGTGACCCCTGATCTGAATAACTTTGTCATCAAGACGCTCATTGAAGACAATACATGCCAATCTGTTTACAAGAATAGAACAACTAGCAGTACTTAGATTGGTAGAAAATTGGTGAAGACATTACAAAGACATCCTGAAATGAAATTAAAGGGTATGAAAGAACTATTAAAGGAGGAATATGGGATCGAGGTTGACAATAGAAGGTTATGGAGAGCTAGAAGATAATGCAAGAGGAGAAGTTCATGGTAGTTATGCTAAATCTTATGCGAAGCTTAGAAATTATGTAACCATGATCTTGCATACAAATCCTGGAAGTGTTGCAATCATACAATCAGAGTTGGTTCCTGTTGAAACTTACAATGAAGAGGGTGAACTTGTGCAATCCATTCCCACAATTATGAAGCCTCTGTATAAGAGGATATTTGTTTGCTACGAGGGTGTGAAAATTGGATTTTTCGTTGGTTGCCAACCTTTCTTTGGTCTTGATGGTTGCCATCTTAAAA
Source organism: Humulus lupulus (assembly GCF_963169125.1). Lineage (NCBI taxonomy): Eukaryota > Viridiplantae > Streptophyta > Magnoliopsida > Rosales > Cannabaceae > Humulus > Humulus lupulus. Next base: position 84,081,238 of record NC_084796.1, on the reverse strand, counting down.
GCTCGTACAAGGATATTTTATTGTCTGTCGTTGGACTTGATGCAAACCTCCATTTTTATTCCATTTCTTATGCCATGGTTGAGGCTAAAACCAATGCAGGTTGGAGGTGATTTATGGATCACTTAATGGAAGAAATTGGAGAGAGACATCCCAATGGTCAGCCTTGGTGCATAATGAGTGATAGGCAGAAGGTAATTCTTCATTTTTGAACTTTTCTACTTGTTTATTCTTCAATTTTTAACTTGTGAATTAGAATATTCGATACTTAAGTGTGCAAGAATAATTAAATCAGTCTTGGTGCTTGTTGATTAAGCTGATTGGAAACAACTCTCTCATACATGGCTGCTTGTTGATTGTAATTAATACTTACACATGCATTGTTCTTCTACATGGTGCAGGGTTTAATTGAGGTTGTTAGTCATGTACCTGATAATCACCATCGTTATTGTTGTTTTCACATTGAAAATAACATGGTGAAAGAGTATGGAACTTCTGATCTAAAGAACATGTTTTGGGCAGCTGCTGGAATAGGAAATTTCCAAACTTTTCAGCGTATTATGGACCAAATTAAGGAGTTCAACAAGGATGCATACAAGTGGGTGACTGACATTGATGCTAAACATTGGCCAATGAGTTGTTTTGACACAACTTCAAAGGTCGAAAATATGACAAACAACCATGTTGAATCTTTCAATGATTGGATCGATGAGATACGTTTCAAACCACCAATTGAGATGCTAGAAGGTCTTCGAATCCAAAACGCAGACATGATGTGCTCAAGAAGGGTCACATCTGAAAGATGGAATGAAAAGCTAACACCAAAGGTACATCTAAAGGTTAAACAGTTATTGAGGAGAGCAAGATATGCTCAAGTTAGACGAGTAGGCCCTAATGAATTTCAAGTTGACTACATGAGCAAAAGGTGTGCAATGAGGCTAGATGCAGGATGGTGTATATGTGGCCAATGGCAGATTAGAGGCATCCCACGTGTTCATGCAACTGCATGTATCAACCATATCAAGGCCAATATCAATGACTACTGTTCAGCGTATTTCACAACTGAAATGTGGAGAAAGACTTATGAACCTGTGATACATCCAATCCCTGATGAATCTATGTGGATTAGACATGATGTTGAGCCTTTGTTACCCCCACCCATTATAAACCAGCCAGGTAGACCGAAAAAACACTGCAGATAGAAAGTGGTAGGAGAAGAAAGGACTGTGAAGCCAGTTTCTAGCACAAAAAGATGCAAAAATTGTAACCAACTTGGTCATACAATACGTACTTGCAATGCACCTCCGTTTGTCAAACAACCAGCACCTCCAGCTCCACCTACAGGATGAGGGAGGAGACGAGGCAAGGGAAAAGGCAAGGGATGAGGCAACGATCAAGCTACAATGTCTGATGCACCAATTACAGGTTCTGAACAAGGTAACACAAAGAGAGGCAGGGGAAGACCACATGGCAGAGGTCGTGGAAGAACTCATGGTACCACAGTTCAGGTAGCATTTTGTAAATTATATATGAATTTCTAAAATAGAAATCTTTGGTGTGTTTTTACTTACTTTATTATTTCAGGAAAATTATCAACCATCAGAAAGGATTGAAGAACAGATACCACATAATGCAGAGGAGGTTAACACATTTGAAACGCCTCAATATCTCTTCCAGACTCAGCCTACACAGAGAAGTTGTTGAAGTTGCCAAAGTTGGTGTCTTATGAAATATGTGTTGTGAAGTTGTATTTTGAAATGTAATACTCTATGTATGCCAGTGTTTTGGTTAGTGCTATTGGCACTAAGGATTATCAGGTTTACATGTTTTAGTTACTACTTTGGACACTAAAATGTAACATGTTTATATGTTCTGTTTAGTGCTTTGGACACACAAAATTAGCAGGTTTATATGTTTTGGTTAGTGCTTTGCACGCTAAACTTTAGTTTGTTTAAATGAAATAATAATGTATTTTTGTTTTACATTTTGGTTCAATTATGATTTATGGTTACTTTTCCTAGGCAATTATACAACAACTTACCTCTAATATTGACACCATTAAACAATAACAACCCAAATTGATATTAAACAAACTGACATTAATGTATTATAAATGCAAAGTCAAGTACAACTTCCATAATTGCAGCCAAAATCCACTAAGTACTGCATCTTTATTGTCATACACAAAATTAAGAACATCAATAACACACATATTGCTCCCAAAATCTTCACCAACAAGAGACCAGTAGCTACATTTGCTTCCAATCTTTGTAATCTTTTTAGAATAATTGGATCATATCAAAATGAAGTTTCTTCTTGGTCTCTATCTTCCTTTTCAAAACCTTCATTTACAAAATATCCATCTACCCACCATGAGAAGTAATTACACCATTTCTCTCCAAAGGGACAGCGAAAGTAAAGCCTGTTTGGGTTATTAATTGATTCACTAATCCTCACATGACATTTTTTGCCACACATGAATCTTCTATTTCTGAATCTTCAACCATTTTAGGAAAATGAATCGTTGTTGTAAGATGTCATTGCCCTGTTAACAAATGTAGTCATTTGACACAAACAAAATCCAAATAAAAGACATGAAACCCTAAAACATTAGTAACTTTCCAAAATACTCAAAACTCTAAAGTTAGAGCAAAAAACCATCCAATGAGAAAATAGATCATCAAATAAAAAAAATAAACAAGACATACCTTCTGAATAAAGTTCTATTTTAAAATATTGAAAGGAAACCCACAACAAGGCTCAACCTCAATCATTATTTTAATCATGAATGAAACCATTATCATGGAACAACTTTTAAAGTGGGATGGCAACCTTGGAGTTAATAGATTTAGATTACAAAAGTGGGAGCAACTTTCTGCATCCAGAGGACAAAGTTTTCAAGGACTCTATATTTGCTAAGTTATAGCAACACACAACTTGGTAGAAATCCAGTTGACATTGGTTAGAAGGATGACCAAGAACGACTCACCCCTACAAACTCAAAAGGCCAATTTGACATGTAATGGATCTCGATAATCAAGCATCCAACTGAATAGCCATTGAGCATAGACACAAGCAATGCATCTTAAGTCTGTATCAAGCCACAGTAATAGCTAAAATTAAGATGTTCTCTAGTCAACCGAGGTTCCACATACAGTCAGAAAAGAAATAAGAACTTCCATACAACTCATGAAGCTTAGACAACCAATGCAATTATCTAGTACTGAAATACCCTCTTAACGACTTCTAGCGGCATCACTACCTTACACTATATCAGAGACTTGCTTCCTGTTGATTCTCATCCATCATCCATGTTATAATATCAAAGTTTCAAACAAACAATCAGTATCACAACTAGAAACTCGATCTCGTTTATCTTTATCAAAAATCAAGAACTTGTTAAAAGACCCAGAATTCAAGAGGCATTCATCCATTTCATACTTAAAACTAATGTGTGCAAAAAGCTTCATCTATCTAACATAAATAAGGGAAGCTACAGATTCGAAAACATCAATAATTTTTCAAAATACTCAAAACTCTAAATACAGAGCACAAAACCATCCAAAGAAGATTTTTTCCCACACCAATGGATGAAAATACAAGTGAAATGAAAGGAAACAAAATTTTCAAAGAAAAAAAAAAGCAAAGGACAATCAATATGCATAACCGTAGCTTGAAAGATAAAAAAATACTAGAAAAAAATTGTAGCTTGATGGAGGAAGGACATACCTTTCGAGTGGCCTTCAATCTTGTGCAGTTGACTCCTTCAAGGAGAAATGCACAAAAACTAGAAGCTTTTCTTCATCAACAATGGTGGTCGTGAACTTGTGTGAGGAAGACGAAAAGACAGGTCGTGAACTTGTTTTAATTTTTCTATGGGTAACCTGTTGAACTTGTTTTATTTTAGTTTTTTTATTAATTTGTTTTTTCTAAAATGGTTTTTTATTTATTTCAAAAATAAAAAATATATTTAAATCAAATTAATATCAAAGTCAAATTAAAGTTGGGGTTATTTTGGTCATATTTAAAAAAAGTTTGACCAAATTCGGGCTTAGGGTATCATTTTGTTCCATTTTGCAAAACATAGGGTCCAAATTGTCATTTAAAAAAACACGGAGTCCGATTGGTAACTTTTGCGAAACACAGGCCCAAAATGGTATTTACCCTATATTTTATTAAGAGAAATTCAAATTTATCATTTAGAAAATTTTAGTTGCAAAATTTTAACATTTTTATTTTTTGTAAAAAAATGTACAAATTAATGACATGGAGTGTACTTAAAGAAATACATATTTCGTAGTTTATGGAATGTGGTGTATTTAGTGTGGGGTATAAATGTAGCTTTATTATTATTATTGTTGTTGTTGTTGTTGTTGTTGTTACAACCAGATTTCGAGAATGGAGATTTTTTTATCTCGAAACTCAGACTCGTAAGGTGTATGCTCGAGATAAGAAAATTCGTCATGTAATCAACATTAATGAGAAAGTCAAGTACAATCTCGCTAAGCAGTAATGCGACAACATCAAAATTGGTGAGCTCGGAAACTACGTGGTCTCGGAGGAGTTCTGAGGTTATAAGACAGGCTCGAAGCCACAATGACACTAGTTCAACACTTGTATAAATCTCCTACCATCATACAAGACAGTTCGATCTTGAGCGTTGTGAGCTTGGAGAGGATGATCTCAACAACATTACTTGTTGAGAACACAGGCAAACCGAGGTGTCGAGCTTGCAATGGGTGAACAGTCTCAATGGCGTGTGAGTCTAGTGTCCAAGCTTGTAAGCTGTGTGTGAACATGTTTATTATTGTAAAATCCCTATGTTTAAGGGATCAAATGTAATCTATTATTAAATCTCAAATATCATGGGATATATACGCGTACGTAGTAACTGTATGCATTTAATTGCATTTATTTAATTGATTTGTATAATATCTCCCCAAAATCTGTGGGAAGATATTCGGTGAACCACTCTATAAATAGAGTGGAATAATTCATTTGTAAGGATTGAAAAATTGGTATTGGGAAGACTCTATAAAATTGCTTCGAGAAAGCTTTGAGAGAATTCCAACAAGTGAATGACACAGACTCATGGTCTAGGAAAATTTTAACTGCTGAACTACGTAAAAAATCGTGTCCATGTTGTTTGTTTCCTCTGGTATTTTTGTTTAATTGCTCTTCATTTTTAAGTTGGCAAAAAACGACATCAATAGTTTGGTGCTTTCACTGAGGGCCATTAAACAAGACGTGAGCCTGTTTAATCTAAAAGCCTTTTGAATCATCAATGGCCGGTGCAAGTAACCCCAATACTAGTGAGTGACCATTGCCCCAGATACCTAAGTAGCAGAGTCCTCATGCTGAGGATTACCCCCGATGGCCTGGAAAGCAACCCATGGTGGATCCAGATCCTGAAGAAATGAGTGATTCATCTAACTCTCGAGGACCTCCTGCCCCAGGCCTAACGATGATATGTATTACAATTCTGAAAGATATGTTCCAATTGTGGAACTTGAAAATTTCCAACTATGCAAACAGTTGGCAGAGGAAACAAAACACAACGAAGAATTAGTTAGACGGGCTGCTAACACCCAAGTACCTCCCCAAAGGCCTAGGGGACGTCCCCATGGGAGCACGACCGCCAGGAGGGTAGAACAAGTGCCACCATCGGCGTCTTAGCCAACACAGCCAAGGCTTGGAGGAGTAACCAGGTTGAGGCTACTGCCAACCCGACTGCAGAAGTACCAGCAGAAATGGGTAATAACCTTGCCCCCTTGGCGATTCAGAACCCGAATCATAATGCTATGTGAAACAACCCGGAGCCTGACTGAGCAAAATCTGGACCATCCAGGCTCGACAATAGAAGACAACCACCATCACCCATAAGGCACCCACCATCACCAATAAGGCACCCCTCGCCAGTCAAGGAGGTCCCACAAACTGCACATCGGAGGCCATCTCGCAGCGGCAGTCGAGATGGAAATCGAAGGGCTAGGCCTGGACAGTGGAACGAAAGATAGGGTACCCGAGATTGAAGGGCTCCTCAGCCTTTGGGAAGCCAAATGTTAAGATCACAAACTACTGGGACAAGGAAGGCAGCAGGAGACCCACCTCGTAATCATCGAGCCACATATCCAGAAAGGGCTACAAGTTACGTAAGTGAAAGTTCAGACTACACTCGGTCCATGAGCATTTATAACACCAAGCCAAGGCATACATGGAATCGAGGGAATCACCCTGATCTGCGGGATCATATAAACCATAATCGAGGTTAAGATAATCCATCGAACTCTGATCTGCGCGACCACCTGAATGGCCACAAACAGTCAGCGTACAACCATATACCGAGATAGGGAGCTGGAGTTTTTATTAACGATAATAAGCCCCCTCAGGTCCAGGCTCGACCTCTAGTGGATTTATTCCAGGAAAGGATTGACCAATTAGAAAGAGCATTCAGGCTCCTGCAGAACAAGCGTAACAAGGATAAGACTGAAGAGACTGATGAAGAGCTCAATCATTTTCCCCCGCATATCTCCAGCATTCCATTCCCTTAGGGGTTTAGGATTCCTCATGTCCTGACATTTTATGGAAACTCAGACCCGTATAGTCATCTGAGTATCTTTAACACCATCATGCGAGCCAACAATGTTGGGTACGAGCTTAGATGTATGCTGTTCCCAGCCACACTTACAGGACCAGCAAAAAACTGGTTTGAGAAGTTTAAAAGGCATTTGATCTCGTCCTGGGATAAATTATCTAGAGAATTTAAGAAACAATTTATGGCTATGATTGGCATCAGGTCCGAGGCCTCAGCCTTAACGAATGTCCGACAACAAAAAAAAAAAGAGTCATTGAAGAGTTACCTCACGAGGTTTAACCTAGAAGTGGCCCGAGCTCGAGATGTCGATGATAGCGGTCACCTGATGGCTATTATAGTAGGTATATTGCCAGGAAGTCCCCTTTGGGAAGACTTACAAAGGAAACCTATCAGGTCGCTAACCGAGTTCAATCAGAGGGCCCAGAGGTTTGTCAATGTAGAAGTGGCGAGGTCAGCACTAAACATGACCTCCCAGCCCATAACTACAACGATGAACATAAACTTTGCCTCGACCTCGACAACCCCAGCAACTTTGAAACCCTCTGGGGACAACCTTTCTAAAAGGAAGAAGAACGAAGGGAATACACCTAAGGTTGAGGGAGGAAAGAAGAAGAAAGGGGACAAATATTTCTCTATATACAAAGTGTATACCGAGCTCAACGAGTCTCGGGAGAATATTTACCTGGCCAATGAAAGCCAGGATGTAATCGCATGGTCACACTCAGACATGGTGGGAATCCGTCCGAATGTCATGAGCCATACACTTAACATTGACAAAAGCTTCTCCCTGAAGCAACAAAAGTGAATACCCCTAGACGATGATAAAAAAAAGGTCCTCAAGGAAGAAGTCGACAGATTAAAGGCAAATCGATTCATACGAGCTTGATTGGATTGCCAATCCAGTGTTGGTCCCAAAGCCCAACGGCAGATGGCGAACCTATATCGACTACTCAGACCTTAACAAGGCGTGCTCTAAAGATTGTTTCCCCTACCTCAGATAAATCAAATAGTAGATGCCACTGTAGGTCACGACATCATGTCATTCATGGATGCTTACTCTGGATATAACCAAATTTCCATGCACCCACCGGACCAAGAGCATACGAGCTTTGTAACCAATAAAGGGTTATACTGCTACAATTTCATGCCTTTCGGGCTCAAGAATGCTGGAGCCACATACCAAAGATTGGTGAACAAGATGTTTTCCGAGCAGATATGGAATAACATGGAGGTTTATGTTGATGACATGCTAGTCAAGTCCAAACATAACAGTAACCATGTGGATGATCTCACAAAATGCTTTACTGTACTACAAAAGTATAACATGAAACTTATCCCACACAAAAGTGCTTTTTCGAAGTGTCTTTGGGAAATTTTTTGGGATTTATAGTAAATGCACGAAGAGTAGAGGTTAATCCTGGCAAGATGAAGGCATTGATTAATATACCCTCACCTCGAAAGCATAAGGATGTCCAGAACTTAACTGGATGGATGGCGGCACTAAGTGGGTTTATTTCAAAATCTATAGACTGTTGTCTTCCCTTTTTTAACCTTTTAAGAGGGGCAAAAAAAATCGAGTGGTCAGAGGACTGCGAGCTTGCATTCCAAAACCTAAAGAAGCACTTCGTCGAACCACCAATCTTTTCAAAACCTATCACGAGAAAAGTCTTGTATCTATACCTCGCTACAATCGAGCATGCCATTAGTGTCGTGCTCGTCTGAGAAGAGAAGAATGTACAAAAAAACCAATATACTACGTTAGCAAAAGGGTACTGGGGGCAGAATTGAGATATCCGTTAATGGAAAGACTAGCTCTCAGCCTGATCCACTCATCTCGAAAGCTCTGACCTTATTTCCAAGCACACCCTATTCATGTGCTAACTAACCAGCCTCTACGACAAGTTTTATCTAAACCAGAAGCTTCTGGAAGATTGTTAAAGTGGGCTGTCAAACTCGGACAATTCGAGATCACATACCACCCAAGAACGACCATCAAGGGACAAGACCTGGCGGATTTCATTGTAGAATGTACTGGAGTGTCTAACGACGAAGTTGTAACCGCAGCCCGCGAGATGTGGAAACTTTATGTCGACAGATCCTCCAACAAAAATGGATCAGGGCAAACATTATACTGATCACCCTAGCAAGAAATTGATTCCACTCTACTTTAAGGTTCAACTTAGAAGCGTCAAATAACGAGGCTGAATACAAAGCATTACTAGCAGGACTTCGAATAGCCAAGGAACTCAAAGCAAAGGCTATACCCTGCTATAGTGACTCACAATTGGTGGTCAACCAAGCATTAGGGGAATATCAAGCTTGTGGCATAAAAATGGCTGCATACCTAGAGAAAGCCAAGGCTGTGCTCGGACAGTTCGAATTCTACGCTATAGAGCAAGTTCCCTGAGAACAATTCAAATGCAGACGTGTTGGCCAGGCTCGATACCACCAGCGAGACCGATACATTGAACATGGTCCCAGTAGAATTTATATCGACCCCCAGTATCAACAACCTTGATGAAGAAAACGTATGCATGATCGATTATCAACCTACCTGGATGACCCTAATAATCGATTACCTCGAAACAAGAATTCTCCCAGCAGAACAGAACGAGTCTTGGAAACTGATATTTCAGATCTCGAGATATACTATAATGGAAGGAAGGTTATATCGAAGAGGGTATTCTATGCCATTACTCCTATGTGTAACTCTACCCAAGGCAAAGAAAATTTTGGAATAAATTCATGAAGTATTTTTTGGAGATCACACCGGGGGGCATAGTCTATCCAGAAAGGTGATAAGGTAGGGGTATTTCTGGCCCATAGTCAAGGCAAACGTGTTCAAATATGTCAAAAGATGTGATAAGTGCCAGTGATTTGCCTCGATTCCACGAGCTCCACTTACTGAGCTTACCATGTTGACCTCCCCATGGCCATTTGCGGTGTGGGGAATCGACCTTATAGGCTCGCTACCAATAGGCAAAGGTGGAGTAAAGTATGTTGTGGTCGCGGTCGATTATTTCACAAAATGGACCGAAGCCGAACCTCTGGCCATAATTACCTCAAAAAAAGTTTTAGACTTTGTGGTAAAAATTATCATCTGCCGATATGGGATGCCCAGAAAGATAGTGTCGGACAATGGTGCCCAGTTCGATAGTGACCTGTTTACCCATTTCTGCTAAAAAATGGGATAATAAAAAGCCTTTCCTCCGTCGCCCATCCCCAATCAAATGGACAGGTCGAAGTAGTCAACAAAACCCTAAAGAGCTCTATAAAGAAAAGGTTAGAGGAGGCTAAGGGAAGGTGGCCCGAGGAATTACCTCAGGTTTTCTGGGCTTATCAAACCACAACTCGAACTTCAACAGGCCATACTCCCTTCTCCCTATCATATGGATGTAAGGCCATGTTGCCAATTGAAGTCGAAATACCTACAATATCGAGCCATGCCTAGAATCAGGCCTCGAACCAGTCCCAGCACGAAGAAAGTCTAGACCTCATTGAAGAAAGATGAGATGAAGCTCAATTGAAAGATGCTGCATAGCAGCAACGAGCTACCAGGTATATCAACAATAGGGTTCGAGATAGAAAATTTGGATTGGGGGATCTAGTATTAAGGCATGTATTTTTGGCCACACGAGACTCATCTTTTGGGGTACTCGGACCTAACTGGAAAGGACCTTACCGGATCGAGTCTATCATCCGGCCTAGGGTATATAAATTAGTGAGACTAAACGGAGAGTTGGTGTCGTGAGCTTGGAACGGTGAACATCTACGACCTTATTATTAATAATGTAGGAATGGTGTTTTTGTTGTAACCAAGCTTGTTTAATTTTCAGACATTTGTTAATAAAAATGTTAAGTTTTGCTCAAAATTTATTTTCTTTACTAAATGTTGTATTTTTTGCAAACTCTCTTAATTCAATAACCTATGGTCACACTCATAGGATATTAAGGGGGAATTAGTGGTATACAATCATACCATAAGTTTGAAAAAATAAATAACATAAAATAAAGTTGTCTAGATAAAACCAAACTCGCGAGCTAAGATAATCTGGACATAACCAGATTATAAAAATTATATGTGTATGGATTAATAACCAAACATGCGAGCTAAAGCTTTCTGGATATAACTAGATTCGCGAGCTGTCTAGATATAACCAAATTCATGACCTAAGATAGTCTGGTCATAACCAGATTATAAAAATTATAAGTGTATGGATTAATAACCTAGCACGCGAGCTAAATAAGTTTGGAACAAACCAGCTGTTGACCATGAAATTGGTCAACAACACAGAGTCAGATGAACGATAGAAAATGAAAGAAAAACAAGAAGAAATTCAAATGGAAAGTAAACGACACAAATGAATTATAGTGGTTCGGCCCCAATTTGATGGTAATGACCTGCATCCACTTAATGTTCTTATTGATGTTGAATCCCAACACTATGATCAATGAACTAGGGTTTACGAGTTTCACAAGCCTTGGGGAGATTACAACTTTGATGAATAATCACACTATATTCTTCTCTCTGAGTACAAAGATCAAAAGTTCAAAAGTGTCGTCCTTGAGCCCTTTGATTCTTATTTATAGGCTCAAGAAGATTACATGGTTCGATGGGCCTCAATTACAATTAAGACTTGCGTATCAAGGTAGTAAAATAAAATATAATTAATACAAATATTACAAGAATGCATATCCAAAAGGAAGTGAATGAAAGTATGCGACCAGACTGGTTGCACCTAAGCGTGAGGCTTGATAAATCAATAACTCTCTGGTCGATGGTCGAATAGGATTCGTTCACTTAAAGTTGTCACGTGCCTGCCACGCGTAAGTCAATCTTGCCACGTCATCAAGAGCCGTTTTTGGGTAAATACCAGCTAAAACTAATCGACAGAAAGTTGGAATGTAAATAAACCTACTTCGAATTAAGTTGAGTCTAAGGCTGGAAAATTTTGCAAAAATTAGTTTTGACCTCACAACCTTGAGGAGCTACTCGAGGATGAGAAAAAGCGACTAGAAAAGCAAAATATAACTAAACTACTAAGATTACATGTCATATAAGTACTTTCGAGTGCATGGTAAAAGTAAAATCTGACCTTGACAATAACGAGGTCAGACATGGATATATCGAGAAAACTGTGCATGAATGCATTGAAACTCGAGTTTAAATCCAACAAGTGTGTTTGTACGAATAAACGAACATAAAATCAAACCTTTGCCCCCCAAGTTTATTTTACTGCGACCAGCATAAAGTAAACTTAGACAACCAACCTTTCATATGCCTTGTCAAATCTGTCAGAGCCGCCCTTGCTTTCTTCGAAAAAGGCAACCAATCATATCTTTGTAGTTTCCCAAAAGCGGTCTGAAGACTATTACACTTACCTATGCCCTTGAAAGTTACCCCTTATGATTACCTAGGTAACTGCTCCTCGATCAATATAAATAACCCCTCATAATCATTTTTCAGTTTTTACTTTTCACTTTCTCCTCAAGAACACTGAAGAACAAGGCGTAGAAAACCCAGACGACCTTAACGATCCACTAAGTTTCTGCCCAGCCACCTAACTTAGCGTCTCAGAAACTTGCTCCAATCTTTACCCAAGTAAGTTTATCGACCTTTTCAGTCGTTGAGATGCCATGCAATATCTATTTTATATCTGTTTCATATCCTGAGTTCTTGAATGTTCTTGAAAGAAATTGTTTTGGGGTAAATGGGCACATAGGTCTAAGCATGATAGGATGAGGAAATAACACTACATGAGGCTTAGGAATCAGTTTGGGCATTAGGATTAGTGATTTAGGGCGTAAAATCGAAGTAAAAATTTGATTTTTAGGCATATAGAAAAAACTGGGTTTTTCCCGCCCCAACTCAGAGTCAAAAAGCTTTTTAAGAAAAACTTTTCACTTCTGCTTTTCAATCCGTTTTCCAAACTGTTCACATAGAATTTAGTGTTTTTGTTAGAATGTTGCTGGTTATATAAAAGCTTAGCTTTTATACACGAGCAACGTTATTCCAACTTTTACACTTCTTGGTCTTTTGGCGGTAGATTCTCATCTCCCCTTCTTTGTTCGCATATTTTCATGCACGACCTGTGGGGAGGTGAGAGGCCAATCGACGATGATTTGCTCACGCAGTTACTCGAAGATCAGGAACAGCCTTCACTGCTAATCTCATAAATTCCTTTTTCTCATAACCCTTCAGATAAACCTTCGACCAGTCCAAAAAACATGGGTTGAGTAAAATCCACTGCTGAAAAGAAAAGGAGAAAAACCTCTCCTCCTGCCAAACAGCCTGCTCCTCAGGCTGAAAATCCCCCGACTAGCCCACATTCTGAAAACACCCCTCAGCTAGGAATCCAAACGAAAGCCAAACCTCGGGACGTCCTTCGACCAGAGGTCGAATGGTACGTGGTACCTCCTAGCAATATTACAGCTAGGATGGTAGGGAATTATCTCAAAAAGTACGGACTTTCTGGGATAACCCTAAACAAACCTTCCATCGACCAACTGACAAACCTTCCTAGGGGCGCCTACAGCCCCTGGTCGAGATACCACATTGAGACAGGGGCAACCTTGCCTCTTTATCCATTCTTTCAGGGGGTGGCCAACGATTTTGAGGTTGCCCCCTTCCAAATAACCACAAATGGATATAGAGTGCTCTCTACTCTCTATATCCTGTACAGCCACAAGAGGTGGCTTGTGCCTACGTCGCACGAGATCAATTACTTATTTGATCTCAAGTCCAAACCCAATCACAACAACACGGGGTTCTTCCATTTTTTCTACCAGGAATCTGCTCTCACCTTCCTGAGTGAGATCACCCACAAGTCCAACGTGGAAAAGTACTTCCAGGAGTACTTTTTAACAACAGATTTGGTCGCCAACAATATGGCCTTCACTCAAGGAGGTAATTTCTTTATTCTCTAGTCGCTTACTTTCATTCAGCTTTTCGACACATTCCTTAGAATTTTAATGCCATTCAGGTTCGTGGCGCCAACTAGCTCCTACTCTAGAAATGGAGATACGAGCAATTTCTCTGGCCAGCATGATGGATATTGAAAAAAGCATAAAAGAGCTGGTCACGAAAAACAATCTAAGGCTGGTTAGCCTTTTGGCCCCTTATCAGGACGTGAGGGAATCAACTGTGGGGAGTGCTACCGGCGGAGAAGTTCCCGAGTAGCACCACGACGTGTCATAACCTCTGAGAAGGACAATGGGAGTGATTATCAGGGAACCCTCTAGCACCCCGCGAGCAGCTACTGCCCCTACTCCTTCAGGAAAGGGCAAAAAGAAGGTTTCCAAACAACCTGCGCCTATTCTTGAATCTTCAAATGAGAACGATACTATATTATCACTCTTAGACAGTTTGCCCATTCCCTGTCATTTATTTGACGGGGAAGGCAACTTTAAATACACGCCAAATTGAAATTCAGACTTCTTCGAGGCAGTGAGTGAGTGTAGCAGTAGTACAGTAAATAATGTAGCGACCAGTAGTTGTAGCTCGGGTATTTTACTTACAATTTCCTTGCTCTCATTTTCGTGATGGAGTGAGTACATCTATTCATATTGTCTCATTTTCGTGCTCCTCCTTCGAGCAAGAAGAAGGAGAGCAGGCCAGACCACGGAGAGAGCAGCAAGAACCCTCTGACAAAAAAGGCACGGACCGGGGACCCTCCAGCAACAGTTCCTTCGAAGGAAACAACACCTCCTTCATCCCCCCTCGACCAAACATCTCCCCTAGCGCCCGTCGACCTGAACCCTCCTTCCTCAGCACCTGTCGAACAAACACCTCCTGATCAAACTGGAGATGCCCTAACAAATGTCGTGCTCAGCTTGGCCAAGGAGAGAATGACCAAACTATCGAGGCATTGATGCAGCCGATAGGCCATCATCAACACCGACTGCATGGAGTTCAACCAGATAATTAACCGCGTGCTGAACGAAATAGCCAGTGTAAGCTGTTATCTATTGCTGAGCTTTATTTATTTATCTTGTCATTTTCTGCCATCACCTTATCTTTTCTTCTGATCGTAAGGAATGCTAACTATGACCGCCAGCTGGTGCCATTCGGGGGCTTTGATTACTCAATTCATAGAGTCCGAGGCCAGGCATGCTGAGGCGTCCAAGATGACTAAGAAGAAAAATGCAGAACTGCTCGAGCAGAACACCAAGCTGGCCGAAGAGCTGAAGCAGTTCCAGGCTGCCTTGACCAAAGCCTTTGGAGTAAAAGAGAAGTACAAGGAGGCTTCCTTGCTCAATTTAAAGGAAGCCACTAAGCTCTATGATGACTTGGTCATCAGCAGAAAGGAAATTCAGGGGCTGGAGGGGCGCATCAAAGAGCTTGAGGAGACCAATGCCAGCAACTTGGAGAGGTCTAAGGGAGCCACCTCTAACTGCTTCTACGCGTTCTGGAAGCACAGCCGCGAGGCAGAATTCAGCTATCTCTCCGAGTGCATGAGGCAAACTGAAATAAACCAGTGCCTTGCTCGCTTGAAGGAAGAGGAGAGAGTGAAAATCCCATCCTCCCCCGAAATCTCCTTGGCTACGGGCATTGATGGCATGGAAGAGGAAGTTGGGGCCTCTGTCGACCAGCAAACTCCTCAAGACCCTCCTGCTGCTTTATAATTTTACTTGTTTTTTCTTTAAATTTAACTTGTAGTTTAAGACACATGAACTACGGTTTGTGATGTCAAAATAATTTATATTTTTATTGCTGCACGGGCAGCATTTCCTTTTAATAGACAATTACATCCGAGCAATAACTGCTCACGGTGTAAAGGGTTTTTCTTTTGACATTATAATTGCAACGACCCGAATTTGCTAATACGGCTTAGGGCCTTGATTAGTGTGCCTGGAGGGCAATAAATGATTTAATATGTTAATATGTGGATTTACGTGAATATATGATAATGATGCATGTTTAGTTGAGTTAAATGTGCATGTGGGCCCCGTTTGGATATTAGGGGTATAAATGTGATAAATGCTATGTATATGTGATAAGTCTGTGCAGCACGATCCAAGACAGTCCTGGGGAGCGGTTAGCCAGAAAATCACAGTACGGTTGAGAATCCGACTCAGGGCGAGTCGAGGGGTAATTTGGGCATTAGTTATTATATGGGGTTATGAAAATAAATATTTGGAGATATATTTGAGGTTAGAATGTCTAGGAGGGAATATTTGGGAAATTTACCATTTTTGCCCTCGGGGACGTTTGGGTACCCCGAGCCTTGAGGTAACCATATAGATTAAGTTAAATAAAACAAAATGAAAGAATCATTCAGAAACTTATAGGAACCGACCAAAGGGAAATTCTGGTGGAATTAGTCAAGGATTGAAGATTTTTAGCTGTTAGAATTAAGGAGTTAAAGGTGGGCACTTGGGGAAATCAACTCAGAAGCATAACACAGCAAAGGTAAGCTCTAACTATGGGGATTATACTTGAATTTCAGTTGTGTTTTTAGGTTATGCATGTGGGTAGAATCTGATTTGTTCTTGGGAGTTTCAGTTGAGTTTTGGAGCAGATTTTGATGGGTTTTGATGTTGAAACTGGGCTAGAATATTGGGGTTGATTTTCTGGAATTGTTAGCTTGATTATAGGATGATTTGGTTTGAAGAAAATGCAGGAGAAAGGTGAAGAATTCTGGGTTTGGAGGAGAGGGTCGCGGCCCTAGGATGGGCATGTCGCGGCCCGTGTGCGTGCGCGGCCATGGGAGGCCGAGAAGCTTCATGCGTGCCGTGGCTCTTGGTGATGCGCGGCGTGGCCCGTGTGGGTGTTAGTGAGGTGCTAGCCTGTGTTTTGAGGCTATTCGCGGCACTTGTGGCCAGGGCCGCGACGCTTAGTGCTATCTTGTGTTTTTCAGGGTGTTTAGGCTTGGGAACTCAATGGTTCAGGCTCGGGATGGATTTTATCACCCGGATTGATAGAATTCAAGGTCCCGGAGGTTAGGGCTATGGCTCAAAGTTATTTATTGGATTAGAACTTGATGGATGGATATTGTTAATGTGTTGTGACTAGGGTTTCGGCGAGGCTCAAGTTAGAGGACTATGCTCAGG
Source organism: Humulus lupulus (assembly GCF_963169125.1). NCBI lineage: Eukaryota > Viridiplantae > Streptophyta > Magnoliopsida > Rosales > Cannabaceae > Humulus > Humulus lupulus. The sequence goes on along the minus strand of NC_084796.1, from coordinate 84,064,593 downwards.
ACATCGGTGCTCGGAGAGCTTGGGACTCAGGTAAGAAAACCCGTGTTCCCATAGAGCTTGTATGCAGGGATGAGCCCAATGTGTTTGAATTGCAGGGCGTAGCCCTTTGATTGTATTTTCTAGTATTCTGTACTTGTTTAATATGCTATGAGTGCAATTATGTGAATGGTCAGCAAGAGCCGGGAATGTTGTAAGCCGAGGTCGGCAGGGGCCAGGAACGGCAAAGGGCCGGGAACGACGATAGGCACGTTGAGTGCAAGGCCGAGTACGGCAAAGGGCCGGGAGCAGCGTTGAGCATGTGGAGTGCGAGTTTCCAGGGCGGGTCTCTAAAAGGATACATGGGATATCCTCACGGTGTAGACCGCGAACCCAGGGCCTGGTAAAGCGCCTGGGACGGCTAGGCCCTATGTGTTTAACCTATTGATGGCCAGTTTGTATACTTGGTGTATGTTTTTGCATATGTTATCTGTTTGTGGGTTTTCTTGCTGGGCTTCGGCTCACAGATGCTCTATGGTGTAGGTAAGGGTAAGGAGAAAGCCAACCAACCATGAGTGTAGCAGGCATGAAGCGGCGTGTACATGTTTGGCCAGCTGGCTGGCACAACCAGTGAATTTTGGGAGATGTTTGTAAATAAACCTAGATTTTGGTCGTTTAGTTGACTTGGTTCAGTTTATATGTTGTAAATATTTCTAAACTGTATTTTGGGATCCCATGTGTTAAACTTTTATGATTTTCTATGAAATGGAATTATTTCTAAAGCTTTTCCTCTGTTTATGGCTTAATTACACTATTTGACCTAAAACCTCGATTAGCGAGTTGAATGCACACTTTTAAACTCACTTAGTAACGACTCTAAGGAAGTAGGGCGTTACAATAATATTTTTATTATAACATCTGTTCGCATGACCGAAGTTAGCATAGCACTTTGGTTTGATTTAACAAATTTTAAACAAAATTTTGAAAAATACTCTAAGTAACGTAGCATGCTTTCACTTATGTTGCTCGTGTGTTTACATACCTGTTGATATGCTTTGCTTACTAGATACCTTATATGCCCCCTAAGTGATTGAGGAGCTTTAGGTCCTCGGTCACTTGCCTTGACCAAGACTTGTTCGAACATTTCTGCTCATAATATAGATATATAAAAATGATTATTATAGCAAGAAAACACATGAAATTAGCAAATACTTGTAATAAATTTGGCAAGATTGACTGGCTGCGCACAATCCCTTTTATTTCTTGTAATAAATGGAGAGTCATGTCTGTACGAGTGATCAAAAATATGATCTTACACTTATAGGCGATCAGTCATAAGATTGACTAACCCTTGTTCATAAACTTGTAAAAAGTAAAATTAATACAAGCCAATTCTTTAAGAAGAATTGTTTATTGGTAGTACTTGTGCAGGTGTTATCTATTTCAATAGCGAGGAGTGAGATCTCCATTTAAGCGAGCAAGTTTATAAGTGTCTGGATGGAGGAATTCTTTGATTTGGTATGGTCTTTCCCAGTTAGGTCCAAGTACTCCAGCAGCTTGATCGCGGGTGTTAAGGAAAACTCTTCTAAGTACCAGATCTCCCACATCAAAATTCCTTTCACGTACTTTAGAGTTGAAATACCAGGCGACCTTTTGCTGGTAGGCCGCCACTTGGAGTTGGGCTTGCTCGCGCCTTTCATCGACCAAATCCAAAGATTCCATTAATAACTGGTGATTAGCGCCTTGATCGTATGCTATCCTCCGATGCGATGGCGGATCTAATTCAACAAGTAACATAGCTTCATATCCATAGGCCAAGGAAAATGGAGTATGGCCCGTTGTTGTTCAATGGGATGTTCTGTACGACCAGAGGACTTCAGGAAACTGCTCTGGCCATGCCCCTTTTGCTTCTTCAAGCCTTTTCTTCATAGTATCTTTTAGTGTTTTATTGACAGCCTCGACTTGTCTGTTTGCCTGCGGATGAGCTACTGAAGAAAAGCTTTTGATAATTCCATGTCATTCACAAAAATCTGTGAACAGATCACTATCAAACTGAGTGTCGTTGTCTGAGACAATTTTTCTTGGTAATCCATAGCGACACATTATGTTCTTGACCACAAAATCCAACACTTTCTTGATCATTATGGTTGCAAGTGGCTCAACTTCGACCCACTCCATGAAGTAATCAATAGTCACCACAGCGTATTTGACGTCGCCCTTTCCTGTGGGGAAAGACTCGAATAGGTCTATTCCCCATACTGGGAATGGCCACGGACTTTGCATTTGCTTTAGCTCATTAGGGGCTGCTCGCAAAATCTTGGAGAATCTCTGACACTTGTCGCATTTTCGAACAAATTCCACCGAGTCTAAATTCATTGTTGGCCAGAAGTACCCTTCCCTTAGGATTTTTTCAATAAACTATTCCCCTCAGCGTGATCTCTGCAAAAACATTTATGGACCTCTCACATCAATTCTATGGCCTTTTCCTTTGAGACACACCTTAGGAGTGGCATTGAGGACCCCCTTCGGTATAGACTTCCGTCAAGCAGGATAAACTGAGCAGCCTGCCTCTGGAGGGTCCTTGCTTTGTTTCTGTCTGTCGGAAACACTCCATGCACTAAGTATTCAGTGAAAGGTGCCACCATGTATCTGCTGCCTGAATTACCAGAGAAGTTTCTTCTATTTTGATGCTTGGTGCGGACATCCGTTCAACAGGCACTATATTCAGCATGTTGTCATCCTTCGCACTTACTAATTTGGCCAAGGCATCAGCATTTGAGTTCTGGTCGTGAGGTACTTGCTGGAGAGTATATCTTTCAAACTGTTCCAACAAATCCTTTGCTTTGTTCAAGTAAGCAACCATCTTCAGACCCTGGGCTTAATACTCTCCCGTAATTTGATTAACAACCAACTGGGAGTCACTATATATTTCTAGTGACTTTATGTTCATGTCCCTGGCTAATTGTAAACCTGGGAGCAGGGCTTCATACTAGGCTTTGTTTTTGGAAGTTGTGAAGTCGAATCTGACTGCGCAGTGGAATCGATGTCCTCCAGGCGTTACCAAAATCACTTCGACTCCAGCGTGATGTTCATTAGAAGAACCGTCTGTAAACAACTTTCAAGAGGGAGTTTGGCTTTGAGGTTCAGGCTCTTCTGTCTGTTCACTTTTTGGAAGCCCAGTAAGCTCTGCGACGAAGTCGGCTAGAGCTTGCCCTTTTAATGCTGCTTGTGGTCAGTAGGAAATTTCAAACTGCCCAAGCTCAACTGCCCATTTCAATAATCGGCCAGCAGCTTCTGGCTTTTGTAGAACTTGCCGTAGGGGCTGGTCGGTTAGTACTATGATGGGGTGAGCTTGAAAGTACGACCACATTTTTCTGGAGGCTAAAATCAAGCAATATGCTAATTTTTCGATGGGAGGATACCACAGTTTTGCCCCTATTAGCCTTTTGCTTACATAGTAAACAACTTTTTGCACATTTTCCTCCTTTCTTACCAGGACAACACTAGTAGCATATTCTGTGATCGCTAAATAGATGAACAAAGTTTCCTTTTCAACTAGCTTAGATAGAATCGGTGGCTGCGACATATGAGACTTTAAAGCCTGAAAAGCCTGCTCGCACTCCTCTGTCCATTCAAATTTCTTATTGCCCCTAAGTAAATTAAAAAAATGGGATGCACTTGTCTGTCAATTTGGAGATAAATATACTTAGAGCAGCGATTCTCCTGGTTAAACTTTGAACAATAAAGCCCTGTATTGGTCCGAAAGCTAGTTTGATCCTCATCAGGTGGGTGCATACTGATCTGATTGTACCCAGAGTATGCATCCATAAATGATAGGATCTCGTGCCCTGAAGTGGCATTGACTAGCTGGTTGATCCTTGGGAGTGGGAAACAATCTTTCGGGCAGGCTTTATTAAGGTCTGTGAAATCCACGCATGTTCTCCACTTGCCATTTGGCTTGGGTACTAGTACGGGATTAGAGACCCAAGATGGATAAAACGCTACCCTGATGAATTTGTTCTCCTTTAGCTTCTCAACTTCCTCCTCTAAAGCTTTCGATCTATCTTTGTCGAGCAGCCTTCTTTTCTGTTGCACTGGTGGAAAGCTTTTATCAATTTTCAGGACATGGCTAATAACTGTTGGATCAATTCCAACCATGTCTTTATGCGACCAAGCAAAGACTTCCTGGTTCTTCTTCAGAAATTCCACAAGCTTTTGTTTTATTGTTGTCTCTAAGTTTTTACCAACTTTCACAACCCTAGTTGGATCTACCTCGATCGGTCCTACTTCTTCATCAAAATCTCCAAAAAGAGGATCCAAATCCCTATCCTCACTTTGGGCAACACCCTATTTGGTGACGCATTCACCTGATTGGGCTTGTATTTCATTGGCCGATTGCAACTCCTTTCCGGCATCTTCCTTAGATCCACCTCTCTTTGCTTTAGAAATTGAGGAATTATAGCATTCCCTCGCTTCTCGTTGGTTTCCCAGCATGCATCCTACCCCTGCATCAGTTGGGAATTTCATGGCGAGGTGCCAGACCAAGGTTACAGCTCGCAGGTCGACCAGAATAGGCCTTCCAATTACAACATTGTATGCGGAAGGACAATCAACTACTATAAAAGTAGTGAGTAAAGTCATGTTCGCAGGCGCAACTCCTGCTGTAACCGAAAGCCTAATCAACCCTGCTGGCGCGAGCCTTTCGCCAGAAAAACCATAAATGGTTTGGTTGCATGGCTCCAGGTCCTTCACGGATAACTTCATCCTCTCCAATGAATATTTGTACAAGATATTCACTGAGCTACCTATATCAACTAACACCCTTTTGACTATCATTTTGGCTATCTGGATTTCCACGACCAGAGGGTCTGAGTGAGGAAATCGGACATGCTAGGCATCAAGCTCAAAGAAAGTTATTAGATCCTCCTCTGTTTGAGCTTATTTGGGCGCTCGCTCCTCCACACTCTGTATCTCAATGTCCTGGTCGTGGCGTAAGGTCCGAGCGTATCGTTCCCTTTCCTTCCCCCTATCTCCTGCAAGGTGTGGGCCACCATAGATGGTGAGCATCGTACCTGCCACATGAGCTGGCTGTAAAGGTGGCGAGCGTTGGCATACAGGCGCCTGCTCGTTGCTTCCTTGAGCCTCTCGCTGAGAACCTTCCATGGCATGCACATATCTCCTTGGGTGTCCTACTCTGATAAGGAACTTAATCTCATCCTTCAGCTAGTTACACTCATTAGTGTCATGACCATAGTCAATGTGAAAATGACAAAATGTTGTTGTATCTCTCTTGGAGATATCCTTCCTTATAGGCGCTGGTCGCTTGTAAGGGACATTGGAGCTGGTTGCCTGGTAAACCTGTTAGGTTCATTTTAGGTTTGTTTTAGAGATCGTTTTAGGTTGTGTTTTTAGTTATTTAGGAAATTTTAGTGCAGATTTATGCTTGTTTTCTTTTTGTTTCAGGTTTTAATGGTCAATTACATAATATGCAGTGAAATGAGAAGAAACATGTTAAATATGATAAATACGATGGATTTTGTGTTGATTGTGGAGTTTCAAGACATTATGTGTGAAAAATAATACATTGAAGATGCTCAACACACGTCATTTATGCTCTATAACGCAAGTCTGAAACTTCAAGCCGCATTTTTACCATGATTTATTCACTTTCTGGAAACACTTCTAGAAATAGAAGTTGTATATATTTCTCTTAGCTTTCCATATCTTTTTTAATCATTCAATTCGGAGTTATATCTAAGTAGTTATGATCAAACTACGATGAGTTGACGCTGCAGGCTGTTCGAACCGAGTTTTGTCGATTCTGACTTTAGCGCTCCAGAAGTAGCGCTACAGCGCTAGAGACGCGATTTTCACAGATATGATCATTTTTTGATGGGCAATTTGGTCCTTTCACTTGGAATTTGGTAGGGATTTTTGGAGAAACATAGTGTGCGATTGGAAGGGGCTGAATAGGGGAACGACGGCTGGAGTAAGAACACCATCTTGGAGGATTCATCCTTGAGTTTTTCATCTTTTTCTTTAAATTTTCATGTTTGTAATTGAACTATCATATGGCTAGAATGAATATTATAGGCTAAATTTTCTTTTAGGGCTTTTATGTGAATATTTTGGAAACCCTTGTTATGGTTTAATGCAAAATTGATGTTCTTCTTCATCTCTTTCAATTCCTTGCAATCTATGTTAATTGTGTGATTATTGATTGATCACCTCTAATTGTTATTTTATGAATCAAATTGAAATCTGAAAAGTGAAATTTGATATGCTTTGATTGTTTGGATGCAAATTTAATTTAGAACGAGAGTATCTAGATTATTTTCCTATTTTCTGAGTTGCGTGGCTAATGCCTTCGACATGATTCAACTTACCATAGAAATATAGGAAGTTGTCATTTAGATTGAATTTCATAAATCTTGACCAGATTATGAATTATTTTTGCAACTTATTCTTGAATAGGGAGAAGGGGAGATAAATGCTTGCATTAGGAAATAAGAGGGTGGAAAATAGAAGATCATAATTGTCCTAATTGTATTTTCTCTGTTAATTTGTTTAATTCTTCATTGTGCTTCGTTAGTAGTTTCTTAGTTTAAAATCTCTGAAAATTGTTTAATCAAATAGAATTAAAAGATTAATTGTTTGGTAATTGATAAATCAGTCCTTGAGGACGATACTTGGTTTTTACCATTTTATTACGAATTGCGACTGTGTGCACTTGCATAGCAAAAATATCGCAACAAAACCTCTGCTCTGCTCTCGACAAGGGTCGTGTAGTTGGTGAACCTTGGGTTGTACCTGTTGCCCTTAGGGTGCTTATTTTCGGACGTCGACGGCTCATTGTTTGCCCTTTTTCCACAGCTTTTACCGTTCCCATTGCCTTTGTCGTTGGCATTGGGTTTATCTTACCCATTGGTTGCTTTAGCAGGATCTTCCTTTGGTCCCTTTTCTTTCACATGGGATTTCCCCTCGTTGGAAATCGCATCCTTGAGCTTAATGTATCGATCTGCTCGATCAAGAAACTCCTGGGTGCTCTTCACCCCATTCTTTCTTAAGTTGTTCCAGAGGGGAGAATGGTGTCTTACTCCAACAGTAAGGGCCATTATTTTCCCTTCATCGCCAACAGTTTTAGCCCCAACAGCTGCTCGCATGAAATGCTGGACATACTCCTTCAAGGATTCTCCCTCCTTCTGACGTATCTCGACCAGCTGGTTGGCTTCAGTCGGGTGAACACGACCAGCATAGAATTGCTCGTAGAATTCTTTCACGGACATTTCCCATGATACTATGCTAGCAGGAGGGAATTTAAAGAACCACTCCTAAGCAGCGTCAGATAGGGTGGTCGGAAAGATCCTGCAGTGAGCATCATCTGATACCTTCTGGATGTCCATCTGTATCTCAAACTTGTTTACGTGAGATACTGGGTCCCCGTACCCATCAAAGTTTGGCAGTACTGGCATCTTGAATTTGCTAGGGGTTTCTGCCACAGCTATTCTTTGTATGAATAGAGTACCTCTCCTCTGATCGTACTCGATGTGGGATGTCCGGCTTCCTACCAGCTATTGGACAGCCTGGTTTAATGCATCGATCTGGGCCTGTACGGCGTCTGGGATCGCTGGGGCGACTGGTGCCGGAGGAGCGTACTCATCATGCCTTTTACACCTGTCATTGAGCACGTCACTTAGGTCATCATCTCTGCGCCTTTGCTCACTAGCGCCCAACCGATCAAAGACGTTAGGCTGCCTAGGCTGCCCCCAGCGTTCTAGCTCACAGGCCTATTTTCTCTTGGTGGGGGATTCCTTTCTCCCCCTCTTTCTTCATTCCCTCGACCAGCATTCCTCCTATCGGAGTCAGCTTCATTATAGTCATGGCTGTCCCTGAACTGCGACCGACTATGGCGCGACTGGGTGGTCACACTGTTCCCCCCTCTAGCTGGCACCTCCCAAGGGTCAGGGGGAGGCCTGCGTTGGTCAGTGGATCCCCGGGCATTATTATGCCGTGGGGGTCCCCTGACCGCAGAGCCTGACTCGGCGTGCCTTTTGTTAGTAGAAGGACGTTGCCCTTGCTCGGTGGATTTGGCTCATCATCCATTGAGCATCTAGGGCTTCAGGGAGGCTGCCCGGCCCTATTCTGCCTTTGACGCTGGGGATTATCTCGACCAGCGTGAGAAGGTGGCTGCTGCTCAGGATCCTGAATTGGGATATCCTGTTGAGCATCATGTGGTTGCTCCGGCCTTTGAGGGCTCACCAGCTAAAGTGGAGGACTTGGGTTTGGGGCCCATTGTGGTGGTTCACTTGGTGGCTGAACCGGTTGAGAAGTCAGCACAGCCTGCCCTTGGGCCAACTGAATGGCTGCTTCTAGGGAAGCAGTGGCATCTCTCTGTCGGCGGTCCATGTCTGTCTGCCGCTCATTCAGTTCTTGGCACTGACGTTCTATTTCCCTTTGTTGCAATGCCAACGTCTCAGCCACATTCTCTTGATTGGCCCTCAGATTGGGAAACTCCTCTTGCAACACACTCAGTATTGTCCTCAGGGTTTCAGAATCCATTTCTTCCTCCTCAAAATCAAACTGTGGCTCATCTTCAGCCACATTTGGTGGAGGAGGCTGGGTGGATGCAACGCCAGTAGTCTGCCCCGTCTTCTTGGATGTCTTCGCCATTTGATTTTCTTGAAGTCTAGGACTAATCTCCCAATGAAAGCACCAAAATATTGACCCTCAAATTGGTCAATGACACGGTGTCAGATAAACGATAGAAAATGAAAGAAAAATAAGAAGAAATTCATATGGAAAGCAAACGACACAAATGATTTATAGTGGTTCGGCCCCAATTGGATGGTAATGACCTACGTCCACTTAATGTTCTTATTGATGTTGAATCCCAACACTGTGATCAATGAACTAGGGTTCACGAGTTTCACAAGCCTTGGGGAGATTACAACTTCTCTCTGAGTACAAAGATTAAAAGTTCAAAAGTGCCTTCCTTGAGCCCTTTGATTCTTATTTATAGGCTCAAGAAGATTACATGGGCCGATGGGCCTCAATTACAATTAAGACTTGCATATCAAGGTAATAAAAGAAAATATAATTAATACAAATACTAAGAGATTGCATATCCAAAAGGAAGTAAATGAAAGTATGCGACCAAACTGGCCGCACCTAAGCGTGAGGCTTGATAAATCAATAACTCTATGGTCGATGGTCGAACATGATTTGTTCACTTAAAGTTGTCACGTGCCTGCCACGCGTAAGTCAATCTTCTCATGTCATCAGGATCCGTTTTTGCGTAAACACCAGCTAAAACTAATCGATAGAAAGTTGGAATGTAAATAAACCTACTTCGAATTAAGTCGAGTCTGAGGCTGGAAAATTTTGCAAAAATTAGTTTCGACCTCACAACCTTGAGGAGCTACTCGAGGATAAGAAAAAGTGACTAGAAAAGAAAAATATAACTAAACTACTAAGATTACAAGCCATATAAGCACTTTCGAGTGCATGGTAAAAGTAAAATCCGACCTTGACAATAACGAGGTCAAAGATGGATATATCGAGTAAACTATGCATGAATGCATTGAAACTCGAGCTTAAATCCAACAAGTGTGTTTGTACGAATAAACGAACATAAAATCAAACATTTAGTATAACATGCTTGAAATATTTCGACCCAGAAATGTAAAGAAAAAATATAAAGTAAAAGCTGAATGTAAAATCAAATGCATAAAGGTTTTCGAGCAAGAAAATCATATACATAAAGATCACAATTACTGTCTAAATATAAAATAGCTCTAAAATGAGCTATGTATTGTCTTTGCCCCAAGGGCACACATATAAAAAAAAGGAATTACAAAAATCTTAATGGGACGCAGCCCATGACCTCTCTTTTATGAAGCAGGCACATCCCCATCAGCAGCACCAGACTTCTCCGCCGCCTCCTCTGCCTCGTCCCTAGCATCCTCCATGTCAAGCGGAGCTTGCCACCTCTTAAGGAATTCATCTTTGAGGTTGTACAGAAAGTTGGTGTCGAGATCAACGTTGTTGGCCCAGATGCGGTACATGGCCATGTCAACAACATGATCCTTCTTCTGCTTAAACTCCTCAAGGAGGCGAGCCTTCTCACACTCGATTATAAAAAAGGTGGCCTTCTTCTCCTCCTCAAGCTTGGCATTCAGCTCTTCAAACTCCTTGATTCTGGAGTCTCTCTCCTTGATTTCAGAATCCTTGGTCTCCAGTTTTTACTTGAGTTCAGACACCGTCAACTTTGCAGCCTTGAGCTCGTCTATGCGCTTTATCTGGAGGTTCTTCACCTCCTGAGCATAGGAAAGACTCTCATGAACTTCGTTATTCAGCTTGTAGTTAAGATGAATGTACACGTTGAAAGCCTGTACGCATAAACAAAAATGGGTTAGTAAACACATATGATAAGTTCAAATAAGCAACATGATAGAGTAAAAGGACTTACCAAGGTGAAGAGCTCACTGCCCTTGTCAAAAATTGTATTGGTGTCACGGCAGGAGGTGAGAAACTGCCATTGAGGAGCGCCAAGATTGCTGAGACTTCAGCCAACTCGGGATAGTACCTCCGAGCCCAGACTGACTCCATGTGTCCCCGCAGGATTATCGATCAAATACTCGGAGATGTGGGGCGAGACCGACAACAAACATTCCCGTGTGGGAAGCTGCTTCTTTGGGGGCGGAGCAGTCTGTTTGGAAATTTGGACTACAGGAGGAGGTGGGGGAAGTGAGATCTTGGTAGATACTCTGACCTCGGGGTTTTGATCAGCAGGTAGGCTCGGGCCATGAGTGTCCAAGGTAGGAGGTGTCATCTCAGATTTCTTCAAGATTTTAGAGGGCCACCCCGCTCTCTGTGATGCCTTGGAGCTTTGCTCTGCTTAGTTCCTGAGTGGGGGTTGAGCACGTTGTCTAAATCAGATTCCATGTCGCCTGGACATACACAATTTACACATTAGTGATCAAGCCTAAACAACAAAAAGAAACAAGGCTAAAGTCAAAAGAAACCTAACTGGTACTCTCCCCCGAGCTTGTGCTCGACGACCAAGTAATCCCCCTATCTTCAGAGGATGTCGAGGGAGTCCTTTCCCTATATGTAGGTGTTGACGGTGAGAACTCGTCAACCAACTTAAGTTAGAAAAAATAGAAACGTAGAGATTATCAAAACAAAAACCTTAAAGATCTAATTGGAAACTCAAAGAACACTTGCAGAAGAAAAATGGTGAATTGAATTTGTATTTCTTATGGTGTAGTGCTACATATTTTTTTCCAACTCCCTTCCATGTGGAAGTGGGGTTCATTTTATAGTGGGCTCTAATGGCCCTAGATACATTGTGGTCCAGGGGACTAGGTGGTACACAAGTACACTGTCAGGAGAGTGGTATCAGGGGTAGTGGTCTTGGTTCCAGTACATGGCCAGGTACCATGACGATGTCTCCACTACTTGATCCGTAGGAATGTCAGAGGAGTGGTGCCAGGCATAGTGGTGCAGGTGATGGTGGTGTCAACTCTGACATCTGGCCATAGACACACAGGCCATGCCCTCTCTCCTAGTACTCCCACTACTTGTCTGGCATGAGTATTTGGATTGGGCATACGGGGTCCTGCAGGTCGTACCCCGTACAATATCATACTAGTATGATCCTTTCGACTTGTACAGGAGCCTCTAAGAATTGGGGTCTCCATAGGTTTTTGTAAGAGATACCGCATCGAGGTGTAGGGAGTGAGACACTTGATGCATGTAAGGGTCGTCGCGTGAGGTGGGGCTCTCGGGTCCTTGGCGCGAGGCCTCCCACACGAGGCCCTTGGTGGTGCAACTCAAGGCCACCCACGGACATAGGTGATAGGTACGTGGCCTCACCAGATGTCTGGGTGTGCGAGGCGCGAGGCCTCCCACGCGAGGCCCTTGGTGGTGCGCCCCTGGTGCGTGAGACACCCCCTCGCAGGGCCTTGGTTGCGCGGCTCCCCTGACGCGAGGCCTCCCTCGCAAGGCCCCTTGATGGCGCGGCTCCCCTGGCACGAGGCCTCCCTCGCGAGGCCCTTGGTGGTGCGTCCCTGGTGCGCAAGACACCCCGTCGCGGGGCCTTGGTGGTGCGGCTCCCTTGACGCGAGGCCTCCCTCATGAGGCCCCTTGATGGCGTAGCTCTCCTAGCGTGAGGCCTCCCTCGCGAGGCCCTTGGTGGTGCAGCTGTGACGAGGCTCTTAAGGGCGCGAGGCCATGGGCGCGCGGGTGCGAGGCCATGGGTGCGCGGGCGCGCGGGTACGAGGCCATGAGTGCGCGGGTGCGAGGCCATGAGCCCATAGACACGAGGCCATGGGCGCGCGAGCACGAGGCCAGGCGCACATGAGCGAGAGATGGAGCCCTTGAGCAGCTTGTGCGAGACGCCCGAAGCACCTCAGGCTCACCCATGAGGCGTGGGTGATAGGTGCGTGAGACGGGTCTCGCGAGGTGCAGGGCTAGGCGTGAGAGGTCCCACGGGGTGCTTGGGTGCTTGGCATGCCAGGAATAGCCTTACGTGTCTTCTTGCGAGAAGATGGTGGCCCAAGGGCCTCGTGGCACGGGGATATATTTAAGCGTTTATGGAACCTTAGCACGCGCTTTTGGCCTTTTCACAAATGTGGGATTTTGACCGTCCACACGTGCCCCCAGTCTAGGAGAGGACCTTTAGGTGCTCTAGTAGACTCTCCTTTTTTATTCTTATAAATATGTCTTCATGTCTAGCCTATTATTCACACCTTACCTCTACAGCTTAGTGGTTTTGGGATCCTTGCTCCTTTCAAGAGGTGAGGGGTTCAATTCCCCACAACCTCACTTTTGATATAGTTTTCTCCTTCTTTTTTTTTTTTTTTATATTTGAGCTAATTTTTGGTATGTCTATATCCCTTCATATATTTGGAGGCTAACACATCTTTTCTGTTTATTTTTGCAGACGCGTGCTTTCGACCATTTGGCTCTTTTTGACCGTGACGGTACTTTTGGCCCAACCTCCTTTTGACCACGACAACGTTTCATTTTTCCTACTTAAGGTATATTCTCTTTTTCCCTTATGTTTATTGGGTTCACATTAGCACCACTCGGGATGGGGTATTTTGGCCTGAGCCCATCGTGAGTTAGCCTTGAGGCATGCCCCTTTATTCACACCCCGTAACGGGTCATTTAGAGTGTTTGTGCCTAGAAGTTTTGAGCCCATTCCTTTGTGTTTTGTAACAATCCTCTCATTTATACGTGAACCCTTTTTGCTTTCGGGACGAGGTCTCATGGCAAGTGATGGTCCGTTCGGCACTCCTTCGGGGGTTGAGTTTGTTGACTTATCTTCAAACTCAGAGTCCCCTGAGGAAAACCCTTACCAAGACCATGACACCTTAAGGCAGGCCCGTATTCTTCATCTTGAGCACATGGCTAAACTTAGGCGTAAAATTTGGGTGGTAGAGAGCGAAATTGACTCGGAGTTGAGGGGAGACGAAGCACCTTCCCCTCCTGACCTTAGTGACCATGTAGCAAGCCTTAGGGTGACCCTTTTAGATTTGCAGGGGGAGTTAGAGTGTATGGAGGGACATCTTACGCCTGAGCCTCCTAGGCCATCCTTGCCTGATGACTGTCATGGGGCCGCTTCTGCTTCTCTTCAGCCCTTATTTTCGATCTTCCCTAGCTTAGCGCTTCCGCAGCCGGTGCCTTGGTGGAAGACTCTTGCTAGGAAGAGAAAATGGAGGGTCAAGTGTTTTGTCTCTTCCTCACCCTTTTCTTTTGGTTTTGCAGATATGCCAAAGGGAGGACGACGACAGGTGTCCATTAATGAACAGGACGATGCCCCTTTATTGGCATCCACCCTGGTGTCCCACGTGTCAAAAAATAAACTGAGGGAAATTGTGAAGCACTACCGTGTTCCTCCGGAGTACGCCTTATACACCCCTTCGGACAACTGTCGGGCTGACTGCCCTAGTCCCGGCTTCGTGGCCCTTAGTGAGCATATCCTGAAGGCGGGTGGTACCATCCCATTACACCCGTTCTTCATTGCGGTCCTCATCTACTTTGACCTTGCTCCACTTCAGCTGGCACCCAACAATTGGCTGACCTTGAGCTGCCTCTTTATCGCGTTTGCGGAACTTGCCAAATGTGCTCCTACGGCGCTAGAGGTGCACTTCCTGTACAATCTCATGCCCTCTCCCAAGTCCAAGGGCTTTTATTACCTGCAAAAAGCCAATAATGAATTCCCTTTGATAGAGGGCGCAGTGTCCAACCCGGGGTCCTGGAAGCAGGACTTTTTCATCGTGAAAGGCCCTCTTTCTATTCACGAGCACTTCTGTTCCGCTCCCAGTAAGTACCTCGAGCCACATTTTCTTCTATTTTTTCTTTTTGTTGAAACTTATTGTTTTATAACTTATGTTTGTGTCGACAATGGTGTGCATCATGCGGAGCAGTTCTCCATACCCGAGGTTGTTGGGTCAAAAGCAGACACCGTGAAGGATCTTATCAACGCTGACCCCTCCGTGAAAAAGGTTGCATTCCTATTCATTGTGGAAAATCTTAACCTTCACAGGCTGTCCCTGGTTTCAGATCCCAGGTTGCTGTGGATGATTCCTGGGTCAAAGAGGATGAAGGCTGTATTGGCTGAGCCTTGCCCGGGTGAAGGTGAGGCTGAGGATGTGTCGGAGGAAGTCTCCCCTGGACATGGGCGACCTTACCAGCTATCCTCGTCTCCCGGGGGATGTCCTCCCTTTGTCCCTTTCGACCCGGACATGGCTTCCCAATCCCAAGGTCAACATGCCATACCGGGGCATTTTGTTTGCCCCGACCTCGCTGACTTTGACGCTTTTCCTCAGGCTCCCCTCGACCCCGGTCCATCGAGGGCTTACTTTCTAAATCTTCCTGCACCCCTTCCTGATCTACCGGGGGCTCATTTTTCCAATTTTCCTACGCCCCCTCCTGTTTCGGCGAGCGGGTCATCTGTCCTTACCTAGCCAGCTGCCCTTGACTCGGAACGGTTGCCCTAGGTGAGTTGCATGGCGACCTCTTAGGAGCGACGGCATGTCCAAATCGCCTCAGACCTCCTCGAAGCTTATTGGAATGGTCTTGGGAGTTTCGCCCTGTCGGACCTTGGGGAGACTATGATGCGCACTACTACTTGGGTGAGTTCATGCATCTTGTGTCGGCCTTATTATTATTATTATTATTATTATTATTATTATTTTGGTCACTTATCATTGTTGTTGTTATCTTTCTTATGCATGTCTATATTGTGGCTCAGCGGTTTGCCGACTCGGCTCACAATCTTTCCGCGTCGAGTACTGAGAGGGACTGTCTCACGACCCGAGTCCAGGAGCTCGAGAAAGAGCTTGATGAAACCAAGTCTAGGCTAAAAAGGGCTTGGGAAAAAATATATGCCTCATCAAAAAAGAAGAAGAAGGCGGTTGTCAAGGCCATGATGCTGTAGGAAAAGGTCACCAGCCTACAGGGTGAACTCCAGGGTGCCAAGGCTATCGCGGCTGCGTCGCAGGAGAGGGTCGATTCCCTAGAGTGTGAACTTGAGGTTGCTAAGGCTGATGTAGCTGCTTCGCAGGAGAGGGTTGTCTCCTTAGAGGCGGAAAGGGCAGCCAATGAGTATAGGTCTATAGAGCGCGCCCTCTATGGTGTATGGAGGCAGGATCCAAACTTCGATTTCTGCTCCTTTGGCAAGCATGCTGTCGCCCTGGCGGCTAGGTGGAACGCTCAGGGCAGGAGGCCCTGAGATCATTATTTTATAATCTTTGCCAGTTAGCCCGCTGTGGGTGTATGCTCATTTGAGCCTTGTTGTGCTTGTAATATATATTTTTTTTTTTTAACCGTGCCATGTTACCAAGACTCTTTTTTTTTAATATATACATATGCGGTTATTCATCTCTTATTCCTCTGTGTTTGAGGTCTTTTTGAGCCTGTATGATGGGGTTTGGTAGGTTCCCCTCTTTTATTTATAAGGCTAGAGGTCCTTTGGAGCCCATGTGAAAGGGTTCAATGGGTCCTTTTTTGGTGCCCCTTGACTATTTCTATAAGGATATTTTGACCCCTGGGGTTCTAGCTATCCTTTTATATATTTTTGCACGCGCTTATTATTTTTTGCGAGAAGTGTCCTTCTCGTCATTATTCATAGTACTATTTTTGCAAGGGCCTCTTTTAGGACCCTTTTTGGCTAAACGGCTTGGTGGCCGCTCTAGGCTTATTGGACCTTTTGGCCTCCTTGATGTTCATAAGGGTAGCTAATCCTTGTGAACTTCAGGAGATGCCATGCAAGATCTCCTCCTTGTTTGTTAGGGTTCACAACGAATTGCATTCCTTCTCTAAAGAATTTTGTTTAAGGCCCTGATGCAAGGGGCCCTTTTTAGGATCCTCCTATTAGAGGGTCCTTTTTAGGATCCTCCTGATAAAGGGTCCTTTTTAGGATCTTGATGCAAGGGGTCCTTTTTACGATCTTCCTGTTAGAGGGTCCTTTTTAGGATCCTCCTGATGGAGGGTCCTTTTTAGGATCCTCCTGATAAAGGGTCCTTTTTAGGATCCTCTTGATGGAGGGTCCTTTTTAGGATCCTCCTGTTTGTTGTATGCTTTGCCTTCGTGGGCCACTATTCCCCCCCAAGTGTCTGGTGAAGTTTATCTCGGCAGGCACTTTGATTGATGCTCATATAAAGGAGAAAAATAGCATGCGAAGATGTGAACATTTTCATTCATAGTAGGCAGGTTATAATGATATGTCTATATATATATGACAAGTTTACATCTTCTTGGGAGGTTATCTAGGCACCCTCCTTGATTCTTATCTATTGATCTAACATAACACGTAACAAACTAAGCATGGATACTGCTTGCACTGGATGAGGAAGTCTCACTGGTAGTACTTCTTGAGGTGTTCTGCATTCCATGCCCGAGGTACGACGGTGTCGTCCATGCGCGCCAACTTATAGGTGTTTGGTGGTATGCACTGAGCGACCTGGTAGGGTCCTTCCCAATTCGCTTCCAGTACCCCCGCCCCCAGGTCTCGCGTGTTGGGGGGTACTTTCCTCAATACTAAGTCTCCTACCCTGAACTTTCTCTCACGCACCCTTGAATTGTAATACCTCGCTGCCCGCTGTTGATACGTAGCCAGCCTTAATTGTGCCCTTTCTCTCTTAGCTTCCAGCAGGTCCAAGTTCTCGACCAATGCTGTGGTGTTAGCCTGGTCATCGTATGTTTGTGTGCGGAAGGAGTTAACCTTCATTTCTATCGGAAGGACAGCCTCGCAGCCGTAGGCCAAGGCGAAGGGTGTTTCCCCAGTGGTGGAACAGGGGGTGGTCCTGTAGGCTCAGAGCACATTCGGGAGCTCTTCAACCCAGGCCCCTTTCAACTTCTCCAACTTAGTTTTCAAGTTCCTTTTCAGGATCTTGTTTATGGCCTCTACTTGCCCATTAGCTTGGGGGTGTACAACTGCCCAGCCCCTTTCAACTTCTCTAACTTAGTTTTCAAGTTCCTTTTCAGGATCTTGTTGATGGCCTCTACTTGCCCATTTAGCTTGGGGGTGTACTACTGTGGAGAAACTCCTCCTGATTCTGTTGGCCTTGCAGTATTCTTCGAACACTCCTCTTTCAAATTGTGTTCCATTGTCGGAGATGATCTTGTAAGGTACTCCGAATCTGCAAACAATATATTTGTTAACGAAGGTGGTGATCTGCTAGCCGTTATATTGACTAAAGGCTCCGCTTCCACCCACTTAGTGAAATAGTCAACCGCTACCACCGTGTACTTGGCTCCTCCTCTTCTGATTGGCAGTGCCCCTATCAAGTCAATCCCCCACACAACAAAGGGCCACGGGCTGGTCATGCTCACCAGCTCATTTGGGGACTGCCGTGGGTAAGTCGCATGTCTCTAGCACTTGTCACACTTTCTCGCGAAGTCACTCGCGTCCTTCTCCATGGTATGCCAATAATACCCTTGGCGGACGACCTTTTTTTCCATGGACTGCCCCCCAGCATGGTTCCCACATTCCCCTTCGTGTATCTCTTGTAAAAATTTTGACACTTCTCCCTTATCAACACACCACAGGAGTGGGGTAGAGAAGCCTCTCTTATACAATATCCCGTCTACTAGGGTGTATTGGGCAGCTCTGTAAGCCAGTCTACGGGCCTCCTTCTTGTCCAAGGGCGAGGTCCCGTCATTCAAGTACCTCCTAATGGGGGCAAACCATGGCTCCTCGGAGCTCTCGACTGTGTTGATCCTCTCTTCGGCTATGCTTGGCTTAGGGAGATATTCAACTGGTATAGACTCAAGCGTATCTTCGTCTCGCGTGGAGGTGAGTTTCGCGAGTGCATCAGCGTTCATATTCTACTCATTGGGGATCTGTTCTATCGTGTATTTTTCGAACTGGTCCAAATACTCCTTCACCTTGGAAAGGTATTCAGCCATTTTTGGACCTCTAGCTTGGTATTCGCCCTTCACTTGAAACACCACCAGCTGTGAGTCACTAAAGACATGCAAGTGGGATACCTTTAATTCCTTAGCTAGCCGCAGGCCAGCCAACAACGCCTCGTATTCTGCTTCATTATTGGAAGCCTCGAATCCAAATCTCAAGGCACAGTACATCTTGTGCCCTTCAGGTCCCGTCATCACTATGCCAGCACAGGCCCCCCCTTCGTTTGACGCCCCATCTACATGGAGACTCCATTCTTCGGGATGCCTCTCCTCTTCAGGTGCCGGTTCCTTCTCCTCTATTTCCCCCCCCCCCCCCCCCGTCTTGGGGTCGGTATGTGAACTCGACTATAAAGTCTGCAAGTACCTGCCCATTGATGGAGGTCTTTGGGGTGTAAGTGATGTCAAACTGACTCAATTCAATAGACCACTTTAGCAATCTTCCTGAAGTTTCTGGCTTGTGCAAGACTTGACGCAGGGGGGTGTTGGTGAGCACCTCAATCGCATGTGCATGGAAATAGGACCTCAATTTTCAAGAAGCCACTACCAGGGCATATGCTAACTTCTCTATTTCTGGGTACCGGGTTTCCGCGTCTACCAACCGCTTACTCATATAGTAGACAGGGTGTTGGTGCTTTTTTTCCCCCTTGACCAAGGCGGCACTTATGGCATGCTCAGATACAGCTAGATATAGGTACAACTTATCCCCTTTCTCCGGCTTGGCCAAAAGGGGTGGCCTTCCAAGGTGCTCCTTCAGCTTGGTGAAGGCATCCTGGCATTCGTCATCCCAAGTGAACTTTTTGTTCCCTTTTAAGATGTTGAAAAAAGGGAGGCATTTGTCCGTCGACCTGGAGATGAATCTATTGAGGGATGCCACTCTCCCCGTCAGGCATTGCACCTCTTTTTTGCTCCGTGGTGGGCTCATTTCCAGCAAGGCCTTGATTTTTTCCGGATTAGCCTCAATACCTCGGGAATTCACCATGAAACCTAGGAATTTTCTTGACGAAACTCCGAAGGTGCATTTGAGTGGGTTCAGCTTCATTCTGTACTTGCGAAGGGTGTTGAACATCTCCATGAGGTCGCTAGTGAGCTTTTTCGCTTTTTTCGTCTTCACCAGCATATCATCCACGTACACCTCCATGTTCCTTCCTATTTGATTTGCGAACACTTTGTTCACCAGCCTCTGGTAAGTGGCACCTGCATTTTTTAAACTAAAGGGCATCACTTTATAGCAATACAACCCCTTGTCTGTTATGAACGAAGTGTGCTCCTCGTTAGCAGGGTTCATTGGTATTTGGTTATACCCTGAATACGTGTCCATGAAGCTAAGTAGCTCGTGTCCCGCTGTGGCGTCTACCAACTGGTCTATCCTAGGAAGCGGGAAGCTGTCCTTAGGGCAGGCCTTGTTGAGGCTGGTAAAATCCACGCACGTCCTCCATTTTCCGTTGGGCTTTGGAACCAGCACTGGGTTCGACACCCATAGTGGGTAAAACGCCACTTGAATGAACCCATTCGCCTTCAGCTTGTCCACCTCCTCTTTTAGGGCCGCGTATCTTTCTGGGTCTAGTGCTCTCCTTTTCTGCCTTACTGGCCTTGCTTTCGGGTCAATGTTCAGGTGGTGGCACATGACCGCTGGGTCTATCCCTACCATCTAGGTTGGCTTTTAAGAACTCTACTAGTTTCTCCTTCATGTCGTCGGCAAGGTTTTTTCCTACTTTCAACTTCCTCAACGGCTCATCCATGATCGTTACTTCCTCCAATTCCTCTACTGGTTCAGCTCTTGGCTCTTCTATGACTCGTGGGTCTAACTCGTTTGGGTTCGCGCCTTCATGCACAACCATCGCAATAGGTGTTTGTGGCTTTGTGGCTGTGCGGAGGGACGTGTTATAGCATTCCCTCGCTTCCTTCTGCTCTCCTTTCATGCATGCTATTGCCCCGGGGGTTAGGAATTTCATAGCTAAATAGTATACATAAGTTATCGCCTTCAATTCTCTTAGGGAAGGTCTCCCTAATACGCGTTGAAGGCTGAGGCGCAATCTACCAAAACAAAGTTTGCCATTATGGTGGTTTGTCTGGGCTGTTCTCCCATAGTAAGGGCCAACTCGATTGCCCCCAGGGGCTGTATCAAATCTCCCATAAATCCATAAAAAGACGTAGCGCAAGTATTTAGGTGACGAAGGCTCAATACCATCTTCTCCAGCGCTGGTCGATACAAGATGTCCACAGAGATCCTGTTATCCACCAAGACCCGATGCACCCTCATGTTAGCAAGCTGGACTGTCAACACTAGGGGGTCATTGTGGGGGAAGTGCACACCTCGAGCGTCTTCTTCGGTGAAAGTTATTGAGTCATTTTCACCCTTGAAACTCTTCGGGGGGTGCTGCTCCAGACTCAGGACGCACGGTGGTGGACTTCGCCTGGCCTCCCTGGCATATCTATCTCGTCCCTTTCTTGATTCGCCCCCGAATCCTGGTCCTCCAAAGATTGTCCTAACCTCTCCTTGCACTTCTGGGGCTACTTCTCGCGCCCGCAGCGAGGACACTCCTTCTTCTAGCCTATGGTTCTCCTTGTGCACATATCTGCCCAAATGTCCCCTACGGATGAGTTCCTCAATCTCTACCTTCAAATGGTTGCATTCCGCAGTTGTTTGGCCTATATTTTTGTGATACTGGGAATACTTGCTGGGGTCTCTCTTGGACCGGTCTTTTTTCATCGGCGGGGGCCTTCTAAATGGGACCTGATTTTCGTTTGTAACGAAAATATGCTCTCTCGCATGAGTGAGGTCAGTATAATAGGTGTAGGGGCCTTGTCTGCGCTCATCAGAGCGCTGGTGCTTTTGGGGTCGATCATCCCTTGCCCCTTCAACTGACGAGAAGCATCAGCAATTACCTTCTCTGATTGCATCAAAACACAGCCCAATCCCTGGTGAGAAGCTTCACAATAAATCACAAACTTCTCATGATCTGTTGAAAGACTCAGAATCGGAGCTGAAATCAATCTCTGCTTCAATTCCTGGAAGCTGTTCTCACACTTATCTAACCACACAAACTTCTAGCTCTTGCGTGTCAGCTCAGTCAATGCACTAGCTATCTTTGAGAACCCTTCCATGAAACATCTATAATACCCTGCCAATCCAATGAAACTTCTAACCTCAAAAGCATTCTTTGGCCTTGGCCAATCTCTGACCGCTTCGATCTTTACTGGATCTACTTTAATCCCCTCCTTACTAACAATGTGTCCAAGAAAAGATACTTGAGACAACCAGAATTCACATTTCTTGAACTTAGCAAACAATCTGTGTTCCCTCAGTCTCTGTAGAACCAATCTCAAGTGATACTCATGTTCTGACTCTGACTTAGAATATACCAGAATGTCATCAATAAAAACAATCACAAACTGGTCCAAATAATCCTTGAACACTCTGTTCATCAAATCCATAAACGCAGCAGGGGCATAAGTCAATCCAAATGACATAACTAGAAACTCATAATGCCCATACCTGGTACGGAAAGCAGTCTTGGGTATATCTCCTTCCTTGACCCTCAACTGATGATAACTAGAACGAAGGTCGATCTTCGAGAATACCTTCTTGCCTTGGAACTGATCGAATAGATCATCTATCCTTGGCAAAGGATACCTATTCTTGATTGTCAGCTTATTCAGTTCCCTGTAATCAATACACATTCTCAGAGAACCATCCCTCTTCTTCACAAACAGAACTGGCGCACCCCAAGGTGAAAAACTAGGTCTGATAAAACCCAAATCTAACAGTTCTTGCAACTGCACTTTTAATTCTTTCAACTCAGCTGGGGCCATTCTGTAAGGCGTTCTAGACACTGGCTCCGTCCCTGGTGCCAGTTCTATAACGAACTCAATTTCTCTATGTGGTGGCAATCCT
The DNA here is from genome assembly GCF_963169125.1 of Humulus lupulus. Classification (NCBI taxonomy): domain Eukaryota; kingdom Viridiplantae; phylum Streptophyta; class Magnoliopsida; order Rosales; family Cannabaceae; genus Humulus; species Humulus lupulus. The sequence goes on along the minus strand of NC_084796.1, from coordinate 84,042,296 downwards.
GGAAAATCTTCTGGAAACACATCCAGAAACTCACAAAGTAACCTGGTATCCTCTGGTCTCGCTGGCACGACCTGGGTGGTATCAACCACACTGGCTAAGAATCCAATGCAACCTCCTTGCGACAAATCGCTAGCCCTTAATGCAGAAATCACAGGAATACAAGGTCCACGCATAGCACCAACAAACACAAAAGGATCCTCACCTTCAGACTCAAAGGTGACCATCTTCCTTCTGTAATCAATAGTTGCCCCATACTTTGCCAACCAATCCATACCCAGTATCATATCAAAGTCAGTCATAACCAACTCTATTAAATCCACTGATAACTCTCTGCCCTCTACTGTCACTGGCAAAGATCTAACCTACCTCCTGGACACCACTAACTCTCCAGTGGGTAACAAGGTACCAAACCCCACAGCATAGAAGTCACAAGGTCTACACAATCTATCAATGACACTACTAGCAACAAAAGAATGTGTAGCACCAGAATCAATCAATACATTATAAGGGGTTCCAGTACTAAGAAGCTGACCTGTAACAACTGAGGGAGAAGCCTCAGCTTCTGCTTGAGTCAATGCGAACACTCGAGCTGGAGCCGAGCTGTCCGCTTTTCTGGGTTCTTCCTTTCTTGCCTTAGGGCAATCCTTTTTAAGATGATCTATTGCTCCACATGAGAAACAGGCCTTTGCCCTACATTCTCCCAAGTGATGCCTCTTGCATCTGGGGCACTCAGGAAAAGACTTCCAGGCTTCACCACCTGGACGACCCATAGAAATACCACGGGGCCTCCTGTCAGGACCTGGAACAGGGAAGGTATCAGGAACCTTCCTCTTCTGATCACTGGGGCCAACACCCCTACCAGAACCCACAAATGGAGGACCTGGCCTCCTGAAATCCTTCCTGGCTACACTATCACGCCAGATCTTATCCTCTGCACTCTCAGCTGTGAGTGCCTTCTCCACCACCTGTGCATAAGTAGTAACCCCTGCCACAATGGTGATACGTACATCTCGGGCTAACCTGGGCTGTAGCCCCTGCAAAAATCTCTCTCTCCTGGTCCCATCAGTGGGCACCAATTCCTTGGCAAACTTTGCCAAACGGTCAAATTTTAAGGCATATTCAGTAACTGATAAACTTCCCTGAAGTAGCCTAATAAACTCCTCAGCCTTCGCCGCTCTAATGGCATCGTTATAATATTTCTCATTAAATAGAGTCTGAAACTCTTCCCAATTCAAAGTATTCACATTCCTGGTCTGGGTAATCACTTCCCACCATATCCGGGCATCATCCCGAAACATATAGGTAGCACATGCCACCCTCTCACTACCGGCTACCTTGATAAAGTCAAGGATAGTGGTAATCATGCTCATCCATTGTTCTGCCTTGGCAGGATCTGCACTGCCCTAAAAAATAAGAGGTTGTTGCTTCCTAAACCTTTCATAAAGAGGTTCCCATTTGTTTCCAACCTTAGGCGGCTGCCCAGCTACTGGCACTGACACAGAAGGTGTCTCTGAAACACTAACCACTGCAGGCACTTGTTGCCATCTCAGGAGACGAAGCTCCTCTCCTTGTTTCAACACTGTCGCCTGCAACTCATTAAACAACTACTGCCAGTTTGTAGGAGTTGGCTGTGGAATCTGGGACTGGTCATTTTCCTGACCCTGGCTGTTATTATTATTCTGGCCCTGATCACTCTGGCCAGCTGAAGTTTCTGTTTGTCCTGGATTCATAATTCTGTCACTGATACCTTGCTGAAATAATAATCAATACGGCCAGTCAGGTAGTAATAACTAAACCTCTTGCCGCCTTTACGGTCCAAGAACAAGTAGACAATTATCACATTCCACAGTCATACAGATAATCAAACAGATACATGTTTATATCATTTAGCACTCAGCATGTATCACATAATGGTTCATAACCAATCATACTTATAAGCATGTTCCAGCAATTCCAAGTACTGATAAGCACACAGTTGCTGCAAATATAGCATTTCAAGGCATAGGTTTAACATGGTGTCTCATGCGCACAGATAAAGCATATATACCACATTTAAGCAGTTATACATTTAACTACATAAATAGTTACCAAACCATGAGTCGAGCTTGACTTCAGTGATATGTGTACATGCCCAGCCAGTCTACAGGAACCCTAACCTTGGCACGGCTCTGATACCAAGTTGTAATGCCCTGGTTACCCCAGATTAGTTACGGTGAACGGTGGACCGAAAATTTGACCCGCTACCCGATCAAAAATGTGCTCTAAGTGTAATTAACAGGTTAAGGTGAAAAACTAATAAAAAAAGAAGTGGATATTTTCATTACAAACCGCTCTGCAAAGCTAATTAAAACATTTACAAGTTGTTCTCAGTACAAAATGGTCATTACAGTTCCAAATTTACAATCCCGCCGACCTAAGCGGCAAAATAGGGTAAACCCCCTAGTTCCTCTGAGAACGCCTTGGCCGTGGTGGTCAAGCGGTCGCATATGTACACATCACCACCTAAGCTCTCCACTCAAGGCTGGGTGAGCTTTTCCTTCCCTTTACCTACACCACATAGCACCCATGAGCCAAGGCCCAGCAAGAAAAGCACAATAAAACATGATATAATATCAGCAATGATCATAATAACCCTTCAGGACCGACAGTCCAAGAAAATAGGTGACAGTCGCAAAAGTCACTAATAAGGGGACAGCACCCTTTAGCTATGTGACGATAGGGTCAGCAGGCTTAACCGATAAGTGAACCTTTCATAAGTTTGCATAGGATAGGTGTATGGTGAATGGTCACCAACATAACCTTCCTCATGACCATAAAGTCATAACTTTGGAACAACGTTCCCTAGCCACGTGACAAACAGTCACCGGGGCCATATGCCCTGGCTCTGAATAACTGGTCTTAGACCAGACAAGAGCTTATAAGTTCATCGACCTTAGGGTCGGTCCAACATTAATACTCCATATGACTCATTCAACGCTGATATCGATTAGATCTAATCTTCATTTGGCTCAACGTTCATGACGCCATGCCATTTCTAACTCTTTAGGTCAGTGTCCCTGACTAGTCAGTACATATACAGATAATCAACATTCACTAGCATTTAATATGCAATCCAAGTCCACATCTATCAACCAACATGCCTCAATAGCCAACACGCATGTCATATAAACACAGGGTGCAGTCTTCTTACCTCAGGTTCGAGCGAGAATATAATAAGGACGACCCCTAAGAACGATCGATCTTTAAGTTCCTTAGCGGTTACCTAATCACAACCAATGATAACCTCAATTAATGAGAATCCACATAAATAGGGTCTTAACCTAAGCACCAATCTCGGGACCTTGAAACAACCCCACACGGTGAGTAGATTCGATCTCGGGCCTTAAGGAGTGAAACCCCAAGTCAAAAACCCTTAAAAACACTCAAAACGGGACTTAGAAGGAGCAGGGTTGATAACTCTACAAAATAGAGTTATTTTACCACTTTTTATGTGCTAATTGTTGCTTAATTCTTGAGTTTTTAATTGATTTATTAAGTTTTTAAGTAATTTTGAATTTATTAGGTTTATTTTGATTTTCTATATTTTTGTGTGTTTTTATAGTTATTTTGTTGTAAAATGTTGTAGTTAATTATTTGAATTATTGTTGTTTAGTTTGTGGTAAAAAAATGTTGTATTATTGAAATTAAATGTTAAATATAAATTATGTTATAATTGATATTTTCAAAGAATTAAATTGATTTATTTTATAATTGAAAATATTTTATTATGATTTATTTTATATTTATTATGTAGGGAATTTATGGCATTTTTGCTCTTGAAAAAAAAAGCAAGGAAAATGAGAGAAAAGTGGTATTTTTGGGAGAATGATAAGGAAGTAGGCCTTTTTCTTCAGCAGGCCCAAGGCCCAATGCCACGAAGCCCAACTCCTCCCAGCAATCATTTCTCCTCCAGCCACCACGTTCAACTCCCCTGCCATTTCTCCAAATGCCACCTGCCAGCCTCCAACATCAACCTGCCTTCTTCAGCAAACCGCCAACACACGCCAAGCAGCCTCCAACAGCTTCTCCACCACACCAAGCACCCTTCGGCCCAATCCTTTCCCCTAGCCCACACGCCCAGCAAAGCAAAAGAAAAAAAGTGTCTTGAGCCCAACAAAAGCTTGCTTTTGTACCCTTGTCCCTTTGCCAAAAATACCACATTTTTACCCCACTTTCTACACATTTTACCTCAAAACATCATTATTACACCCTATAATTTACCCCTATTTTCCATATTATAATTAATTCAATTAATTTAATCAATTTAATTAATTTGAATTGATTATTTTAATATCATTTTTTTTGGCTATAAATAAGGGAGTTTGGTGTCCATTTTAGGGGAGGTTACTATACCAAAAACTCTACACATTTCAAAACCTCTCTATTCTCTTCATCTTCTTCTTCTTTTTGGTTATTTTCTATGTATTTTTAGAGGAAAAATTTGGGGGTTTCTCCTCCAAATTTTCCTATTTATGTTTGTAATTTTTAGTTTGTATTTGCTATTCTAGTTATGTGTTTCTAATATTTTTTAAGATTATTAAGGTGATGATGAAACAATATGGAACTAGATAGTGTTTATTTTGTATGTTGATTTCCCATTTTGTGCAACAAAGTTTATGGATTTTTCTTGTTCAAATATCTTCTTTCATCTTAAATATCATGTATTTTGGATTGTTAGCACATATTTACACTTTGTTCTTCATTAGTGCAAAAACATAATATTCTTTGTGTAAGATGTGTCATTAAATTGTACACATCCATGCTTAGAACAAAAATATTATGTTTTGCCTAATAAATAATGTTCATTGATTTATTTGTTATTTCATTAGATTGATTTACACTAAATGCTTTGAAATTATAATTTTGAAAAGTGAAGAAAAATCTTATCTTTTTAGAAGTAATTGGTGCTTAAAATTACAAATCTATTTAGAAAATGATAGTTTGATTTATTTTAACTATCACTAAAACTTGGGAATCAATGTACTTAGAAATATTATTGAACTTATATTTTGTGGATTCTAATCCTTAATAATCTTATTTTACCATCTTGTTTACAATTATTAATTTATGTTCATATATTGTCTTTAATTTCTTTATTAGTGTCTTTTATTTTATTTTTATTGTTACAAATTCTCATCAATCTTTGGAACTAGGTTAGAATTTATTAATTTTGGTTTAAAATAGTTCTCTTATCAATTTTAGACAACTCCTTTGGGTTCGATCTCGTGCTTACACGAACACTATATTCCATATACGATTCATGCGCTTGCGAATATAAATATTTAAAACATACCCGTTTTGGGTCCATCAAGGGTAGCGCTACAGTGCTCAACCCCTAGCGCCCCAGCGCTATACTCAGAACCACCAATATGCCAAAAACCCTCCTGAGGAGCGCTGTAGCGCCCTAGGGTGGGCGCTATAGAGCTACCTCCAGATCAAATCTCCCCTAAACTGACCTTCTTCAACTCCTTCGATTCTAACCCGATTCCCAAGCTTCCAAATCCCATTCTTGATGCCAAATGAACCCAAAAACCATCCTAACACACCCCAAACATCACAAGCATGGGAACCCTAGCCAAAACTCCCAACAAAACCAAGAATTCACCCTAGAAATCTCAGCTGCAAAACCAAACCAAAACAGGGCAAACCAGAGAAATCTATGGTTAGAAACTTACCCAAAGCTCAGCTTATGATGCTCTTCAATGGAGGAACACACTCCCGAACTTCCAAGGCTTACTTCCCAAGCTTGAATCCTCAAAATTGGTTCAAAAACCACAAAGAAAGGTGAAGAGAATAAGGTACGGGAGAACTCTTAATCATGCTCTGTTTTTCACTATCTTCCTTCAGCTACCAAAGGATATATCTATCCTAGGGGTGAAATGCCCATTTTACCCCTAGGTCAAATAATAGTTTCTAAAGGCTCCCAAGGGCAAAATTGTCCTTTCCAACCTATACCGTTAATTATAATTAACGCTCTCCAATTCCCGCTAATCTCACTAATCTCAAACACCAATAATTCATATCCCATTACCCTATAATTATCGGTAACACTCTAATCATTAAAATCACCCCGAGACTCAACCCAAGCCCCGGTCTTAAACCTGTTGTGACTAAACCGTAAATCACTATTCCAAGATCGTCTCATGCTGAATAGTTCGAACCAACCCACATTATAATGTGGTCTCAACACATATCATCGACATGCATACAATTATACCATTATACCCTCAACGGGCCAAATTACCATCACACCCCTGTAATTAAAATGTGTACCCACATGCATGCACTAAGCATCATATTATATTATAATTCACATATACATGCATAATATCATTTAATGGCATAATTAATCAAGTACGGCCCTCCCGGCCTACTAATCTCTATAGACATTGGTCCCGTATTGAACGACAACCCCATCCCAAAATTCGTTTAAATTATACATGGTTTGGAATTGGCCTAACCAACTATCGAACCTACGCACCCTATAATCTACCCAGGACCAAGCATGGAAGTTATCTCTAGGATCTGGGAATAGGATTAGAGTGTCAGGCTTGTGCTTAAGCAAGTAAGGGGACCACATGACAGAGCTAAGTATAACTTTACCTCCACCACCCGAGCTCAAGGCCTCATCTTGGGCTTCATTTCCCAAGCTAGGCCCATCATGACGACAAGCCACAGGAAGACAGGCCTGTGAGCTTGAAGACCTCTGTCACGGGGGAAGTCTCTCAGTGGGAAGTGGCATGTGCTCCCATTTGAGGTAGGCAGCATCGTCTGTCGACTAGTCTTACTCCAAGAGACTGCCGGCTCGAAGTCATTCCTCATGGAGAAGATAGGATAGGGAGCGTCGGCCATACGACAGTTGGAGCACAGTTGTCTTGTGCTCCACCATTGACTCTGAAGGGGTGGGACGGTGATAGTTGGCTGAAGAAATGGATGTGTTATTATTTCGAGACCAGTCATTAAACTAACAAGAAAGGAATAAGTATGAGTACTTAAGGATGTGTTGGAATGAGTATGATTTTGAGGGAGCGAGGCCATCCGTCTAGGAGAAGGCCATCTTTAAGTTTGGGGGATGGTTTGGCATATCCTCGACAATCTTCTTCTCCTTCGGATAGCTCGACAAATAGTAGAAGCCATCCCCTCCCTGACCTCAAGAGGGGTTGCTTTTTAGACAAAAGAGATACATAAATTCTTGTGGTGAGGGTCCTTCCCACTTCAGCTCGTGGTACAGGGACTTGAGGGCAGAGAGAACCCTATAAGAATTGGTCTGGAGTTGGAACGGGGCGAGCCCAACAAAATCCAGAAAATCCTTAAAAAAAGGATTTAAGGGGAAGTAGGGCCCCTGCCTTCATATGCTCGCGATTCCAGGCTGCGAGCTTAATCTTGTTGTCGGGTTTGCCATCACCCGGGGCGTAGCAGCTCCGCTCGTTTGGAGTCGTAGGTCGACACATCAATGCGCCGGAGAGTTTCTGGTTGTGGCAAGCTAGAATCTCAGAGATTTGTTCCGTTGAGGTGACCGAGCTCCAATAATGCTCCGCCTCGAAAAAACCCTCTTGCAGGGTCGGAATAGATGCCGCTCGAGAAGTAGAAGGGCGATCTGAAGGGTCCTCCATCAGCAAGAAGGAAAGTGCACCAGTCTCGTATGCAACGGTGACTTTGATTTTGGGATCAAGCGGGAAAGGTCTGATCTGGATAAATCGCGACCTGAAGTTTCTTCCTTTTTCTTTCCTCGACCTTGTCAATCTGACGTCGGAAATGGTCTTGGATGTCCTCTTGTTCGCACCTCGCGTGGGGCTCGCATATCAGTCGCTGGTTCCGAGTGAAGGGAGACTCCGAACTGGGAGTTGATGGAGAGTAAGGAATTACCTAAAAAGGTGATAATTTTTGGATTTGTGCAATTAAAAACCCTAATACAGAACCCCCATTTCTTGGCTTACACGATACACTACCCTTAATCTGAAAGAAAAAAAAAACCCCCCTATGTTTGCATTTTTTACACTAAATCTGGGTTTCAGAACTGTGTTGTTAAGAAAAAATACTTTGAATTAAAAGTTCATGTAGTATCAGCTAAACAATGTGGCTAAGGCTACTAATTGCTACAAATATCCTTATAAAACTAGTGAAAACTAGTAAATATGCTCACGGTGCAGAAGAAACATAAAAATGCATGAAGAAATAAAAAGTACGATGGTCAAGAATAGAGACTTACACACAGAGGCTTGCAGATACAGTGAAATCGATGACTAGAGGAACGGTTGCAAGAATGATCTCACAACGAAAATGCCAAGGTTGTTTTGTCTTTTCGGTTTAGAGAACATGCAAAGAGGAAAAAGAATTTTCGACTCTGGTTTTTTCTTTCTCTCTAAAACTTGAAACGTAAAAGTGAAGAGGAGGAATATGATACCGCTTTATATATATGTCCCAAAAGGAGGTCAACGGTTGAGCTAATTTGGGCCTTTGGCTGGATTTGGTATTTGATCAGACGAGTGCAAATGTAACAATGGCGGCAAATAGCTGAAACGTGAAAGGACGTGGGTGTGATGAAAAAGTACTCGAGTACTCTGATTGAGCAACCCGTGGTTGACGTGTGTCCACACTCGAGTGTGGTAGGTGGCTCAATTTTTGAAAGTGGCAGTTCAAAAGTTTTCTTCTCATAGCATTCGAACTGATACTTTTGAGGAGGCAAAATGTTACACCTAGATTTTGAGAATGGAGATTTTGATCTCGAAACTCAGGCTCGTAAGGTGTATGCTCGAGATAAGAACATTCGTAATGTAATCAACATTAATGAGAAAGTCAAGGACAGTCTCACTAAGCAGTAATGCGACAACATCGGAATTGGTGAGCTCAGAAACTACGAGGTCTCGGAGGAGTTCCGAGGTTATAAGTCAGGTTCGAAGCCACAATGACACTAGTTCAACACTTGTATAAATCTCCTACCATCAGACAAGATGGTTCGAGCTCGAGCGTTGTGAGCTCGGAGAGGATGATCTCGACAAAATTACTTGTTGAGAACATAGGCGAACCGAGGTGTCGAGCTCGCAATGGGTGAACGGTCTCGAAGGCGTGTGATTCTAGTGTCCAAGCTCGTAAGTTGTGTGTGAATATGTTTATTGTTGTACAATCACTATGTTTAAGGGATCAGATGTAATCTGTTATTAAATCCAAATATCATGGGATATATACGCATACGTAGTAACTGTATGCATTTAATTGATTTGTATAATAACTCTCTGAAATCTGTGGGAAGATATTCGGTGAACCACTCTATAAATAGAGTGGAATAATTCATTTGTGAGGACTGAAAAATTTGTATTGGGAAGACTCTGTAAAATTGATTCGAGAAAGCTTTGAGAGAATTCCAACAAGTGAATAACACAAACTCGTGGACTAGGCAGATTTTAACTGCTGAACCACGTAAAAAATTGTGTCCATATTGTTTGTTTCCTGTGGTACTTTTGTTTAATTGCTCTGCATTTCTTAGTTGACGAAAAACAGCGTCAACAATTATTAACAGTAATATATTTACTTAATTGATTTACTATGAATTCATTTTGAAATAAAATTCCATAAATTCTAACAACAATGATTAATAAGGTACAGATCTTTAAAAAATTATTTAAATAATAAATGCTATTGACAATTAAAATTTAATTAATCTTCTCAGTATTCGTTCCAAATTTTAAAATATATACAACCAATAAGGTTCTAACTACGTTGTTCTTAATATAAGCATAATAATACTGCATTACCCCTTAATATTTTAAATTTCTTTTGTACTTGTTCTATTTTTTTTTTTTTTACTTTATATTTATTTGCTTTAGTGTTAGTTTATACCCTTTTTTAATTATAAAATACCAAAACACAATATTCTATTTGACAAATAGTATATATAATATCATCCAAAAAATTTGGTTAAATTTAAAATATACGTCTAGCATATTAAAATTTTCAAATATTCATTTCAATAATTTTTTTAATAATTAAAATCCAACTTTAAAATTATAATTGCTTAAAAAGTATTTTTTTTTAAATAATCACAACCTAAAAAACCATTAATACATTTGTTACATATTTTTCATTGGTTTTGTAATGAATTGAAATTATGATAACTATTTTTAAGTTTAATTTCTTATCTAATTATTACATCTAATAATTTTTAAACAATTAAAAAGTTAATAGAAAAAATATTATTAATATTTTTAGAAAGTCAAATAAATAATGTGACACTAATAATAGTTGATTTTCTAAAAAAATAATTTATTATTATTGTTATTATTATAAACATTGGATAATATATCTATTATGCCAATTATATTTCTGAAACAAATTTATTTAATTGTCTCACACCGACCGAGATATATTTACAAAAGGAAATTCACTATTTATGCATAACATTGTGTATAATTACTAAATAATACCAGCAATAATTAATTTTTTAATTTGGGGCTAGACTTTCACCAAGTACCAAAAATACCCCTCTCATTTTTTCCCACCCAAAATTCCCCCCCCCCCCCCCCCCACAAACTCTGAAGGCAAACCTAAAAAAACAAAACCCAGAATCGATCTCACCCTCTCTCTTTCTCTTCTCCAAAGTCGGCCACCCAAACTCGTTGAGCTCGAACCTGTCGAACCAAGTTCGAACCCATCGAACCCGTCAATCAAACCCATATTCTCATTAAGGTAAATTCTTGAACCCATATTCTCAAGATTATTGTTTTGATCCCTTTGAATCTGGTGGTGTGGAATGGGTATGGCAGTTCTTAGGTCTGTCATTTTTTCTGGGTTTGAACCAGTAGCTCGATAGGTTCGATGAAGGTTTGATAGAAGCTCGATTGATCTATGGCAATATATGAAACTAGCTCGATTATGGTTCGATAGTAGGCTCGATAGGGTAGTTTGAACAGTTCAATGGTGGATCGATAGGAGCTTAATGGATCTATGGTATTAGATAAAAAGAGCTCGATAGGTTTGATAGTAGGATCAATGGATCTATGGTATTAGATTACAAGGGCTCGATAGGTTCGATAATGGTTCAATATTAGACTTGATTGTAGCTCGATGGTTATTTATGTAGACATATTTTTCTTAGCTCGATAGGCTCGACACTGGCTCGATAGTCTCTATAGATTTAGGTTGTTGATATTGCTCGATAGGCTCGATAGTTTCTCGATAGTTGCTTGATAGGGTATGTTGCAGCTTGATTATAGCTTGATAGAGCTCGATGACAACTTGTTCCAGTTTTTTGATGATTTTTTTTTTTTAAAAAAATTATTATGTTTTCTTACCAATTTTTTTTTTCATGTGTTGTTGCAGATGCCTAAGTTGCTTGTTCCGTTCAGTGATCATTTTCCTGGTCGAGTGATATAATTTACTTTTTATAAAGAATTTTTAACACTTTGAATAAATACATAGTCCAAAGGTTAATTTTTAAAAATAAATAGTCAAAACGAGTAATCAGCTAAACTATAGTGTTCAGATAACCGATCTATCTATTCATATTTTTAACATTTTGACAACACTTGAGATCCACAAGTTAATTTTTAAAAATAAAGGTCCCAACGGGTAATCGGCTAAAATACAAGGTTCAAAATAGCGTAAACCCTTACAAAAAATATAAATTATATATAATTTAATTTTTATAAAGAATTGTTAACATTTTGAATAAATATATGGTCCAAATGCTAATTTATAAAAATAAATAGTCAAAACAGATAATCAGCAAAAATACAATGTTCAAATAAATAATCTATCCAATTTTATATTTAACATTTTGACAAAACACGAGGTCTAAAAGTTAATTTTAAAAAATAAATTGTTCAAATGGGTAATCCGCCAAAATAAGCTTTACACAAAACATAAATTTTCATATACATAATTTAGACATTTAAAAAAAAAATCACGCAAATGTTATAATAATGATAATAAAAGAAACACACGTATAACAAGTTTTTTAAATTTTATTTTCGGCACTTTAATTATTCAAAAAATTTCAAAAACTTGTAAGAGATTTGCTATACAATGAATACCATTATGGAAAAAAAAAATTGTAGTCAAAACGCCCTCACGTATCCATATAATGAGTATGTTGTACGAGTAGGGTGAAAAAAATCAATGACGTAGCAATCTCCCAAAAAGTATTTAAAAATATATATTTTTTAATAATTACAACTGACTGTACGGATTGCGGTTATGTTTTTTAGTTTTAATATAAAATGTGACTTAAACGTATATGATCGTTTGGTGTAAATTTATAAGAGGTTCTGGTACAACTTTTGTGAGGAATAAATACATAATAAGGTTATTATTACGCTCGTTTAATGAACGCATTCAAGAGATGTTTTTATTCGCTTGTTATATCTGAAAAGTAAGATTAGATTATATTATATAAGATAATTTTTATAATATGATTAGATTTTGTAATTGATATATTATAAAAGAAAATACATATAATAATTTAATTAATTAATCTATTATAAAATAATTTAGCCTCACTATAGGTATTTTGAAATAATTTTACATTCAGATCATCCTATCCATAATTTCATCATTGGTGAGGAAAAAAAAAGAATTATAACTTTATGTCAAAGTAAATAATCATTCCAAATTTAGATTTTTTTTTCTTAATCAAAATTCTACATGTCTAAGTTGATAAATGAGGACTTTCGGAATAATTTTTTTGGAAAATGGATACCGAAACAATTTCAATGTAATTACTTTTAGTTTACTTTTGTGAGGACCATATATATGATGAACTTCCAACTCCAGCTGTGTGGTCCTATGTAAGTGCCACTCAATTAAATTTTAGTGGGACCTATGCATTTTGTTGTTTTATTATATATAATTGTGAGAGAATATATTATATTGTTCAATAGAAATGGTAAAACCAAAATACAATGCTATGTATAAAATATAATATACAATGTAATATTTAAACAAATATTACAACTCTATTGCTCAAAATACAAATAAATAAAAAGATTTAGAAGAGGAAGATCACAAACTCAAAGCAATAATAATACACGTAAATAAGAACAAAAGGATCAAAAAAATGAAAAGAACAATAAAAAGAATATAAATTCTCACACAACCAAAGTGTAGAGTAGTGGGGATCACCAAGTTGAACAAGATTCAAGACCTTTGTCCAAAAGCTTATTCCACCTTATTCTCAAAGTACTAAGAGATCTCTTAAGGAAATAACTTTTTGGAATTATCAAGCCTCTATGGTATATTTTCTAGCCAAGTACTTTGTGGATAGAAAATGGTGTGCTTACAAGTGAGCATTATGCTCATATTTATAGAGTTTTGAGACACCCTTTGGATTTCAAATTCCACCAAACCCCATGATTGTTACCAATGATTGATTTGACGTTAATGGGATTAAAATAGAGATTTGGAAGTTACTTGATTGTTGGAAACATTCAAAATTGCATAAAACCGAAATTTGGAAAATGTTGTCAGCCACTCTAGCCGCGGCCTGAAAAACATTGGCCGCGACCCACAACGTTTTTTCAGCTACTAATTTTCTAAATTTTTAAAAACGTTCCAAATTCATTCCCAGTTGATTTTGTAACTTCTATATACATTATGAGAGTTAAAATCACATCTCTAACAATCATATCTCTTATGCCGTTGAGAAATTCAAATCAAAATGTGTAATATCAAATCTACACATTATTGGGTAATATTTGAGAGTTACCAATTTGTAACTGATTTTATAACTCCAAAATATGTCACATTTTGGCACATACATGTGTCCAATTTCGTGAATCTCAATAATATGTTACAAGGTGTAACAAATCACATTTGTGTGACAAAAATCACATTATGTCACATTATTTAATCTAACATTATATTATTTAAAATAATATAACATTCCCCCTCTTAGATTAAATAATCATTTTTTGTAACACTTATTTAATCAATCAAAATATTATATTAAAATATAATATTCCTCCACTTGATTAAATAATCACTCTATAGAAACATTTGCATTGGTACATAAAGTAAAATGTCTTTCGACTTGAATTTTATGTTAGTGTAATTACCACAAAGTTTGTTGAAATTTTGGTTGCCGAAGCATTGAACCACTATCCCTTGATAAAAAATCGGTGCTAACACACACACATTTGCTATGTTCACTTGAGACCTCAATGTCTCGCTTTTGCGCCGTTAATGGCCATATTCACAATCTATTCATAGAATTTTCTTGAGAATGACTCCCAATTCAAATGAGGCGCGACACCACTCCTTGGTCCATATATGTAGAACTCTTATAGCATTTTGTTACCCTAAAATACTTATCTTTTCAAGACTGAGTTCTATTAAAAAAACATTTTGGTTTTAACCCTCATTTTTGTAATACACTAGTACTCGTATCTCAAATGAGACAAAATTTGAGTACTACTATTATTCACTTAATTGAGTTGTTATTACCTATTGAACCTAATACTAGTTTGGTTACTAGTATTAAGATAGGTTACCATCAACCGTAAATCTCTTTAGGGAGTCTAAGTCTCACCCCTTGAAATGTAGAAATGATTCAATTTGAGTCATTTCTTTTCTCATGTATGTATAATTAAACTCTCTCATTATTTTACTCAAACTAGGTTGCTAGCTATAGTTTGATTAAAATAATTACCCCTTTAAAATAGTGAGTTTGATCATAGTCAACACCCCCACTATTTTATACTTCAATATTCAAGATAAACATTTTTCTTGAATAATAATTCTAGAAACCCCTTTGTTTCTAAAATTCCCCTTTATGTTTTAAATTGATTCCTTCTTGAATCAAAATATTACAAACAATAACTTTAGACACCAAGATGTAGAAATGATTCCATTTGAGTCATTTCTTTTCTTATGTATGCATACTTAAACACTCTCATTATTTTATTCAAACTTTGTTGCTAGCTATAGTTTGATTAAAATAGTGAGTTTGACCATAGTTAACACCCCACCTATTTTATACTTCAATATCCAAGATAAACATTTTTATTAATATTAATTCTAGAAACCCCTTTATTTCTAAAATTCTCCTTTATGTTTTAAATTGATTCCTTCTTGAATCAAAATATTACAAACACTAACTTTAGACACCAAGCATGTCTATATTTATCCATTCTATACACATATAGCCAAGATGATTTAGAATGTGGAATTCCAAATCACCTATTTGATAGAATGACCAAATTAATTAATTATTATCAAGAAAATAAATTGATTAACTTTGGAGCTTCACTCCCACATTTCTCTCATAGTGATAATAAAATATCATTTTTAAAATAGAAATCTCTTCATTTCTATTAAGTCATTTATCCTCCAAGATAAATCTAGACTTATAATTCTCAAAGTTCATCATGAGTCATCTAAGCTACATGATAAACTCCCAATAGATCAAGATAAAAAACCTCAATGTTTATCTTGATTTATTTACTTGCTAAAGCAAGACACACTTCTTTGAAAGTAACTTTCACTTGGTTGCTTTCTTATATGTATTTCACAAAATAAAATATGTGAACACAAATGTCATGTGAAAACTTCTCAAACAAATAATCACTAATTCTCACTTTTAGTAGTCTAAATAATCTCAAAATCACTTAAATAACTTTTGTGTATTTTTTAAGAGTCTCTTTGAGATTCTTTTGAAAACACCAATTTTATATCCATTGATTTTCTCATCAAAATCAATTTGAAGATGTCAATTTTTTTAAAACACTTTAAATCAAAGAAAATAAACCCTCATTGATTTATTTAAACACTTTAATTTCTTATGTTTTAGTTTAAAATTATCTCATCTTTGAGATTAATTTGAACATATCACCATCTTTAACCAAAATGAATAAAGTTCTCTTTAATCTATTCACTGTTGGTATAAAGATTCAAAATTGCTTCTCCAATTTTACAATGTCTCCTCATTGAGACATTGAATATTTAAGAATTATTGTCACTAAATAATTCTCAAATATATTTCATTTGACCACACTCTAGACTTCAAGTTTATTGAGTCAATATGTCATCCCACAATTTTTGAATTCACCTTGATCCATTTTTCTTGCAATAGCAAGACACAACCATTAAAAGATGTAACCCCCTTAGGTTCATCTTTTCTTATCTCATAAAATGAGATGCTCATCTTTTAAATGAGAAAATTTTAAATTCTCAAATAATTCTTTTATTCACAAATCACATACTAACAATAATATAAGATAAAACCTATTAACATCTCACAAATATTTGCATGATTATATTTCAATATAATTTCACATAATTTTCAACACATATGATTTATATCATACTAACATGACTCTTTATTGATATGTAAATATAAATTACAAATATCATACACATATGATTTCACATTTTTATTAATTCACAAAATCAATATATTTATATATGTCATATAAAACTCATAAAATTGTCATTCTAATAATTTCTCATTATCACATAATAAGACAATTATATAACATGCTAGCATATTACCCAATAATCTACTAGATTATTTACACAATATGTTAATTAACCACATATAGCAACAACTCAAGATGTTGAATTATCTCCTAATCTAACCACTATATTTGCAAAAGCAAAGGATATTAGAAAACAATGAATCTCATTTATAAAACTTTCTTCTTTCTAATTTCTATCATTATATGAAAGTCATTAAATCTTCTAAGAAAACCAAAGAAGAACATTACCTTATCTTACCACATTTTCAAAGTTGGATCCTCACAAGATCTCTATGGTTTCTCCTTCCATTGAAAAGGAAACTAAGCTTTTGATTGCTAGATAATATATTATATTGCTCAATGGAAATGGTAAAACCAAAATACAACTCTCTTGCACAAAATACAATAGACAATGTAATATTTAAACAAGTGTTACAACTCTATTGCTCAAAATACAAATAAATAGAAAGATTTAGATGAGGAAGATAACAAACTGAAAGCAATAATAATACAAGTAAATAAGAACAACAAGATCAAAAGAATCACTACTACAAAAATATGTTTTAACTTCGGTTTTTATACATAGAATTGTTGGGAAATACATAAAAAGTGAAGTTCAAGCTTTTGATGCACTTTTAACTTCACTTTTTAGGTTTAGCACTCATAGGAATTAACCTATTACTTCAGTTATTTATGTAAAGTGAAGTTAAAGGATAATAGGCGGAGGGGGGAAAATGACAGAACCATTTAAATACAGTTTTTTGATAAAACTGAAGTTAAAGGTGCTTATATCCTAAACTCTTCGACTTCTCCCTCATTTTTGAAATGTTGAAACCCCCCAAACAGAGAGCAAAAACCTCCATTTCCACCGTGAGAAAAACAAGGGTTTCTCCATTTAGGACCATTTTCCCTCATTTTCTTCCATCAATCTTGCTAGAGAACTCAAATATATCATAGAAACTTGGTTATTTTCAGTTTTGAGTGAAAAAATGGTGTCTCGACAATGGTGACATGTGGTGGTCGAAAATACCCATCGTTTTGAGTTTTTCAATAGATTTTCAACTTCTATACAAAGTTTTGAGGAATGTACCATGTATTGATCGTTAAATAGATGTTTACATGATTATATATATATATATTATTTCAGATTTTTTTTTATATTTTTTGATAATTTATATGTGTTTATGGTTGATAATAATGTTTTAGAGTTGTATTTGATTATTTAAGAATGTGTGAATCTTAAAAAATGTGTTTGTGATAATTTTTTTATTAATCCAAATGTAATGTTAATGCATTACTAAATTTATAATTTATTTGATTTATTTTTGTATTTTATAATATGTTTTTATTTAGAATAATTATTTAGAAAACTAATGAAGTTAATATTTTGTTGTTGTTAAAAAAAATTAATATGTTGTTATTTTAATAAAAAAAAAAGATCAAGTTAATATCTAGTTAAAAAAAATCAT
The DNA here is from genome assembly GCF_963169125.1 of Humulus lupulus. Classification (NCBI taxonomy): domain Eukaryota; kingdom Viridiplantae; phylum Streptophyta; class Magnoliopsida; order Rosales; family Cannabaceae; genus Humulus; species Humulus lupulus. The sequence continues at coordinate 84,024,340 of NC_084796.1, read as the reverse complement.
TTGTAAAATATAGTTTTAATGTTTAGATATGTTGTTGTTGTAAAAAAAATTCAAGTTAATATTTAGTTAAAATAAATTTTATTTGTATAATATGGTTTAATGTTTGGTACTAGTTATTATAAACTCAATAATTATAATATTTAATTTTGTTTATGTTGGCCCTTGATTTGGCCAACGACATGGAGTCAAATATACGACAAAAGATAAAATGACAATTAAGAATTTAATCTAATGGAAAAGAAGAAAACACCAAGGATTTATAGTGGTTCGGCCCCAAAGAATGGTAATGACCTACGTCCACTTAGTGCTCTTATTAATATTGAATCTCAAAGTCATGATCAAAGAACTAGGGTTCTTGAGTTTCACAAGCTTTGAGGGAATTACAATAAGACGATGAATAATTACATTATAGCTCTCTTTCTCTTAGTACTCAGGAAAATCGATTTTTAGAACAAAAGTCCATTCCTTGAGCTATTTCATGCATATTTATAGGCTCAATGAGGGTTACATGGGCCAATGAGCATTTACTTTCCTTAATAACTGCGTATCAAGGTCATAAAGAGGACATATTCAATGCAATTATTATAGGATTACAATCTTAGAAGGAAATAAATCAAATTATACGACCAGGCTGATCGTATCTAATAGTTAAGCCCGACGAAGCGATGTGCCTCTGGTCAATAGTCGAACAGCACTTCCGCCACGTGTCAACCATATGTAAGAAATCCTTGCCACGTCATCAATAGCCGTTTTTCGGGTAAACATTTGCCCCCCAAGTTTATTTATTGCGACCAGCAAAAAGTAAACTTAGGAAACTGACCTTTTGCTTACCCCACCAAACCTGTCAGAGCCGCCCAAGCCCTCTCGGGAAAAGCAATCAATCATGTCTAATCAAGCCTTTTTGTTTTCCCAAAAATTTGTCCGACGGCTATTACACTTCCCCAAACTCAGAAAAAAGTAATTCATGATTACCTCTTATATTGTGTCGCAGTCACTATATATAATACCCCAAATCCATATTTTTACTTTTTACTTTTCACCCACCATTTTCTTGCCAAGAACCCCTAAGATCCTCGACTTTCAGAGCCCAAGAAATTTGAGGAGATTCCATCGCTGTTCTAAGGATCCTCCGTTTGGAAGCTCAAAGCTTTCGTTTCATGCCTCTCTTTTTATCCAGGTAAATTTTACGAACCCCCTAGACGTTTGAGATGCCATGCAAAACTATTTTTTATGTATTTCATATCTGTGTTCTTGACTAAAACTATTTTGGGGTAATGGGCAAGTTGATCAACGCTTGATAGGAAAGTGAAATAGTGTTGTATAGGAGTTAGTAGCCAGTTTGATAGTTGAGACCGTAGATTTAGGGCATAAAATCGAAGTAAAAATTTGATTTTTAAGCTAGCTGAAAAACTGGGTTTTTCCCGCCCTTCCGGAGTTGAAAAAGTTTTCTCTGAAAAAGTTTTTACTTCCGCTTTTCAAACTGCTCATATAAAATTTAGTGTTTTTGCTAGAATGTTGTTGGTCATATAAAAGCTTAACTTTTATACATGAGCAACATTATTCTCACATTCAACACAAGTTTTTAGAGTAAGTTCTCATCCACCCTCTTCTGTTCGCAGATTTTGATGCAAGATCTGTGGGGAGGTGAGAGACCAATTGATGATGACTTGCTCGCGCTGCTCGTGGACGAAGAACAGCCGTCTTTACTCATTCCGGAAATCCCTTTTTCTCGTACTCCACCTAGAAGACCTCACTCAAACCCTTCAGCCATGGGTAGAGTAAAAGAAACTGCCCAGAAGAAGAAAACACAAAATCCTTCTGCAAACCAGCCTGCCCCCCAAGCAGAAATTCCCTCGACTAGCGGTCGAAAAAGAAATATCCCCGACCCTAGCATCCAAACTCACGCTCAACTTCGAAATGCCATTCAACAAGATGTTGAATGGTACGTCGCCCCTCCTAGCCGAGTTACGATTAGGATGATTGCCAATTACATTAAAAAATATGGACTTCCTGGGGTGACTCTAGTCCAACCTACCAAAGACCAACAGGCGAACTTGCCTGGAGGCGCTTTTAGCGCCTGGTCGAGATATCACATCGAGGCAGGAGCGATCCTGCCTCTTCATCCTTTCTTCCAGGGAGTGGCCAATTATTTCGGGATCGCTCCTTTTCAAATAACTCCCAACGGATATAGAATGCTTTCTGCACTCTATATCCTCTATAGCCATAAGAAATGGCCTGTCCCCACGCCACATGAGGTCAACTACCTGTTCGGCCTAAAATCCAACCCCAACTAGGAAAACACGGGGTTCTTCAACTTCTGTCACCAGGAAACAAGTTGCACTTTCCTGACTGACACTACTTTTATCTCGAACGTGAGAAAGTACCATCTGGAGTACTTTCTGACTACTGACATGGTCACGAACAACTTGGCCTTCACACAAGGAGGTAAAGTCTTTGTACCACTGGTCGTTTATTTTTCTTTAATTTTTTTGCTGCATTTCCCTTAGAAATTTAGTGAGTTTCAAGCCCATGGTTGCGACTAGACCCTACTCTGGACATGGTGATCCGATCAGCCCTCCTGGCCAGCATGACCGACATAAAGAAAATTGTCAAATAGCTAGTCACAGAGGCCAATCTGAGACTGGTCGGCCTTTTGGCTCCTCACTAGGATGTGAGGGAATCTACTGCGGGGAGTGCTACCAGCACTGAAGTCCCCGAACAACAGCCAGATGCGTCACAACCCCCTCCGAGGAGGGCAACTGGGGTGATCATCAACAAGCCAACTGGTGCCCCCCGACCTGGTGCTGCACCGGCCCCTTCAGGGAAGGGAAAGAAGAAGGCCACAGAGCCTATTCTTGAGTCGTCAGACGAGAACGGTACTGATTTTACACTTTTAGATAGCCTCCCTATTCCCTGTCACCTCTTCGACGGGGATGGAAATTTTAAATATCCTCCTACTTTAAATTTAGACTTCTTCAGGCCAGAGAGTGAGTGTAGCACTAGTAAAGTAAATAGTGTAGCGACCAGTAAATATAGCTCGGGTATTGCACTTTCAATTTCTCTGTCCTTGCTTCTTAAACTTAGCAAATTTCTTTTATTATATTGCCTGACTGTTCGCTTGTTTCTTTTTTGCAGGCATGCCTGTTGAATGTGCCTTCGACTTGTACACCAAGTCAGCGAGCAAGAAAAAGTCTCACAGGTGCCAGTCTGGGGAGGGCTGCAGCAATCAACCCGCGAAGAAGCCTCAAACAGACGACCCCCTGCGTCTACTCCAACAAAGGAGACAACTCCTCCACCAGCTCATACCAGGGAGCCAACTCCCCTAACTGCAACAAACCTAGATCCTCCGTCTCCGATCGGACAGACTCCTCCTCCAGCTCTAGTCGACCCTATGCCTCCAACATCTACCGTCCAGCAGTCGGTTGGTTGTCGGGAAGAAGCCTCAGGAGACGACCATAAGGGCGTGGTGCTCAGCTCAGCCAAAGATAGGCTGTCAAAAATAACAAAGCACCAACACATCCAAGAGGCAATCCAGGAGACTAGCTCCATGGGGGTCGACCAAGTCCTCAGCCGCGCACTGAACGAAGTGCTCGCTGTAACTCGCTTCTACTTTGTATTTTATGAATTTTCTTTTTAACTTGCTCCTATTAACAACCTTATCTTTTTCTGATCGCAGGGGGTGCTCACCCTGACCTCTGGCTGGAAATTTTTGAGGACGTATAATGCTTAGTTTGAGAAGAAACTCAGCGACCAGCTTAGTGCTGTTAAGGCTCAATACACCGAGCAACTCAAGGCGTCTGAGGCTACTTATGCCGAGCAGTTGAAGGCGGTCGAGGTGAAACATTCTGAGGCCCTCAAAGAGGCTGAGGTGAAGCATGTCAAGGCTCTTAAAAAATCCGAGGCGAAGAACCTCAAGGCGCTACAAGTGACCGAGGCCACAATTGCTTTTCTCGAATAGGAGCTAAAGAGGAAGGATGCAAGTATTGATAAGATCAGTGCATCCAAGGAGCAGTATAAGGAGGTCTTGCTCATGAATTATCGAGAAGCCCACAAGCTTCAAGATGAGCTAGCAATAAGCCGCCAAGAGGTTGCTCCTTTAGAGGAACAGAACGCCCGCAACCTTGAAGACTATGAGGGGGCAGCATTCGAGTGCTTCTACTTGTTTTGGAAGAACAATCCCATTGCCAACTTTTCCTATCTCCTAGACCATATCAGGGAGGCGGAGCTGGCTAGTTGCATTGCTCGCCTGGAGGAAGAGACAATTCCAAGGTCTCCAGAAATTTCTCTAGCAACCGGCATCGAAGGCGCCCGAGAAGAAGCTGGGGAAGCAGTCGACCAGCAGCAACAGCAATCGCCACAAGACGCCCCGGCTACTTCATAACTATCTTTTATTTTACCTTTGAATTACATGGCCTACGGGCCATGATGTAAAAAAAAATTTATTTATGCTTTAACTTTTATTGTTGCACAGGCAGATTTTCTCTTTTTATTGAACAATTACATCCGAGCAGTCACTGCTCGCGGTGTAACAAAATTCCTTTTGATATTATAATACATGCATTTTATTATAACATTTGTTCACATGACCGAACTTAACATAGCACTTTGTTTGATTTAACAAAATAACAAAATTTTGAAAAATACTCTAAGTACCTTAGAATGCTTTCACTTATTTTTCTCATGTGTTTACATACCTCTCGATATGCTTTGCTTACTAGATACCTTATATGCCCCCCAAGTGATCAAGGAGCTCTAGGTCCTTGATCACTTGCCTTAACCAAAACCTGTTCGAACATTACTGCTCAGAGCAAAGGAATTAACACAATAATATAGCAAATCAACACACGTAATGAGCAAATACTTGTAATAAATACAATAATTGGCAAGAATGACTGGCTGCACACAGTCCCTTATATTTCTCGTAATAAATGGACAAAACGTGTCTGTACGAGTGATCAATAAGATCTTACACTTATAAGCGACCAGTCATATAAAATGACCAACCCTTTTTCATAACTTGTAAAAAGTAAAATTAATACAACCCAATTCATTGAGAAGAATTGTTTATTGATAGTACTTGCATAGGTGTTCTCCATTCCAATAGCGAGGAATGAGATCTCCATTTAAGCGAGCAAGTTTGTAGGTGCCTGGATGGAGGACTTCTTCGATCTGGTAAGGCCCTTCCCAATTAGGTCCGAGTACTCCAGCAGCTTGGTCGTGGGTGTTTAGGAAAACTCTTCGAAGTACTAGATCTCTGACATTGAATTTCCTTTCTCGCACTTTAGAATTGAAATACCGGGCGACTTTTTGCTAGTAAGCAGCTACTCGGAGTTGGGCTTGCTCACGTTTCTCATCGATCAAGTCCAAGGATTCCATCAATAGTTGGCTGTTAGAGCCTTGATCGTATGTTATCCTACGATGCGAAGGCGGATCTAACTCAACCGGCAACATAGCTTCATACCTATAAGCCAGGGAAAACGGGGTATGACCTGTTGTTGTTCAGTGGGAAGTTCTGTACGACCAAAGGACTTTAGGCAATTGCTCTGGCCATGCCCCCTTAGCTTCTTCCAGTTTTTTCTTCAGAGTATCCTTTAGCGTTTTATCGACTGCTTCGACTTGTCCATTTTCTTGGGGATGAGCGACTAAAGAAAAGTTCTTGATAATCCCATGTCGGTCGCAAAAGTCCGTGAATAAATCACTATCAAACTATGTGTCGTTATCCGAGATGATTTTCCTTGGCAATCCATAGCGACAAACGATGTTTTTGATCACGAAATCTAGCACCTTTTTGGTCGTTATGGTTGCGAGTGGCTCAGCTTCGGCCAATTTAGTGAAGTAATCGACGGCAACCACAGCATACTTGATGCCGCCCTTTCCTGTGGGCAAAGATCCGATTAAATCTATACCCCAAATTGCAAACGGCCATGGACTTTGCATTTGTTTTAGCTCATTAGGGGCTGCTCATGGGATTTTGGAGAATCTCTGGCACTTGTCACACCTCCGTACGAATTCCATCGAGTCTTCATTCATTGTTGGCCAGAAATACCCTTGCCTCAAGATCTTTTTCGACAAGCTTTGCCCCCCAGCGTGGTCCCCGCAAAAGCATTCGTGTACCTCTTTCATCAATTCTTTGGCCTTCTCTTTTGAAATACATCTGAGGAGTGGCATTGAGTATCTCCTTCAGTACAATATTCCATCGACCAGGATATACCTAGCAGCCTGCCGCCGAAGGGTCCTAGCTTTGTTTCTGTCCGTTGGTAATGCGCCTTGCGTCAGATACTCTATATATGGTGCCATCCATGTATTTTCCATCTAGATCACCATAATGGTCTCCTCTACTCGGATGCTTGGCATAGACAGTCGCTCAATAGGTACTATGTCCAGAGTATTAGCATCCTTTGCGCTTGCTAACTTGGCCAAAGCATCAACATTGGAATTCTGGTCGCGAGGTACTTGCTGGAGGGTGTACTTGTCGAACTGAGCCAATAGATCTTTTTTTTTTGTTTAAATAGGCAACCATCTTTAAACCTCGTGCCTGGTACTCTCCCATGACTTGATTCACCACCAGCTGAGAATCACTGTAGATGTCGAGCACCTTTATATTCATGTCCTTGGCTAATCGTAACCCAGCGAGTAATGCTTCATACTCGGCTTTGTTGTTAGAAGCAGTGAAGTCAAACCTGATTGTGCAGTGAAATCGATGCCCTTCAGGCATTATCATATCACTCCTACTCCTGCATGGCACTCGTTAGAAGAACCATCTGTAAATAATTTCCACGAGGGAGCTTGGTTTTGAGACTCGGGCTCATTAGGCTCTTCGGTCTGCTCGCTATCTGTAAGTTTAGTGAACTCTGCAATGAAGTCAGCCAGGGCTTGCCCTTTTATCACTGCTCGCGGCAAGTAAGAGATATCGAACTGCCCAAGTTCGATTTCCCATTTTAACAATCTACCCGCAGCCTCTGGTTTTTGCAGAACTTGCCGTAGGGGCTGGTTGGTCAAATCCGTGATTGGGTGAGCTTGAAAGTAAGGTCGCAGCTTCCTTGAGGCCAAAATTAAGCAATAGGCTAACTTTTCAATTGGTGGGTATCGCAGCTCCACTCCAATTAGCCTCTTTCTTACATAATAAACAGCCTTCTGCACGCCTTCTTCCTCCCTTACTAAAACAGCACTAGAAGCATATTCCGTGATCGCCAGGTAGATGAACAAAGTTTCCTTATCAACCAGTTTTGATAGGATTGGTGGTTGTGCCATATGAGTTTTCAATGCTTGAAAAGCCTGCTCGTACTCCTCCGTCCACTCAAATTTTTTGTTGCCTCTAAGTAGATTAAAAAATGGAACGCACTTATCTGTTGACTTCGAAATAAATCTACTTAGAGCGGCAATCCTTCCGGTCAAACTTTGAACATCCTTAATCTTCTCTGGCAATTTCATATCTATCAGGGCTTTAATTTTCTCAGGATTGGCTTCAATTCCTCTTGAGTTAACTATAAATCCCAAGAACTTCCCTGATCCTACTCCGAAGGAGCATTTTAGGGGATTCAACTTCATCTGATATTTGTTCAAGACGTTGAAGCACTCCTGCAAATCCTTTATATGCCCTTCTGCCTTCTTTGACTTGACTAGCATGTCGTCGACGTAGACCTCCATGTTTGTGCCGATCAGCTCCTTAAACATGTGATTAACTGGTCGCACCAGCGTTTTTCAAACCGAAGGGCATTACCTTGTAACAGTAGAGCCCTGTATCGGTCCGAAAGCTAGTGTGATCCTCATCAAGATGATGCATACTAATCTGATTATACCCGGAGTATGCATCCATGAATGAGAGAATCTCATGCCCTGCAGTGGCATCGACCAGCTGGTCGATTCTTGGGAGTGGGAAACAATCTTTGGGGCATGCTTTATTAAGGTCTGTGAAATCCACGCATGTGCGCCACTTGCCATTTGGATTGGGAACTAGCAAGGGATTAGAGACCCACGATGGATAAAACGCCACCCTGATGAACCCATTCTCCTTCAGCTTTTCGACTTCTTCTTTTAAGGCCTTTGATCTATCTTTGTCGAGCAGCCTTCTTTTCTGCTGCACTGGTGAAAAATTCTTGTCGATGTTCAGGACATGGCTGATGACTACAGGGCCTATCCCGACCATGTCTTTGTGTGACCAGGCAAAGACTTCCTGGTTCATCCTTAAAAACTCCACCAGTGCTTGTTTTGTTGTTGTCTCTATGTTTTTACCAACTTTCACAACCTTGGTCGGATTTTCTTCAATGAGTTGGACCTCTTCAAGGTCATCGATGGGTCCTATTTCTTCCTCAAAATCCCCAAAGCGAGAATCCAAGTCTCTATCCTCACTTTGGGCAACGCCCGATTTGGTGACATTATCACCTGACTGGGTCTGAGAATCAATTGCCATTTGCAAATCTTTTCTGGGAACATCTCTCGATACACCCTTCTTTGCCTTGGTGATCGAGGCGTTGTAGCACTCCCTTGCTTCCCGCTGATTTCCCAATATGCATCCTACCCCTGTGTCTGTTGGAAATTTCATGGCAAGGTGCCATATTGAAGTGACGGCTCGTAGGTCGACCAGAATTGGTCTCCCAATTGCAGAATTGTATGCCGAAGGAAAATCAACTACTATGAAAGTAGTGAGTAATGTCCTATTAGCAGGTGCAGTACCTGCTGTAACTGGAAGCCTAATCAACCCTGTTGGGGCGAGCCCTTCATCGGAAAAACCATAGATGGTTTAGTTGCATGGCTCCAGGTCCTTGACGGACAGCTTCATTCTTTCCAGGGAAGACTTGTATAGGATGTTGACTGAACTCCCTGTGTTGACCAACACCCTCTTCACTATCATGTTGGCAATTTGCACGTCTACGACCAGCAGATCGGAGTGTGGGAATCGCACGTGCTGGGCATCGTCTTTAGAGAAGGTTATCAATTCCTCCTCTGTTCGAGCCTTTTTTGGTGCTCGATCCTCCACACTCATCATCTCGATGTCCTGGTCGTAGCGTAGGGTCCGAGCATATCGTTCCCTTACTTTCCCACTGTCTCCTGCAAGATGTGGGCCTCTGTAGATGGTGAGTAAAGTGCCTACCACAGGAGCTGGCTATAGAGGTGGCGAGCGTTGGCATGCAGGCACCTGCTCATTGCAACCTTGAGCCTCTCACTGAGACCCTCCTACAGCTCCCACATATCTTCTTAAATGTCCCTGCCTGATTAGGAACTCAATCTCGTCTTTCAACTGGTTACATTCGTTGGTGTCGTGTCCGTAGTCATTGTGAAAACAACAGAACTTTGTCGTATCTCTCTTGGAGATATCTTTTCTTATAGGTGCGAGTCGTTTGTAAGGCACGTTGGAGCTGGTCACCTGGTAGACTTCCGCTCGAATTTCGACAAGGGCCATGTAGTTGGTGAATCTCGGCTCGTATCGACTGCCTTTGGGGCATTTATTTTAAGAAGCCGAGGGTTCATTGCTCGCCCGCTTTCCACCGTTCCTACCATTTCCATTCCTGTTGCCCTTGCCGTTGCCATTGGGCTTGTCTAACCCGTTGGCGGCCTTGGCGGGCTCTTCTTTCGTCCCCTTGCTTTTGTTGGTGATTTCCATTCATTGGCAATCGTGCCTTCGAGCTTGATATATCTATCAGCCCGATCCAAAAACTCCTGGGTACTTCTTACCACATTCTTTCTGAGGCTACTACAGAGGGGTGAATGGCGCCTAACCCCAGCAGTTAGAGTCATCATCTTACCTTCATCGCCCACTGCCTTGGCTCCAGCTGCTGCTCGCATGAAGCATTGGACATATTCTTTTAAGGGCTCTCCCTCCTTCTGGCGTATCTCGACCAGCTGGTTGGCCTCTATGGGGTGTACGCGACCCGCGTAGAATTGTCCATAAAATTCCTTAATGAACATTTCCCAAGATACTATACTAGTAGGAGGGAACTTGAAGAACCACTCCTGGGCGGTGTCGGACAATGTCGCTGGGAAGATCCGGCAGCGGGCATCTTCCGACACTTTCTGTATATCCATTTGTATCTCAAACTTATTAATGTGAGCAACTGGGTCTCCGTACCCATCGAAGTTCGGCAATGTTGGCATCTTGAACTTACTGGGGGTTTCAGCCGCAGCGATCCTCTATGCAAAGGGAGTGCCCCTCCTCTTATCGTACTCAATATGAGACGTTCGCCCCCCGACCAGCTATTGTACCGCCTGGTTCAGAGCATCAATCTGAGCCTGAACAGCTTCTGGGACTGCTGGGGCAACCGGTACCGGGGGAGCGTACTCGTCGTGCCTCTCATGGCGGTCATTAAGTATGTCTTGTAAGTCGTCATCCCTACGTCTCTGCTCGCTAACCCCTAGCCAATCAAAGATGTTTTGCTGCCTGGGTTGCCCCCCAGCGTTCTGGCTAGCTGGCCTATTATTCCTTGGTGGGGGGCTTCTGCCTCCACCTCTCTCCTCATTTCTCCGACCAGTGTTTCCTCTGCCGGAATCGGCCTCATTATAGTCATGGTCATCTCTAAAATGTGGTCGACTACGGCGTGACCGCCTGTTCATGCTATTTCCTCCTCGGGCTGGCATTTCTCGAGTGTCAGGGGGAGGCCTGCGCTGGTCATTGGGTCCCCGTGCATTGTTATGCCGTGGGGGGCCCCTGACCGCAGAGCCTGACTCAATGTTCCTTCTGTTGGCAGAAGGACGCTGCCCCCTGCTCGGTAGATTCGGCTCTTCATCCCTTGGGCATCTAGGGCTGCAGGACGGCTGCCCGGCCCTATTCTACCTCGAGTGCTGGGGGTTGCCTCGACCATCTTGGGATGGAGGCTGCTATTTAGGATCCCTAGGTGGGACATCATCCTAAGCCACAGGCGGCTGCTCCGGCCTTTGAGGGCTTGCTGGCTGGAGCGGAGGGCTTGGATTGGGACCTCTTTGAGGTGGCGCATTCGGTGGCTAATCTGGCTAGAAGGCTGGCACAACCTGACTCCGAGCCAATTGGATGGCTGCTTCAAGAGCGGCCATGGCGTCCCTCTACCGACGGTCTATGTCCGCCTGTCGCTCACTCAGCTCCTAACGCTGGCGTTCAATTTCCCTCTGCTGCATCGCCATTGTCTCCGCAGCATTCTCCTGATTGGCCCTCAGATTAGCCAACTCATCCTGCAACATTCCCAGTGTTGCCCTCAGTGTTTCGGAATCTAACTCCTCCTCGTCGAACTCCAAATGTGGTTCATTCTCAGCCACATTTGGGGGAGGAGGTTGAGATGGTGTAGCGCCAGAGGCCTGTCCAGTCTTCTTGGATGTTTTCGCCATTAGATTTTCTTACATGAAAGCACCAGAATGTTGACCCTTGATTTGGCCAACGACGCGGAGTCAAATATACGACAAAAGATAAAATGACAATTAAGAATTTAATCAAATGGAAAAGAAGAAAACACCAAGGATTTATAATGGTTCGGCCCCAAAGAATGGTAATGACCTACGTCCACTCAGTGCTCTTATTAATATTGAATCTCAAAGTCATGATCAAAGAACTAGGGTTCTTGAGTTTCACAAGCCTTGAGGAAATTACAATAAGACGATGAATAATTACACTATAGCTCTCTTTCTCTCAATACTCAGGAAGATCAATTTTTAGATCAAAAGTCCATTCCTTGAGCTATTTCATGCATATTTATAGGCTTAATGAGGCTTAATCAAGGTCATAAAGAGGAATATTCAATGCAATTATTACAGGATTACAATCTTCGAAGGAAATAAATCAAATTATACGACCAGGCTGATCGTATCTAATAGTTAAGCCCGACGAAGCGATGTGCCTTTGGTCGATAGTCGAATAGCACTTCCGCCACGTGTCAACCATATGTAAGAAATCCTTGCCACGTCATCAGCAGCCGTTTTCGGGTAAACAGTTTATATTATTTTTAGGACGGTAATTGTTTTGGAGGTAATTTGGTTTTTCATTGGTGGTTACTAGCTTAAAGATTAATTTTAAGGTGAGTGAGAATTTTATTTTTATTTATTACTATTGTAACGTATTTATAGCATTATTTAGTTAAACTATATTGAATTTAGTGGAAATTAGGTTTGAAAATTAGTGAAGTATGTTCTGAGAAATTTGTGTGTTGTTGTGGTATAAGGATGAAATTATGCATGTTGATTATTGTGTTTGTTTGTGTTGAATTAATTGGTACTTATGAAATTGGGATATATTATAGAAACAGAGGAAACTCTGCCCAATTTTTTAGGATTTATTAATTGAACATGTTTTTAAATATGTATTTATTCATAGAGTTATAATTTAAACTTTTTAGGTTTGGCGGTAGGTTTTGAATAGGATATCGGGAATTTGTGTGCTGTGGTGATAACCATAAGTCCCTAGTTTGAAGTAACCTTGTCACGCCTCTTAACTAGATAAGGTTACTTTGAACTAGGGGGCTTATGGATACCGTCAAAATTTAAGGCAAGCATTCAAGATGAAAATGGACCAACATGAGTTCTATTGTAATTGGAGACTAAGCTTTGCTTTTCGGTATGAGGTATTCCTCCAATTTCTGATAAACTTGACATGATTATGGTTATCTGCTCTGTGAATTGTTGCAAATTTTAGTTGTAAATTGAATGTCAACAAGTTTGGGTAGTCCTATTTATAGGAGAAATTCTGCTCAATTTTTTTAAAAATATTTAATACTTAAGAAATTTTAATATTTCAAATAATTACTTAGGTGAACTTCACATGTTTAGTTGTATGAACACATTAGATTGTTATGTGGTACTTAGCTTTTATTTCTGTTTGAATGTGTATATATATGTACATCAAGTCTATATAGTTTGTTAATTTTATTTTATTTTAAGTTTATTGAAATGTTCAAATATATTTATTAATATTAAAATAATTTCAAATTAGAATTAAAAAAATAATTATTAAAATATTTTATAAAAAACCAAATTAATAATACAAATAAAATAAATATATCTTTTTTAGGAAAAAAATACATTCAATTTCGGTTATTATGTAAAAACCGAAGTTAAAGCCTTTAACTTTGGTTTTTACATACTTTTAATTTCATTCGGATTAACTTTGGTTAATATCTCTGCGAGATCCAAATAACAACAAGCAAAAAAACCGAAGTTAAAGCCTATTTTTGTAGTAGTCAATAAAAAGAACACAAACTCTCACACAACCAAAGTGTAGAGTAGTGTTGATCACCAACTTGAACAAGGTTCAAGACCTTTGTCCAAAAGTTTATTTCCCCCTATTCTCTAAGCACTAAGGGATCTCTCAAGGAAATAGCTCTCTGGAATTATAAAGCATCTATGGTATAGTTTCCATCCAAGTGCTTTGTGGATAGAAAATGGTGTGTCTTGCAAGTGAGCATTAGACTCCTAATTAGAGTTTTGAGACACCCTTTGAATTTCAAATTCCACCAACCACAATGGTTGTTACCAATGATTAATTGGATGTTTATGGAATTAAAATAGAGATTTGAGAGTTACTTGGCTGTTGGAAACATTCAAAATTGGATAAAACCGAAATTTGAAAAATGCTGTCAGCCACTCTAGCCACGGCCTGAAAAACACTGGCTGCGGCCCACAATGTTTTTTCAGCTACCGTTTTTCCAAAATTTTCAAAACGTTCCAAATTCATTCCCACTTGATTTTGTAACTTCCATTCACATTATGTGAGTTAAAATCACATATCTAACATCTATATCTCTTGTGGCTTTGAAAAATTCAAAGCAAATTGTGTAATATCAAATCTACACATTATTGTGTAATATTTGGGAGTTACAAATTTGTAACTGATTTTGTAACTTCGAAATATGTCACATTTGGACGCATACATGTGTCTAATTTTATGACTCTCAATAATATATTACAAGGTGTGACAAATCATATTTGTGTGACAAAAATCACATTGTGTCACATTATTTAATCTAATATTATATTATTTAAAATAATATAACATTCCATATTAAATAATATCTTTTTTTAACATTTATTTAATCAATCAAAATATTATATTAAAATATAATAATAATTACTTATATATATATATGCATTTGGGTTATTTGCGGCAATAATGCCTATGTAGTTCATTTTGTAGCACTTAAATGCTTATGTAAAAAATTTTGCGGCAATAATGTCTGCCGTTACGATTTTAGAGCAGACGTTGGTCCCTGGGCCGTTAGGAGTATATTTGATACACGTGGCACGACCCGATTGGGTTAAATTATTAAATTTTAAAAAAATAAATATATATATTTATATAAAATATTTTCAAATAATTAAAAAATATTTTCAAATAATAAAAAATTAATATAGATATGTTAATCGTTTCAAGCAAAAAAATTAAATAAACCTGATACTACTAATTTGTTCATCTTCTTCTTAAGAAATTTTCATCATCATCACAACCAAATCCCCGTTGCCCAGATCGTTGTTCGACCAAGCCCCACAAGTCGACATCGTCCCTGAGGTCTTTCATCGTCTTCAAATGTACACCTCATTCTCAGATTTCAGCTAGGAAATTACCCAAACCAATATAAACATTCAAAACTCATATCTATAATCTTCAAATGTTCATAATCTGGTAAAAAATGAATTCAAAAACCAATGAGCTTTACTTAATCATTTCAGAAAGAAAAAAATCAGAGAGAAAAAAGGAGTTTCCTCAGATCCACTGAAGAGCTTTACTCAAGACCCATTGTTCGTGAAGCCCAGACCCAAGAGCCAACCCCATTGTTCCAGAAGACTCACCAGCTCCGGCGTCGGCCTTCCTCAGATCTATAGCAACCGAAGAAGTGCAGAAGGTGGGTTAGCCGGTGCTTCCGCACTATGGTGGCTATCCGCAACGACAAGGTCAACGGCGACAACCTTCTGTGGTTGTCGTTGCTGGAGAAGAAGAAGAAGACGAAGAAGACGCCGAACTTCAGATCTGGAAGTCCACCTCCACTTTGGGAAGAAGAGGCCGAAGATGGAAGATTGGTTCCTGGATCAGTACTCCCTTCACCCCCGACGGAGAAGACGTCGAGCTACGTGGCTGTGCATCTGGAGAACTAGCCAACCAACGCCGACAGGAGCTGTATGGCCGGATTCTTGTGCCTGGAACAGTGGGTGTGCTTCACCGAAGTGGTGAAGAAGATAACTCGACAAATCCCTCAAAACAGACCCAACTTTTTGTTTCTTTATTATTTTTTTTATAAATTTAATAGAAAACAGAAATATATATTTATTTTTTAAAATTTTAATAATTTAACCCAATCGAGTCATGCCACGTGTATCAAATATACCCCTAACGGCCCAGGGACCAACGTCTGCTCTAAAATCGTAACGGTAGGCATTATTGCCGCCAAAAAATTTACATAAGCATTTAAGTGCAACAAAATGAACTACATAAGCATTATTACCGCAAATAACCCTATCCATTTTTATCAGGATTTGTCTTAATTTTTTTTTTAAAAGTAAATGGAAAATTAACATGCGTGATAAAGTATACCAAGCATAATGAATTTAATGATTCAAGGGATCCCATACGAGAGAGGGATATAAAAATTAAGAAATAAGAGAAATTGTGAAAGAAAGAAATGAAAACAATTTTTTGTTTATTGGTTAATGAGGAAATTTTAATAGAATTTCTTTTATTCCACTTTTAAAAAAAAAATCATACTTCTGTGGTCCTATACCTATTTTGTTTTTCCAAATTACATATTGACAAGTTTGTCTAGATGTAATATATGTGTGAATAGAAATTAAATTAATTATTGCCTCCTGCTTTGTTGGGCGGCTAAAGCACGTGTTGGTTTCTCAGTGTATAAAACGAAGAGGATTTACATTTAGTGTAAAATTGTACTGGTATTGCTTTAACTTCAACACGTGCTATCATAACTTGACACATTGCACAGTTATCTCTAAAGGGCCATACGCTATCTAACATTATTAATGCTGTCGAGTCAATTGGATTTTGATTTTTCTAATCGAGTTGACTTATATTATTTAGTCTTTGCAATATATATAAATAATATAAACATTTTTTTTCTTTTGAACTTTGTAAAATTTCAAGGGCCAATAATGACAAAGAAACATGATCATCATTCAAATATAATTTACTCGTTATAACTAACAAAGCTCTATGTAAGTGTTATATATATTCCAAGTAACAAAGGTGAGAATGAGAATGATTGTGTTCAGTAGTAAGAGAAAAAAGTAACATACAAATGACAGTTCATTTTCCTTAAAAAAAAATTGTTTAGGAAAGTCATGATTCCATATATGACTTTTAGGTAATATGAAGCTTAGAACTTGATCATATAGAAAGAAACACAATTAATAAACCTTTTCAATTATTGTTATAGAATATTATACTTTTCTCCCTTTTCTAAACACAGACTATAAACCATTACATATATCTAAGAGATCTTGGAAACAATCAGTTGAAAAATTATTTGTGAGCGATTGCTCATCAAGCGAAATATTAGCACTATCAACTCCATCCTTTGCATGGCCATAATAATTATAATTGATTGTCATGGTAGTATCCACGAGAAAATTATCTTGAGCCTGAAGAGTATTAGTAGTGGTACTAATAGGGTCGTCAAAATGAAGTATTTCCAGGCCTTGTTGGCACTCTACTTCCTCCAAAAGATCTTCAACATTATAAGTAGCAATATTGTCATCAACACTTGGTGTGCAACTAAAATCGGGAGAAGAGTAGCACTCCATAGTACTATGTTCAACCTTATCTCCACCACCAATGCAGCCGCCGTTCCCGATGATTCTACCGAGATTTATCTGAGCGAGTTTAGAAGCAACCTTGTTGAGTAGTGCCCTGGAAGCTGAGGCTTTAGAACTTGTTGTTCTAGATTCTTTTTGATGATCATCACAAGCCTTTGTAGTAGTACTAATAATACTAGTATCAATAGTACCTTTCTCAATTTGTAACGAATTTGACAACAAAATTTCAGTGTCTAAGGAGGTACTTGTGCTGGGTAAACATTGTGAAGGAGTAGTAATTGGGGCCATGAGATTTTGGGGCACTTTGTTGAGTACATAATCAGCAGAAGAAGATGGTGACGATGATGATGCCTCTTTGGTCACATTGTGGTAAGTACTAGTGCCGGAAAGAGTGTCACTATTAGCCGTACTTGTGGTGTTTTCTTTAGAGTTGACCGAATTAATAATAATAATTCCATCTGGATTATTATTATTATCATCATCATCATTTTTATGTTGGACTGGAGAATCCTTGCTAATGACTTCAGTTTTTCCTCTTCTTTTCAACCGTGTGTTCCAATAATTTTTTACTTCGTTATCGGTTCGTCTATACAAATGTCTTGATATGATGGACCACCTGGCCGAGAAATCAATAGATAATAAAATACAATAAAAAAAATTAACAAAAAATATTGAAATACTTTAATATAATAATTAAATAATTAGAATATATTACATTTGATTAATGTTCGTTCATTTCTAATGCAATTACTTTTTTATTTTTATTTTTTGAAATCAATGCAATTACTTATTGAATAAGCGAAGAAGACAAGCTGTCATATATTATTATATATATATAAGAGTGGATCGATCTATTTATTTATAGCTTCATATACTATGATATATATATATATATACGTGTGTGTACCTGTTGCCAAGAATTGCATGGAGTCGAATAATGGTCTGTTCTTCCTCAGGGGTGAATTCTCCTCTCTTAATACCTGGCCTCAGATAATTAGCCCATCTCAGTCTACAGCTCTTGCCACATCTCGAAAGACCTTTTCATGTAGGAAGGAACCATTTAACCCAAAAATTAACCCTCACTGTAATAAATATATAAGTATTTTAATTATTATTATTATTATTCATAGATGAATAAAGGAATATTGAATAAATATATATGTATACCAGCTTTCTGGGGCAAGTGACGCCAGCCACCTTCGCCGTGTTGTTTGATGTAAGAGAGGAGTATCTGATCTTCTTCGGCAGTCCAACCACCTTTCCGAAGTCCTTTCTGGTCACAGCATGGAGTCCTGCCCATCTCAAAACTATTATTAGACTTTTTTTTTTCCACAGGATATAGCGTCCTGGGAAAGGCACTGAACCACTGTAAGTGCTACTGCTTTGCTTTGAAAATACATAGGGGGGTCTTTCCACTATATTTATTATATTATATACACATGTGATAATCTTAGGGCCGTTCACGGGGCATCGTGGCCACACGACTTTATGACATGTCTCCCGACGAATCAATGTCACTTTATTTTTTCTCATAGTCTGTAAAACTAATATAATTTTGATACTTCTTTTAATTTTAACATCTCATAAATAAAAATTAAATGAAAATTAAATGAGATATTAATATTATATTTATTAGACACATTATAAAATACAGTAATCTATCAGGAAATCTTGATTCCCCCAATAACACGGTAAACAATTTCAATTTTTAATTTAAAAAATTACACATACAAATGTAAATTTAAAATGAAAATTACAAAATTTTACAAAAATACAACAGTTACGGTTTGTTATAGTTTTATATTTAATATGTAAATGTAGTTTACAAAATTAGAATATATTGTAACAAACTTATAAACTTTAGTTACAAATTTTGGAAACTTCTCTTACTAAAAAGCTTGTATTGTTAAAAAAAAAATTTCTGCATTTATGATTATATTCTTCTATATTTTTGTAATTTTTTTTTAAATTCCGTAATTTTAGTATTTTTTTATCAAGTCTTAGGCAGTTTTATAAATTTCCCATTGTAATACATAAAACACTCAATGTTTGGCGTGAAGCAAGCAACACCATATGCTGTAAATAAGAAAGCCTTATCCCATTATTCAACCCATTTTTTCAAAGACAAAAGTATCATTATCACTATGATACACTGTCCCATCGAGTTAAATTGTTATTCCTAATTATGCTTTCATGCTCTGTCAATTTGTATGTGTATAGAGTCTATTATCATACTATTATTGTTGTGATTATATTTGGTGTCAATTTTACACCGTTAAAAAGATACAACATACTTAATATAATATAGCGTGGTTTTATACTTAGCTAAGAACATTTTTAATAGAGTGTCAAATTAGTGATGCATTACTAAAATATATCTCATTTTATAAAAATCTTCCTTCAATGTTGTGCCAAATTTAACACATGCTAAAAATTAGATCAAATTTGGCACACAATATAGCACGGTGCATATTTTGTATCACCATAAATATTACACTTTTTTATTTACTTTTATGCCATTTTTATTATTTTGGTATTATTTTTAACTATTTTCATTAAATATTATATTTTTTAACTTATTATTTTATTATTATTATCTTATACTATCAACAATAAAATATAAAGAAAAATGATTAATTTTTGTATATTTTCAATAAATATCAAATTAGCATTAATGAAATATTAAATTTTACAACACTTTTTACAATTGTCTATTGAAGCATAATGCTAAAAATTGTGCTAAATACATAATATATTGACTTTTTATATCAAATATAGCACATTATTTACATCTCCAATTAGAGATGGTCTAACACAATGGCTAACTAATACATTCATATTATTGGGAAAGTTGAAGAGGGTGGTATTAGAATGTGGAAAGTGGTCTAAAAGTAGAATGGGGTGCATAGTAAGAAGCATGAGGCTTCATCTCAAAACCAATTGGTTATGAGTGGAGTAACTCATACTCTAATAAATGGTATGATGATCACACATACTTTCCAAGTAGGATTCTAATTTCTAACATCCCCCTCAAGATGGTGACTATTTTTTATCACCAATATTGGACGGTTCGATCACAAGTGGCTCTTTGACTCTTTTTGGCTCACTATTCTCGAATCATAAGTGGCTCTTTTAGCTTTTTTTTTTTTGGACCGGTTTTGGATTTGGATCGGATACATACTCGTTAGAGTTTTCTTTGGCTCTTGATACCATATTAGAATGTGGAAAGTGGTCTAGAAGTAGAATGAGATGCATGGTAAGAAGCATGAGGTTCATCTCAAAACTAATTAGTGATGAATGGAGTAACTCATGCTCTTATAAATGGTATATATGATGATCTCACACACTTTCCATGTGAGATTCTATTCTCTTAAAGGTGGTCTGATAGTTTGGAAACTTACATTTATGTGTTTAGTTGTGCATAGAAATATGTCAATTTTATATATTTTCATAAAATTAAAATAAAGTAAGTCATTAATTAAAAAACTATTTATTTAAGATTTTTTTTATTTTTTAAAATATAATAATAATTTTGGAGTGTTTCACATTCTTGGGCATCTGAAAACCACATGAACAGGTGGGTTTCACTTGAATCTAAAATAAGGAAAAGTTAAACCCTCTTGGAGTTCAGTTTCCTGGGTTGGAAAAATTCAAACCCAGTACCAAATATGGGAAAGTGTTCAGGTTCTCAATCCTGTCTCCAGATTCTTGCATACCAAACAGCCCCAGTGATTGAAATTCATGGACATGCTGTATTTTTTTATAAAATAGACGATGACTTATTTAGAAGAAAAAAACATATTTTATTGATTATATCCGATGAAAATTATTTTAAGGAGTGTATTGAAATAGTTCTCAGATAATTTATATAAGTTCTAATATATTATACAAATTATAATCATAAAAAAATTGAGATAATTAAATATATATATATATATATGATAATGTAAAAGTTATATAATGTTCTTTTTAATTGAAGGAAAGTATATTTTGGTATTTTGAAAATATCTTTTAAGAAATAATATTGTACAAATAATATTATTTGTAATAAACTAAGAAAATCATACATTTCAAAAGTCAAAGCTTTTACAATAATTATAGTATTAGTGTTATAAAAGGGATATTTGCGGCAAAAGCATTTAAATTATTGTGTTTGTAGCATTTAAGTACCTAAGTTATTTTTTGGGCGGTGAAAGTATTTTCTGTCTATGTTTTGGTGCAGTATATAGTGCAGCTGTTTATTTCGCCGTTAAGTTCATCTATATGTTGTGAAATTTACTTATAAGTTGAGTACTTTTGCTGCAAACATATCTTACATTAGGTACTTTCGCCGCAAATATTCCTTTAATTTGGTACTTTCGCCACAAATATCCATTTAATTGGATACTTTCTCTGCAAATATCCATTTAATTGGGTACTTTCGCCTATGTGTCACAATCGAACACTTTTCAATAAATATCAAATTAGCATTAATGAAATATTAAATTTTACAATAGTTTTTAAAAAAATTTGTAGGTTTTGAAATCATTTCTATCTTCTGCTGATTTTATTCTTCTCATTTTTCTTTTGTTTGTCGTATTTATGGGTTTTCTGAATATATTTTTTTAGAAATTGTTAGTAAGTATCAATTGTACTTTTTGTTTTTCTTAATATTTTTTTATTGAAATTGTTATTTCTTCTCTGTCGTTGTCGGTACTGGTGGGTTAGACTTAGTTAGGACTGAATTTGAGAATCAGTTTTGCATTTTTTTTTGGTGCATTTTGAGATAACCATTTGTCTACGGGCTGTCAATTTCTAAGTACATTTCAATTAAGATTTTTATAACTATTTCACACCTTGAAATTTT
Source organism: Humulus lupulus (assembly GCF_963169125.1). Lineage (NCBI taxonomy): Eukaryota > Viridiplantae > Streptophyta > Magnoliopsida > Rosales > Cannabaceae > Humulus > Humulus lupulus. The sequence goes on along the minus strand of NC_084796.1, from coordinate 84,002,781 downwards.
TAGGTTTTAAAGTTAAGAATTCATTTTCTTATTAATTTTTGATATAATGAATTTATTCAGTTTGTTTAGGGGCATAGTGTTTCTGAGTTTGGCAATGATTTTGTATTGATGTAGTTATAATGTGCTTTAGTTTGGCTTGGGTCGTTTGAAATTATTTTTTGGTCTATTTATTGATTTAATTTTTTTATGAAAAAAGGGACTGAGTTCGAGTATTTTTATTGTGACTTTAAATATGATGCTATTCATTGCATGGGTTGCTTATGTGGTTTATAGGTTTTGAAATTGTTCCTATTTTCTACTGATTTTGTTCTTCTCGTTTTTCTTTTGTTGGTTTTTTGTTCTCTATCGTGGTTGGTAGTGGGGGGTTAGACTTAGTCAGGACTAAGTTGGAGAATTTGTTTGTTAATATTTTTTGGGTGCATTTTGAGATAACCATTTTTATAGGGGTTGTCATTTTTAAGGTACATTTCGATTAGAATTTTTATAACTATTTCAGACCTTGAAATTTTTAGGTGTTAAAGTTAATAATTTATTTTGTTATTAATTTTAGATACAATAAATTTATTAAGTTTGTTTAGGGCCTAGTGTTTCTGAGTTTGGCAACAATTTTTTATTGATGTGTATAATGTGCTTTAGTTTGGTTTGGGGCGTATGAAATTCAACAGTTTGCTTATGTGGTTTATGAAATTTCAATTAGGTCATGTAAATGTCCTTGAGACCTAATAAAGTGTCCATGTTATTTTCGGTTGGTGGTGAATATTGGTTCTGTTGCTGAGAGAATTTGAGAGAGAAATTGATAAAGTTGTTAGAATTGTATACAATTGAGTTTATTTTGTGCCTAGGATTGTGAGTTGAATTATCTTGTTTTTTTTCTTTCATTGTATTGGTGATGTCTTCTGTTTTGTTTGCTTTCCTTTTTGTAATGTGTGTAATGCCATACAAGTTGATGAATTTATATTATAGATATTAAGAAGAATTTATTGAGATGAGTGTTTTTTGCCATCATTTTTGTTTCATATCACAATGTAGTATCATGTACTACTTCGTTCAATATTTGTACTTAGTCAGAATTTTTTATATTTATAATGAGGCAATGAATTGAAACTCTGGTTTGGTAAATCAAATTGTTCATAGTAAGTTAATATATTATTAGATTTTGTATATTGATAAATTTTATTATGCTTAATAGGTATGCAAACCATGCCTCCTAAAAGTAGAAATAAGAGAAAGGTTGATACTGAAAACATTGACAACACTGGAAAGGACAATGTTGCGACATGGCAACAATTCTTGTAATTTCTTTAGTGTTAATGTTTATGCATTATTTTTAATTGACATACCTATGTTGCTAAATTATATTTAATTTGCTAACTCACTTGTATTTATGCAGCAAAGCACAGTATAAACCTTATCTCACCGCACACAAAGAACTGACTGAGAAAGATGTTAGTTGGTACTCAATCATATTACTCATTCTTGGTATTATTTTTTATTTTTTATTCAATTATTGTCCTATTTGTACTGGTGCTAATGGAATACTTGCAATCATTTTCAGACAAAGGAGAATCTAAAAAAAATAATTCAAGTCACTACCAGCAGAGGAGAAAGCGCAGTGGAGGGGTGATGATCATGAGGCTGATATAACTAAATAGAGATGGGACCAAAGGAGAAGAAGGCCAAAGCTAGTGACGACAAAGATAAACAAAGTGAGGTCAGTGAAGAGGAGACAACGTTAGACATGGAGGAATCACATAGGGTGTACGGTCAATGCTCGTTTGAGAGGTTTTTGTGTATTGTGAAGTCTCTCAGCCTAGAGCAGAAGGATGCATTACTCAATGTTGGTTTCGGCACCTTCAACAGGGAGGATGGCCCCTACATTGATACGAGGATTGTCAACTGGCTCATAGAGCACGTTGACCCTTCGACGAGTAGACTAGATTTGTTTGAGAGATCAATCATGTTGTTTGCCAAGCTTTTTGCAGATGCTATGGTTGTACATGATCAGGTGAAGCAGTTGTGATAGAGAGTGAGAGAGACATTTCTGAGTTGGAAGAGCTTTTGGGAGCTAGAAAGTACACAGTTTCACTCGCGACATTGGAGAAGGACTTGAAAGAGTCCATTGAAGCTGATGCACTGTTTGTGATCAAGTTCGTGCTTGTTGCGATCGGGATCTTGCTATGCCCGAAGACTGGGACTGATGTCAGTGCCAATTACCTTCACTCACTAATAAAGACAAGTTGTATTTCGAAAAAGAATTGAGCGTCTATGGGATACCGTTACCTAATGAACTCTTTATTTAGGTATCAGACGCACAACACCAAGAATGTTAGTGGCTGTGCCATTTTCTTGTAGGTGAGCTAATTCATAGTTGTTTATTTATTTTGTTTTATAGTTCGTTTAACAATGATATGGATGCTTTGGTTGTGTGGCAGCTTTTATATCTGACACATGTTGACTGGAGCAACGATTTTGTGGACCAGACTGTGCCTCCTATAGATTTTTAGAATGAAAAATAGCGCAAGGTTGTTTACATGTTGATTCGCGACCATGTTTCTTATTGAGTTTTGGTACGTTTTGAATTGAATCACCTGAATTAAGTTAGAGATAGTTTGAATTTAAATTTATTGAACATATCAAGTTGATTTGGACTCATGTCCTGTTTCCAAGGGCTGCATGTGATACAGCTGGTGTTGAACCTGATTTTGGTCAACTGACACGGATTCAAATATGCTTGATGTGGACAGATACGTTGAAATGAATGTGATGACAAAAATAAAGAACACAAAAATTTATAGTGGTTCGGCCCCAGAATCTGGTAATAACCTACGTCCACTTGAACTGTTATTGATATATGATCCAAAGGAGTGATCAAAGAACTAGGGTTCAATGAGTTTCACAAACCTCTGAAGAACAATACAATATCTCAAACGTAACAGCTCTAATCCCAGATAATTCGAAAGCCCAAAAAAGGTCCCCTTCCTTGAGCTATCTTTCTCTATTTATAGGCTCAAGGAAGATTACATTAATTTGTTACAGATATTCTTTCCTAAATAATCGGATACTCAGGAAATCATGGGAGATAATTTTAGGTATGGTTATAACTGCCTAAGATTTTCTCCAAATATAGCGAGTATACGACCACGCTGGTCGTATATAACCATTGAGCGTTGCGCCATAGATATCTTTCTGGTCGATATACGAGCAAAACTCCTGCCAGATGTCAGCCACGCGTATTTAAATATTTTCCATGTCATCCATGCCTGTTTTTTGGATAACATTTTCCCCCCAAGTTTGTTTAGTGCGACCAGCAATAAAGAAACTTTTAGGGAAACAACAGTTCATATGCCCCACGAAATCTGTCAGGATCCTCGTGCGTTTTTTAAAACCGTGACACAATTATGTCTAATCAAGCCTTTTCGGTTTTCAAGAAATCAATTTGACGGCTTATACACTCCCCCAAGTTTCGAAAATGGGAAAGTAATGATTGCCACTTTCTGCCATACCTCAGCCTCTATAAGTAACCCCTTTTTCTTCCTTGTAATTTTTTACTCACCATTCTCGTCAAGAACCTCGAGAACTTTGCTTCGGAGCCCAGGTTTTCGAAACTGCTCAGACGTCCTGTCGAAGGTCTTTCCGACTCGAAATCCTTTGTTTTTCTGAATCTCTACCTTTGCCCAGGTAATCACTCCGTCTTTTAAACTCTACTTTATGCCATGCATGTAATTACTGTACTCTGTGATTTCCCGTGTTCTTGAGTAGGGTTTTATGAAGATTTTTGTATAAACCTTCTAACGTTTGTTAAGAGAGTGTATTTCTGCTTTATATAAGTTAGGAGCTAGTTCGATAGTAAGGATCATAGGCTTAGGGCGTAAGATCGACGTAAAACTTCAATCTTTAAGCTAGTTGAAAAAACTGGGTTTTTTCCCGCCCTTTAGGAGTTGAAAAAGTTCCTTCTCAGAAAACTTTTTATTCCTTTTTTTTTATCCGTTTTTCGAACTGCTAGCACCAAACTTAGAGTATGGGTAGGATGCTGCTGGTCAATAGACGCGAGCAACGCTATCTTAATCTCCCACGTAACTCCGTAGACTATGTGTCTTATCTCCTCCATTGTCTGTTTACAGTTCATATGCAAGACCCTTGGGGAGGAGAAAGACCCATTGAAGATGACCTCTTGGCTCAACTGCTTGAAGGTGAAGAAAACCCATCTACTCGATACCGGATATCCCTTTTTCTCGCCCTAGCCCAAACCTTCCTCCAGTCCCAACCCAGAGAATGGCTTGAACAAAAACAAAAGCTCAAAAAAGGAAAATCCCTAACTCCTCAGGCCAGCCTACTGCTGATGCCCCCTCGACCAGTGGTCGAGGTGAGTATGCTCCTGACACCAATGTTCAAAGGCGTGCCCGTCCTCGACATGATGATCAGCCGGATGTTGAGTGGCACGTTGTTCCCCAAAGTAGGGTGACGATGCGGATGATCGCCAACTACTTAAATAAATACAACCTGACGGGGGTGATCTTAGTCAGACCTTCTATCGACCAGCGGGCCAACCTGCCAGGCGGAGCCTACAGCGCCTGGTCACGTTTTCACTTCAAGGCAGGTGCCACCTTGCCTCTTCATCCGTTCTTTCAGGGGGTGGCAAATTACTTTGGAGTTTCCCCCTTTCAAATCACCCCGAATGGGTATAGAATGTTGGCCGCACTCTATATCCTTTACAAACTCAAGAAATTGCTAGAGCCTACTCCCCACGAGAACAACTTTCTCTTTGACCTTAAGTCCAACCCCAACCAAGATGGCACGGGGTTTTTCCATTTTTGCCACCAAGAAACCGGGTGCACTTTCTTGTCCGACACTACTCATATCTCTAACGTGGGGAGGTATCATCAGGAATATTTCCTTACTCCTGACTTAGCTGCAGACAATCTGGCTTTCACCCGAGGAGGTAAAGATTCATACGCCAGTATCTTCTTCACTTAGTGTTTTTCTGTCACAATGTCTTGACATTCCACTGTGTTCCAGGCCCATGGTTACGCCCAACCCCAACTCCAGGGATGGAGTCAAGGGCGGCACTTTTAGCCAGCATGCCGAATGCTGATAAGAGTGTAAAAAATTTAGTTACTGAGGCTAACCTTAGGCTGGTCGGCCTCTGGAATCCTCAACCAGCGACGAGTGAACCTCCGGCGGGGAATGCCCAAGCCGAAGTGGAACCCGAGCAGCAACCCCAAGTGTCTCCTCTGCGGAGGAGACCAACTGGGGTTACGATCAGGGAACCTGCCGTCCTTCGTCGTGTAGAGAAACCCTTGGCCTCTGAGGGCAAAGGAAAACAAAAGGCTGCCGAGCCTACCGAACTTTCTGACGATTCGTCAGATGAAAATGGTATAACAATCTCGCTTTTAAATCATTTGCCAATTCCCTCTCATCTATTTGATGGGGATGGCAACTTTAGGAATGCTCCCTCCTTAAATTCAGATTTCTTCCAGGAACTAGGTAGTTCAGTAAATAATGTTACGACTAGTAGTTGTAGCGCGGGTACTTTACTTATAATCCTTTTACTTTTATCATTGTATCCTACATGACCACTTAGTCTTACTGTTTGAGTTGTTTCTTTCTGTGCAGGTATGGACTCCGAGGATGTCTTTGAGCACTATCAGGCTGCTGCCGCCTCTTCTGTCCCGAAGAAGGATAGCAAGAGGGCTCAAGGGGAAAGCAGCAAGACCCTCTCGAAGAAGGCTCGAACAGACGATGCTCCAGCCACCGCCCCCTCCAAGGAGAACTCGCCACCTCCTCCCCCCACCGAGCAGGCGACTCCCACACCTGTTAATCCACAGCCTTCTTGCAGGGCTGCTGACAAGGAGGCCTTGGACAACCTGCTCGAAGGCTCCCTGCCCAGCTTCGTGGTCGGCTCAGCCAAGGAGAGGATATACAAACTCTCAAAGCACAGACGTAGTCAGGCCGCCATCACTGAAACTGCTTCAATGGAGGCTGATCAGGTTGTCAACAGAGGGTTGAACGAGATAGTTAGCGTAAGTTATCTCCTGCTGCTTTATCATTTACGTCTGATTTCTTTTCCTTACTTTATCTCACTTTTTGTCTTTCAGGGGCTGCTAACTCTAACTTCTGGCTGGCGCCGTGTTGGAGCATTGGTTTCTCGGGGCAAGAACTTCGACTCCAAGCTTGCCCAGACAAAGCAAGCATTTGAGGCTGACAAGGACAAGCTGCTCGAGGAGAATAAGGAGCTGTCCAAACAATACGAAAAAATGTGCGAGGACCAAGCCACTCTCACCAAGGAGCTTCTGGATGCCCAAGATGCCTTGAAGAAAGCCAACAATGCCTGAGAAAAATTCAGGGAAAGTGCCAAGCTCGTCACCCAAGAATGTAAGCAGCTTGGGCTTGATCTGGTAGCCAGCAGGCAGGAGACGAGGGAGTTTAGAAGTGAGTGCAGGAGCTCGAGGAGGACTGGGCCAAGAATTTGAAGAAGTATAAGGAGGCCACTCACCTCTGCTTCTACAAATTCTGGAAGCACAACCGGGAGGCCAACTTTAACTACCTATCCGAGCGGTTGAAGAGGACTCTGATGGCGCAGTGCGCCATCCGGCTGGAGGAGGAAGAGAAGGCCAAAGTGCCTGCCGTCAATACTGAAGCTGGTCCTCCGGCCGACCAAGGCACTCCTCCTAATCCTCAAGACCCTCCTATTCCTCAATAATATTTTTTTTCTTTTATTTCGTTTTTATGGCCCACGGGTCGTATTGTAAGGACAATTGGTTTTTATTGCTGCGAGGGCAGCTTTACTTTTAATTAAACAATTACACCAGAGCAGTACTGCTCGCAGTGTAAAAGAATGCTTTTTGATACTATAATATTTTTCTCTATTATAACATCTGTTCGCATGACCGAACTTAGCATAGTACTTTGGCTTGATTTAACAAAATATAAATTTTGAAAAATACTCTAAGTACCGTAGCATGCTTTCACTCATTTTGTTCATGTATTTACATACTTATTGGTATGCTTTGCTATCGATGTACCTTATATGACCCCCAAGTGATCGAGGAGCTTTAGGTCCTTGGTCACTTGCCTTGACCATGACCTGTGCGAACATTACTGCTCAGTAGGAAATGTAACACTTATAATACAGCAAAACAACACAAGTAATGAACAAATACTTGTAAAAATAAATTTACAAAGGTTGGCAAGAATGACTGGCTGCGCACAGTCCCTTATAATCTCGTATTAAAAATGGACTAAATATGTCTTTACGGTGATCTTAAAAAGATCTTACACTTATAAGCGATTAGCCATACAACGTGGCTAACCCTTTTTCGAAACTTGTCAAAAGTAAAAATTGATACAAGCCAGTCCTTTAAAAAGGACTGTTTATTGATAATACTTGCACAAGTGTTCTATGTTCCAATAGCGTGGAACAAGATCTCCATTTAAGCATGCAAGCTTGTAGGTGCCTGGATGAAGGACTTCCTCAATCTGGTAAGGTCTTTCCCAGTTTGGACCAAGCACTCCAGTAGTTGGGTCGCGGGTGTTTAAGAAAACTCGTCGTAGTACTAGATCTCCGACGTTGAATTTTCTTTCTTTCACTTTCGAGTTAAAATACCGAGCGACCTTTTGCTGGTACGCAACTACTTGGAGTTGGGCTCTTTCCCATTTCTCTTTGAGTGAGTCTAGGGACTCCATCATTAGTTGGCTATTATGGTCCTGGTCGTATGTAATTCGTCAATGGGAGGGCGGATCTAACTCGACGGGCAACATAGCTTCATACCCGTATGCTAAGGAAAACGGGGTATGACCTGTTGCTGTTTAGTGAGAAGTTCTATACGACCAGAGGACTTCGGGCAATTGTTCTGGCCATGCTCCTTTAGCATCTTCGAGCCTTTTCTTCAAGGTGTCCTTAAGTGTTTTATTCACTGCTTCAACTTGCCCATTTGCTTGTGGATGTGCAACTGAAGAAAAGCTTTTGACGATCCCGTGCCTCTCGCAGAAGTCTGTGAACAAGTCGCTGTCAAACTGGGTGCCGTTGTCTGAGAAAATTTTTCGAGGCAAACCATATCGGCAAACAATGTTCTTGATGACAAAGTCAAGAACTTTCTTGGTCGTTATGGTAGCGAGCGGCTCAGCTCCGGCCCATTTGGTGAAGTAGTCAACTGCTACGATTGCGTACTTCACTCCGCCTTTTCCCGTTGGCAGGGATCCAATCAAATCTATACCCCATACTGCGAAAGGCCAAGGACTCTACATTTGTTTTAACTCATTGGGAGCTGCGCGTGGGATTTTGGAAAATCTCTGACACTTATCGCATTTTCGCACAAACTCCATTGAGTCTTCGTTCATAGTCGGCCAGAAATAGCCCTGCCTTAGAATCTTCTTTGCCAAACTTTGCCCTCCAGCGTGATCCTCGCAGAAGCCTTCATGTACTTCCCTCATCAGCTCTTTAGCTTTCTCTGGTGTAATACATATGAGCAGTGGCATGGAATATCCTCTTCGGTAAAGAACACCATCGACCAGTATGTACCTAGCAGCCTGCCTCTGGAGGGTTCTAGCTTTATTTCTATTTGCTGATAGTACACCATTTGTAAGATAATCCAAGTAAGGCGCCATCCATGTGTCCCCCATCCGGATTTCCATATTGGTTTCATCTGCTCGTATGCTTGGCTCGCACAATCTTTCTACTGGCACAATATTCAAAGTGTTAGCATCTTTCGCACTTGCAAGTTTGGCTAAGGCATCTGCGTTCGAATTCTGATCCCGAGGTATTTGCTGGAGGCTATACTTCTTGAACTGAGCTAACAGATCTCTAGTTTTGTTCAAGTAGGCCACCATTTTGAGGCCTCGTGCTTGATATTCCCCTAGAACTTGATTCACTACCAGCTGTGAATCACTGTAAATATCTAGCACCTTTATACTCATGTCTCTTGCCAATCTTAATCCAGCGAGGAGTGCTTTGTATTCGGCTTCATTATTTGACGCTGTGAAGTCGAACCTAATGGCGCAGTGAAATCGATGCCCTTCTGGCGTTATCAAAATCACTCCCGCTCCTGCGTGAGATTCGTTGGACAATCCATCCGTGAATAACTTCCACGAAGGAGCTTCATCTTGGGGCTCAGGCGCACTATGCTTTTCGCATTGCTCGTTGTTTGTGAGCTCAGTGAACTCTGAAATAAGATCAGCCAAGACTTGTCCTTTTACTGCTGCTCGCGGTGAATATGTAATATCGAACTGCCCTAGTTCGACTGCCCATTTTAATAAACGCCCAGCCACCTCTGGTTTTTGGAGGACTTGCCGATGGGGCTGGTCAGTTAAGACTGTAATGGGATGGGCTTGGAAGTAAGGACGTAGTTTCCTTGAGGCCAAGATTAAACAATAGGCTAACCTGTCGATGGGAGGATACCTCAGCTCTGCTCCGATTAGCCTCTTGCTTACATAATAAACCGCCTTTTGTACGCCTTCTTCTTCTCGTACTAGTACCGCACTAGCAGCAACTTCGGTAATCGCCAGGTAGATGAACAAAGTTTCTCCTTTGATAGGCTTTGATAAAATAGGGGGCTGTGCCATATGTGCTTTTAAGGCCTGAAAAGCCTGCTCGCAGTCTCCTGTCCATTCGAACTTCTTGTTGCCTCTAAGTAGATTGAAGAAAGGGACGCATTTATCCGTCGACTTGGAAATGAATCTACTTAGGGTGGCAATTCTCCCAGTTAAATTTTGTACGTCCTTGATCTTCTCTGGCGATTTCATGTCGATCGGGGCTTTTATCTTGTCGGGGTTGGCCTCGATTCCTCTTGAATTAACGATGAACCCCAAAAAATTTCCTGATCCAACTCCGAAGGAACATTTGAGAGGATTTAGTTTCATCTGGTACTTATTCAACACATCGAAACACTCTTGTAAATCCTTCACATGTCCTTCTGCTTTTTTCGAATTTACCAGCATGTCGTCCATGTACACCTCCATGTTTACTCCGATCAACTCCTTAAACATGTGGTTAACCAATCGCTGGTAAGTCGCACCTGCGTTTTTCAGTCCGGAGGGCATTACTTTATAACAGTATAATCCCGTATCGGTCCGAAAGCTGGTGTGATCCTCGTCAGGGGGATGCATACTAATCTGATTGTATCTTGAGTATGCATCCATGAAGGAGAGGATCTCATGTCCTGCAGTTGCATCGACCAGCTGGTCGATCCTTGGGAGTGGGAAGCAATCCTTTGGGCAGGCTTTATTGAGGTCTGTGAAATCCACACAGGTTCACCATTTGCCGTTAGGCTTGGGCACCAGTACCGGATTAGAGACCCACGATGGATAAAACGCCACCCGGATGAATCCATTCTCCTTCAGTCTATCGACTTCTTCTTTTAAGGCTTTCGATCTATCCTTATCGAGCAGCCTTATTTTCTGTTGCACGGGTGGAAAACTCTTGTCTATGTTCAGGACATGGATGATAACTGCAGTATCTATCCCAACCATGTCTTTGTGCGAACAGGCAAAGACTTCCTGGTTCTTCTACAAAAATTCCACCAGTGCATGCTTCGTGGTTGGTTCTAAGTTTTTTCCAACCTTCACAACTCTGGTCGGGTCTTTTTCTTCAAGTTGGACCTCTTCTAGGTCCTCGACCGGTCTAACATTTTCCTCAAAATCCCCAAAGCAAGGATCTAAATCCTTATCCTCACTTTGGGCAACACCCTATTTGGTGACTCCTTCACCGAATTGGGCTTGTGTATCAATAGCCATCTGTAACCTATCTGGGGGAGTGCTCTTTGACGTTCCCTTCTTCGCCTTTGTGACTGAGGCGTTGTAGCACTCCCTGGCTTCCCTCTGATTTCCCAATACGCGTCCTACCTCTGCGTCTGTCGGGAATTTCATGGCCAAGTGCCATATGGAGGTGACGGCCCATAGGTCAACCAGTATGGGCCTTCCAATGACGGCATTGTACGCTGAAGGACAATCGACTACTATAAAAGTAGCGAGTAATGTCCTGGTAGCAGGCGCTGTACCTGCCATGACTGGAAGTCTGATTGACCCTGCCGGGGCGAGTCCCTCGCCTGAGAAGCCGTAGATTGTTTGGTTGCAAGGCTCTAAGTCCTTAACGGACAACTTCATGCGTTCCAGCGAAGATTTATACAGGATGTTCACTAAACTTCCTTTGTCAACTAGCACTCTCTTCACCATCATATTGGCCATCTGGATATCCACGACCAGTGGATCGGAATGTGGGAACCAGACATGCTGAGCGTCGCTATCAGAGAAGGTTATTTCACCCTCTTCTGACCAAGCCTTTTTTGGTGCGCGTTCCTCCACAGTCATCATCTCGATGTCCTGGTCGTGGCGCAGAGTCCGTGCATATCATTCCCTGGCCTTTCCACTATTTCCTGCGAGGTGCAGGCCTCCACAGATGGTTAACAATGTGCCAGTTATAGGATCAGGCTGCAAAGGTGGCGAGCGTTGGCGTGTGGGCGCATGCTCGTTGCCACCTGGAGCTTCTCGTTGGGAATTTCCCGAGGCCCGTATATATCTTCTTAAGTGTCCTTGTCTAATAAAGAACTCGATTTCATCCTTCAGCTGGTTGCATTCATTGGTATCATGTCCGTAGTTGTTATGATAACGATAGAACTTGGTAGTGTCTCTTCTCGAAATATCTTTTCGAATTGGGGCAGGTTTCTTATAAGGCACACTAGAACTCGTAGCCTGATACACCTCTCCCCGAGACTCGATAAGGGCAGTGTAGTTAGTGAACCGAGGTTCATAATGATTACCCTTGGCTCGTTTATTGTCAGAGGTGGAAGGCTCATTATGTGGCCGTTTCCCCCCATTCTTGCCATTGTCGTTGCTGTTTCTGTTGCCTTTGCCATTGCCGTTGGGTTTGGACCCATTGGTGGCCTTGGCGGGCTTGGCAGTCCCCTTATCTTTGCCTGGGGGCTTTCCTTCATTGGCGATGGCATCCTCGAGCTTGATATATCGATCAGCTTGATCCAAAAATTCCTGGGTAGTCCTGACCCCATGCTTTCTGAGGCTATCCCAAAGGGGCGTGCGACGCTTAACTCCTGCAGTTATGGCCATCATCTTGCCTTCATCTCCCACTATTTTCGCTCCAACAGCTGCTCGCATAAAACGTTGGACGTAATCTTTCAGTCGCTCTCCATCTTGCTGGCGTATTTCGACCAGATGATTTGCCTCAGTCGAGTGCACACAACCCATATAGAACTGTTCGTAAAACTCCTTCACGAACATTTCCCAGGAAACTATACTTGTAGGAGGGAATTTGAAAAACCACTCCTGTGCGGCATCAGAAAGTGTTGCAGGGAAGATCCTACACCAACATCTTCGGACACTTTCTGAATGTCCATTTGTATCTCAAACTTGTTGACGTGAGATACCAGGTCACCATACCCGTCAAAGTTCGGAAGCGTAGGCATCTTAAACTTGCTAGGAGTTTCTGCCATAGCTATCCTCTGAATGAAAGGAGTGCCCTTTCTCCTATCGTGGTCAATATAAGATGTTCTTCCCCCGACCAGCTGTTGCACTGCCTGGTTGAGGGCATCTATCTGGGCTTGCACGGCGCCAGGAATCGCCGGGGTTTCTGGTGCTGGGGGAACGTACTCGTCGTGCCGTTCCTGGCGATCTTTGAGTACGTCTCTTAAATCCTCGTCTCTCCTCCGCTGCTCGCTAGCTCCGAGCCGATTGAAGACGTTGTTTTGTCTAGGCTGCCCCCCAGCATCACGTCTTTCAGGTTGGTCATCCCTAGGTAGTAGGCTTCTGCCCCCACCTCTTTCCTCATTTCTCTGACCGACGTTCCCTCTGCCTGAGTCGGCCTCATTATAATCATGGCCATCTCTGAATCTTGATTGGCTATGATGGGATCGACTGTTCCCTCGGTTTCCTTCCCGGGCTGGAACCTCCCGAGCGTTAGAGGGTGGCCTGCGTTGGTCGGTAGGTCCCCGTGCATTATCTTGCCGTGGGGGGCCTCGGACCGCAGAGCTCATCTCTAAGTTCCTTCTATTGCCAGAAGGACGCTGTCCTCTGCTCGGAGGGTTTGGCTTGTCGCCCCTATGGCGTCTAGGGCTGCGGGGCGGCTGCCCGGCCCTATTCTGCCTTGTTTGCAGGGGATTGCCGCGACCAGCCTGGGATGGAGGTTGTGCCTCAAGGTCCCTTAGCGAGACATCGTCCTGAGGCATCGGTGGCTGCTCAGGCTTTTGGGGGCTCGAGGGCTGGATAGGCAGACTAGGATTAGGACCCCTCTGTGGCGGCCCATTTGTAGGATGATCAGGCTGCGATGCAGGTGCAGCCTGATTCCTAGCCAGCTGTAAGGCTGCTTCGAGGGCTGCCATGGCCTCCTTCTGATGGCGGTCCATCTCCTCCTGCCTCTCACTCAGTTCCAGGCATTGTCGTTCAATCTCTTGTTGTTGTCGTGCCATAATCTCAGCAACACTTTCCTGGATGGCCCTTAGATTGGCCAGTTCATCCTGCAATACCCCCAGGGTATTCCTCAGCGTCTCGGAATCCATTTCTTCCTCATCGAATTCCAAATGTGGCTCATCCTCAGTCACGTTTGGAGGAGGAGGAGGCGGGTGAGATGGTGCAGTGCTAGCCGTCTGTCTAGTTTTCTTGGTAGTTTTCGCCATTATTTCAACGATGTTGTATCAAGCTCTCAATGAAAGCACCAGAATGTTGACCCTGATTTTGGTCAACTGACACGGATTCAAATATGCTTGATGTGGACAGATACGTTGAAATGAATGTGATGACAAAAATAAAGAACACAAAAATTTATAGTGGTTCGGCCCCATAATCTGGTAATAACCTACGTCCACTTGAACTGTTATTGATATATGATCCAAAGGAGTGATCAAAGAACTAGGGTTCAATGAGTTTCCCAAACCTCTGAAGAACAATACAATATCTCAAACGTAACAACTCTAATCCCAGATAATTCGAAAGCCCAAAAAAGGTCCCCTTCCTTGAGCTATCTTTCTCTATTTATAGGCTCAAGGAAGATTACATTAATTTGTTACAGATATTCTTTCCTAAATAATCGGATACTCAGGAAATCATGGGAGATAATTTCGGGTATGGTTATAACTGCCTAAGATTTTCTCCAAATATAGCGAGTATACGACCATGCTGGTCGTATATAACCATTGAGCGTTGCGCCATAGATATCTTTCTGGTCAATATACGAGCAAGACTCCTACCAGATGTCAGCCACGCGTATTTAAATATTTGCCATGTCATCCATGCCTGTTTTTTGGATAACAGCTGGAAAGCCTACAAATGAGGATGTTATGCAAGCTATTAGTAAAGGACGAGGTGAGCCGTATCGACATTAAAGTAATGCAAGCTCAAAAATTATTTAGGAAGGCAATGAGTTTTTTTAGAAAGTGTGTATTGAGATACTTTGGGAGAGAAGTAGTAGATGAAGCTGGGGTGGAGAGAAGGAAATGGGAAATGAGAGGAATAAGGATGTCCCCAATGTTCAACGTACTTTATCCTTTAAATGAGAGACATCAAAGAGGTAGGAGTTGGAGAGTGGGAAATAGGAGGTTTCTGGAGTCAAGGGCAGTTCTAGAACTACAAATGATATTTTCAAAGAGGGTGATAAGGGATCAAATAGTGTACCCTCTTTAAATGTATCTGATGAAATTATCGCTTTGGATGAGGAAAGATTTGATATGGGGGGGGGGGGGAATTGGATGAGAGCAAAGTGGATTATGATGACTTCTTTGAGGTTGTCATTTTTTGGAACAAAGAGACAAAGCCAGTACTTGTTAAGGAGGAGAAAGTTGAAGATGTGGAGGAAGAGCCTAATGACAATTTTGACTTGGAGTTGTTTGAGGCATTTAAGGAGTCAGGTGGAACAGTTGTTTGCCCGTGCACTGTAAAGACGAAGATGACAGATCAAATGTTCTAGTTTTTTCGCTTCACTTTTTCATGAATCCTATACCAGAGGTGGTATATTCTTATTATTTTTAAATCTTTATTACTTTCTTTTATAATTGCATTGTCTCATCATAAAATATTGTACTGATACATCAATATAGTAGCTAAGTTTGGGAAACTTGAGGTGACCCGATATGTAATGGGATCATTGAGGCCAGAAGGCCAGGTGGCCGGAAGTGTAAGTTTTTTATTACTTGTTATTACTTGGTAAGTACTATGTTTTTTTTATATATAATTTTGATTGTATGCACTTACAGGTTATTGATTGCTTTGCTCAAATCCTAAACCATGAAGAGCGAAAGAACAAAGGGGCAGGATCACGTCAAACTTGGTATATGCCAACCCGTATTTCGGTATGATTTTAATTAAAGATATTGTATTGATTAGTATTTCATATTGTAATTCCGTGTTTGATTGTTTGTGCTACAAATAAGAGAGGAAATTGGCATTGTTATTCTATAGTATGAGCAACTAGGCGCTTCCATGACTTTGGAAAAGATGGCCAGAGAGCAAGAGTGGTCCATGTTGTACTATGATGAAGATTTTAAGTCTATGCGAGAAGGTATTTTAAATATGATATATTTACTAATTTTATTATGACTGATTTTGCTTTAGAGATAACACTTATATTTAATTTGTATTTCTTGCTTGTAAATATATTGTATTGCAGATGCTTGTCCCACTTCTACAAATAGAAGGTGCCCAACATTGGTTTCTAGCCAATATCAATGTAACGCCCTCCTAATCTAGGATTGTTACACTGTGTACCTAAAATTGTGTTAGACCTGCTAATCAAGTCATTTGGCTTAAATCGTGTACTAAGGTTAGTGACAAGGGCTAGGGTTAAAAATTTTGGTCAAAGAACCATTGACTTTTATTCCATAAGTGTTATACAATATGGGATCCCAAAAATATTACAACACGACTGTTAAAAAGGGTAAATACATATCAAAAGTTACATTAGTCGGCCTAAATGGTAAAACAGGGCTATAGCCCTAGTTCATCTGAGATAACCCTGGTCGTGATGGTCAAACAGCCGCATATGTACACACCGCCACCGAAGCTCTCCAACTCATGGCTGGTCAAGCTTTCCCTTTCCCTTACCTGCACCACAAAGCACCTATGAGCCGAGGCTCAGCAAGAAAACAGAACGTATACAACAGAGAATATAACTTTAAATAACAATTCAACAATAATCAACAACATCAATTCATAGCCAATGTCTTTCAGTTCAAACACACGATCATTGGATCGACCTGGGTCGTTGCCCTATTCAGTTGGCTTTTAAGCCAATTCTCGGGCCTATGCCCTAGCTACGTGACCATAGAGTCACCTGGGGCCTTGCCCTTAGCTCTGTCTCACTAGCCATAGAGCTAGCCCAACCCTGTGGTTCATCTTCGACCATAGAGTCGATCAACGTAATAGTACGTTGCTGGTTTAGGCCAATGCCTTACGACCAACGCATAGTGCGTTATTGCTGTCCTTGATTTATAAGTCAAGCCATGATCCAAGATTACATACCTTACTTATAGGAAACAAATGCGGATAGGCACATCCCGACAATTAAGCACATATTCATGATAATCATACAATCACATTGAATAACCATTTTCATAATACTAAGCACATTCATAAAACGGGGCCACATGCCCTAACCATAGAACTCACGTAACGAATATAAGCACTTAGGCATCTAACAAAAAGCATTTAAAACAATAAGCTAACACAACCAATCCTGGGACCCATGCCCTAATCACATTGATATACAATAGACGGGCCAAGCCCTAATCACATACAACACGTTCTGGGTGCAGTTTTCTTACCTTAGGTCCAAGCAAGCGTAAATAAGAATGACCCTCGAGCACGATCCCGGTTCCAAGACCTTAGCAATACCCTAAGTCACAACCATAAAATAAGATTCTATTAATATCGAGTGATCAAAGGCTTCCGGACCAAGTCCTAGCCTCCGGGACCTCGGGTTCCACCAAACCGGGTAGTGGAAACAATCCCGAGCCCCTAATGTTGAGTTCCCGCGCTCAAAACCTTCTAGGGGTCCAAAAACCCCTGAAGAGTCGTAGCCCTATGCCCCTATGCCACAGCCTGCCTCCAACTAGAGGCCCAGCCTCCCCAACCAGCAGACACGCGCCGCGGCCCGCCCTCCTCCTTGGCTCTCATCTGCTGTAGAAGGTTGCGTCATACCAAGAACAGAGCTGCGGCTCGACCCCTTTGAACCCAGAAAAACCTCCATTTCAATAGCCATATCCCATCCAATTTAATCCAAAATCATCCCAACAACACAATTAAATCAATACAACAGCTCTAATATGCTCCCAGCAACAAAACCCAACAGAAAACTAGTCTCAAAACTCATTAAACCACTAATTAAAACTTTGAACTTTAAGAGCTCAAGAACACTTAAAACCAGCCATGAAAACTCATAATTTAATTGCTAAATCCATAATTCAAAGCTTACCTCAATCTCTATTTGAATCCATAAGGTAATGCCCTTGGTTCAATGGTTAGCTTGGAGGAGCTTCTTGAGAGCTCCAATTCTTGTGAACCTAGCCCAAAACTCCCTTGGTTCAATGGTTAGCTTGGAGGAGCTTCTTGAGAGAAAAAGAAGAGAGTAATTGGAGAGGGTGAGTCCGTTTCAGACAGATCTCCTAAGTGTTTCCTACCTTTTGTCTTATCTAACTTAAGTCACTTAAGTTAATCCCAATGCTCAGGGTACCAAAAATGTCCCTGAGGAGAAAATGGTAAATTTCCCCAACATTCCCTCCTAGACTTTCTAACTTCAAATATATCTCCAATTATTTATTTCCATAACCCAATTAATTATCTATTATCCAAAATACCCCTTGACTCACCCCTAGTTGGGTATCAGGTCCCGTTGTGACTTTCCTGCTAACTTACTTCTTAGGATCCCCTTGTGCCAAATAATTCAAATAAACCCACATAATAATGTGGTCTCTCATGTAAGTCGCATATATGCACATAAATACACATTTATGCCCGCAACAGGCCAAATTACCAAAGTCGCCCTTCTAATAAGAAGTGGCCCACATGCATATTTAATATCCCTAAATATGTGCATTTAATCATATTATCACGTAATTCACATATTTACAACTAATATAACAACTAAAAACATATTTCCACAAATTTCCATCCCGGCCCCATAATCAAGGCCCTAAGCCTTATTAGGTAATTTTGGGACGTTACAATCAACATGAAAAATGTGACATTCAATTTGATGGATCCTTCCAACACATCAAATGGTCTTCTCCAAGGATCCTTCCAACACATCAGATGCTATACTCACACAAAGTCTCACAAATGTCATACTATCCATTCACCGAAAAAGTTATCACCACAGAGTTAGTGGATCATATGTGATAGTTGTTGCGCAATAACTACTGATTTGGCAGTGACGTTGGGAAAAAATTGTAGCTGCCATACTATATTGGAGGAGACGAACCAGATAATCATGGACTTTTAAACGCAACTAAGTATCCAGAAGAAACTACTCAATGTACTCGAACAGAAGGTGAAGTCCTTAAGAGATAACATTACTAATCTTCACAAAACCATTTCCAATTGCACATGGAAGTTTTAAAAAGTCTAATTACTTAGTGATTAGTTTTGGTTTAACTTTTCCTGTTCCACGCAAAAATCATGTTCTGATAATGTATTTTCATATTTACTTGTGTAGTGATGTACTGAGACCATGTTTAAGCGCACTACATGTAAGTTTTTATGTACCTTTATGTATGAATGATATAGATGCATATTACATGATATAGTCATAATTACACGTGTTATTGGTATTTTTTGTGTTTTTTTAATTAATTGTTACTTAAGCCATTACCTCAAAGTTAAAATTTAATTTCTAATTAAAGACCTTATATACATGAAGAACATATGTTTAACACACTAATTTTATTATGACTGATTTCTCTTGAGTGATAACACACTGATATTTAATTTGTAGTTCTTGCTCGTAAATGTACTGCATTGCATATGCTTATTCCACTTCTACAAACAGAAGGTTCCCACCATTGGTTTCTAGCCAATATCAACATGCAAAATGTGACAACCAATTTGATGGATTCTTTGGCTAGTGCAATGCACAAGGCCTCTCGACGTCGGGTTTGCACTGAAATGGTAAGTGTGTTTCGACATTAAAATACACGAAGAACATAATAATTTATCATATAAGCTGATAATTTATATATTTTATGTGCAGCTTAAGACATTGGACCAGTTATATGCTTTGTCTAGGGCAAAAAATATGAAATTTGAGAATTTCATCATTGTCACGGACAAAGGGAACTTGCCCCAACAACAGAATGGGTATGACTGTGTGGTGTACTTAATGAAGTACATGGATTTTGTCTTTCAGAAGAAGGAGCATGTGGATGAGGTAAATTCAGCTGCCTTTGTTTTGATTCATGGATGTAGCGTGTTAATTTTATTTATGTAATCTAAATCATATTTCTATGGCAGATTGACCTAGAGGATGCCAGATTGGATTTGGCTTCTAGGATAACTAGCCACCCAAATAATGAGCCTCGCATAAATGTGTAGCAAAAGTACAAGAAGGATTGAGTTGAAACATTTGGCTCATCATCAACAATACTGAGTGCACCCGTAGCTGTGCGTAGTCCATCAAAGTCTCCCCCAGATAGGCGCTTTAGTACAGTGAAGGCAAGGTTAGAGAACATGTGGACATGATCTAAGAATTCCCCAGTCACCCATCACTCAAAGAGGCTAACGTTGATTCACAATTGATAAACTGTGTTATCATTGATTTTATTTGGTATTTAGATAATTAGGAAACACTTATTGTGGCGTCCCAAGACTCCTATGATGTTTTGTACTTTGATTAGTGTGTTGGGAGGGCACATGGGGTAATTATATGAATTATATAATTATATAATTGAGTATAGATGATTATGTGTATTAAATGTGTTTAAAGACCCACTTTTGTTTTAAAGAAAGAGACATTTTTGTAATTTTGACTTGCTGAGGGAATATTTGTAATTTTTATATGCTATGTGCTTGAAACCACATTATTATGTGGATATATGTGATTTTCGGCATGAGTGGATCCATTTGGGTGGTTTTAGCAGAATAGTCACAATGGGGAAAAATATCTGACTCGGGTCGAGCCTAGGAGTATTTGGAGAATATCTATAATTTAAGATAATTGGTAAAATGAAATTAATTGGTGGAATAGTTATGTTTGATGGATTTAGTTGATAAATTTAGAGATTAGTGGGGTAATTAGAATTTTAAGCTTATTGACCAAAATACCCTTGAGATCTAGTATGGAGCTAATTGGAGGTAGGGGTATAATGGTCTTTTGACCCTAAAATTGTGAAAAAATTGGCTAAGTATTGATAGCCTTTTCCCTAAGCACGTTCAAGAGTTTTCCTTTCCCTTTTTGTTTTCTCTTCAAGTTCATTCCAAGACTAACACTTAGACCCAAGGACCAAGCTTTGGAAATTAGAGGAACTCTAGACAAGATTCAAGCTACAAGGATGAGTTGGGAGCAGGAGCTGCTAAGGTTCATCACTAACATTGGAATTGGAATTTTTGCAGCAAAGGTAAGCTTCTCTCTATGTTTTCCATCATTGTTCTTGTGTGTGTCTTTATGGATTTTCCATCATGGATTCAAAAATTGATTCTTCTAGGGAGTTTGTGTGTGTTTATTGATGATAAAAACTAAGTTAGTAATTGATTGGAAGCTTGTACTTAGGTTGAATCCATGAGTTTTGGGCTTCAATTCTCGAATTTTGGGGAAAGAGTTTGAAACTCTAAGTTTGAAATCTTTGATTTTTTGCTTGAATTGAGTGTTTGATTGATGCCTAGAGAGTATGTGATAGTGGTTTACTTGTTTTGTGGTAAATTTGGCACTTGGGACAGGAGAAATTTGATTTTTTGGGTATGTTTTAATGGGTTTGGTGATCTGAAAATTGCAGGGGTTTGATTTGGGGGTTTATCAAATTTCTTGGCTGCGATTTCCATTTCCTAACTTTCTGAGGGCACGACCTTGCTCAGGGGCTGGTGCGACAATGACAGGTGCCCAAAAATGATGTTTTGTTGATTTTGTGAGTTAGGTCGGGATTTTCTAGGACTTGATTTAGGGGCCCACTTGGGGGCTCAGAGGACGATTCCATTACCTTGTTGAATGGAATTGGAGGCTCTAAGAACTAGGGTTTAATTTTGGAGTGCGTAATTGGACTTAGTTCCTAATGAGCATATCATTAATGTTGTGACTAAGGTTTCTGAGGGACTCAGGGAAAGGATTGCATTCGAGGTCATTTCACTTTTAGCATAGGACTCAAGGTAAGAAAACAGACATATGCACATAGAGTAGGGCATCTGCCAGGTTATGCTGGAATACGGTTATGACCCTATATCTAAATTTGTTAGGGATGAGTTCCCATTTATGCATAATGATGTTTGCTATGCTTATTTAAGTTGAATTGTCTATGATTGATAGGCATGGTCTGTATTCGGCTATAATCATACGGAATGTAAGCCGTAATGGCAGGGCCACCATGGGAGTGTTGTACACACTCGCCCGACATGGACCGTAAGCTTGGTGTTGGGAGACGCGCCTTTCTCGGAAAGTCGCTCGACACAGCCATGTAAATGGTTTATGTGTTTAAAATGAGCATGCTTATGTCTGTGAAACATGCTAATGGTTTATAATATTGGAAGGAATGTAT
Source organism: Humulus lupulus (assembly GCF_963169125.1). NCBI lineage: Eukaryota > Viridiplantae > Streptophyta > Magnoliopsida > Rosales > Cannabaceae > Humulus > Humulus lupulus. Next base: position 83,981,113 of record NC_084796.1, on the reverse strand, counting down.
TTATAATCTGTGAAGTATTCTAATTGTTTTTTATATTTACTGCGATTATTATTATGCGTTGCAGGGTTTTCTAGTTGAGCCTTGGCTCACGAGTGCTCTATGGTGCATGTAAGAGTAAGGGGAAAGTCAAATAGCCATGAGTTGGAGGGCTTCGGAGCAGCGCATGCATGTTCGGTCTGCTCGGCCGTCAGGTCGAAATATCCGAGGGACTAGATTGAGAGTCCATTTTGTCGCCCAGGTCGACTATTTTGTGAACGTTGATGTAATTATGTTTTGGTTTAAACTCTTTTTGGGATCCCGTGTATACATTTTATAACCTTAATGAAAAGTTTAAGCGGCACATGCCACTCTCTCATTACCGCCTCCCACCATATTTGGGCATCCTCTTGAAACATATAAGTGGCACAGGCCACTCTCTCATTACTGCCCACCCTCATGAAGTCCAGGATGGCGGTTATCATTATCATCCATGACTCAACCTTCACTAGGTCTGAGTTGCCCTCAAAAATCGGAGGGTGTTGTTTCCTAAACCTCTCATACATGGGTTCCCATCTGGTTTCCACTGCCTAAGGTTGTACTACCGCTAGTACCACTAGCAGTATCACTACTGCGGGTTGTAGGTTCCCTGCTAGAACCTGTTTCTGTCTCAAGAGGCGAATCTCATCTTCTTTCCTCTGTAACCTTGCTTGCATATGAGCAAGCACCTGTTTGCAGTTTTCTAGAGCTGGCGGTAGGGCCTGGGCCTGGTCATTCTCTTCCCTGGCCTGTATTTCTTGGCCAGACAACCTCTCTTGCCTTCGAGGAAGCATACTGACAATTTTCCCACTCTACAATGATCAATTCGGCCATTAGGTAAGTAATAACTATACCTCTTGCTGCCTGGCGGTCCAAGACCGAACAAACAAACCGATGCAATGCTAATAAGCATGCCAACACATAATATATTCAACCATGGTTCTTAATAAGCACTTCCTGATATTCATCAGCAAATAGCGATTGTAATAAACATTTCTGGCATTCATAAGCAATTAACGATGAAAATAAGCATGTCCAAGCATGTATACATGTATAACAATGCTAATAAGCATGTTCTTTAATCCCTGCCAATATTAACAGTGTTAATAAGCATTTCCTAGCCTATATGCAATTGACGGCGCTAATAAGCATTTCTTTAACATTTATAATCAATTATAGTGCCAATAACCATCTCTCTGTAATGCACATTACAATCAAGGGGCCTGGCCCTATCAGATAACATCATGCCCCCTAATAAGGCATGCAGATAAGGCATATATATTTATTTAAACAGTTAAGCACTTAATCACATAAATAGTTACCAAACCCTGAGTCGAGCTTGTCTTTAGTGGCGAGTGTACATGCCCGGCTAGTCTTCAGGAACCCTTAAACCTTGGCAACTCTGATACCAAGTTGTAACGTCCTCCTAATCTAGGATCGTTACACTGTGTACTTTAAATAGTGACAGACTTGCTAATCTAGTCCATTGGTTATAAACGTGTAACTAAGGTTAATGACAAGGGTTAGGGTTAAAAAAATTTGGTCAAAAGGGAACATTGACTTTTCATTAAAACATTTAATCAGAATACATGGGATCCCAATAGAGTTTAAAACGGTTACAAACCCAAAATGTATACAAAAGCTGACCTAAGCGGCAAAATAGTGGATACAACCCTAGTTCCTCCAAGATAACCCCGACCATGGTGGTCAAGCAGCTGGATATGTATACGCCGCCACAAAAGCTCTCCAACTCAGGGCTGGTTAAGCTTTTTCCTTCCCCTTACCTGCACCACACAACACCCGTGAGCCAAGGCTCAACAAGAAAACTATAAACAAGTGCATGAATAGTAAATACATATTCTAGATGCATGTCTAGCATGCCCAATAGTAATAACCTACTTATGCATGCATACAATTACAAATAAATGATTATAGGATCATTCTGAGTCCCGCTGCTCTGAGTAGATGACCATAGAGTCAACTCGGGGCCCTATGCCCTAGCTAAGTGACCATAAAGTCACCCGGGGCCCTTTGCCCTAGCTCTGAGTAACTATCCATAGAGCTAGCCAAGCACTTTGTTTTTCCAAACTACCATAGGGTCGGTCAACTTAATAGTGTGTCCCTGATTAGGCCTAAGCCATTTGACCAGTGCAAAACGCACTATTGTCGCCCTTGACTAATAAGTCAATGCCTTAACCAGATATTCAGACAACCAGATAAACAAATAACCAGATACAGATAAGCCTACTTCAGATAATACAAGTATGAATACATATTAATCATATATCTCAGCCAATTAAATACAAACATAGTAATAACCATGTTCCTTAACAAGGTCGAGTCCTAATCACACGGAATACTTATTAATCATATATCTCAGCCAATTAAATACAAATAAAGTAATAACCATGCTCATTAACAGGGTCGAGCCTTAATCAAGCATATAATCACATTTAACACATACTGGATGCAATTTTCTTACCTCAAGTCTGAGTGCAACGTATAATAAGAATAACCCTCGAGCATGATCCTGGTTTCAAGCCCCTAGCAATAACCTAGTCACAACCATAATATAGAATCTTGTCAATAACAAGTGAATAAAGGCTTCCAGACCGAGTCCTAGCCTCCAGGACGTTGAATTCTACTAAACTGGGTAGTAGAATCGATCCCAAGCCCCTAAGTCTGAGTTCCTGCACTCAAGACCTTCTCGGGGCTCAAAAGCCCTTCAAGCACCACGACCTAAGGCCTAAGAGCCACGACCTGCCCCTAGGCAGAGAGCCCAAGGGCTTTCCTCTAGAACAGACACGCCGTGGCCCAAATGGAGGTTCAACACCTCCTTCTCCCTTTCGTTCATGAGAGCTGCAACGCCCCAAGAATTGGGCTGCATCTCGACATGAAAACCTAGTTTTTCCCTCGTTTTCTTCAAGCGAAAACTCACCAAAAACCCAACCAAACATAACTAAATCCCAAAAACAAAGTTCTCAATCAACTTAGCGCTTCATAAGCCTCAAAACCATCCCCAAAAACAAACTTAAAACTCCTCACAAAATAAAATTTAGATTTGAGTTTTCAAAATTATAAAACTCAACTAAAACTAGAGAAAACATAAAAAAAAAAATTGAGGCTAGAAATCGATACCTCTGCTGCTAAAACAATGCTAAGCCTTTCCCCAAGCAATCCTCAGCCTAAGCTAGCTTCAGTTCCCCTTAGATCCCAAGAAATCGCAAATAATTGAGAGAGAGAGAGAGAGAGAGAGAGAAAGGGGGAGGGAGAGAGAGAGAGAGAGAGAGTTTGATGTTTTTCTATTTATGTGTAGTTTAGTTAGAGTTCAAGTAACTCTAAGAAAATCTCGAAGCTCGGGGTACCGAAAACGTCCCCGAGTGAAAAATGGTCAAAATTCCCTCATAATCTCACTAACTCTGAATATATCCTCAAATACTTACTCCCATTACCCGATTTCTCGGTAATGTACTAAATACCCAAAATACCCCTTGACCCACCCCGAATCAGGTATTTGGTCCCGTTGTGACTCTCCCGCTAACTTGCTCCCTAGGATCGCCTTGTGCTGAGTAACCCAAATATATCCACATAATAATGTGGTCTCGCACATATATCACATACATGCACGTATATTCCAAATATACCCATAACATGCCAAATTACAAAAAATTGACATTCTAATAACAAACAGGCCCACATGCATATTTAATACACCCAAACATGCATATCTAGTCATATTATAATATAACTCACGTATTCATATAATGATGCACATATATATCACATAAACACATATTTCATTATTAAATCTCATATATTCAAATAATTCTCCATAATTTTCTATCCCGACCCCCTAATCAAGGTCTTAAGCCTTATTAGGTAATTTGGGACGTTACAGTTATATTTTCAATTAATGCTATGAACTACCAATATGAGTGAATATAAATGACAAACCCATTCACAGTGACCTAATTTTATTTATTAAAAATAGATTATGCATAGATAGATAAGATAAAATAAGTTAAGTTAGTATCATTTACGTACTACAACACACGTTTCCATGCACTCTAATAATTTAGTTAAATATCCAAAGTTGGCAAGAGCTTTAAATTTCCACTTAATGTCATCAACTAACATATTCAGTCAATAAAGTTGAAACTAATTAAGAAAAACCTACATAAAAAACTAACAACAGATTACAAAGGATAGTTTGAAAGCAAGGCAATCCAACAACTAGGACAAATGGATTCCAACGATAGTACTGTTGGAAAACCATTCAGAGTACGTAGCGAAAACTCATGCGTGGTGTCCCATTGTTATCTTTGAATAAATAACACAGAACAACAACAATAAAAAAATTTCATTAATCATATAAACAATTTATATGACCAAGAAAATAATCCAGAAACATTATCATACAATACTATTAATCATGCAACAAATATATAATATAAATATACAATATATTTATAGGACAATTCTCCTATAGGGGCTTCACTTTAAGCCCTACCGGTGGGGCTCTTTAGTGTTCTCGACCTGTGAACAGTTTTCAGTGCGATTTTTTTTATGACCGTGTATATTGTAGTCGTTTAGAGCATCCTGCAAATTTTCAGAAAATTCTGAATATTTACAGTACCAAAAACTAGGTTCAAACAAGTTATTTTCCACTTGAATAAAAAAAAAATTAGTCACTCGTGCAACAACATGTTTGAACATATTTTTTGGTACTGTAAACTATTCAGAATTTTCTAAAAATTTGCAGGATACTCTAAACAGCTACAATATACACGGTCATAAAAAAATCGCGCTGAAAACTATTCACGAGTCGAGAACACTGAGAGCCCTAGTGATAGGGCTTAAAGTGAAGCCCCTATAGGAGAATTCCTCTATATTTATATACAACATATAAACACAAAAATCATGAACATAAACTTTTACCTCATGAAGCCTATCAAGTATCCTTGAGTCTTTTCATATATTTACGATCTTCCTATCCAAAGCTTTGAGCACTCAAATCACGATCTTCCGGAGTGTTCTCTACACCTCAAGATGTGTGTGGGCACATAGAGAACATGGGTTTGTATTTTAGGAATGACAAGTATTTCTCAATACATGAGAACTTTGATTATGGTATGAGAATAACTAGAATAAAGATGAAGAAAGAGAAAGTTTTTGTCTAATAAAGAACTCTAAGACCTATTCTGAATTGTCTCTATATTCTTGTGTGTTTCTCTATTCATTGTCTCTGTATTATTTCTCTTCTTCTTTTATATCATATATATAGAGATTTATCTATTACCTTATTATTCCTAATAATAATAATAGTAATATATTAAAATATCATAATGATGATAGGACTTGATTTAGGTAAATATCTAACTTACTAAATTTGAAAAACCATTTTCAAATTATTAAATAATTAAATAAATCAAAGAAAAACTATACAGATACAATATCTGTATATGTGGTACACGCATGGCACAGTCTTTGGACCGTGTCAGGCGTATACTGCTATTCCCTTTTCAGTGATTTTGCATTTTTCTTTTAATTAAAATCAATCTCCCACAAAATAAGGTGTTAATCTTTTTAAGGAAAAGATGACAACCATATTTGAAAATTTAAATTTTAACTTCAAAATTCAAAATTCAAATTGATGATCATCATTATCATCATCTTCTAAAATTAAATAAATTAAAAACTATTTTTGACTTACCACTCAAATAAAATAATTAATTTCAAAAATTAATTAATTTATATATATGAAATTTAAAATTTTATTTATTTAAATTAATAAATATATTTTTGAAATTTAATAATTAATTCTAAATTAATTATTCAACCTCAATTATCATATAATTGCATATTTGACCCGAAGAATAAAATTCTTCTCAAATTCTCAAATTACAGTTATACCCGTGTATCAACTCTTACCTTGATATGGTGTTAATGGAGCCACCCTGGGGACCTATGGACCTATAATATACAGCTCTAATAAATATTACATTATTAATCAAAGCTCTTTGATTAAATAATCATATTTATCAATCTCATGATTACTCCACTAAAAATATAAGATTGAATTCTTGATAATTATAAACATATATTTATTGAGTACTTTATTAAAGAATAAAGTGTCCATTGATATAATCATTACATACAGCGTTAATCCTCTATTAATGGTTCATAATTAAAAGGGAATAAAATTATCGTTTTACCCTTTTAGCTATATCTTGTTCCTAAAGTACCATTGACTTTACTAGTGAAGGTTGTGTCACAATAAGTTTGCGACGTGAGCGCTCATAACTTTTTTAGTTCCAAAAGTCAACCCAATAGGAAACCATTATTCAATCTTTAAGAAGGTATAGATTTCATATCTGTTAAACTACGTCCCCAACCATATACATCATTGAGTCCCCAAAACAATTGTTCTTAGCCTGATCGTTCTGACAAACTTTAACTCATGAATCAAATGATCAGATAACATATATATGAGTTCATAGTAACCTAAGGATTAAGATCATTGTGTATAGGATCACTGTTTGATGTGTTTGATTAAAACTATGAAACAGTGTTTAAACAAGTATTAACAAAGCACATCTGGTCCAGCTCTACATACTCTCAGCATGAAAAGTACCTCCACTAAAGTGTCCTACACAAGTAACCCGGATCTAGGTCACATATATTCATAATACTAGTGGACTGCACTAGCAGTAATTAATCTAATTCCATAACTTTATTTCACTGTGAACTATTTAAGTTTATTATCTTAATCTCGATCCTCTCATACCAATATGAGATTAAGACCACATAGATAAACTTTGGAATTTTCTCATATTCACTTAATATTATCATATAATATCGGATATAGTCTATATATATAATAATTCAATTCAATTATTTATTTCATTTGAAACATTTGTCAACCACATGTAACGTCCCAAAAAATGCTAATAGGGTTTAGTGCCATGATTAGCATGTCAGGAGGGCATAATTCGATATATATGTGATTAATTGATTAAATGCGTGACTATGTGGCATGCATGATTTATATGATAATATGAATATATTTATATACATGTTTATGAGTATTAAATATGCATGTGGGCTCATTCTTGTTTATTAGGACATATTTGTAGTTTTGGCCCATTAAGGGCTTAAATGTGATTATATGCGTTAAATGATTGAGGCCACATTATTATGTGGATATATTTGCAGTATACCGCTCGAGGCGATCCTAGTGAGCAGATTAGCGGAATAGTCATAGCGGGGTTTAATACCAGGCTCGGGGTGAGCTTAGGGGTATTTTGGGAAGTTTAATGTATATTTGGGATTTATCGGGTAATGGATAAGTATTTGGTAGTTAGTTGGGCATGACAGGATTAATTGGGAATTTGTAGGATGACTCGAGGAATTAGTGGAAATTGGGTCAAATGGTTGTTTTACCCTTAAGAGTAATTAGAGGGATGAGTTGTCTTAAGGGGTATTTTGGTCTTTTGGTTAAAAAGTATAGTCAGCTGAGACTCTAGGAAACAATCAGAACCAACCAGAAATTTCTCAAACTCTCAGCACTCTCTCTCCCTCCCAGTCACGTTCTCTCTCTCTCTCTCTCTCTCTCTCGTGCCTAAGGGAGCTTTGAACTTTGGAAGAGAAAACTTAAGGAATTAAGCTTGAAGGTTGTGGAACTAAGGCTAGGACTTTGAGGTGCAGCTTAGGGAAATCTTTAGCATCATCAAGGTAAGGTTTAAATTTCAATTGTTAAGTGGAATTCTGCTGCTATTATGGATGTTCTTAAGCTTTTAGGTTTCAAAGAGGTTTTGATGAATTCTGGGTTTTGACAAGGATTTTGGTTAGAATTTTAGGAGGTTGTGGTGATCTGAGTAGGCTATTGTGAAATAGTGTGTTAGGTTATATTTTTTATGGATTAAGCTGGGAAAAATGTAGGAGAAACCAAAGGATTTCTAGGTTCACAGGGGCGCGTTACGGTTCGTGTGCCCCAAAAAGCCCTGGGGGGCTTGCTGATTCGTGGGTGCGCCACGACCCTAGGGGGGCTGCCTCCCCTCTAGGACAAGAGGTTGGTGCCTCTGACTTGAGGTGCACCGCGACCCTTAGGGCCAGGTCACGGCCCGCCTAGGCAGCCATAGCCAAATTTGGTTTTTAGGCTCGGGGTCTTAAACCTTAACGCTATGGATGAATTCTACTAGTCGGTTTAGTAGAATTCGAAGTCCCAGAGGGTAGTATTTGATTCCAAAGAATTTAATTGGATTATATTTTTCATAGTTATCCATTGCTGCTTGTGAATAGGGTTACCGCAAAGGCTCGGGATTAAGGATCATGCTTAAGACCACTTCACATCCTCCTCTCAAGACTCAAGGTAAGAAAATTTCACCCAAATTGTGAATGGAACTGAGATCCCCTGTAGGTGAACATGTGTGTTCTATAACCTGTATATCTGTCATGTGTGATGTGAAAATACGACCTAAGGGAGTTGGGGCTGATGTTGAGCGTACTGAACGCAGCTCGGCCTAAGCGAGCCAGGATCAGCTAAATAACCAGGGGGCTCGGCCTAAGAGCGTCGACCCCTATTTAACTTATTAAGTTTGATTTATATGTTTGGATTAAACTATTATCGTTGCCTAGCTTAGCACTTGTATTTTGCTGTAAATTGAACTGATTGACCTAAAGTTTACTATGTACACTCTGTTGTTACCTATGCTTGTTGAATTTGGTTTTATTGTTGAGCCTTGGCTCACGGGTGCTACGTGGTGCAGCTAAAGGCAAGGGAAAGCTAGACCAGCCATGAGTTGGAGGGCTTTGGGGGCGGAGTCTACATCGGCAGCTGCTCGACCATCACGGCCGAGGGGATTACAGGGACCAGAGCTCAAACTTGTATTTTGCCATTTAGACTGGCCACTGTTGTATTAACTTTTGAGGGTTATCCACCATGTAAACATTATTTTTGGGATCCCATGTATCAAACTCTTGTTTTAATGAAAGTCAACAATTTTATGATCAAAATCTTTTAACCATAACCTGTCAGTTGACTTTAGAGACACATTTATGTTCAAACGACTTGATTAGCAAGTGTTGCACTATTTTAAACACACAGTGTAACAGTCTTGGTTACCCAAGGCATTACACTACAATTGCTTTAAGGGCACTATTCCCAACAAGTACTTGGAGCAAGAGAAGAACAATTAAGCTTATTTTGAGTTACGTATTATTGTTATTGGTGCATTCTCAAATTCTGGTAATTTTTGCTTCATTATTACATGTAGTATAATTTATTTCGACAAGTTTAATATGTCCCCAACTAATCAAAACCAAGCTAGAGAACCAAAAATAAATTGTAAATTACACAAACATAATTTAGAATAATACTATGCTAGTCCTCAAACCTAGTCTTTTTTTTTCATGAACTATATCGAGCACCTTTACCTAAATATTTCAGATCCATTCCCACAAACTATGTTTCTTATAGCCTCATGCTACTGGGCCTTATCCAAAACTGTACCCCATGACCCATACATCAAAAAGTTGTATTTCAATCACATTTTCCTAGAAAATATATACTTTTCTTCACATTAAGGGTTAGGATTTCTAATGTTGCAAAATTAATATTTTATGAAAACTAATGTGTGATTTTCAATCATTTCATTATAGATTATGGAAGACATACCAAGTATGTCCGATCTAGGGTGGGAGAACATAACTGTAGAACTAAACATAACTAAACCTATTAATGAGATTGAAACATCTAGGGCAGCTTCTTGACTCAGTAGAAAAGTGGGAGGAGTTTTATGAAATCTACGCCAAATGGGTAGGTTTTAGCATAAGAAGAGATGATGTCAAACGTGTGGGAGGGCATATTACAATGCGTAGATGAGTTTGCTCCAAAGAGGGTTATCTAAGAGAAAGCTCCTCATAAATCCAACGAAAAAAATACCACACACTCTCATTAGAACTGGTTGTGAGTGGTTAGGCAGAAGGACACGAACAACTGGTTATGCAAAGAGTTCAGTACAATACACAACCATCAAACTGCATCAGGAAGTAAACTGCTGTTCTTGAGATCCAACCGCGTAGTTTTTGATTTCTTGGTGGCTCAAGTAAGGTATGTGAATAAGTTGGGTATTAAAACAACTAATATATTGGCCCATGTGGCTCTTAAAAGTGGTGGTTATCAAATATTGTCATGCCAACTTTGAGATGTCTATAATAGAGTGGCTAGTGCAAAATGTGAAGAGAAGATAGAAACAGACTCTGAAGGGCATTAGGCTTTCTCGATTGCCTCTCTGAGAAGGTTCCCAATTTCTTTGTGGTATATCAGGTTGATCAGGACAATTGTCTTGCCAACTTATTCTGGGTTGATGGAACCTCACACATGGATTATGTTTCCTTTGGAGATGTACTTGGGTTTGACACCACATGCATGACAAATGAATACAATAAGCACTTCAATGTTATGGTTGATGTCAACCACCATTTCAACACCTTCACTTTTTAGTTTGCTCTTCTACTTCACGAGAAGCAAGTCTCTTACTCGTGGCTACTCAGAGTTTTCCTAGAACTCCATAGACAAAAGAAGTCGGCAGTGGTGATGATTGACCAAGACCCGGCCATGAAACAAGCAATCGAGGAACAAATGGATGATGCTAAACACCGACTATACGCATGGCATCTCAATACAAATGCTTCAAAAAAAGTTAAAGATCTACTTTTCCTTGAACCATTTAAGGATGTCATGTACAACTACTACACCGAGGAAGAGTTAGAAAGAAAGTGGGTTGAATTACTTGAAAGACTTCAACTAACAAATAATGAATGTTGCCAACAAACATATGCCACCAAGGAAATGTGGGCAGAAACTTTTATTAGGGGCACTTTTGTCGCAGGAATAAGAACTATACAACGTTGTGAATCCATGAATTCAACTCTAAAAAATCCTAGAGAAAAATGACTCCTTACATAAATTTGTGGCCACCATAGATTTCACAGTGTCGAAGCTACGCCACAACGAGCGAAAAATGACTACTTAGCAATCACACGAGACCCGAACTCCCAAATCATGCAAGGTTGCTTACAACGTACTATGAATAGTGTGGGAATTCTTTTACAAGAAACATGTACCACAAAGTTGATATCCAAATATACATTTAGAATAATTATTTTGTCGTTGGTGAGCAAGAAGACGATGAGTGGAAGATCTTCACCATTGAGAAGTTCCAACACCCTGAGGTACAATACATGGTTTATTATTCTCAATATCAAAACTACCTACACTATTGTTGCATGTTGTTTGAGATTCAAGGCTATCCATATAGACACTTATGGGCTACCATGAAAAGATCAAGCATAAGAAGAATCCCATATTCCCTTCTCATGAAGCGATGGAGCAAAGATGCCAAACTAAATGTACACCTTCCATTTATCCATCCACCATCACAACAAGAAAACCGTTTTGAGATGGCCAAGTATGGATCCCTTAATTTACAAACCAACACCATGAATTTTTATGCTTCCAAATTACCAAATTCCTACTACTATGCCAAGAAAGAAATTGCACAACTCACAACAAAGTTCAAAGAGGAGTTCGAGTTAAACTCCAATCCAAAAGGCGAGATACCAAACCAGGTAGATATAATAACAACTCCACAATTATTAGAGACCCCGAAGTGGTCAGAACCAAGGGCACATGTAATCCAACTCCACGAGAAACAGTGAGCGGAGAGGGAATCCCACGAAGGTAAAAATATTGTCACATATGTCGATCAGTCAACCATGGCTACTATGCCCAGAAAAGGATCAACACAATGAAAGTCAGGACCCAGGAGTTTCCAATCCTCATGTTCACCCCGGAGTCGACTCACACTCTAATTTCACATACTCGTACGTCCCTAATCCACTAAAGTCAGCACAAGAATAATTCCACAATGATTTCTTCTATTACTAGTTCTTCTCTGTATGACTACTGCTCATTATGTTATAACTATAAGGTTTGGTTTAGTTTGTATTTTCTATATTTCCTTATCTTCAAGTACGTTAGTTAAGAATATTGGTAACTTTGTGGCACATTATAGCTTTAGGTCCAAGTTAAATTTAACTTTATTTTTTATAAATAAAAAATGCTATGAAATTAATCTTAAATATGACACTTACACATCCCAATAACATCATGCTTCTTATAAGAAAAAAAAAATTAAAAAGTCAAAAACAATTATTGTTGACTCATTTTTTCGTTAACTCGTCTAACACCCAAAGAATAATATTGAGAATATATTTTAGAGGTAAATAAAGTATAAGAAATGTGTCAAGTGCCTAGAAATATTGGATAGAGAGAGTTTTATAGTGGTTCAACCCCAAAAAGATGGCCTACATCCACTTAGTCACTGTCATCGATCTTGCAAGTCATGGATTACATTTGTATTTAGCTTTTAGCTATTTGACTCCACTGAAGATGGAGAAAACTCTCTCTATGAAAAAGTTGTCGCCCCTTTTTCTTTCCTCTCTCCTCTTATTTATATTGAAGAGCTAGGGTTACATTTGAGTGTGGGCTTAAGTTATTGGGCTTGGCCCAAGAATTATACAAAGTTAAAATTGACAAGGCTCTAGGCATGATCTTGGCTGATGGGTAATGATACTCCAAAAATGGGTATAACAATTTCCCCCCAAGGCAGTCTTCATGTTTGCATTAGCCTGACTTATCATGTGAACTCTTTTCATGTTTCTGTTCACGAGGACCAGACCTTTAGGCCTTGGACGTATCATTACTTGACTTCACCGATCTTTTAATAGTGATTCTGGTGCGCATAGCCTCACGAGTAGTCTTGTAAGCCATTCGAGATGCTTCAGACCCGACCATGGCAAATAGCGACAGTAAAAAGATCCGAGTTTCTTTTAGACCTTAGCCAATTCTTATGCTTGAAGATCCAAGTGACTCAAGGACACAAATTCTTCTTGCGTGGTTCCTAGAAGAATGCTTAAGGTCTTCAGGACCTCTAGGAACCAAGCAAGAAGAATGCTCAAGGTTTCGAGGACCTCAAGGAACCGAGCAAGATGAATGCTCTAGGTTCTAAGGGCCTCTAGGAACAAAACAAGAAGAATCCTCAAGGTTCCGAGGACCTCAAGGAACCAGGCAAGATGAATGCTCCAGGTTTTCGAGGTTCTCTAGGAAGCGAGTAAGATGAATGCTCCAGGTTCCGAGGTTCTCCGAGAACCAAGCAAGATCAATGCTCAAAGGTTCTGAGGACCTCTAGGTACCAAGCAAGAAAAATGCTCAAGGTTCCGAGAACCTCAAGGAACCGAGAAAGATGAATGCTCAAAGGTTCTGAGTTTCTCTAGGAACCGAGCAAGATGGATGCTCCAGGTTCCGAGATTCTCCAGGAACCAAGCAAGATGAATGCTCAAAGGTTCCGAGGACCTCTAGGAACCAAGCAAGAAGAATCCTCAAGGTTCCGAGGACCTCAAGGAACCGAGCAAGATGAATGCTCAAAGGTTCAGAGATTCTCTAAGAACCGAGCAAGATGAATGCTCCAAGGTCTGAGGTTCTCTAGGAACCGAGCAAGATGAATGCTCCAGGTTCTGAGGTTCTCCAATAACTGAGCAAGATAAATGCTCAAAGGTTCTGAGGACCTCTAGGAACCAAGTAAAATGAATGCTCAAGGTTCTGAGGACCTCTAAGAACCAAGCAAGAAGAATGCTCTAGGTTCCGAGGACCTCAAGGAACTGAGCAAGATGAATGCTCAAAGGTTTCGAGGTTCTTTAGGAACTGAGCAAGATGAATGATCAAAGGTTCCAAGGGCCTCAAGGAACCAAACAAGAAGAATGCTCAAGGTTTTGAGGATCTCAAGGAACCGAGCAAAAGGAATGCTCAAAGGTTTCGAGGTTCTCCAGGGCCGAGTTGTCCGAGGTCCTCCAAGCTAAGGTCCTCCAGGACCGAGGTAGTCCTCCAAGCCTGAGGTTGTCCTCCAAGCCTGAGGTGGTCGTCCAAGCTAGAGGTCCTCCGAGCAAGAGATCCTCTAGGCAAGAGGTCCTCCAGGGCCGAGATCCTCCAGGCGAGAGTGAGATGTCCTCCGGGCGAGAGATCCTCCAGGTGAAAGGTCCTCCGGGCGAGAGGACCTTTAGGAACCTAGGAAACGGAATGCTCCAAAGTAATTCCTCCCTTCAAGCACTCCCAAGCGACCCCAGACATGTGGATCTGCCAGTCACTGTTCATAATATGTCTGAAATATTGCTGAACAGTGGGGTGAATTTCAATGACATCAACGTCTTTTTCCTTGTGTTCAGCTCTCAATGAAAGCACCAAAATGTTGACTCATTTTTTCGTTAACTCGTCTAACACTCAATGAATAATATTGAGAATATATTTTATAGCTAAATAAAATATAAGAAATGTGTCTAGTGCCCAGAAATAATGGATAGAGAGAGTTTTATAGTGGTTCAGCCCCAAAAAGATAGCCTACATCCACTCAGCCACTATTGTCGATCTTGCAAGTCATGGATTACATTTGTATTTAGCTTTTAGCTATTTGACTCCATTGAAGATGGAGAGAACTCTCTCTGTGAAAAAGATGTCGCCCCTTTACTTCTCCTCTTATTTATATTGAAGAGCTAGGGTTACAGTTGAGTGTGGGCTTGGCCCAAGAATTATACAAAGTTACAATTGACTAGGCTTTAGGCATGATCTGGGCTGATGGGTAATGATACTCCAAAAATAGGTATAACAATTATTATTTTACATTTCAAGTTATAGACAATCGTTTCATCTTCAATTAATACTACTCCAAATTACCTGAATAGCATATATTCAACAAAAATTCGTATAAAAAATGTCATTTGCATGCGTTTTATTCATTTTGTGCATGTTCTCATAACATTCAATGTGCTTCAACATTCAGCTTGATGTACTCATTTATATTACTCAACATTCACAGTACGTGTTATTATGTACTTTCAAAATATTACAAAACTCCCACCCATAAATGTTTGTGAGTTTAGACAATAATGCCCTCCCCACTGACACTACGGATCCACCACCTGTTGTACTTATATTCGAATATTGTCACATTCTGTATTATTAAACTTATAATTTTTAACAAAATATAAAATAAAAATGTCAACCGGTCAACAAAACCTTCACCAGTCAGTTGTAACACAATTATAAAATCAATAAAGTATGTGAGACCATCTCCATCTACACAACGAATTGCATTCTATTTTTTTTCGCAAATGACACAAAATCGATCGCCTATATGTATTTATAAATCATAATGTGTGAGTCCAAACATAATTTGTATTCATGTGTTGCTATATGATGTGCCGCCTAAAGAAGTTTTGTCACTTTTAATCTTTTAGTCATGACATATTTTGACACTTTAAGTAAATTACTTTCCAACCCCTTTTTCAACTTTCACATATTTTCTTTTCTAAAATTATTCTTATTTTTTGCCATAAAAACACTTTATTTAACTAAAAAAGCTGCCAAAGAGTGGGGGGGGGGGGGGGGGGGGCAGTTCACTTTAAAAAAATACTTATTAAATCTCTAAATTTTAATAATTTTTACCCTATCCCTTCTACTTTCCATTACTTACAAATTGATGTCCGACCTTTTTAATTTTATTATTTCTTATACTTATTAGTCAACTTTAACCACTTGTAAAATACCGATTGTTTGTTCTTATATACATATATCACTATAGTGTCAATTTATATTACAATATGTAATAAATAAATAATTGGAAAAAGAGGCCGTGAACAAAAAAATTATAGTAATAGAATCATCTTACTGCACAGTTGGCTATTTGTTTATATATATATTTTTTGCCCAAATCAATCGGTTTACTTACTTGAATAGTCAAGTAATAAAAGAAAATTATATTGCATAAATTTAAAAAAAAAAAATGAAGCACTGACTGTAAAGCAATGCTACAAGAATAGTTTGAGCAAAAAAGGCTAAAAGAAAAGACGGAAATGAAACGAGTGACTAAGTCCTGACAGGGTGAAAGTGGGTGTCATTATTTTTGGGACCCTAATTAATGAGTTGCAGTAGGAGACAGCTATTCATATCATATGGTGCATGTGTAACTCAAACTTTCCCATTTAGTAAGGACAGGCTAGACGCGTCAATACTAGGGCATCAACATTTTGACACAGTTTACTTGTAAACTCATTTATAGGTTTACATCTAAACAATTAAACAATTATTATGTAAGAACTATATATATAATTGTTTGTTGGGAAAATCTACAATAAAGTAGTATTTTTACTTTGTTGGTAGAGCACGATCGTGATTTAAACATGTAAATCAGTTACGATTTTTTTATGACGGTGATCATTGTAGTCATAACATGTTTTTTGTAATTTTTTCAAAAAATTATAGAATAATTTATGGTATTGAAATCAGGGTTTAAACAGTCTGTTAAACTATTTTTTTTGTATGCGTGTAAAATAGAGTTTTGAAACCTGATTTCGTCACTGTAAATCATCAAGAATTTTCCAAAAATTTGCATGAGGCTTGTTATGATTACCAATAAATACCATTATAAAGAAAATTATAATCATAATTGATTTTCGTGGCTAAAGCAAGATGGTATCTTACCAATAAGGAAAAAATGTGTATCTTATTATAGTCTCACCCTATAATTGTAATGCTCCCCACTAGTGCTGCAAATGTGGGCCGGCCCGGCCTGGCCCACATTTTCGTGCTTTCGATAAATTTGGCCCATATTCAATTCGTGCCGGGCCGGCCCGGCCCATTTTTGAAAGAGTAGGCCCAGCACAGCCTATGGGCCCGGCCCATGTCGTGCCGTATCGGGCCCAAGTCGGGCTGGCCCACTTTCTATATTCGGGCCCAAATTTGGGCCCATTTTTTTTTTGCTAAAAAATGTGAGGATGGAGAATTGAACCCTCCACCTCATCTTTAACCATCAATGGACTTACTACCAAACCAAATACATTTCTTTGTTTAAATTATAATTTTAGATATTTTTATATAATTTTTAACAATATTTTACACAAAATTATATCAAAGATAATTATTAGAATTTTAATACCTACTAATAAATGCTAAAAATTTAACTAACAAATCTTAAAATAAATTAATATAATTATAAAAATATAAATATTGAGAAAAATAAGACATATATTATCATTTTAATTTATTAATTATTGACATATAAAAATTTATTATGATTATTAATGTCAAAATATCGAGTTTTTTATCATGTCGTGCTTTCGGGCTAGTTTATTCATGCTTTCGTGTCGTGCCTTCAGGCTTGTCGTGTCGTGCCGTGCCTGGCCCAAGCCCATATTTTTTCGTGCCATGTCGTGCTCGTGCCGGTTTCGTGCCGTGCTCAAAAGCCCGGCCCATATTTACAGCTCTACTCCCCACATACTCATTTTTACACAATTAAAATGTACATGCAATTAAAACCATTCGAATTTGTTAAAGTAGGCTTATATTATTTTTATGTGTGGTTTGAAACATTGTCACATTAGTAAATATATTTTAAGTATGTATCTAACATTACTAAATCAATAATTACTATGTGATGTTGACCACTTAAATAATAATAAGAGATTGCATTTATAAGACATGTTAATATAATAAATCTTATAATAATGTTAAAAAATTACAATCCCGGGTTTTTTTTTGGGGGAATAATGTGGACTTTATAATGGAATTGATAATAAGTGGTGCTAATATGCAATGAATTTATATGCATTTAAAAATTAAAATATACAGACATTTGGGGAATTCTACCATACAATCTGTTTAAACAATTTATTTCACTTCACAAAAAAACAACAAGCACACGTGCAATAAATTGTTTGAATTTATTTTCGATATAATAAATTATTTAAAATTTCTCAAAAATTTGCGAGATGTTCTAAATAATTACAATGTACACAATCATATAAAAAAATTATATTATAATTTTCCTACAATACCTCTATAGTTAGTAACAACATAAAACTAATAAATTATTAATTGTTATATTGTTTTGTTATGTACATGCATAAGAAGACCTACTCAAGGCCCAGGGCAATTGCCCACCCTCACTCTCTGTGTATTTATATATATATATTAGTTTTTGGTAAAAAAAAATTATATAATTTTCACACTTTTTTTATGTACTTTTTTTTTCATAAATACATTTAGCGAGCAGTTATGATACCACATGTTTTTTATACGGTACACGTTCTAATTTACATACGTGCATAAGTTATTGTACGCCCTGATTTTCCCACGGGCTGATTAACAGGTCGAGCCTCGGACTAATCACGGTTAGCCCGTGAGTTTCCCCAGGTCGGAGATCCTGTTTTCAAGGTCGTACCCCCTTTAGCTCGAGGTATCCTCAAGGACTCGCCCAGGACTGCCCAAGACTGGGGGAAGGAGTCTGAAGGCCGAAGGTCGGGTCAGGGATGAAGCTCGTGGTATGAGCTTCTCGTGGATCTCTGACCTTTTGTAAAGTCAACACACGCAAGATAAACGTGCCTATATCTGACATCACGTGTCCGATATCTCCCTGACTTCTCGGACACGCAGCAGGAACGTGCGTATTCAGACACCCACGGCTGGGTTGGGCCGTGCGGCCCATTATCTCCTCATCTATCGATTTGACCATACTCATGTGTCAGGTTTAGGAATTAATCATGAATGTCACAGAGTTGATATGACAAATAATAAGGTCACGAGATGACCCCCTTACCAACTTCCAGGTGCCTTCTCCTATAAATATGGAGACCCTGGGAGTTGATAAGGGTTGGAAAAACAATAGTCTCCAAAGAGATATACACTTTGTAACCAAATACCCAGAATATATCAATAATATTGACTAGTGGAGTAGAGGGATTTTAACTTTCGAACCACTTAAAAAACGTATCTTGAGTCACCTAGTTCATCCTCTAAGATTCCATATCTGTGACGGTTCTATTTCCAGCACTAATCTTTTTCTCTCTTTCTCTTAATTACCTGTTGGCGAAGAACCGCGTCAACAGTTATAATCTAAGCTTTTTTACATAACAATGTATATTATAGTTAAAGCAGACATCTTACATGTTTTTAGGAAATTTGAAATAGTTTAAAGTATCGAAAACAGGGTTTAAACTCTCATTTTCATCACGCACGCATTATTTTGACAGCATTGGCTTGGACTTTGTTTTTAGCACTCTAAACTTCATTGAATTTTCCAAAAACGTGCAAAATGCCTACTCTAACTACAAAGATCATCATCATAGAAAAAACTGGGATTATAACTTTTGCATTGTGTAAGTAGAAATGTGCGGTATTGTACCACATAAAAAACATGCGACATTATACCGCATAAAAAACGTGCGGTATTGTAGTTACTCTCATATTTTTATATCATTCAATTATTATAAACTTTTTTACCAAACATAAATTTTGCATATTTAATACAATAATTTAAATGTTCGACCATGGTGAAAAAAAATTCCTGGGTTCACCACTATGTACATGTGTATATGTATTAATTATTTAAAGTTTCTCAAGGTAATAATCAAATTATTTTGAATTTAATATTTATGTTTCATTAGTATTTATTTAATTATTTATTGTTTGTAGATGTTGAGGAAATTACACTTTTTAATGTGCAATACTATAAGTCCAAAATTTTGATGTTATGTGCTTCCATTATAATTTAAAAATAATTAATGAATTTTTTTATCGTTTAATATCTGAAAAAATAATGAATTTTTTATATAAATTAACACATTTTTTTATATTATTTTTTAGAGTGGTAACTACAGCATAAATACCGGAAATTGTTTTGTTTTTGTCAATTTGATTCTTGATTTTGTTTTAGTTGAATCAAACTATAAGATACCACAATACCTCTTGATTTTGACTTTGCATTTGAAATGTTGAAGAATTTGATTTGAGATTTCAAATATTAATTTGGGATGTTGAAGTAATTTTTTGTTTAGAATTAATTTGGATAAAAACATATGAATTCAAGAACACTAAGGATAATCTCAAGAACGTTATGGCTGTCATTTTTCAAGTTTTGATTTTTTTTTTTAATTTTGAAAAGAAGAAAAATCAGCTTTCTCTCTAATTTTTTTTCTTCATCTAGGTTGATTTGAATTCTTGTTTACACGCTTGATCGAAGAGGTTTGAGAAGCTAGTAGTCGAATTTTGTAGAGGTTTGGGTCTCTTGAGGTTCACGGGAGATGTGTCGAGAAGTAGATGAAGAAGAAAGAGAAAAAAACAAATTTTGATTTTTTTTAATAATTAGAATTTTATTATTTAAATTACATTTTTTATAATTTTAAAATAAATTAATAAGTATTTTCATTAAAAATATAGCGTGGACCAATAATAAACTAACATCTGGTAGCTTAGTCAGCTTAAATGACACCTAACAACCTTGGGGTAATGACTGTAACTAAAACATAATATTGGGTGGTTTTGCAGTAAAAAAAACAATAATGGATATATTAGTGCATAAAATTAAAAACATTAATGTTTACTTGCACGTAATCGGAATAGCGTACAATTGGATTTACCTCAAATCGGATTAATGAATCATAATCCTAATAAGTTGTTTACTTTAGTAGCAAGAATCGAAATCAGATTCAACAAAACTCCTATTAATGTGATCACTCCACTTTGGAATTATAATAAATAAATTATAAGTTACCGAAATACAAAAGACAAATTCCAATTTTAACTTTTAACTTTTAATATAAGAATAAATTTGTTAATGCATTATCAAAAGAAGAATGAGAATAGCAATCCTCAACCTCATGGGATTTCCAATCTCATTCCTTAATCCCAAATTTAGGTAGGACCTACATAATTCATTCTCATTTCTTAATAAATTATCATGGTGAATGAGAATCATTTGTGTGGTAATGATTCTTATTTTTATGTTTACTAAAATAAGAAATTGGAAAACTTGGTAGGATAAGAAGGAAAATAATGAGAATGTTTATCCCCCAATTATCTAAAGAATGTCATTAAAGGTATTGACTTCTATATTTGTTATTTTATTTTGTATAAATAAAAAATTAAAAGATAATTTATATATCTGATTCTCTTTCTGAATAATTTTATTAAACAACATAATACAAATAATAATTCAAATTCTTTCATATTTTATCAAACGTGTCTTGGTAAGTAAACGTGGGTATTCAAACTCATTCCCTAATCCCATAAGTAAATACATTATTTGACAAAATATATATTTAACAATCTCGAGTCAACACATGTATAATAAATATATTTGACAAAATATATATACTGAAATGCATGTATCAAATTATTAATTTTGTCAAAAATGTATCGAGAAACCATTAACTTGCGTTGCAATAGCTATAATTTAATATATATAAGTACTGAATACATTGAGCAAGCATTGAAGTACATCAAAACCTATTTACAAATAAATATATATATATATATATCGAAATCCATACAAAATATCAAAATATGTCAAACAATTATCACAAATCCAACTAAAGTATGAAATTACAAAAAAAAAAAAAATGTAATCATCAAAAAACCATCCCAAACATAAAAATATAAATCGAATTTATTATAAAATTGCCATGAGAAAATCTTTAATCAAAGAAAACAATAAATTTTAAAAGATAAAAAATAACAGCAAAACAAAATCCAAAATGGGGAAAAAACTTCTCAATAGTAATAGTACCAACAAAAAGCGTGAGTTCAGCCTCTCTCTCCATGGCGAGAAGGAAGAAGACTATGCAGAAGCTTGCTAGTGTAATCGGTTCGGAGCTCCCTTCATCCAATACACTGATTGTGGAGGAAGAAAGGACGGAAATGGAGGCAGAGGTGCCTGAGGAGACAATTGCTCCAAAGCTTCAAGATCTTGAGTCTCATGATGATATTGATAAGATAGGTCGGTCCGCCTCCTGGGCAGCTGAAGTAGAAGGCCAATCTTTCCAAGACTCGGCCAAAGAAAACTGGTCTAAGTTTAAGGAATCCATGCCCAATTTTGGATACACGAAACTCCATTTTCAGGACCCGATCCATCGAGATGGAAAACTGGTGGCTCAATTGGATATTGATGAGATAGCAGTGGAGGCATCTTTCTGGAAATCTGCTCTAGTTTGTTATGGTTATTGGGACCAACCCACCTTTGGCTGTTTTTGATGGGTTTCTCAGGAGAATTCAGGGTAATCTTGGAATTGATCGCGTGGCCAGGATGAATTCCGGTTTCACAATGGTTTAATTTAGAGATGAGGCAACTAGGGATATGGTGCTTGAATCTGGAGTGATTCACTTTGACAAAAAGCCAGTAATTCTCAGACCTTGGTCTTCAGATGTTGAAACTATAAGGTCAGTTAAATCTGTCCTTGTTTGGATTCGTTTACCAGGTCTTGGGCTGCAATATTGGGGTGTTAATTGCATGAGTGCTCTAGTTAGCACGATTGGCACCCCTATTGTGGTAGATAAGGTCACAAAAGCAAGGACTATGATCAAATTTGCTAGAATCTTAGTTGATATGGAGATTGCTGAACATATTCCTATGCATATCCACTATCTAAATGAGAGAGGTCAGATTTTGGAGCAAGCCATTGAGTATGAGTGGCTCCCCACTAAGTGTACTAACTGTAAGAAATTGGGTCATACCACTGCTGTCTGTAAGCATTCCCCAACTGTTATAAAGAAGAACTCAGAGCCTTCAATCCAGCCTAATCCTGTTACTACAATAGTTAATGAACCTGATGCTGCTACTCCAATTAGTAGAAACCAGAGCCAACAAGAGACTACTGGGGTTACAAAGCAGGGAGGAACTCAATCTGACCCTAGTGGATCTAAATGGGTTACCCCTCGAAAGGTTGGAATGAAGAAGTCTGCTGGTAAACCTCAAACTGAAATGCATAGGAATTCATTTAATATTTTACAGGTAAACCATAAACAAGTAGCTGCTATTTCCATTCCCACTGAAATAAATGGACAACAACAACATTTTGAGCTGGAATGTTAGGGGTTTAAATAGTAAGAATAAACAGCAAACAGTTCTTGATGTTTGCAGGAAGAATAAAGTTGGTATTGGAGCTTTGATTGAAACAAAATTAAAAGGGGATAGAATAAGGGATCTTATGAATTCATCATTTGTTGGTTGGAATTATTATAGCAGCATTGGTGTGGAGGGACGGATTTTACTCATTTGGAAAGCCCATATGATGAAGATAGAAGTCATTCAGGAAACTTCTCAACTGCTTCATTGCAGAGTTTCTCTAGTTAGTGTGAACTTGACTTATTGCCTATCAGTTATCTATGGCTCTAGTCAGCTGGAGACAAGAAAGAGTTTATGGTCTGACTTAGCTAATGTTCAGAGACCGGTTACCCCTTGGCTCATTATGGGAGATTTTAATGCAGTCTTCTATACTGATGATCGTCTTGGTGGAAGATCTATGTTAAAGATATGGAGGATGCTCGCCATTGGTTGGCTTTGGGAGAGGCTACAGAAATGAAGACTTTGGGACCTAAATACACTTGGACCAATAAACAAGATGGAGGAGCTCGGATATATTCCAAACTGGATAGAGTTTTCACTAATGATAGCTGGTTTGATAGCTTCCCATTAGTTGTATCATATGCTCAATGGGATGTGATTTTAGATCATTTCTACTTGTTGATTAAACAGAGGGATATCCACAGTAGGGGAGTGAAGCCATTTCGATTTTTCAACATGTGGGTTGTTCATGACAAATTCAGGGAAGTAGTTCTTCATAATTGGGCTCGTCCTTTTGAGGGGCAAGGGCTATTCCGTCTTGTTGGTAAACTCACTCGGTTTAAGCATAGTCTCAAAAAGTTTAATTGGAGAACTAAGGGCGATGTTACTTATAATTACGAGGAAAGCAGAACTAAATATCAGCTGGCCCAAAATGATCTTTGTTCTGATCCTCTAAATACTGAGTTACTGTCAAAATAAAAGGAGGCGCAGCAGTCTTTCTTCAGGTATGAGAAGATATATTCACGTTATATTCATCAAACAAGAAAGATAACTTGGCTTAGATTTGGTGATGAAAATGCAACGTACTTTCATGCTAGCTTGAAAAAGAGGCAGCTATCCAATCGTATTATTGCTTATGTTGATGATAATGAGTGTTTGGTGGATGATTATGCTAAGGTTGTAGATAATTATTTTCATCATTTTAAGAATCCCTTGGGCAATGCTAGCAGAGCTTTGGGTCAGATTGATACCGAGAGTATTAGTAATGGTCCTGTGTTAAGTTTGGATGACCAGCTGCATCTAATAAAACCTTTTACTTACCATGAAGTTCGTTCAGCCATGTATAGTATCAGTTCAGTCAAAAGTCCTGGCCCGGATGGTTATGGTGCGGGTTTCTTCAAAGTGCTTTGGAAAGATATTGGCAAGGAAATTTCTGAGGCTATTTTAGATTTTTTTATCTCTGGCAGAATTCCTCCAGCTCTCAATGACACTATCCTCTCACTCATTTTGAAAGTTGACCAGCCATCAAAAGCTACGGATTACAAGCCTATAGCTTGCTGCAACACTGTTTACAAATGCATTTCGAAAATGCTTTGTAACCGAATGGCAGCGGTTCTCCCCTCTCTGATCAATCTAAATCAGGGAGCATTTATCAAACAAAGATCTTTGGCGTATAATGTTCTCATCTTACAAGATCTGATTAAAGGTTATAATAGGAAGAACAGCTTGCCTCGTTGTGCTATGAAGTTAGATTTGAGCAAGGCTTATGATACTATAGATTGGGAGTTTTTAGAAAATTTACTTAATATGCTTTGCTTTCCGAGCCGTTTCATCTATTGGATTATGGTTTGCTTGAGGGGATCATCTTATTCACTGGTTTTGAATGGAAGGATTCAAGGGAATTTCAAAGAAGGAAAGGGGCTTCGGCAGGGAGACCCTATTTCCCCTTTATTATTTGTCATAGTAATGGAATATCTAACTCGCATTCTGGGCTTCAAAGGATAATCATTTCAGATTTCATCCTATGTGCAAGTCTTTGAATCTCATTAATCTCTGTTTTACTGACGATCTCATCATATTTTGCAAAGGAGTTGTTTCTTCTGTTCAGGTTCTTTATGAGGTGTTTGCTGAGTTTGGTAAATCCTCGGGCTTAATGATAAATTACTCAAAGTCTCACATATACTTTGGAGGTGTTTCTGCAGAGATTAAATCGAATATTCTGGTTTGCTCGAAACTGGTTGAAGGCTGTTTTCCTATGAAGTATCTAGGGGTTCCTTTGTGTCCAACCAAACGGAAATCAGCAGATTGTGATGTTATTTTTAAAAAGATTCAGATGTGTCTCAACGTGTGGTCTAGCCGCCATCTTTCTTATGCGGGTAGAGTCCAACTAATTCAGTCAGTGCTAATGGGTATTCGGACTTATTGGATGAGTATATTCATGCTTCCTCAAAGTGTTGTGAATGATATTGATAAAGTTTGTCGCCAATTTATTTGGGGTGAGAGTGGTTCTCGCAGTAAGTTTCACTTCACTTCTTGGGAGCAAGTCTGTCGTCCTAAGCCTTTTGGGGGTTTAGGATTTAGGGAGGGGGCTATGTGGAATAAGCTGAAACTTGCAAAGTATATATGGGTAATTGAATCTAAACAAGACCAACTTTGGGTCAAGTGGGTCAACTGTGTTTACCTAAAAGGAATAAGCATTTGGAGTTATAAACCTAAAACTGATACCAGCTAGTACTGGAGGAAAATGATGTCATTCTGTCAATTGATATCAAAATCTGACTTGTAGAATGCAGTGGTCAATGGAGAGTTTCAACTGAGATCCTTTTACAATCAGCGACTGAGGATTGGGAAAGTTGATTATGCTAAACCAGTTTGGTGTAAGCTTTCGATGCCTAAGCATAGATTTATACTGTGGCAGGTTGTTAACCATCACTTGCTAACTCGGGATTTACTGGTAGCTCATCACATACCAGTAGCTAATACTCACTATCCAATTTGTGATCTTGCTGAGGAGTCCCATGGTCATCTTTTCTTTGGCTGCACCTTCTCTAGAATGGTTTTACAGCTGATTTCACGTTGGCTTGGTGGGATTTTTTGGCCTGTGAATTATGAGAACTGGACTTGGCTGTCTAATTGGAAGTCTGACTGGATTCATCACATTGTGGCTGCTTCACTTGCTGCTTGTACCTATTATATCTGGTATAATAGGAATTCTTGCTGTTTTAAGGATAGTTGTTTCACTGCCTTTAAAATCGATAATCTGATAAGGCAAGCTCTCAAAGCTAGAATCCTTAATGTAAATTCTAGGCACTTATCTACTAGAGAAAGGCAAATGTTTGAATTTGTAAAATCTTTGTAAGTTCTGAGGGTAGTGTTTTTGCTCCCTTTTGTTTGTATCAGTTTGGTTGATCAATGAAATTTTCGGTTTGATCAAAAAAAAAAATCCAAAATGGGAGAGATGATGAAACAAAAGATTAACAAATGAAGGAACGAGAGCGATGAATAAAAGTGAGGGATAATGTTTATTTCAAATTATAAAATTATGATTCGAGGTAAATTAAAAAAGTAGCACAACATCATAAAAACCAAGCATTTAAAAAAAAACTCAAGTGTATACTTTTTTTTCGAATGATTTAACTGAAGTGTATACTTAATTATAATATATATATGGGTACTACTATAATAGTTTAATCACTATTTATATATATATATATTATTTTTAATTATTATCCACCGTTATATAAAAAAATTAAGTTACAATTAGCTATCTACTGAAAAATACTAAAAATGTCTATCGGTAATGATTAAAAACAATCACTATATATTTTGACTGATTTATCGTATCTCTTCTATATAATAAGTGTGTAGATAACATAAATTCTTGGTTTTAACGGTTTTTTATTTTTTTAAGGTTAACTTTAACGGAATATTCTTATATTTAACAGAATATATTCTTATATTTAACTGTAGTTTCTAAACACTTAAACTTAAATAAAATAAATGATTAAAAAAAAAGTGATATTTTAAAGATATTTTACAATGATAATTATTTAAAAATAATAAATAATTAAACAAATTAAAATATGATATTTTGGAGATATTTTACTATAATAATTATTTTAAAATAATAAATAATTAAAAAAATTAAAATATGATATTTGTGAAATATTTTACAATGATAATTATTTAAAAATAATAAAATTATATTTTTTATAACTTAAATAAAATTTAATTAAACTTAAACTTAATTTAATAATATTATATTAAACATATAATATAATATACTATGAATTAGCAACAAATTATTTTTTTTAACCAACTAGCAATAAACTTAAATTTAAAATCCATATATAATATTTAATATTACATTAAACATATAATATATAATTTCTTGTTGTCACCCCCAAATACAAAAACTAGAACAAACATAAACATAAACAAAAATAAATAAATTATTTAATTAAAATATGATATTTATTTCAAAATTTATATAACATTAATATAAATTTAATAAAAATAGTTAATAAATTTTATAAATAAAACTAGGCAAACGTGCAATATGCACGTTATTTATATCTAGTAATATATATATTTATATATATCCACTAGTGGTATGACCGTATTATTGAATTTTAAACACATAATATTAATTTGAGAGAATAACATTAAATTTGGATTGGAATTAATTTTTTATGTAATATTTCATCCTTAAAAGACGCATAAATCAAACAAAAATCTGTAACTTTTTTAAATTTATGAAGAATGACAATGTTTGAATTTTTGTTTCCTTGTCAAATTTTGTAATATATAAATAATAACAACTAATTTTATCTTATTATAATTGTAAAGAAACTTTGATTATTACATAATTTTTAAATTTTGATTTATATCTAAAAAGCCATATAATTTATAAAAGTATTCTTTTTTAAATTACTTGCTAGTTAAATTGTATTAAAAAATCAAGATTCATTTTATCAATTTATGAAGAAAAAAAATTGAGGCATGCAACATGGCAATTATCTTTTAAAAATATTTTTTTTATCCCAAATATATATAATTTTATTGATTAATATTTAATAAAAAATAGTATTAAGATAAAATATAGATGGTTATAATTAATATATACTGACAATTTTTATGTCATTGAAATAATAAAGAGTAAATAAAAGTCGAATACAAAATATATATAAATTAGAAAATATAATTGCGCTTTGCACAAATTTTGTAATAATTAAAAAAAAATCTATTTTTAAATATATTTTGGGAGATTGTGTATAAGGAATTCTTTTTCACCCTACCCGTACAATATGCTCCTTATATGGAAACGTAAAGGTGTCTTGACCGTAAAAAATTTTCATGATGGTGTTCATTATATAGCGAGGCTCCTGCAAGTTTTTGAGAAATTCTGAATAATTAAAGTGCCAAAAATAAAGTTTAAACGGTTTGTTGTACGTGTGCTTTTATTTAATAATATTATTATTTTATACGATTTGCATGATTTTTGTTTTATATAAAATGTAAAATTATGTATAAGATAATTTGTGTTTTGTGTAAGAGTTATTTTGGCCGATTACCCGTTTGAACCATTTATTTTAAAAATTAATTTTTATACTTCGTGTTTTGTAAAAAGATTAAAAATAAGAATTGATAGATCGATTATTTGAGCACTGTATATTTTTTTATTACCCATTTTGACCTTTTAATTTTAAAAATTAACTTTTGGACCAAGTATTTATTCAAAAGGTTAATAATTCATTATAAAAAGTAAATTATATATATTTATATAATTTATGTTTTCTGTAAATGTTTACATAATTTTGAACCTTGTATTTTAGATGATTATCCTTAGGGACTTTTTATTTTTAAAAATTAACTTGTGGACCTCAATTTTTGTCAAAATGTTAAAAATAAGAAAAGATAGGTTGGTTATTTGAACAATATATCTAGGTCGATCACTCGTTTTGATTCTTTATTTTTAAAAATTAACCTTTGGACCATGTATTTATTCCAATGGTTAAAAATTCTTTATAAAAAAATAAAATATATATTTATATTGTGTATGTTTTCAATAAGGGTTCACACCATTTTGAACCTTGGATTTTAGCCAATTACCCATTTGAATAATTTATTTTTAAAATTAACTTGTGGACCTTGTGTTTTGTCAATATGTTAAAAATATGAATATATAAATAGATTATTTTAACCACGTGCATTTTGGTCGATTACTTGTTTCTGTACCTTTTAATTTTTAGAACAAATAAATAGATAAGTACATTGTATCATAATTAAGTACATTGTAAAAATTTTCATTCGCAAAAATAGTTACACGAATTAAAAGTGACAATATGTAAAATGATTATACTAGATTTTAAAGCCATTAATTATATATACATATATGATACTTACCATCTTTATTTTTTTTATTAATTAATTATTTAATTATTTTTAGGCTATATAATCATTAGAAAATTAATTAAATAGGTATAACTTAGAAAAAAAAATAGAGTAAAAAATAGATAGAGTGCTTTTAAAAAGATTTTATTAGAGTACCACATCACCTCATTGGAGCTCTTATTTATATAAATACTAGAAAACATAACCGCGCATCGCGCAGTCTTTTGTAATTATTAAAAAATATATGTTTTTAAATAATCTTTTAGGAGATTATGTTATAGGAAGTCTTTTTCACCTTATCCATACAATATGTATTTTATATGGACATGTGAGGGTGTCTTGACCCTAACTTTTTTTTTTCATGATGGTGTTCATTGTATAACAAACTTCTTGCAGGTTTTCGAGAAATTTTGAATAATTAAAGTGTCAAAAATAAAGCTCAAACAATTTCTTGTACATGTGCTTTTATTATTATTATTATTATTATATATTTTGCGTGGTTTTTTATAAAATATCTAAATTATGTATAAATAAATTTATGTTTTTGCAAGATTATTTTGGCTGATTACCTGTTTGGAATATTTGTTTTTAAAAAATTATAAAAAGTGAATTATATGTTTAATTTATGTTTTGTGCAAGGGTTCACACCATATTGAATCTTGTATTTTAGCTGATTAACCATTTAGGATCTTTATTTTAAAAAATTAACTTTTGGACATTGTATTTTGTCAAAATATTAAAAATAGAAATATATAAATTTTTTATTTTTTATTATTATATGTAGATATTTTGAATTGACATGTATTATAATTATTATTTTAGAAACAAAAATAAAATAAAATAGAGTTTATTATTATTATTATTATATATTTTTTTAGAAAAAGTTGAATAAAACTATATTCTTTTTAGAAAAAGTTCATTGGTAAATATTATAATTATTATAATAACAACAAATATATATAACTAAAATATAATTATTATAATCATTCTTTTAATTTAAAATATGAAAATAACAAAAAATATCTATAACTAAAATATACATAATAATTAAATTAATTGCATCAATTAGAAAATAAATAAATATTATTATTAAGAGTTATATTTAAATTAATTAAAAAAAAATAAATGTAACACATGCTTATATATATATGATAATTCTTTTATAGGGGCTTCACTTTAAGCCCTATCGGTGGAGCTATCAGTGTTCTCGACCCGTGAATAGTTTTCGGCGCGATTTTTTTTTATAACCGTGTATATTGTAACTATTTAGAGCATCTTGCAAATTTTCAGAAAATTCTGAATAATTTACAGTACCGAAAACTAGGTTCAAACATGTTACTTTCCACGTGCATAAAAAAAATTAATCACGCGTGGAAAACAACATGTTTGACCCTAGTTTTCGGTACTGTAAATTATTCAGAATTTTCTGAAAATTTGCAAGATGCTCTAAATAGTTACAATATACACGGTTATAAAAAAAAATCGCGCCGAAAACTATTCACGGGTCGAGAACACTGATAGCTCTACCGATAGGGCTTAAAGTGAATCCCCTATAGGAAAATTTCTCTCTATATATATATAGCTAATTTAATGTTAATCAATTTAATATTCATTAAACTAATATATGTAACTAATATATACGTTTACCTTTTTTTGAATTAATTTAATTATTATGTATAATTTAGTTATAGATATTTATATATATAGGGAAACTCTCTTATAGGGGCTTCACTTTAAGCCCTACCGGTGGAGCTCTTAGTGTTCTCGACCCGTGAATAGTTTTCGGCGTGATTTTTTTATGACCGTATATATTGTAGCTATTTAGAGCATCCTGCAAATTTTCAGAACATTCTGAATAGTTTACAGTACCGAAAACGAAGTTCAAACATGTTGTTGCACGCGTGACTAATTTTTTTTTATGCGAGTGGAAAACAACATGTTTGAACCTAGTTTTCGGTAGTGTAAACTATTCGGAATTTTCTGAAAATTTGCAAGATGCTCTAAATAGCTACAATATACACGTTCATAAAAAAATCGTGTCGAGAATTGTTCACGGGTAGAGAAACACTGAAAGCCCCACCGGTAGGACTTAAAGTGAAGCCCCTATAAAAGAATTACCTTGTATATATATTTAAACGTAATATATATCCTAATTACATAATTAATTATATATATATAAATATAATATATATCTTACAAAATTAGATTAAATGAGAAAATAAATCAAGTGTTTTGAAAAATTTTTAGAGTGTCACATCATTTCTTTGAAGCTTTTCTTTATAGATATAGATGTGTAGATTTATACTAATTATTTTGTGACCACATAAGCATGAATATTTAATTTTATTAATTATATATAAATTATTAAGTAAATATTGTTATTATATATGGAATTATAACTCGAGGAGCATGCATATGATATACTTTTATGAACTAATTAATAACTATTTTAAACTTTTATGTGCATGAGTAGTTTTCCTCGTACTTTTTAGTCATGATGGCAATTATTCTAAAAATATATTATTAAATTAATAATTTTATCAATTAAAAAAATTCAAAAAAAAAAGTTAAACTACAAAAGAAAATTATATTTGAATATATATATATATATATATATAGTTTTGACACTTTCTCTAAGTAAAAGAAAAAATAAAAAATAGGAAATAAATTGATATTTTACAAGTAATAGAATACAATAAACCAAAAAAAGATGTAATATGGAAATAAGATATTTACTTCATGAATATATATACATTTTAGGGAAATTCCCCTATATAGGGTTACTTCTAACTTTTTATTTTTTATTTCCTTTTCATTTTTATAAATTAATTTTTTTTTAAATATACAGTTTAATTGTTATAGTTTTATCTTTTATACGTTTTCTTCTTTTGTCTCTTTTGAAGATTGCCTCCGTGGTGTAGTTGTGTTTCTATGTATTCCATAAATATATCTTAATCTTCTCTCTTTCCATGAAGAAGATATATCTAAAAGAATTTCTTCATTTTTTTGTTTATGTAAAGCATTGACATCTGTATATGATTTTATACTTGGAATTCATGTTCAATGACCAAGACATGTCATTCGACAGTTCATCTTTCTATGTTCATATAAATATATATATATATTATAAATATATATGTCGTCTAGAACTATAATATTTTGCTTTTGTACATCAAATATTTATCCATCAAATAAAGAAAAGGAAATGTGTACAAATAAAAATTCTCCAAAGGGTAAATGGTTCATAATCTAATCGTATAAGATATATGAAACCACCGCAATCTACTGGAAACTCAAATGCAACACACTGGAACCTCAAATGCAAGTTCATGCAACTCACTATAACCTCAATTGCACTTCCATGTAACTCATTGCAACCTTAAATGCAAGCTCAATGCAACCTAAAGCAACCCAATGCAACAAAAAACAACTTTATTTTTTAAAATAAAAAATTATTTAAAAATTTCATCCTTATGCAACACACTGCAACCTCAAATGCAAGCCCATACAATTCACTACAACCTCAAATTCCATCCTTATGAGGCTGAAATATAGTTATTGTGAGTTGTTGAAGGTTTTATTGGTTTATTTAAGCTGCTTTACTTGTTATAGATTGCTTAAGTTGCATCTTTAGATTTATAAATTTATTTGGTTGCATATGAGGCTAATTTAGTTGATGTAGGTTGCATATAAGGTTGCTTAAAGTAACATAAGCAACTTAAAATGCCTAAAATGCAAATTAAAGTGTTGCTCATTTGCAAATTACAATATATTGAGCAACTATAGCAACCCCAATACACAACTTAATTATCCTTATGCAATCTTAAATGCAAATTACAACTTGTTATGCAAACTAAAACAACTTATAAAAATTAATTTTTATATTTTAGCATGTTAAGCAATTATAGCAATCTCATTGTGTAAATTAATTGACATATGAGTTTTTAAGTTGTCATGGTTTGCTTTGGGGTTGCAAATGAGCTTTTAAATTTTTTTTTTTTTATAAGTTGTTTTATTGGCTTGTCGTGGGTCGCATGAGGTTGCATTTGATATCATAGTAGGTTTATTGGGGTTGCATGGGCTTGCATTCGAGGTTGCAATGGATTACATAAGTTTCATAAGAATGAAATTAACATATGATTTTTTAAGCTGTCGTGGGTTGCACTTGGATTAATTACAAATTAGTTTTCTTTTTCTTAAGTTGCTTTAGGTTGCATGTGAAGTTACGTAATTTGCATTTGCGATTGCATAAAGATAAAATTAATATATGAGTTTTTAAGTTGTCATGGGTTGCAGTAGGGTTGCAAATGACTTTTTTTTTTAAAATTGTTTTATTAGCTTGTCATGGGTTGCATGAGGAAGCATTGAGTTGCATTTGAAATCACACTAGGTTGCTTGAGGTTGCATTGAGTTGCATAGACTTACATTTGAGGTTACTGATGGACCCAGAATGTGTACGTTTTAAATATATATAACTCGCAAGCGCACGAATCGTATATGGAGTATAGTGTTCGTGTAAGCACAAGGTCGAACCCAAAAGAATTGACTAAAATAAAAAGAAACTATTTTAAACCAAAATTAAATAAATTCTAACTTAGCTTCAAAGATTGATAAGATTTAATGTCAAGAAAACAAAATTAAAGATTGAAAATAAAGTTACTTGAGAGAAGAAAAATAAACCAATTATGATTTGTAAATAATTTG
This sequence comes from Humulus lupulus, assembly GCF_963169125.1. Lineage (NCBI taxonomy): Eukaryota > Viridiplantae > Streptophyta > Magnoliopsida > Rosales > Cannabaceae > Humulus > Humulus lupulus. Next base: position 83,947,052 of record NC_084796.1, on the reverse strand, counting down.
CAAAAGAAAGATTATTAAGATACTAGAATCCACAAAATGTAAGTTTAATAATATTTATTAATATATTGATTCCCAAGTTTTAGTGATAGTTAAAATTAATCAAACAATCATTTTCCAAATAAATTTATAATTTAAGCACAAATTATTTCTAAGAAGAAAGGATTTTTCTTCACTTTTAAAAAAAAAATATAATTTCAAAGTATTTAATGTGAATCAACCTAATGAAACAACAAAAAATCAAATAACATTATTTATAAGGCAAAACATAATATTTTTGTTTTAAGCATTGGATGTGTACAATTTAATGATACATCTTAATCAAAGAATATTATGTTTTGCAAAATGGAGAACAAAGTGTAATATTATCTGACAATCCAAAATACAAGATATTAAAGAAGAAATGCATATATGAAGAAGAAAAATCTATAAACTTTGTTGCATTACAAGGGAAATCAGCACACAACATAAATACTATCTAGTTACAAGTTGCTTCATCATGATCTTAATAATTTTATGAAAAAGATTAGAGGCACATAACTAGAATCCAAAATATATTTCAAAAGGAATACATACTTGGCACAAAATGGTCTTCCAAAAGGAAGAGAGAAAGTGTAGAAAAGATGATGGTAGTAAAAAATTAAGCACACCAAAAATGATATTGAAATAACATATATATAGCCAAAATAAGAGTATTAAAATAATCAACTTAAATGAATTAAAATAATTAAATAAAGTAAATATGACATGTAGAGGTAAATTCTAGGATGTAATGATGATTTTGTGGTGAAATATGTAGAAAAGTTTGGTAAACATGTGACATTTTTTGACATTGTGGGACAAGGGGACATTGTTGCGCTCAAGAAAATTTGCTCTTATTTGAGCTTGCTGGGAATGGCAGTTGCTTGCAGGCCTAGGGGCTACTGGGCTCAGGTTGGGCTTGGAGAGGAAAGAAGGAAGGCCTGAAGGGGAGAAGGCTGGGCTGAGATGGGCTGGGTCGTGGGCTTGGAGGCGTGCACGCGTGGTTGGCAGGTGTGCAGGGCAGGCGGGTGTGGGTCGCCAGGTGGGCAGGCGTGGACCCGTGTGGCTAGGCTGGCGGGCCTGGAGGCCTCAGCAGCAATCGGGCTAGAAGCTTAGGCCTCGGAGGCTTTCCTTTTGTCTTTTAAAAAATGTCGATTTTTCCTTTCTTTTTTCAAATTATTTTCTTTTCTTTTTTTTGAATTTTCAACCCAAAAATGCATCATAATTCCTACAAAATAAACATAAATTAAATTAAAACTAAATATTTCCTATAATAACATATACAACATAAGTTCCATGAAAATACTAATTAAAACTTAATTTAATTTGACATTTAAGCTCAATAAAATTACATTTTTAACTTTTAATCTAACAACACTAATTTCAAATAATTAAACTACAACATATTACAAGAAAATATCTATAAGAACATTTAAAAATCTAAAAAATTACAATAAGACTAATAAATTAAAAATTACTTAAAAACTTAATATATTACTTAAAAACTTAAGAACTAAGCAACAATTAGCATATAAAATATGGTAAAATAACTCTATTTTGTAGAGTTATCATACCCCAAACTTAAAGTTTTGCTAGTCCTGAAGCAAAAGAAAATTAAAACACACAAAATATATATATTTTATTGGTGATATCTTAAGTATTTCCTCAAGAATTTCACAAATATAATAGTTCTCAAAAAATTTATGAATATAGATTGAGCTTATCAAATAATCATTCTTGATTTCTAAGAAGATTTAAGAAATATTATTTTCCATATAAAATTATAAGAAATAGAAGTGTTTTATCATGAAATATATATATAAACTTGACCCAATAATTTAAAACAAAGTTTAAGAACTATTCATATTTTTAAGCGAACTACAATTAAACTTAGTTAAGGATTTTAGTTGGACATTAAAAATATTACCAATTTTTTTTTTAACATTTTATAACAAATGAAAAACACACATAAGCAAAAACAAAATCACTTTAAACAAAAATACACACACACACACACACACACACACACACTTAATAAGCATTGTCCTCAATGAGTAATAAAATGGAAAAAGTTAAGAACTACTCTCTCGGATGTATTCTTCCTTGATTTAGTTCCTTTGTTTTCTTCTTTTTTTTTTTTTTACTTTTTGGGCAAGAAGTTTCCTTCAAGCTTTTGAAAACACACTCAACAAAAGTGAAATATAAAATGTAACATGAAAAATATAGGTTGCCTCCCACAAAAGGCTTTAGTTTATAGTCTTTAGCTCGACTATATATATATTTATTCTAAACTACACCCAATCGATGGTGTAGAATTTTATTTGTAGGGTGAGTTATGAGTTTGATGCAAATACCATAAATAATAAATGATAACATCACACATACACAAAAATTAGAAATATGCAATTTTGATGGAATATCAATGAAATGAGAAAATTGCACATCTATGTCACACTCCATATCATTTTGAGTAAATATACAAATTTTTTCAATTAAGGGTTCTTGAGATATAATTATATCTTTTTCATTTTCCTCATGAACCTCGAAAATTATTTCATCCAACTCTTTTGTTTCATTTGGTGGTTGGATGCCTATTACAAGTTCTTTAACAATTTCATTCTCTCTTTCACCTTCAATTTGACTGTTTGGATTGGGAATCGATTGGTTGGGATGAACTTGTTTTTCCGACTCTATCATAACAGTTGCAAGCTTCCCTATTTGTGTCTCAATTTTTGAGATTGACTGAGACTAGAATTGTAGGATTTGGTGGGTTGATTGCATGAACTGTCGTAGGGTATCCTCTAAAGATGAGTTCATTTCTTGTTGGATGGGATATGATAGATCGAATTGGGCATGACTTTAATTAGGCACGTTGAACTCATGCCCTTGATTCATTGGAGACTGGGTATGACTCCATGAAAAATTTGGATTATAGACGGGGTCAAATGGGATATCAAAGGATTCACCATAAGCATTCATATCATTGGTTTCTCCATAATTTAAATTTAATTGTGCACAATAGTTGTACTCAAAATTCCAACTATAATTAAAATGATCCATATGGTAAAAAAATCAATGAGGACCTCAAGAAATCTTTTTTGATATGGAAGATACGTCAAGACTGCAACCATAGAGCATACAAAAGATAAAAATATTCACATTTGTATTCATACATGCCTAACTCTAATCCAATGTATATATATCATTCGATATATATTGGGTCCTCTTATCTCTATAATTAACCTCATCACTGCTATTCTTTTGTTCTTAAAATATGTAAAGGACAACAAAAATTAGTTTTAGGATCGACGTATGTCGCCCTCAATAACCATAAAAGTGACCCCTGATGTGTCGCCCCTAATAAAATGTGTCTAATGGTGTACATTAGGGACGACTAATGGGTCGCCCCTAAAATTTGAGATGTCGCCTCAAATATTTTCACATATGACATACTTTTGGTCGATGTGTCGCCCCTAATATGTCACCAGTCACCCCTGATGTTTGATTATTAGGGGCAACAATGTCACCCCTAATACCATTTTATTTATAAAAAATTAATAAAATTATTTTAATAATTAAAAAATAAATCATTGAAAACAGATATATTAAAAATAAAAATATTATATTAAATACTCATATTAGTTCATTAAGATAACAAATATCCATATTGTTAATATAATGTAACAATATCTAATAATAATATAATCCTAGTCTCCTAAATGCGCTGCCTCGTCCTCCATATTGTCTTCCTGTTGCGGTTGTGGTGGCTGCGGGGGCGGCGTCGGCGTCGGCCAAGGATATTGGGGAGTCAATGTTGACGATCCTACTCCATACATGTAGGGATACAGCGGTTGCGACGACGGTGGAATCGACCACAAATAAGGTGATGGTGTTGCTCCATACATGTATGGAGGTGCCGTAGGTTGAGACGGTGCTGCCTTGTACATGGAAGGATAGGCTGGAGCTGGAGGTTGAGAAGACAAAGTTCCAGAGAAGTTGTCACTATCATGCATAGGCGACATCTGAATGTTTGGTGGGCGAAATGAAGGTGGAAGAAATTGACTTGGTGAGTCAAATTCTTTAGCTCATTCTCCAAATTTTCTATCTGTTATGATGAACGTTGAGGCGAGGCTTGAGGCTCGTTGAAATGAGAGCATTTGGTAGATGATAACCCTGACCCCTTCAATTTGCGGCCCACTCCTCGCTCGTGTCCACGCCTTTGGCCCAGTACTTTTTGTAGCACCTCCACCTGATCAATTGCAGTGGAACCATCATCATTGGAAGCGGCACCAGATGCTTGTTGAGTTTGTAACTCAAAATCAACCTTTAGTTTTTCCTATTTTCAAAAAATGTTAGAGACACTAATGATAAATATAACTCTATGAATATTAAAATACATAATTTAAACTTACATAATCTTGGCGAGCATCGTCGATCACAAAATTATTAGTTGTTTTCTTCTAGTGGTATTCCTTCCATGACTTAATAAGGTCCGGGTTCGCCTAAAAATATAACTCAAATGTTAGAGAACATACAATTTAAAAGAAAATAATTTTGATAACATTTTAACTTTCACTTACTCTTTCGTGACGGATGGCCGCCAATGATTTTGTTCCCTACGTTGTAGAATACTTCTGTTTCTTCCGATTTTCCTTGTTCTTCATGGAGCGCGCAATAAATTTCGGACTTGTAAATAACTGACAGATCTGTTTCCACTCCTCCTTATTAACATCCTTGGTTGGGTTGTTTAGAACCTTGTCCCAATCCTCTGGTCCTTTGTACTATTTCTGAAAGTGTTCGTGTCTTATTGTTTTTCTATGACAATATCGATCTTTCATCTCTCGATCGATACGAACCCTAACTTACTCATCTTCTTTTAGGCTTCGTAGTGTGTTGGAGGAATTTTATTATCTTTTGGAAATGCAAACTTTAGTGACTTCAACAATTCACCGAAAGAGTTGTTTGGCCACTTCCCCCTAACTTTCAAATACATCAACTTCACCAAAAAGTTTAAGGATGATATCCAATTGCAACCCGGATTCAACTCAGTCTCGATCTCGCGAACAACTCATCTTAATACTATCCCATTTGACTGCCAGACACACCATCTATTTTGCCTACATTTGTCGGTAAGATGAAATCATCAACAATGTCGATAATCTTATCTACATCTTCATTCTCCTCAACTACCTCATTGGCAACACTAGCTTCCACCTCATTGTGGTAAACCCACTGTTGATAATTTTTTTGAAAACCCTTGTCAAAGACATGAGCCTCCACCATATCTATAGTTTGTAGTTTAACATTCAGGCACCTCACGCATGGACATTTAATTTTCCATCGCAGTCTACGTGTTCTTTTGCCATTTTCAAGAAGGCTTGGAGACCATTCCAATAAGCATCACAGTTACGCTTCCTTAATGTCGTCCAACTCTTATCGATTAGCATCTACGATAAAAGAATAAACAAGAATTAAATATTGTTGATTATGTGTGTGTGCCCTAATCCACCTTTTCACTCCGCTTCTAAAAGGGTAAAGAACCTATGCCATTTAGATTTGTAGTATACATATAATCTAATCAACACTCTTTAAATTGTTTCATTTATGTAAAAATTTCGGCAGCACCTCCCTATGGTTCTCACAAGTGCGCAAACTAAAATTAAGTTTGCCCACTTACGAGAACAAATAAGGAGACACATACTGAAATCTCTACTAACGAAACAATAAAATGAGTAATAGATCAAATTATAGGTACACAACAAATTGAAACTATCCATGCAGGCACATTCCGTCCTGGATAATTTGAAGAAGCATATTTAAGAAAGCTTACTACTTAGCCTCTCCGATCGAGTCTATGGCTTTTCGTGATTAAAAACAATCAAGAAAAAATTATCACTAGGTGATAATATATAAATCTTTTATCCTATCTTTGGTGATTAAATTTATCACCAAAGAAAAGCAACAAAAAGTAAATATTTTTTAACACTAGTTGTTTTATGATGTCTTATAAAATCTTATGATACCATAAAAAAATTATGATGTTTTATAAACTCTTATTATTAAATTTGTTAATTTTAAATTAAATTATTTATCTAATTTTTTAATTTATTTTTAAATTGTTTATCTAATTTTCAAATTATTAAATTTATAATATTAATATTAAATTAAATTATAATTTTTAATATATTTTAAATTTGTTAATATTAAATTAAATTATAATTTTTTTATTCATTTTAAAATTATTTAAATTGTTAATATTAAATTAAATTTGTTAATATTAAGTTAAATTATTTATCTAATTTTTTAATTTCTTCATTAATTTATCTTATTAATTCTAATTATTCAATTTTTTATTTATTATTTAATTATTTATTTAGTCCCCCAACTCTACCAAAATTTTGGCAGCATAATGAGTATATCCTAAGTTATCCCAAAAATTTAAAAGCCTAAAAATGACTTTAAGAAAATTCCCAGAACATTGACAATATATTATACATTTTTCGGTACATATCTTTGTTCATAAAATTTTATCACCAAAGAGAAAATCAACAAAAATTAAATATTTTCTGAACACATTATATGATGTCTTACAAAGTCTTATGATTTGCTGAAATTATGATATCACACATTTTAAGATTATTGTAAAAAGTTTAATATTAAATGTTAATATATAATTACCTATATATTTATGCAGTACAACTTATTCGAGTTTAGTTTTATTGAATTCATATTATAATTTTTATTATTTAATGATTTAATAATATAATTATTAAAATAATTGATTATTATTTAATCATCTTAATAATTACTAAATTACTAAATTAATATTTTATTATTTAATTATCTTATTACTTATTACATTAATATTTTATTATTTAATTATCTTATTTCGAACTCCAGCCTACCTTATTTCGACCTAGTGGATCATTTCGAGATAGCATGCTGACATCTACTACTCCCTATTTAATGAAGAATACTAGATGAATACATTGACTTAGATTACTATCACTAAGACATCTACTAGATGTATGTTTATGACATTTTGTTATTAAAAATAATAACAATTATCACTATGTGATAATTATGATGTCTTATAAATTCTTATGACACCATAAAAAATTATGATGTTTTATATGCTCTTATTTTATAATGTTTAAAATTATTATTTATTCCTATTTTAATTAATATTTAATTACTTTAACCAATAGTAATTAGTTTCATTCTTCGTTTTCTATTTTCTTAATTAGTTTTGTTTAATTATCAAACTTACTTTTTATTCTTTCATATTAATATTAAATTTACAAATAATATTATTTTTAAAATTTTTATTATATGAATGATTTATTTTTAAATTATTAAATTTGTTAATATTAAATTAAATTATTTATCTAATTTTTTAATTTATTTATTAAATTTGTGACTATTAAATTAAAATTTATTTTTATTAAAGCTTAATTACATTCAATTTACTTTCTTCTATATACCAAATTTTTTCATCATTTTATATTTTCTTAATTTGGCTAATTAATAATGATAAGCAAGAATAATGTGTTTTTGTTTAAATAATTTATTTTGTTAGTTAGAATTATTCATAGTTTTATTTATAATTTAATTATTTGTTTTAGTCCCCTAACTCTACCAAAATTTCGGCAGCATAACGATTATATTCTAAGCTATCCAAAAAATATAAAAGCCTGCAAATGACATTTGGAAAATTTCCAGAACATTCACAATATATTATAGATCAAATTCAAGCACTAAAACACCATACTCATAAACACATATTAATAACACTAAACTTTTCTACACACATTCACAATATATTTTTCTATTCCTACTATTCCCCAAATCCAAACACTAATATTACCACAAAATTAATATTAACAATTACCAAATATAATTATTTTTCTTCAATATAATAGTTAACTAAATTGTATTAATTTAAAAAAATATAATAAGATAAAAAAATACCTACTGCAAAAATTGAATACACCCACTTTCAATATTTTGCACACACAAAATAAATATGTCATTTTAACATAGTAAAAGAAAAATTAAAAACTGGAACAAGAAAAAAATAAATGTAGAAACAAATCAAAAATTAAAACATAAGAAAATATATTAAAAAAACCGAAAAATAAAAAAAGAAAGAAAAACAAATGTAAACAGAAATAAAAAAATAGAAAATGAAAATAAAAATAAAAGAAAAATAAAAACAGGAAAAGAAAACAAATAAAACACAAAAATATAACAAGAAAAAAATAACATAGAAAAATAAAAAACAAACATAAAAATAAATAAAAAAATAAAATAAAACCAAAAAATAACAAATGCAAAAAAAATAACGAAAAATAAAATAAATAAAAACACAAAATTATAACCAAAATAATTAATAAAACATAAAAATAAATAAAAAACAAACTGAAAAAGAAATTAAAAAATTAAAAAAATATATAAATATATATATACCTTGATGGTGGAGGCCGGTGGTGGCGGCAGCGTAGTGGTTCGGCGGTGGTGCGTGGTCAGGCGGAGACGTCGAGGTCAGCGGAGGCGACGTGGTCCGGTGGTAGCGGAGGCGTGTCCAACTAGAGAGAGAGAGAGAGAGTTGAGATTTATGGGAGATGAGAGATGAGAGGAATGAGAGAGAAAATATTGAGAGATTTATGAGTTTTTTTTTTATGAATGTGAGGGATTTTGGAGAATTTTTTGAGGGAGTGGGTGAAATTTTAGAGAGGGGCGACTGTGAGATTGAGAGGGGAATGGAGAAAAAAGGTTGTAGGGTTAGGTTATATTACATTATCATGTGTCGTCCCTAATATTAGAACAGATCGATGTCAAATTTTAACCTTATCAGGGGCAATGTGTTAGACTATTACGGGCGACACGTCACCCCTAGTATTTTTTCCCAATATTAGGGGCGACTGCCAACCTGTCGCTCCTAAAGATATTTTTTGTTGTAGAGAAATAAAACAAACATATATTGTAATGCCCCGAATTCTCCGTTGTGTTTAACGACGTGAACAGTAGGCCGGGAGGGCCATACTTGCTTAATTATGTTATTAATTGATAAAATGCATGTATATGTTGATTATATTATGATATGATGTGAAATGCATGCATGTGAGTCCATATTTATTATTACAGGGGTGTGATGGTAATTTGGCCCGTTGAGGGTAAATTGATTTTTATTCGCATGTTGGTAATATAAGTTGAGACCACATTATGATGTGGGTTTGCTCGAGCCATTTGGCATGAGACGATAAAGGAATGTTGATTATCGGTTTGGTCATAACAGGCATAAGCTCGGGGCTCGGGGTGAGTCTCGGGGTGTTTTAATGATTAGAGTGTTACCGGGCATTAAAGGGTAACGGGATGTGAAATATTGGAGTTTGAAAATATTGAGATTAGCGGGAATTGGGAAGCGTTAATTATCATTAACGGTGTAGGTGGAAAATGCCAAAGTTACCCTTGAAGTGGTTTAGAAGCTTTATTATACCTAGGGGCATTTTAGTCTTTTGGGAATTGGATATATATGATGTTAGGATGGCTGTAAAACAGAACCAAAAACAGAGTTCCCTTCTTTTCCTTCCCGTACATTCATCTCCATAGTTTATCTTCTTTGGAATTTTGAGCTCAAGTGTGGAGCTAAGCTAGGAAATCAAGGGGCTAAAGTTGTGGATTTAGTTTAGCCATTGGAGAGGGTTCAATACCAAGTTTGAGGTAAGCTTTGATCATTACTTTTCTAGTTTTGCCCTGTTTTAAAGACAGTTTTCAGCTCTTGATTTTGGTGTGGAAAGTTGGAATCAAGGGGAGGTCTTGGGATGTTTTACTTGGGTTATGATGAGGGATAGTTATGGGTGATGTTTGGAGGTTTAAATGGGTGTTTGAGAGAGGTTTGGGTGGTGTTTAAATTGGGTTTGAAGGGTTGGTTCCAAGAGAAAACGCAAGGGAAGAAAAACAGGAGTTTTGGCTGAACTGGAGCTAGCGCCGCGGCATGGCAGGGGTGAGCCGTGGCCCTTGGGGGCTGCTGGGTTTAGGCGCCTCTGTCTGAGGGGCGGGCCGCGGCATGGCCAAGGAGGGCCGCAGCCCTTAAGGCATTTTTGGCCAGAATTAGCTTTTTGGCTTGGGGATTTAAATCTAAGGCCTCGGGATTGAACCTACTACCCGGTTGAGTAGTGTTTGAGGTCCCGGAGGTTAGGTTTGGGTTTGGGAACCTTTTATTATTCATTTTATTGATGGTATTCCATAATTTGGTTATGACCAGGTAACTGCTAAAGGACCAAAAGGTCGATCGTTCTCAAGGTCACTCTTTTATTTGTTCTAGCTCGGAACCCGAGGTAAGAAAACTGCACCCAAAGTGTGACATGCATGGATATCTGTAAAGCATGTTGATTGTATAAATATGGACATGGATTGAATACAGAATCGACAAAAGTGTTAGAATCAGCTGTGAGGCTGTGACTTATTTGTCAGGCTCGGCAGTGTTACTGGACACAGGTCAGGAAGCGCTGACTTATCTGTCAGAACGGCCTTAGCGTGAGTCACGCAAGCCAACAAAGATTAGATCTAATCGACTACTAGCATTGAATGACTCAAGGAGCATTAATGCCTGACCGACCCTGAGGGTCGATGAACAAACAGAGCCTGGAGGCTAGTGGCTTACTTAGCAGCCACTCTCCCGCTACAAAATAGAGCCTGGAGGCTAGTGGCTTACCTAGCAGCCACTCTCCCGCTAGAAAAGAGAGCTTGGAGGCTAGTGGCTTACCTAGCAGCCACTCTCCCGCTAAAGTCATGTGTTACTCATTTGTTTGAAAGCTTTATGCTCAGTGTGGTTATAATGATAATCATTTGATAATGTTTATGAAAAGTGTTATGTTTTCTTGCTGGGCTTTGGCTCATGGGTGCTATGTGGTGCAGGTAAAGGGAAAGAAAAGCTCACCTAGCCTTGAGTGGAGAGCTGATGTGGTGATGTGTACATATGCGGCCGCTTGACCACCACGGCCAAGGAGTTCTCAGAGGAACTAGGGGGTTTACCCTAATTTTTGCCGCTTAGGTCGGCGGGATTGTAACTTTAAAACACTAGTGACCATTTTATACTGAGAACCACTTGTAAATGTTTTGTTTAGCTCTGTAGAGCAGTTTGTAATAAAATCTCCATTTCCTTTTTATTTGTTTTATACCTTAACCTGTTAATTACACTTAGAGCACGTTTTTGACCAAAGGACTCAGGCAATGAGTCAAATTTCTGGTCCACCGTTCACCGTAACTATTCTGGGGTAGCCAGGGCGTTACAACTTGGTTTCAGAGCAATGCCAAGGTTAAGGTTCCTGTAGACTGGCTGGGCATGTACACACATCATTGAAGTCAAGCTCGACTCTTGGTTTGGTAACTCTTTATGTAGTTATGTGCATAACTGCCTAAATGTGGTGCAAATGCTTTACCTGTATGCATGTGATATTATAAACTGTTATGTGATACATGCTGAGTGCTGAGTGCCATAAACATGTATCCGCTTGTGCATACTGAATGACTGTGGAAAATGATAATTGTCTGCTTGTTCTTGGACTGTGAGGCGGCAAGAGGTTTAGTTATTACTACCTGACTGGCCGTATTGGTTATTATTGTTTCAGTAAGGTATCAGTGACAGAATGAACCCATAACAGACAGACACTATAGCTGGCCAGAGTGGTCAGGGTCAGAATAATGACAATAGTCAGGGTCAAGAGAATGAACAATCCCAGATTCCACAGCCAGCATCTGCAAACTGGCAGCAGTTGTTTAGTGATTTGCAGGCTATAGTGTTGAAACAGGGAGAGGAGCTTCGTCTCCTGAGGCAGCAACAAGTGCCTGCAGTGGTTAATGTACCAGAGGCACCTTCTGTGTCAGTGTCAGTTATTGGGCAGCAGCCTGGGGTTGAAAATAGATTGGAACCTCTTTATGAGCGGTTCAGGAAACAGCAACCTCCAGTTTTTGAAGGCAACGCTGATCCTATTAAAGCTGAACAATGGATGAGCATGCTTAACACTATTCTTGACTTTATGAAGGTAGTGGGTAGTGAGAGGGTGGCCTGTGCTGCCTATATGTTTCGGGAAGATGCCCGGATTTGGTGGGAGGTGGTTGGCCAGACCAAAGATGTTAATCTCCTGAGCTGGGAGGAATTTCAGACTTTGTTCAATGAGAAGTACTATAATGATGCTATTAGAGCGGCGAAGGCCGATGAGTTTATGAGGCTACTTCAGGGAAGCTTATCAGTTACTGAATATGCCTTAAGGTTTGACCGTTTGGCAAAGTTTGCCAAAGAGCTGGTGCCCACTGACGGGACCAGGAGAGAGAGATTCCTCCAGGGGCTACAACCCAGGTTAGCCCGTGACGTTCGCATCACCACTGTGGCAGGAGTCACTACTTATGCACAGGTGGTGGAGAAGGCACTCACAGCTGAGAGTGCAGAGATTAAGATCTGGCGTAACAATGCAGCCAGAAGGGATTTCAGGAGGCCAGGTCCTCCATTTGTTGGTTCTGGTAGGGGTGTTGGCCCCAGTGATCAGAAGAGGAAGGTTCCTGATACCTTCCCAGTTCCAGGTCCTGACAGGAGACCTCGTGGTATTACAATAGGTCGTCCTGGAAGTAGTGAAGCCTGAAAGACTCATCCTGAATGCCCTAGGTGCAAGAGGCGCCATTTGGGAGAGTGTAAGGCAAAGGCCTGCTTTTTGTGTGGAGTAGTGGGTCACTTTAAGAAAGATTGCCCTCGAGTAGGGAAAGAATAAGCCAGAAAGGTGGACAGCTCGGCCCCAGCTCGAGTGTTCACGTTGACTCAAGTAGAAGCTGAGGCTTCCCCCTCAGTTGTTACAGGTCAGCTTCTTAGTGCAGGAACCCCTTATCGTGTGTTAATTGATTCTGGTGCTACATATTCCTTTGTTGCTAGTAGCATTATTGATAGGTTGTGTAGACCTTGTGATTTCTATGCTGTGGGGTTTGGTACTTTGTTACCCACTGGGGAGATAGTGGTGTCCAGAAGGTGGGTCAGATCTTTGCCAATGACAGTAGAGGGCAGAGAGTTGTTAGTGGACCTGATAGAGTTAGTTATGAATGACTTCGATATGATACTGGGTATGGATTGGTTGGCAAAGTATGGGGCAACTATTGACTGTAGAAGGAAGATGGTCACCTTTGAGCCTGAAGGTGAGGATCCTTTTGTATTTGTTGGTACTGTGCATGGACCCCGTGTTCCTATGATTTCTGTGTTGAGGGCCAGGGATCTTTTGCAGAGTGGATGCATTGGATTCTTAGCCAGTGTGGTTGACACCACTCAGGTCATGCCAGTGAGACCAGAGGATACTAGACTTGTATGTGAGTTTCTGGATGTGTTTCCAGAAGATTTGCCAGGGTTGCCACCACACAGGGAGATTGAGTTCGTTATAGAACTGGCACTAGGAACGGAGCCAGTGTCTAGAGCACCATACAGAATGGCCCCAGCTGAGTTGAAAGAATTGAAAGTGCAGTTGCAAGAGCTGCTGGATATGGGTTTCATTAGACCTAGTTTCTCACCCTGGGGTGCGCCAGTTCTGTTTGTAAAGAAGAAAGATGGTTCTCTGAGAATGTGTATAGATTACAGGGAACTGAATAAGTTGACAATTAAGAATAAGTATCCTTTGCCAAGGATAGATGATCTGTTCGATCAGCTGCAAGGTATGAAGGTATTCTCTAAGATCGACCTTCGTTCTGGTTATCATCAGTTGAGGGTCAAGGAGGGAGATATACCGAAGACTGCTTTTCGTACCAGGTATGGGCATTATGAGTTTCTAGTTATGTCATTTGGGTTGACTAATGCTCCTGATGCTTTTATGGATATGATGAACAGAGTGTTCAAGGATTACTTAGACCAGTTTGTGATCGTCTTCATCGATGATATTCTGGTATATTCTTAGACTGAGGTAGAGCATGAGCAGCATCTGAGGTTGGTTCTACAGAGACTGAGAGAGCACAGGTTGTTTGCAAAGTTCAAGAAGTGTGAATTCTGGTTGTCTCAGGTATCCTTTCTTGGACACATTGTCAGTAAGGAGGGGATTAAGGTAGATCCAGCAAAGATCGAAGCGGTCAGAGATTGGCCAAGGCCAAAGAATGCTTATGAGGTTAGAAGTTTCCTTGGATTGGCAGGTTATTACAGGCGGTTCGTGGAAGGGTTCTCGAAGATTGCAAGTGCTTTGACTGAGCTGACACGCAAGAGCCAGAAGTTTGTGTGGTCAGATAAGTGTGAGAACAGCTTCCAGGAACTGAAGCAGAGATTGATTACAGCTCCGATTCTGAGTCTTCCGACAGACCAGGAGAAGTTTGTGATTTACTGTGACGCTTCTCATCAGGGTTTGGGATGTGTTTTGATGCAATCAGAGAAGGTTATTGCCTATGCTTCTCGTCAGCTAAAGGAGTATGAGAAGAGGTATCCTACTCATGATCTGGAGTTGGCAGCTGTGGTTTTTGCTTTGAAGATATGGAGACACTATCTCTATGGAGAGAAGTGTGAGATTTATACAAACCACAAGAGCCTGAAGTACTTTGTCACCCAGAAAGACCTGAATATGAGGCAAAGGTGTTGGCTGGAGTAAGTGAAAGACTATGGTTGTGAGATCTTGTATCACCCAGGTAAAGCCAACGTGGTAGCTGATGCTTTGAGCCGGAAGGGTCCGGGGCAGATTCATGGTATGAGGCTGATAGCCAGAGAGTTAGCAGATGATATGACCAGAGCTGGTATAGAGTTGCTGGTGGGCCAGTTGGTTAACATTACGCTACAGTCTACATTGTTGGAGAGGATCAAAGAGGGTCAGTTAAGTGATCCTCAGCTGATCAAGATCAGGGAGGATGTTCTGGCTGGAGCATCCAGGGATTATACAGTGTCTGAGGTAGGCTTGTTGAGATACAAGGGGCGGATATGTGTTCCGTTAGACACTGCATTGAGGTGAGAGATTCTGGATGAATCTCATACTACACCTTACTCTTTGCATCCAGGAACCACGAAGATGTACCAGGATGTGAGATCATTATATTGGTGGCCGGGGATGAAGAGAGATGTAGTGGAGTATGTGGCTAAGTGCTTGACATGTCAACAAGTCAAGGCTGAGCATCAGAGGCCGGCAGGGTCACTGCAGCCTCTGGATATTCCTGAGTGGAAGTGGGAAGACATCACGATGGATTTTGTGGTGGGCTTGCCCAGGACTACTGGTCAGCATGATTCCGTTTGGGTGATAGTGGATCGCTATACCAAGTCAGCTCACTTCTTGCCGGTGAGGACTACATATACAGTTGATCAGTATGCAGATCTCTATGTGAGAGAGATCGTGCGGCTCCATGGTGCACCTAGGTCGATCGTGTCAGATCGGGACCCTACTTTTACTTCCAAGTTCTGGGGGAGTTTGCAGAAAGCCATGGGGACAAAGTTGAAGTTCAGTACAGCTTATCATCCTTAGACAGATGGGCAATCTGAGAGGACGATCCAGATTTTGGAGGACATGCTGAGAGCATGTGTACTGGATTTCGGTGGTTCTTGGAGTAAGTATCTGCCTTTGATAGAATTCTCCTACAACAACAGTTACCAGTCTACCATTGGAGTAGCACCTTATGAGATGCTATATGGTAGGAAGTGCAGATCTCCCATTCATTGGAATGAGACAGGAGAAAGGAGATACTTAGGTCCTGATGCAGTACAGAGGACTAGTGAGGCTATAGAGAAGGTTAGAGCTAGAATGCTTGCTTCTCAGAGTAGACAGAAGAGCTATGCTGATCCCAAGCGCAGGAACGTGGAGTTCCAGGTAGGAGACTATGTTTTCCTCAGAGTCTCGCCATGGAAAGGGGTGAGAAGGTTTGGGAAGAAAGGCAAACTGAGTCCTAGATTTGTAGGTCCATTTGAAATCCTGGAGAGGATTGGTCAGGTGGCTTACAGGTTGGCTTTGCCTCCGACGTTGTCTGCCGTGTATAATGTATTTCATATATCAACTCTTCGGAGGTATGTATCTGATGTGGGCCATATTTCGAGTTATGAAGATCTGGAGCTTGAGCCAGATCTCTCCTTTGAGGAGCAACCAGTTCAGATACTTGACAGAAAGGACAAGGTCCTCAGGAATAAGACAATACCTTTGGTTAAGGTATTGTGGAGGAACAGCAAGGTCGAGGAGGCAACCTGGGAGCTGGAATCAGATATGCAGAGTCAGTATCCCGAGCTGTTCAGGTAAATTTCAGGGACGAAATTTCAGTAAGGAGGGGATAGTTGTAATGCCCCGAATTCTCCGTTGTGTTTAACGGAGTGAACAGTAGGCCGGGAGGGCCATACTTGCTTAATTATGTTATTAATTGATAAAATGCATGTATATGTTGATTATATTATGATATGATGTGAAATGCATGCATGTGAGTCCATATTTATTATTACAGGGGTGTGATGGTAATTTGGCCCGTTGAGGGTAAATTGATTTTTATTCGCATGTTGGTAATATAAGTTGAGACCACATTATGATGTGGGTTTGCTCGAGCCATTTGGCATGAGACGATAAAGGAATGTTGATTATCGGTTTGGTCATAACAGGCATAAGCTCGGGGCTCGGGGTGAGTCTCGGGGTGTTTTAATGATTAGAGTGTTACCGGGCATTAAAGGGTAACGGGATGTGAAATATTGGAGTTTGAAAATATTGAGATTAGCGGGAATTGGGAAGCGTTAATTATCATTAACGGTGTAGGTGGAAAATGCCAAAGTTACCCTTGAAGTGGTTTAGAAGCTTTATTATACCTAGGGGCATTTTAGTCTTTTGGGAATTGGATATATATGATGTTAGGATGGCTGTAAAACAGAACCAAAAACAGAGTTCCCTTCTTTTCCTTCCCGTACATTCATCTCCATAGTTTATCTTCTTTGGAATTTTGAGCTCAAGTGTGGAGCTAAGCTAGGAAATCAAGGGGCTAAAGTTGTGGATTTAGTTCAGCCATTGGAGAGGGTTCAATACCAAGTTTGAGGTAAGCTTTGATCATTACTTTTCTGGTTTTGCCCTGTTTTAAAGATAGTTTTCAGCTCTTGATTTTGGTGTGGAAAGTTGGAATCAAGGGGAGGTCTTGGGATGTTTTACTTGGGTTATGATGAGGGATAGTTATGGGTGATGTTTGGAGGTTTAAATGGGTGTTTGAGAGAGGTTTGGGTGGTGTTTAAATTGGGTTTGAAGGGTTGGTTCCAAGAGAAAACGCAAGGGAAGAAAAACAGGGGTTTTGGCTGAACTGGAGCTAGAGCCGCGGCCCTTGGGGGCTGCTGGGTTTAGGCGCCTCTGTCTGAGGGGCGGGCCGCGGCATGGCCAAGGAGGGCCGCGACCCTTAAGGCATTTTTGGCCAGAATTAGCTTTTTGGCTTGGGGATTTAAATCTAAGGCCTCGGGATTGAACCTACTACCCGGTTGAGTAGTGTTTGAGGTCCCGGAGGTTAGGTTTGGGTTTGGGAACCTTTTATTATTCATTTTATTGATGGTATTCCATAATTTGGTTATGACCAGGTAACCGCTAAAGGACCAAAAGGTCGATCGTTCTCAAGGTCACTCTTTTATTTGTTCTAGCTTGGAACCCGAGGTAAGAAAATTGCACCCAAAGTGTGACATGCATGGATATCTGTAAAGCATGTTGATTGTATAAATATGGACATGGATTGAATACAGAATCGACAAAAGTGTTAGTATCAGCTGTGAGGCTGTGACTTATTTGTCAGGCTCGGCAGTGTTACTGGACACAGGTCAGGAAGCGCTGACTTATCTGTCAGAACGGCCTTAGTGTGAGTCACGCAAGCCAACAAAGATTAGATCTAATCGACTACTAGCATTGAATGACTCAAGGAGCATTAATGCCTGACCGACCCTGAGGGTCGATGAACAAACAGAGCCTGGAGGCTAGTGGCTTACTTAGCAGCCACTCTCCCGCTACAAAATAGAGCCTGGAGGCTAGTGGCTTACCTAGCAGCCACTCTCCCGCTAGAAAAGAGAGCTTGGAGGCTAGTGGCTTACCTAGCAGCCACTCTCCCGCTAAAGTCATGTGTTACTCATTTGTTTGAAAGCTTTATGCTCAGTGTGGTTATAATGATAATCATTTGATAATGTTTATGAAAAGTGTTATGTTTTCTTGCTGGGCTTTGGCTCATGGGTGCTATGTGGTGCAGGTAAAGGGAAAGAAAAGCTCACCTAGCCTTGAGTGGAGAGTTGATGTGGTGATGTGTACATATGCGGCCGCTTGACCACCACGGCCAAGGAGTTCTCAGAGGAACTAGGGGGTTTACCCTAATTTTTGCCGCTTAGGTCGGCGGGATCGTAACTTTAAAACACTAGTGACCATTTTGTACTGAGAACCACTTGTAAATGTTTTGTTTAGCTCTATAGAGCAGTTTGGAATAAAATCTCCATTTCCTTTTTATTGGTTTTATACCTTAACCTGTTAATTACACTTAGAGCACGTTTTTGACCAAAGGACTCAGGCAATGAGTCAAATTTCTGGTCCACCGTTCACCGTAACTGTTCTGGGGTAGCCAGGGCGTTACATATATAAAACTTGTCTAAAAGAGCGTCTAGATGTATACAAATAAATAAAAAATATACATGTAATACCCCAAATTCGCTAATAAGGCTTGGCCCCTTGATTAGCGTGCCAGGAGAGCAATAAATGATTTAATCGCATGATTATGTGAATTAAGTATGATATATGTGTATCATTATTTGATTTCTTGAGTTATGTTATAATATGATTAGAAATGCATGTTTAGGTATACTAAATATGCATGTGGGCCCATTCTTATTAATAAGGACATTTGTAATTTTTGACCCATTGAGGGTATATATATATGTGTGTGTTATGTATGCGACATGAGTAAGACCATAATATTGTGGAGATATATTTGAGATGTGTGGTCCAAGGCGGTCGTAGGGAGCAGATTAGCGAAATAGTCGCAATGGGGTCAAATACCCAGCTCGACGTGAGCCTAGCGGTATTTTGGGGAGTTAGTGCA
The DNA here is from genome assembly GCF_963169125.1 of Humulus lupulus. Classification (NCBI taxonomy): domain Eukaryota; kingdom Viridiplantae; phylum Streptophyta; class Magnoliopsida; order Rosales; family Cannabaceae; genus Humulus; species Humulus lupulus. The sequence continues at coordinate 83,928,020 of NC_084796.1, read as the reverse complement.
TGTTCACGATTTATTGGGTAACATGTAGTTATTTAGCCATTAATTTAGGTATGTCGGGATTAATTAGGGATCTATAAGACTACTTGAGGAATTAGCGGGAATGTGGCAAACGACGGATTTTCCCTTGGTGGTATTAAAGGATTAGGAATTTATCTAGGGGCATGTTGGTCTTTTAATGCTAAGGATAGACTTAGGGAAGACTTGAGAAGTAATAAAAAAAACACTTAGTCTATCAGCTGCTCTCTCTCTCTCTATTTGGCTCACTCTCTCTCCTTTGGTGTGCTTGGAAGGTTGTGAAACTCTTGGAGAATTGACTTAGGAATTGAGTATTTGAAGCTTAGGGACTGGGAATTGAAGTTGGGATTAAGTAGAGCAACTCAGAGGGGATCGAAATTCTCAATTGAGATAAGCCTATCTTTGTTTCTTGGGGAGTTTTATGCTGAGGTTTGAGGTTTAGCTGGGTTTTGATTTGAATTAGAGATTTGGTTGGTTTTCTGAGGTGTTTGTTTTGCTCGAAGTGTAGTGAAGATGTTTTGGGACATAATTCTAGCCTTAGAGCATGTTTGGAGCGATTTTTGGGGAGTTTAGAAATTTGAAAACGTTGGGAAAAACTGGGTTCGCGGGGTCGTGTTGCGCGTTGTTCTTGAGCACCGCCACCTACATGAACCCAGAAGACCTAAGGGGGGTTTGCTGGATCACCCAAGTGCCGCAACGCAGGTTGGGGCACGCCGCAGCCCGTGTTCCCCAGGTGAGAGCCTTGAGCTCTCTGAGTTGTAGAGGGCCGCAGTGCCTCTAAGGAGTACAGCACCTCAAATGGTAAATGTTGGCCAATTAGAGTTTTGGGCTCGGGAACTCAAACTTAAGGGCTCGGGAAGGATCCTACTACCTAGTTTACTAGAATTCGAGGTCTTGGAGGGTAGTATATTATTCTAAAGCTTTTAATCGACTGAGATTGTGATGGTTATTTATTATTTCATTATGACTAGGCTTTACCTCTAAGGCTCGAGATTTGGGATTGTGCTCGAGATCGCTTTGTACTGTCAGCTCGGGGCTCAGGTAAGAAAACCGTTTGTGCCTGTAGAGTAGGGCATGACCCGATTATCTGCGTTTAGTATTGTGTTTGAATTTTTGTAATTGTTATGTCATGTATACTTGTTTGTGATTGATCGGCGAAGGCTAGAATTGGCAAGGGTGGAATCAGCAAGGGCCAGAAACAACAATAAGCATGCTGAATACAGGTCACCATGGCATGGCCATCTAGGGTGTTGTATTCACCCGCCCGGTTAGAACCGGGAACCTTGTGCCTGGTAACGCAGCTTGGTCGGCTTAGGCCATTGATATGAATTGTCTGCTGTGTTTGTTTAGCTATCTATTTACTGAAATGAATTTTCATATACTATGTTTGTGGAGTTTTCTTGTTGGGCCTTGGCTCATGAGTGCCCTATGGTGCAGGTAAGGCAAGGGAAATGCCGACCGAGCATGAGTTGGAGGGAATGGAGCGACATGTACATGTTTGACCTACCTGGCCGCCACGGTTGGGGTAATTTTGAGGAACGTTATGTAAATATCTAATTTTGTTGCCTAGGTTAACCGTATGCTAACTTTTGAGTTGTAAATATCTTCTAAGCAATTTTTTTGGGATCCCAATGTAACTCTTTTATGACTTTAATGAATGTCCAAACCTTTTATATTAAAGTTTCATTAAATGAGTCTTCACTTTAATTTAATTATGCATTTTGGTCTAAACACTACAAGAAAAAGAGTCTACAGCGACGACTTTTGTCGTCGCTGTAGATCAAGAAGTTGTCGCAAAAATGGCATCGCTGTAGGTCCATATGTGTAGCAACCTACAACAACGACAAAACGCAGTCGTCGCAGTAGTGGTTTACTACAACGACGACATGTTGGTCGCAGTAGGGAATCCTTTTTTTTCGGTTGGACTGAGATATTGCAGTGACATGTCGTCGTTGTTGGTGGTTGCAAAATTTGAAAATTTTAATTTCAAAAACTCCTACAGTGACGATATGTGGTCGCTGTAGGTCCGTCGACCGCCCCATCTATAGCGACGATATCTTGTCGAAGAGTGCGTGAGTTTATATGCCTTCAGCAACGCCATGTCGTCGCTGTATTGTCACAAAAACTCAAATTTTCATGTTCCGCGTGCACCCAACGGCAACGACACGGCAACGACATGTCGTTGCGGTAGGTATACAATATTTAAAAAAAAAAAAATTAATTATATTAATTAAAATTTATCTAATAAAATATTAAATATTAATTAAATAAATAAATAAAACCAACTTATTTAATTAAATAATAAAACCAATTTATTAATTAAATAATAAAATAAATTTAACAATATATATATTCTCCAAAATGTAAGATAACAAAACATAAGTAGTATTGTCTTCAAAATAAAAAAAAACAATACATAATATTAATAAGTTCAAAATAGTAATATAATAAAACGAAATCATCAATATCAATTTGAAAGTCATTATCGTCGGGCTGTGGTGGTTTTTGTTGTGGTGGCTGTGGTGGTTGTGGTTGAAAACTTGCCATCATGGATTGTATCATATTCATGTCCAAGTTGACAGGCTGAAATTATGGAGCTTGGATGTTTGGATTTGTTGCTTGCAAAAATTGTTGCATTTGCTGGAAGTTGTTGTTTTGGGTCATAAAGGCTTGACTGGAGTGTTGAATCATGGAGTGGAAAACCTCAAGTGGTATCATTGGAGGGCCAACTGTGGTGGACGGAAACGGTGATGCCTCTGATTGTGAAGAGGATCCGGTGGTGCTTGAGGCAAAGGTTCTAGTGCCCTTCAACTTGCATCCAATACCTCAGTTGTGGCCACGACGTTGACCAAGTACCTTTGAGACGACTTGTGTCTCATTGACAGTGACACTTCTTGCTTCAGATTGAGATTGAGATTAAGATTGTGATTGTGTCTGGACTTCTTGCTGCAAGGCATCTTGCAGTTTAGAAACAAGACAATCAATACATAATATAATTGAATAATATACATATATACAAAACTTAGAAAGTTACTTACATACGCATCCTTAGCATTCGTGTTCACCCATCCATGTGTCGGATGATTGTGCATGTCATGGCACGTATCGATAATGCTGGGCATTTTCTTAGTCTGAAGCGTCATCTTTAGAAAACAAAATTTAACAAAATCTTAGTTAAATATTGAAATTATTATTAAGATAACTTAAAATATTTCAAATTATCTATATATTTTTATTTACCTTCTTAAATCGAGCTGAAGCATAAGAAGTCGATCCATGGAGACTTGGATACTTCTGTTTTGTTCTGTTGGCAGCATTTGCCTTTGAGAGTGCCATGTGGAGTGGTGAAAATGTCAACCAACTTTTGCTAACTCTCGTTATCAATGTCCGCCGCTGGATTCTTTATGGCTGTCTCGATATCATCATACCCTCCATGTATTAGGAGTGTGTCCTAAAAGCATGTAAAGACATTTGTTTTTCTGTGAATAAATAAATACAATGGTTTATTATTGTTGTTATATTTAGATTGTTAAATTATTGTTTGAATAATTTTGTAAATATCAGAAAAATTCCATATTCATTATTGAGGATGTGATCTGGTATTAGTAGGAGAGAATTAAGATCACATGAATGAATAAAAATAGTCAACAACAACAAATTAAAGTTATAGAATTCTTTAATTGGAGTTGTAATTACGGTTTACTGAGTATCATAATGATACAAATAATCTAGATTCGGATTATTGATGTGGTAAGACATCTCGGTAAATGTGCTTTATATAATATGATTATACATGACAAGGACCGATATGAATTAAAGTCTTTATCCAAAAACCATTTTACAATAAAGACTTGTAATTTGTATCATAACTGATGATCATTTATAGATCAATCTAAATCCTGAGTGTTCATGAACTCCTGTTCATGTTTATTAAATCTTTTGATTCATTCGTTAAGGTCTCTTCAAAGAATGAGACTAATAACTTTTGTTTTGGAGATTTAATATCATGGATGGCTGGGAACATGTATCAACAATACGTAATCTAATCTTTCCTAACGGATCGTATATTAGTTCCCTTAAGGGTTAATTCTGGAACTGAATGATTTTGAGCTCAAATCTATAATTAGATTATAAAGTAATTATTCACTAGTGAATTAATGGTACTTAAGGAATAAGAAGTAAATTAGAAAGGTAAAATGGTAATTCTTCCATTCTAATTTATGAACTAATTAATTAGAGGGTTGAACTATTGTAAGATGATTATATCAATGGATGACTTAAGAAAAGATTTATGTAAAAGTATATCTATAACATAAATAGTGCACTTCTAAATTTATAGTGGAGTAATATCAGAATTAATAAATTAACTATTATAATTAAAGAGTTTAATTATTTAGTTTCAATTTATTGGAGCTTAATGTTATAGGTCCATGGTCCCCAAAATAGCTCAAATAATCACTGACAAAGGTAAATACAAAAATGGGCAAAAATGACTTATTTGATAAGTAAAATATTTTTCTATGTATCAAATATAATTATTGTTTAATTATGTGTAATTAATTAATTATTTGATTTAACAAAAATATAATTAATTTTGAATATTTATTTTTGGGATTTTTGGTATTTAAATAATAATAAAAATTGGGAAAAATCACATGCCATCATTGGCATGTGGTACACGTGTAGCACAGTGCACAGTCACTGTGCTACACGCATAAGAGACTGTAATCAGTTTCTAGGTTCCACAATTTTAGTTATTTAAATGTTAAATAAATAATGAGATAGTGTAATTTGATTAAAATATTATTATTTAAACAAAAATCTGATGACTGATTAGTTATTTTCAAATTGTTTAAAATAACTAAGATTTTATTTTAATATATTGGATATATTAAATATAGGATATCAGTTTTTTCATAATGTAACTTTTCAGGTGTTGACTGCGTTTTTAGCCAACGACGTGAGAACGTCAATAATGACAAGCCTTCAAGAGAATGTAAACGACAACAGACAGTTTTAATAAAAAAATAAAGAACACACAAGATTTTTATAGTGGTTTAGCCCCGATTGTCGGTAATAGCCTAATCCACTTAGAGTTTTGAATTATAGATCCGTACTCAAGATCAGATGGGCTGAGCCAACTGAGTTTCTTCAGTACAGATTGCAAAAATACAAGAATTCTCTCAAATATCAGCACTTTCTCTCTCTAGAATACTTAGACCCAAATTTCTCTCTTTAGAATACTCAGACCCAAATTTTCTCTCTCTAGAAAGAAGAAGCAGAAGAAGCCTCTCTCATCCCATCAGCCCTCTATTTATAGGCTTAGGGTCATACATACGGTATCCCCTAGAACCGGGATATTTTATTATATTTATTACATTTAAATTACAAAAAACATTCAAAATGTAACCAAACCCCCCATCTGTGGGAAGAATGAGAGATTCCCGCGTATCTTGTTGAAGCTGTTTCTGGGAATCTTGACTTAGTCCTCCTCTAGCTAGTTGATCCACCTCTCCTACTGACCACTCATGCAAGTGCTGGTCGGACATATGCATGGTGGTAGGACAAACATTTGTTGGTCGGACGTGCATGGTGGTAGGACATGCACTTCTCTCCTCTAACATGTCACTCTCCTCTAGCATGCCATGTTTCTCCTCGGACCAAATCCTTGGGGTCTCCTAGGACCACTCTCTTGGGGTCTCCTAGGACCACTCTCTTGAGTTCTCCTCGGATGTACTCTCCTTAGCTCTCCTAGGATGCACTCTCCTTAGCTCTCCTAGGATGCATTCTCCTTAGCCTCCTAGGATGCACTCTCCTTTGCTCTCCTAGGATGCATTCTCCTTAGCCTCCTAGGATGCACTTTCCTTAGCTTTCCTCGGACCAAGGTGCACTTGGATTGGTTATGACATCTTTCAAGCAGTCCAAATTCTTCGTCAGTCTACCGGGTCCCTTTATCACAACTCTGAGGAGTCAATGTATTTATTGACTATTAATGTGTCTTTTACTTATCATGCACTGCCACTTGTCACCTTTATTGCCACGTTATTGATCTCCAATTTTTGGGTATAACATCAGGGATAGAAAAATATCTAGAAATCTCTCTCCGAGAAAGAGAATAGTGATACAAACAAAAGTCACTGTTCTTCACAAAACCTAGGTCCAAACTTTATCAGATCTCATGTGTTGAGAACATCTGATAAATAGTTTTTTGCCTATTGTTTGTATAGTGAGCTCACACTCGTTCTTTGTGTGCTGAGAATATTTTGGAAGATCTTGGTGTGAGATCTCAAGGATTTAGCCATACGAAAAGATAGCAGCAAGGAATGACCTGAGGTATTTTTTCTATTCATGTCTTTGATTCAATATACATATGCATGCGAAGAAGTAGATCTAGAAATCTTATGGGATTAAATTAACAATTTGATTATTGTTCCGCTGCGTATAATCTCTGATTTGATCAATAAAAACCAACAAATGGTACCAGAGCCATCTTCACATATTTATATATATTGAATCTGTGTGGGTTTATTTTTATGCATTTATTTATTTTGATGAATGGATGGATGACTTAATGTGATTGAATGCATGGGAATGTTGAATTGTTAATTATATGGTGTTTTTGGGTTAGGATTTGTTTATGATTAAATCATTGTGTAAGCCATTAAAGGGCATAGGATTTATGTAATTTTATTTGGTTTTTGACACCATAAAATTGTAATTTCGATCACACAAAAGTCAGAACAGAGCCCGGGATTCAGAATTCAACCATCGATCATCCGAGGCCGACCTCCGAGCCACTGCCGGGATGCTGTACGGACGGGTCCGTACAGATCCGTACGGTTCCGTACAGTCCAGCCCCAGCAGCCCCGTTTGACACCACGTGTCCCCGCTTGACTGGTCCAGAATTTTTTTTTTTTTTGTGAAATTAATCTGTTATTTTTTTAAAATTTTAAAATGTTTAAATATCCATTTTTTTAAAATTTTGATATTTAAATAATGAGATATTTTTGTTATCTTAACAAATCTTTTTTAATACCTTATTTAAAATTTATTTTTTCAAAATAACAGATTTTAATTTAAATTCATTTCAGTTTTAATTAAAAGTTGTTTTAATTAAAAAGAAAAACAAAAATAATGATTATTTAAAAGTTTGTTTTAATTAATCAAAATAATTAGAAAATTATTTTCTTATTATTATTCTGGACCAACAACGACACATATCCTACCGACAAAGTAAAGAAGCCCGATGGAGATCAAGGTGGTTTTATTTTATTTATTTTAATTTTATAAAGTAGTTGTAAAATTAGAAATACCCAAAAGCACAAGGTTCAATATTTATTGTTTATTTATTTATTTAAATAATTATTTTCATGTGATTGATGTGATTGATAACATGTTCATGTATTGTATGCCATACATAAAAACCAACACAGTCATAATCATGCATCTCATTAGTAGAAACATGATTATTAGGATTTTCCTATATGTTTATATGAGTTGTTTTGTGAAATCAATTGCATGTAAATTACTTAGTTTTATTTTGAAAACTTGGTAAAATATCACACCAAATTTTAAGTCTTTATGACTTATTTTCTTTAAACCAACTTTATTGTAAAAGTGTTTTTTTAGTAAAGTTTAGATGAACATGATTGGTAATTTAAAATTGGATATGGACCTAGAAACTCGCTTTCTTTCCAATTTTAATTATGTTCATAAGGTTTAAAGATGTTATAATTAATTTAGAATTAATTAGGTTAAAAACACTTATTTCAAAATAGTGAGTGGGAGAGGGTTGATATCTCAAACATAACCCATGGTCTCCATTATTAACATAACACTGTGAGATATGAATAGCGCCTCACGACGGCTTTGTTTTCGTCCTCCTAAGGAAGGTGTCTAGACATATCAATAGCAATGTTGTATTTCTTACATAGATAGGAACTAATGATGTATTTTAGGCTTGACCGACCCTAACGCGGCATGTTCTAAGTTAAGTCACGAACTCCGAAATAATGGGTTACACTCACAAAGTTATGATTAAGCTTTTGCAGTGGATAATCATAACTTGACCAAAGTAAGCGGTACTTTAATGTTTAAAAGAGAAAATAAAGAGTTATTTTATGTACTAAACAATAAAGATAAGAATGTCTTATAAATTCTCTAAAATTAATTTGACCGACCCTAAGGCGGCACTTTAATTATTAGAAAATTTTATCATGGAAATTAATCTTTATTTTATGTGTTTTAATTGTGCTCATGCATCACGTTTAATTTTCGAAAACTTTGATATTTATTTTTCTAAATATAATAATATTATTTGTATTTATTGCCAGCAAAAATGTCTATTGGTGAATTACACACCGATGTCTTTCTCAAATCCTTGGTTTTTGAACCTGAAAATATGCACAACTGGTTTCGAGGCATGTTGACTATTTTTTCTTATAAGAAGATGATGTCAACTGTCTGTGAAAAACCTCAAACAGAACCACCTCTAGCTACTAGCTATGAAGCAAAAGAAAAATATGCAAATTGGATCAAATCCGATCGGTTGGCACGTTATTGCATGCTTTCAACCATGCCTGACGAAACAAAGGAAAAATATATACACTATGACTCAGCACATGAGATGTGGCGAGCAATGACAGAGGAAGTCTATGTTGAGTGTCATCATTTATATCAAACGAAAAAGGTAAATAAGATATACATATATTTTTTCAACTATGAATAGTAGATTCAAACACTATGAATATAAGATTAAAATTTTTGGATAGTAGATTCAAAAATATATGCCACTAATCTATTTTTCTTTTGTCTTTCCTTTTGCAGAATCAGAACCCTGAAAAGGAAGAAGAGACTAATGAGGATTTTGGTAGCAAGTAAGGAGCTGGAGAAGTTGGAGAGCAGTTTTTTTTTTTTTAGTAATTTTATTGTTAGTTGAACAATTTAAATTTCTTTATTTTGTTTTAGAAATTTTAGATTTCTTTAAACAAAGAATACTACATTCTAGAAATTTTGTTTATTGTTAGTTGTTGACCGCGTTTTTGGCCAACGACGTGTAGACGTCAAAAACGATAAAAACCTTCAAGAGAAATAAACAACACATAAGATTTTTATAGTGGTTCAGCCCCAATGTGTTGGTAATAGCCTAATCCATTTAGAGTTGTGATTATAGATTTGCACTCAAGATCAGATGAACCTGAGTCAACTGAGTTTCTTCAGTGCAGATTACAAGAATACAAGAATTCTCTCAAATACAAGTACTCTCTCTCTCTAGAAAATTAGAATTCGAATAAAAAGTTCCAAAAGTCCCCTTTATGATGCCATAAGCCTTGTATTTATAGGCTCATGATCGTACAGATGATATCCCCCCATAATCGGGATATTATGCTATTCTCATTATATTTAATTTACAATAATATTCAAAATATAACAGTATACTATATTCATGGGATAAACTGAGAGATTCCCGCGCAAGCCAAGACCGATTCTTGTTGAAGCCGTTTCTGGGATCTCTTGCGTAGCCCTGCTCTGTCTAGTCGATCCATATCACATTCAGGCTGGTCGGCCAAACTTTCACTGGGCAGACACGCACCTAACTGGGCAGACATGCACTTAACTGGGTAGACATGCACTTGGCTGGGCAGATATGCACTTGGCTGGTCGGACATGGTCATGACTGGTCGGACATGGTCATCACTGGTCGGCCAAGGTCATGCCTAGGCAGACAAACATGTGGCTGGTCGAACAAGGTCATGCCTGGGCAGACAAACACATGACTGGTTGGACATGGTCATGCCTGGGCAGACAAACACATGACTGGTCGGACATGGTCATGCCTGGGCAAACAAACATGTGACTGGCTAGTCAAAATTCTTCACTGGTCTACCGGGTCACTCCTAAGCCAGATCACCCAACCATTCCTTGCCATTTGTCATTTCTATTGCCACGTCATCGAACTCCAATTTTTGGGGATAACATTTGCCCTCCAAGTTTATTATATGATATACTCACATAATAAACTTTTCTTTTAGAAAAATGCTTTTGAGGTCATCCAAAAGCTTCCATTCGGTCGATAACTTTCACATAATCACGATTGAACTTGTCTTTTGATTTCTTCAAATTCTATTTTTTGATCTTGTGGTAGTATCCCATGAGTAAGAAAACATGTTTGTGCCCCATGTCCTTGAGATTTATTGTCCTTTTGGACCTTATAGTTAATTGGTCATTATTTTTTCTAACCATTCAGACAATGGGTATGCCCCAAGCTGCTCGGATGGTCACCACCAATTTTCTTGGATGCACGCCTCAGGCACTCGGTCATGCCCAATCCACTCGGTCACTTGCGCTACCCGATCGGACACGCCGAACGCCAGCTCCAGCCGCTCGGACACGCCCCTGCCTTGGACACACAGCCAATCGATCAGACATAGCACCCCACCTGGTCGGACGCAGTACCCCACCCGGTCGGACGCAGCGTACACCTGGTCAGATGCAGCCTCACTGCTCGGACACACAGCCCCACTGCTCAGACACGCAGCCCCACTGCTCGGACACACAGCTCCAGCTGCTTGGATGCCGCCCCCCGACTGCTCGGACACATCCTTCGGATGCGTGCGCGGGTCTGCTTCGGCACACTTGACATCTGCTTGGGCACATGGCATAGCCATTTAAGCCTATGCCTAAAACTTTCCCTACCAAAAACCATCAAATCTCCCAAAAGTGTTTTGAGAGATTGATTTCTCTTAATCAATCTTGGGGAAAAATTGACTTCTCTTCTCAAAGAAATTTTTTCATTGTGTAGTAAATATTTTTACTTTGCATTCATTTGCTCGTGTTTGTTTGATTCACTCCAGAGACTCATCGATGTTATTCATGCTAAACAACAGAGTTTCCTACTCGATTGGTGATACATGCTTAGCCGACCAGGGAAGTTGTATATGCTCTCCCGACCAGGAAAACTTTGCACCTGATCAGCTAAACCTTGTACCCGGCTAGTAGTTTGCTCTTTATTCTTGTGAAGACAATTGTTGCTTAGCAGCTTTGATATTTCTCTCTTACAGCTGAGTTGTTGGCATTTATACTTTACTTTTCTTTGTTAACTTAAAACATTCTAAGTCTCTTTTAGACTTAAAAAGTTATAAGTTTTTTGTGAATAGTAAAGTCACTCTGGTGTATGCCTTATATTTTCACACGAGTACTTAGTTTTCTAACTTAGAAATTCTAGACATTTCATAAGTCCATACTAAGTATACTTTCTCACACTCTTATTGCTCTAATATTTTATGAGCATAATGTTTATTGTCACACGAATATCTGCTTCTAACTTGAAATTTAAAAAAAATTCCAAGTTACTTAAGCTTTGTCAAACAAGTTAGCTTAATGGCCTTTTTGGACTTCGAAAATTTACAAGTCAACCTAAAAATAGATATATTAACTCGTGCTCTTATTGCCTGTGTTAAATTATATACCAGTATACCCCATGGGCCCCCCAGGTGATCGAGGGTTGAAAGATCCTTAGTCACTTGCTACTTGACCGAATCTGTTCGAGCAGTTAATTACTCGTGAAACACATAGAATATATGGAAAATATTCGAGCAGTTGAACACTACTTGAACGTATCGACTAGTTGAACACTGTCCGATTTTACGGACTAGTTGAACACTGCTCGGATAACTAACACACATGCATATTTGTAGCAAGAATCGACCACACTGCACGCAATCTCTTTTATTACTCGTAAATTAAAAAGGACAAAACATGTCTAATAACGAGTCTTAAACAACCAAAATTGTTCAAAAATAAAATGACTGGTTAGCAAATAACCAGCTCATAAACCAAACTTAAATAACAAGTCAAACAACTCGAAATCAAGCTACCACTCTGAAAGCGGTATTTAGAAATAATATATTCACAGACGTTCGCCGTTCCAGTGGCTCCTGATCCTAGCACTCCCGCTCAGCATACTTCTCCTTTGCTTCGTTGCTTTCCTCAGCCAAGTGTGGACCTCCACATATAGTGTCTAAAGTAAAGTCCACAGGTCCGGGCTGCAAGGGTGGAGATCTTTGTCGCTTGAAACCAGGATTGTTGCTACCTCCTTCTCCTTGGGGTGTCTCTGCCCGGTACTTCCTCAACTTGCCCGACCGGAGAAGAAATTCTATCTCGTCCTTGAGGTGATTGCATTCATTCGTGTCATGACCATAATCTCCATGGAAATGAAAGAACTTATTCATATCTCTCTTCCTCATCTCTTTCCTGATGGGGGGAGGCTTCTTGTAGGGAACCTCTTCATGACTAGCAAGATATATCTCTGCTCGGTTGGCCGAGAGAGTGGTGTAGTTAGTGAACTGAGGCTCATACTTGGTTGGCTTTTCATTTGAACTCAACTTTACTTTCTTTTCCTCATGGTGGTCAGACCTGTTATTTCCACGTTTCTTTCCACCATCTTTAGGAGAGTCAGTTGATCCGCCCGGATTGTTTATGCCATTCTCCTCTTTCTCGATTGCATCATCCAATTTCATATACTTGTCTGCTCGATCAAGAAATTGTTGAAGTGTTGAAATTGGATTTCTATGAATGCTATCCCACAAAGGGCTCCGATAAGTTATCCCAGCAGATATTGCAACCATCTTCCCCTTGTCTCCTATAGCAGTTGCTCTATTGGCTTCTCTCATGAATCTTTGTATATAATTCTTTAGAGACTCATATTTCCTTGTTTGATATCTGCCAAGTGGTTGGCATAAACTGGTGGAGTCCGGGAAGTGTTGAATTGTCTACAAAACTCCTTCCTGAATGCTTCCCAAGAGGTAATGGAGTTTGGCTTAAACTTCCAATACCATTCCTGGGCAGTATCCGACAATGTAGTCGGGAAAACTCTACACTGATAATCGTCACTTACTCCGAGTAATTCCATCTGGTCCTCGAATTTCCCAACATGTCTGTTGGGATCTGCCTTTTCTGTATATATTGGCAGAATCGGTGCTTTATATTTTGCCGAAGGCTGGGCTGCTCTAATCCGGGCACAAAATGGGTTGCCACTCCGGTGGTCTACCGCGTCTATCTTGTAAGGTCGTTTTGACAAACCTTGCACTGTAGCTGTTAGCATGTCAAGCTGGGCTTGGATGGCTGGTGCAACTGATGAGGTTCCAAGGTCTTGACCGCCTGGTCGGGCATTACCATCTAGTGCACTGTCGTCAAGTATTTCTACTTGATTGGCAGGGCGGTTCAGATTTTGCCCTTCGACCGGGACGGTCCTCCTCTTGTTGGTGATAATGTCCCTCAGATCCTTCCGGGAAGCATGCTCTCCTGCCCGATCGAACACCATACTTTTTGATTTTTCAGAGGGCTTACTACGCGGGACTTGTGCTCTCCCACTACGCTGCTGGCCGGGGTGCAGTGGAGGCCTTTCGGTACGCCCTGGGCAGTCTTTTCCTCCTTGTTGGTCATTGCTCTCCTTTTCCTTTGACTGGTAGGTGTGATGACTATCAGCCTCATCATGACCATGCCCATCTTTGAATTGTGAAGTCCTCTTCTCTCGAGGAGTCTTGGTCTGATCCTGCCTGGGTGGGGTCTTCTTACTGCCCGATAGGTGACTTCCTGACCTCGAAGTTTCTGATCGGTGTCTCCTGGAGGGGGTTCTAGAGTGCTCCCTTTGCATCGAGGCAGTTCTGGATCGGTCCCCATCATCTTCCCGACCAGGGGGGTTACTCATGCTTCTGCCCGGTCCTCGAGAATTGGCTCTGTCAATGGTCCTCCGACTAGCGTTATTATTTCTTGCTCCCTGGGTGGCTGCTTGTGCTGTGGCTTGAGCATTGGCTTGGGCCAATTGGGTAGCCGCTTCTAGAGCAAGTGCTGCTTCACGATGTCTCTAGTTGACCTCCTCCTGTTGTTGTCTGAGCTCTTCGCTTCTGGCCTCCATATCGCGCCTTTGCTGCTCTAACGCGGCTTTCTGCCTGGCCATCTCTTTAGTGAACGCCTCCTGTCTGGCGTGGAATTGTGCCATCTCCTCCTGGAAGGCCCCCATGGCTTCTTGGAGTTCTTCGACTTCTGGAGTCACGTCCTCGAGCATGACCCTAGGCTCAGTCTCATGGTCTTGTGGGCTAGGACCTTCTGATCTAGCAGGCTCTTTAGAGGAGCCTGTCTTCTTGGAGGCCGCATTGGTGCTCTTAGGTGCCATAATACTTCAGGGACCGTCTTTCTTTCTCTTCAGGCTCTCAATGAAAGCACCAAAATGTTGACCGCGTTTTTGGCCAACGGCGTGCAGACGTCAAAAACGATAAAAACCTTCAAGAGAAATAAACAACACAAACGATTTTTATAGTGGTTCAGCCCCAATGTGTTGGTAATAGCCTAATCCACTTAGAGTTGTGATTATAGATCTGCACTCAAGATCAGATGAACCTGAGTTAACTGAGTTTCTTCAATGCAGATTACAAGAATACAAGAATTCTCTCAAATACAAGTACTCTCTCTCTCTCTAGAAAATTAGAATTCGAATAAAAAGTTCCAAAAGTCCCCTTTATATTGCCATAAGCCTTGTATTTATATGCTCAGGATTGTACAGATGATATCCCCCCATAATCGGGATATTTTGCTATTCTCATTATATTTAATTTACAATAATATTCAAAATATAACAGTTTACTATATTCATGGGATAAACTAAGAGATTCCCGCGCAAGCCAAGAACGATTCTTGTTGAAGCCGTTTCTGGGATCTCTTGCGTAGCCTTGCTTTGTCTAGTTGATCCATATCACATTCAGGCTGGTCGGCCAAACTTTCACTGGGCAGACACACACCTAACTGGGCAGACATGCACTTGGCTGGTCGGACATGGTCATGACTAGTCGGCTAAGGTCATGCCTGGGCAGACGAACATGTGAATGGTCGGACAAGGTCATGCCTGGGCAGACAAACACATGACTGGTCGGACATGGTCATGCCTGGGCAGACAAACACATGATTGGTCAGACATGGTCATGCCTGGGCAGACAAACATGTGACTGGCCAGTCAAAATTCTTCACTGGTCTACCGGGTCACTCCTAAGCCAGATCACCCAACCAGCCATTTGTCATTTCTATTGCCACGTCATCGAACTCCAATTTTTGGGGATAACATTAGTAATTTTGATTATTAATGTTTGGAAACTTATTTCTATTTTTGCATAACATTTATTTCTTTTATTAATAAAGTAATTATTATTTAAAGAAATTATCTATTTACTTGTTATGCAAATGCTTTGGGATAAACAAAGTTTACATACTTATAAGGAATGACAAATTTTTATAATTTTGAATTATTTAAAAACACCTAATCCTAAATCTATTAAACTGATTCCGATAGTGAAAAATATCTGTAGCACTTGAGATTGGGCCATATTGGTCTAGACGGAATAAAAAGGCTTGTAAAGGATAGTCCTTTAAGAGAACCATCTATTAGATCTCTCCGTGTTTAAAAATTCCTGTCTAGAAGGCAAAATGACCAAGAGACCTTTCTCTGCTAAAGGTTCAAGAGCCACAGAACCACTTCAACTAGTACATATGGATGTTGCATTCCACTAAATGTACAAGCAAGAGGAATTTGTGAATATTTCGTCACTTTCATTGACGATTATTCGAGATATGGTTACCTATACTTAATGTAAAGAAAATTTGAGACTCTTGGAAAGTTCAAAGAATTTCAAGCAGAGGCTAAAGAGCAATTAGGTAAATCACTAAAAAGCACTTCGATCTGATCGAGGAAGAGAGTACTTGGATTGTGAATTCAAGAACCATCAACGTGAGCATGGCATTCAATTCCAACTCACTACACCTGAAAAAAACACAGTAAAATGATGTTTCAGAAAGTCGGAATAGAACGTTATTAGATATGGTTAGATGAATGATGAGTTTCTCATCATTACCACTGTCATTCAGGGGCTATACGATTCAATGTGTTCTATACACATTGAATGATGTTCCACCTAAGTCTATCCAAAAGACATCCATAGAATTATGGAATGGTTGTAAACTTAGTTTACACCATTTTAGAATTTGGGGGTGCCATACATACGTGCTCAAAAGGAAGACCGGGAAGTTGGAAACGCACTCTAAAGTGTGTATGTTTGTGGGATATTCCAAAGAGACTAGAGGTGGAATTTTCTATAGTCCAAAAGAAAATAAAACATTTTTATTGACAAATGCAACTTTTATTGAATATGACTATGTTAATAACCACAAACCTCGCAGTAAGGTTGTACTGGAGGAGATGGTCTCAAATAAAGTCGCAAAGTCACCAGCAGCAATTAATGATAAAACAACCAAAGAAACCACAATTCCTGAAAAGGAAAAACCAGTGCAACGTCGTAGTGGGAGGATTGTGAGACAACCTATTCGCTACGAACATGAGGCACACGTTCTTGTATCAGATACTGAAAAGGACAATCCATTGACTTTTATAGAAGCAATGGAAGACCCTGATGTTGATAAGTGGCAAGATGCAATGAATCAAGAAATGGAATCAATGTGTTCCAATTCAGTCTGGGAACTTGTAGATCTGCCTGACAATGTTAATGCCATTGGATGCAAATGGATCTACAAGAAGAAAATGGGTGCAGATGGTAAGGTAGAGACCTATAAAGCAAGGCTTGTGGCCAAAGGCTACACACAGAGAGAGGGTGTGGACTATGAAGAAACATTTTCTCCTGTGGCCATGCTTAAGTCCATTCGCATACTCTTATCCATAGCTGCCATCTATAATTATGAGATATGGCAAATGGACGTCAAGACAGCTTTTCTGAATGGCCACCTTGATGAAACCATTTATATGGAACAACCAGAAGGGTTTATAAAGAAGGATCAAGATCAAAAGGTATGCAAATTGTTGAAATCCATATATGGATTGAAACAAGCATCAAGATCTTGGAACTTAACATTTGATGAAACTATTAAAACATATGGTTTCGAACAAAATGTTGACGAAGCATGTGTTTATAAATACATCAAAGGAAAAATTGTGGTTTTCTTAGTTCTTTATGTTGATGATATCCTACTCATTGGGAATGATGTAGAGACATTATCAAATGTAAAGAAATGGTTGGCTGACAAATTCCAAATGAAAGATTTGGGAGAAGCGAGCTATGTTCTAGGCATTAAAATTCTAAGAGATAGAAAGAACAAGCTCCTAGCACTTTCACAAGCAAATTATATTGATAAAGGGCTTGAAAGATTCTCTATGGAGAATTCCAAAAAGGGTCAATTTCCGACCAGACATGGAATTACTCTTTGCAAAGATTAGTGTCCAATGACACCACAATAGCAAGAGGACATGAGAAAGTATCCCTATGCATCAGCAGTAGGGAGCCTAATGTATGCAATGTTATGTACTAGACCTGACATATGTTATGCAGTAGGGATTGTCAGTTGTTATCAATCAAATCCAGGTTTGGAATACTAGATTGCGGTGAAACATATTCTCAAGTATCTCAGGAGAATGAGAGACTATATGCTAGTATATTCGGGTAGTGACCTCGAACCTATTGGATATACTGACTTAGATTTTCAATCTGACAAGGATAGTAGAAAGTCTACTTCTGGGTCAGTATTCACTCTTGGTGGTGGAGCAGTTGTCTGGAGAAGCATTAAGTAATCTAGTATAGCTGATTCAACCATGGAAGTTGAATACATAGCAGCTTGTGAAGCAGCTAAGGAAGTAGTTTGGCTGAAAAAGTTCTACACAGATTTGGAAGTAGTTCCAGAAGTGGAGAAACCACTTGTTCTTTACTGTGACAACAGTGGAGCAGTGGCTAATTCTAAAGAACCAAGAAGCCACAAGAGGGGAAAGCATATAGAGCGCAAATACCACTTAGTCAAAGAAATCGTACAAGGAGGAGATGTGTCCATTCTGAAAATCGCATCAGAACACAACCTGGCAGACCCATTCATGAAGACGCTTCTGGCAAAGCAATTCGAGGGTCATGTACGTAATATGGGATTGAGAGAAATGCCTCCCTTGCTTTAACTACAAGTGGGAGATTGTTAGGAGTGTGTCCTAAAAGCATGTAAAGACATTTGTTTTTCTGTGAATAAATAAATACAATGGTTTATTATTATTGTTATATTTAGATTGTTAAATTATTGTTTGAATAATTTCGTAAATATCAGAAAAATTCCATATTCATTATTGAGGATGTGATCTTGTATTAGTACGAGAAAATTAAGATCACATGAATGAATAAAAATAGTCAACAACAACAAATTAAAGTTATAGAATTCTTTAATTGGAGTTGTAAGTACGGTTTACTGAGTATCATAATGATACAAATAATCTAGATTTGGATTATTGATGTGGTAAGACATCTCGATAAAGGTGCTTTATATAATATGATTATATATGACAAGGACCGATATGAATTAAAGTCTTTATCCAAAAACCATTTAACAATAAAGACTTGTAATTCGTATCATAACTGATGATCATTTATAGATCAACCTAAATCCTGAGTGTTCATGAACTCCTGTTCATGTTTATTAAATCTTTTGATTCATTCGTTAAGGTCTCTTCAAAGAATGAGGCTAATGACTTTTGTTTTGGAGTTTTAATATCATGGATGGCTAGGAACATGTATCAACAATACAGAATCTAATCTTTCCTAACGGATCGTATATTAGTTCCCTTAAGGGTTAATTCTGGAACTGAATGATTTTGAGCTCAAATCTATAATTAGATTATAGATTAATTATTCACTTGTGAATTAATGGTACTTAAGGAATAAGAAGTAAATTAGAAAGGTAAAATGGTAATTCTTCCATTCTAATTTATGAACTAATTAATTAGAGGGTTGAACTATTGTAAGATGATTATATCAATGGACGACTTCAGAAAAGATTTATGTAAAAGTATATCTATAACATAAAGAGTGCACTTCTGAATTTATAGTGGAGTAATATCAGAATTAATAAATTAACTATTATAATTAAAGTGTTTAATTATTTAGTTTCAATTTATTGGAGCTTAATGTTATAGGTCCATGGTCCCCGAAATGGCTCAAATAATCACTGACAAAGGTAAATACAAAAATGGGCAAAAAGGACTTATGTGATAAGTAAAATATTTTTCTATGTATCAAATATAATTATTGTTTAATTATGTGTAATTAATTAATTATTTGATTTAACAAAAATATAATTAATTTTGAATATTTATTTTTGGGATTTTTGGTATTTAAATAATAATAAAAATTGGGAAAAATCACATGCCATCATTGGCATGTGGTACACGTGTTGCACAGTCACTGTGCTACACGCATAAGAGACTGTAATCAGTTTCTAGGTTCCACAATTTTAGTTATTTAAATATTAAATAAATAATGAGATATTGTAATTTGATTAAAATATTATTATTTAAACAAAAATCTGATAACTGATTAGTTATTTTCAAATTGTTTAATATAACTAAGATTTTATTTTAATATATTGGATATATTAAATATAGGATATCAGTTTTTTTCAGAACGTAACTTTTGAGGGATAGAAAAATATCTAGAAATCTCTCTCAGAGAGAGAGAACAGTGATACAAACAAAAGTCACTGTTCTTCACAAAACCTAGGTCCAAACTTTATCAGATCTCATGTGTTGAGAACATCTGACAAATGGTTTTTTGTCTATTGTTTGTATAGCTAGCCCATACTCGTTCTTTGTGTGCTGAAAACATTTTGGAAGATCTTGGTGTGAGATCTCAAGGATTTAGCCATACAAAAAGATAGCAACAAGGAAGGACCTGAGGTAATTTTTCTATTCATGTCTTTGATTCAATATATATATATATATGCATGTGAAGAAGTAGATCTAGAAATCTTATGAGATTAAATTAACAATTTGATTGTTGTTCCGCTGCGTATAATCTCTGATTTGATCAATAAAAACCAACACCATGTTCATCGAAGTGTATTTTCTTGCAACCTTTTCTATCCTTGTAGCAATCCTGAAACTCTCACTCAATCCCAGTCTCTATCAGCCACCACTCAGGAAGAGCTCAGGAAAGAATGAAAAATTCCTTTAAAAAAATGGTGAGATTTTTTAAATTATAAAAAAAACATTACATGTGAATAAGTAGATAAATTTACCGCAAGCTTTTGCATCAATCTAATCTTGTGCTCATCTGGAACACTCTGCCATGAGTCATAATATAACGGGACATGGTGACCAATAAGGTTACCAATAAGTCTCGTGAACAATGTCCCAAAATCACCAACTGCTTTGTAGGTTCCCTCCTTCAGATCAAATTGTAGAGCCAACTGACATTTATTGTCGTTGACGAGCTGCTGCAAAGTTTTGGATCGAGACTGACGTCTTCTTTTTGCGGCAGCCACAGAATATGTTAATTAAACAATACAATCAAATTTAATAAAAGAATAACAATTTGTCATTTATTGATAAAAGATAGACTATTATAGTATATTACTTGTCTCTCATAGGAAGTAGGAGCTCGCGTGGGATCTGGAGGAGGAGGATCCACTCCATCACCTCCATGAGAACGAGCCACAGTAGCAGACATTTCTTTGAAATTTAAATAATTATTAACTTAAATTCAGTTATATTTGGAGGTTAATTACATAACTTAAATGATTTCGGTAATGCAGTTGAAACTATTAAAAAACAAATATTGTTTAGAAAAGTCATATATTGATTGAAATTTTTTGAAATTAAAACATACACATTAACACATACAAATATAAATATGCATAAGAAAATATTATTCCTCATCAATGTCGATTCCTACATCATCATCATCTGTACTTTATAAATCATCTTCACCAATTTTGTCATCATCATCGTCATTGATGAAATCATCATCCACATCCGGAACAGATCGAGACGTTTCCCCAATTATGCCGGTGTGACCAGGTCGATCAAAATGCATAATCTCCAACTCTCCTAATTCCACAGTGGGTACAAAATTTGATGAAGTGTTATCATGCACGATATCAACCTCGTTATCATCATCGATACTTGGATGATTCCAGATCTTTCGATGATTGACTTCTTCTACTACCTTCCAATTTTTGTTTCTTGAAGGATGTTCCAAGTAGAAAACTTGTTTTGCTTGGGTGGTGAGAATAAAATGATCGTTCTTGTACCATTCAGAATTAATCATGATACTAGTTATGTTATTATCAGTCACATTTTGACCCTTGCTTGCATCGGTGTTGAACCATTTGCATCGAAACAATACTACCGAGTAACCATGGGAATAACATAACTCTATAATCTCATCAAGTTGGCCATAATAAGTGAAACCATCATTTTCTTGGCTCCGAAACTCCACTATTTTGAGTGGTACATCTTTCGTCACGACTATGGACCAAAAACTTCATACTGTTAACAATGCAAGCCGTGTAGGAGTAAGCATTCTGATTGGACCCGTTTGCTAAAGCAAATAATTCACCAGTACACTCAGTTGATTGTACTTGTCGCAAACGAACCATCTATAGAGTATGACACAAAAAAACAAAACGCAATGAGATGAGTATTAATCGATACGAATTTCGTAAGAATTCTACAGTTTCGATAATTTACCTTCAATTTAAACCAGATAGGGAAATCTTTTTGAAGATTTATGTTTGAATTTTCTCGAAGGCATTCACTGTATAGCACAAGGATTAAGTTAAGATAACAATTTTCCATGAACTAAATTTAATGAATTCATATATGTGTTTAGCTACTTACTCCATATATGGTTGGATTTTAGGGCAATTGTTGAGTATAAACTACTCCGCTTCTTTTCGATGAAGATAGTCAATGGATATGATTTTCTTTTTGCTACTTGGATGAAATTGTGTTAAAAAACTAACAACTGTCTTATAGGAATAACAATATCTACATTTCTTTCTTGACGATTAAATTTAGTCTGTACGCCTTGAAGATATTGCGAACAGAAAGTTAAAGCTTCATCGGAAACATAACCCTCTGCTATAGAACCTTCAGGGCGTGCCTTATTCCTGACATAATTTTTCAACTTATTCATATATCGCTCAAACGGATACATCCACCTCATGTAAACTGGTCCTCTGAGGATAGCTTCTTGCGATAAATGAAGAATTAAATGAATCATTATGTCAAAAAAGGCTGGAGGAAAAATTAACTCCAACTTGCACAAAAATTGTATCACTTGATCTTCTGCATTCTCCATGTCCTTAACAACCAATGTACGAGCACAAATTTGCTTAAAGAAATTGCAAAGCTCAATGCTTGTCTTTGAAATAGACTTATCCAAGTAACCTCGAACTCCTACCGGCAACAAACGTTGCATAAGAATGTGACAATCATGGGATTTCAACCCAACAATGTTGCCATCATTGTCAGTTACTTTCTTAGAGAAATTTGAACTAAAGCCATCAAGAAGTGTACTCCTTTTATGAACTGAGAAAAAAACCGCCTATCATCCGGTGTGAAAGAGTACATAGGATGTGTTTTGATCAACTACGTACCGTCTTCCTTGAGGTGCAACACTTCTCGGATACACCAATTCTTCAAGTCTACTCGTGCGTTGTTGGTTTCTTTATATTTCTCATTCATAAGAAAAGTACCGAGTAAATTGTCGCAAAAAATTTTCTCTACATGCATCACATCTAAATTGTGCTTCAATTCAAGTTCAAACCAGTAATCAAGTTCAAAGAAAATACTATTTTTACTCCAATTAAGCTCTTTTGGATCTCACTTTCTTTTCACACCCCCAAAACTGACATGTTTACCCGGCAAAGGATCTGAAACATTCATTAATTGTTCGAGTATGTCTTGACTACTGAATTTTCTTGGAGGACGTCCTTTTTCATAATTCCCATTAAACAAGCGACTCTTCCTCCACTTATGCATAGAAGATAAGAATCTTCTATGACCAACATAAGCCATCTTCCCAATTACTCGACATGAAGGAGTGTCTTCGTTGCATGAAGGGCATGCCATATATCCTTGGCCACTCCAACCAAACAATGTAACGGCCCAAAATCGCTAATAGGGCTTAGGGTCTTGATTAGCGTGCCGGGAGGGCATAATTGGTTTATATGTATGTTTAAATGGTTAAATGAGTGACTATGTGGCATGCATGATTAATATGATTATATGAATATGTGATATGCATGTTTGCGAGTATTAGATATGCATGTGGGCCCTTTATAGCTTATCAGGCATATTTGTAATTTTTGCCCGTTGAGGGCATAAATGCGATTATATGTGATACATGGTTGAGACCACATTATTATGTGGATATATTTGCAGCATATGGCTCGAGACGGTCCTAGTGAGCGAATTAGCGAAATAGACACAACGGGGTTTAATACCCGACTCTAGAGGTATTTATGGGAATTTAGGGAAATATTTTGGGAGTTATTAGATAATGAATAAGTATGTGGTAATTAATTGAACATGACAGGGTTAATTATTTAATATTAGGAACACTTGTGGAATTAGCGGGAACTAGAGGGAAATGACTATTTTACCCTTAGAGAAATTAAAGGGCTAAGTAATACAAGGGAGGGCATTTTAGTCATTGTATTTGTTAAGGATGATCTCAACTAAGGTCATAGAAGAAGTCTGAACCCACTAGACACAAAGGAAGCCTCACACACACTCTCTCCCCCTTTCCTTCTATACGATTCCTCATATCTCTCTCTCTCACTCTTGAAGAAATTTGGATGAACTGAGGCTTTGAAACCAGGGGGATTCAGCTGGGAAACTTGGGGGTTTAAGCTGAAGGGTAGAAGGCTGGAAGCTTGTGAGGATTCAATCATAATTGAGGTAAGTTCTTGTCACTGATTATGTTAGGAAATTCTGGTTGTTGGGGTATAATTAAGCTGGATATTGAGTGATGAATTTATACTAAATTGGGATGGTGACTCCAATATAATTATTAAGGTTTTGGTCCTTACAATATGTGAATAAAACTCCTAAACTCGTAGTTGAGTTTGGCTTTGGTTGGGAAGCTTGTCAGGCTTGTATCTTAGAGGTTTTCATTGGGAAGGATGAGGAGCGAACCCAGAGATTTTGGGTTCGTAGGGGCGCGCCGCGACCCAGCTCTAGGGCGCCGCGACCCGCATGCCCAGAACACCTGGGTGTGCTCTCTGTCTTGAAGGTGCGTTGCAACCCTAGGGGGGCAAGTCGCGACCTACCTCCCCCTGATGCTGGAAGATTGTGTCTCTGACTTGGGGGCGCGCTGCAACCCTTACGGCAAAGTCACAGCCCGCCTAGGGAATTTTTCCTTAGGTTGGTTTCTAGGAATGGTAAGGCTCGGGGGTTCAAAACTAAGCACTCGGGACAATTTCTACTACCTGGTTTAGTAGTAATCGAGGTCCCAGAGGCTAGCTATTGTTTCCTAAGTATTTATTTGAATTAATTAATTGATGTTTACCCATTGACCGTCGTGACTAAGTTTATCGCTAAGGCTCAGGACTGAGGATTGTGCTCGGGACCGTTCTTAATTCTCCGCTCGGGAATTCAAGGTAAGAAAACTTCACCCTTGTGTGGCTGTGTTGGGACTGAGATTCCCTGTATCTGGATATATGTGTTGTGTAACTGTGATATTGTTATGCAAAACATGAAATGAACGACCTAAGAGAGCCGGGGCTGATGACTTGCGCATAGGGCGCGACTCGGCCACTGTGAGCCGGGGTGAGCTAAATAAACAATGGGGTCAGTTGAGTAAATAGAGGGCTCGACCTAAGGGCGCTGACCCTGAGCATTTGTATTCTGGTTGAGATATATTTCTGAACGTACATGCTTAATAATAATAGTTTGATACTTATGATTTGCTGAACTTTTGGATGACTATCTTACGATTGATTTGATGCTACCACTGATTATGTATCTGCTGTTATGGTTTTCTTGCTGGGCCATTGCTCACGGGTGCTACGTGGTGCAGGTAAAGGCAAGGGTAAGCTGGACCAACCATGAGTTGGAGAGCTCTGGGGGAGAGATGTACATTGTCAGCTGCTCGTCCGCCATGGTTGAGGAAAAGTACAGGACAAAGCCTAAAATTTGTATTTTGCCATTTGAGTGGCCGCTGGTTGTACATAACCTTCGAGAATTGTAAATTGTTTCTTAAATCTTTTTTTTTTGGATTCCATGTACCAAATATCTATTTTAATGAAAATTAACTGTTTACGACCAAAATCTTTTAACCCTCACCTGATAGTTGACTTTAGGATCACATATTTATTCAAACGACTTGATTAGCAAGTCTTGCACTATTTCAAATACACACATATTTCTACAAGATCACGTGAATACTTATGATCTTGAATACAAAGAGGAACTCTTACAAATATTACAATTATGCTCACAAAAAATGCATCTCCGAGTTCCATTTTCTCACTGCTTTTAAAGCCCTATTTATAGAGTCATTTTTTGTGCTCATAAAGGCTGAGAAATAATTCTTCTAATAAAGGCAAGAATAATTGAAGATATTCTTGATTGATGAAGAGTTGCCTTTTTTAGAAGATGTTGATCCAACATATATGATTTTGGTGGGGACAGCTCAGACCTGTGTCGGACAAAAAACAAGCTCAAAAAAGAAACAACAATTAATGACATTAAGGCTTCAGTTTCCTGTTTTTTATTTCTTGAGCTGCACGATAAACAAATAATCCAGAAATGACTTTGGGTAAGTACTGAATATTTGCAATATATAACTTCCCTTTATAAAAAAATTGGGGCATTAGAAAGCTAAATAAGGAAGCAAATAATTGTCCGAAATTCACAAAAAGGGAAAGTGAATTTCCAAAAATTATAATAAAGGGAAACAACCAATTTATCTTTTAAGAAAAAGATATTTCTATAAAAATGCCGATTATAGGATTTACAAAAACAATACCCAAAAGTAGCTAATGTGTTATCCATCACCAGTAATCCAAGGAATCTGCACAAAAAAAAAAAAAAATCCCCACAAAAAAATCATAAAGCCATTTATAACAAATACAAATTAAACCATGAAATACAAAGAAAATAGGTATAAATTACCTAAATAAGGATTAAATGGCCACAAAACAGCCTGTAAATCATCAGAACGTTGGTGGGGGACGGTTTCCGTCGTCTTCTCTTAAAGTTATTTTGCAAAAAATGAAGAAGAAGACTCAGGTTGGAGGTTATATCGATATGTCGTCGCTATAGAGTATATGAATGTTGTCGCTGAAGCCAAACACAATATTTCACTTCACCTATAGCGACGACATGTAGTCGCTATAGGTAAGGGAACAGTTCACGAATAGGTCACGAATCCCCTACATCGACGACGTGAAAATTTGACTTAAATTTTTTGGCGGTTCACTTTCCCACATTTTTTTGGTCTTATTGCGACGACATGTCGTTGATATAGAGTACAAAATAACTAATTAGTGGATTAAATTAGACTCTACAGTGGCGACAAGTCGTCGCTATAGGGGGTGCAAATAGGCAACCAACTCTGGGCGGTTGAGCTCCCTGAGCATCCTACAGCGACGACAAGTCGTCGCTATAGACAAACATATTTCTCTCTTTTCTTTCGACGAAGACTCTACGACGACGACATGTCATCGCCATAGAGTCAGTTCTCGCCTCATGTCCCTCCAAATTCCTGGTACCCTACAGTGACGACTCTTCGTCGCTGTAGGGTACCAGAAATTTGGAGGGCCTGGTCGTGTGTTGTTGACAACCCTACAGCGACATGCGTCGTTGTAGTTTATTTTTTTAATAAATTAAGAAAAAATAAATTTTCATGGATTTTGCCTACATACAGCGATGATTTTGGAGTCTTCGCATTAGATGTCGTCGTTGTAGAGTCTTTTTCTTGTAGTGAAAACCTTGATTAGCGAGTTAATTGCACATTTAAAAATTACATGATAACGACTCTAGGATAGTAGGGCGTTACAATACAACTCAAATTTTTCATGTTAATTGTTGACCACGTTTTTGGCCAACGACGTGAGAACGTCAAAAACGACAAACCTTCAAGAGAAATAAAACGACACAGACAGTTTTTGAACAGAAAGTAAATAACACAGCAATTTTTATAGTGGTTCAGCCCCAATATGTTGGTAATAGCATAATCCACTTAGAGTTGTGATTTATAGATCTGTACTCAAGATCAGATGAACTCAGCCAACTGAGTTTCTTCGGTACAGATTACAAGGATACAAGAATTTTTCTAGATACAAGCACTTTCTCTCTCTAGAAAACTCAGACCCAAAATTTCCCAAAAGTCTCAAAAAAGAAGAGAGAGCCACTTCTGATCTCATAAGTCATGTATTTATAGGCTTAGGATCATACATCTGATATCCCCTAGAATCGGGATATTTTATTATATTTATTACATTTAAATTACAAAAAACATTCAAAATGTAACAAAACCCCCAAATTGTGGGAAAAATGAGATATTCCCGCGTGTGCCAAGACCAGTTCTTGTTGAGCCGTTTCTGGGAATCTTGACTTAGTCCTCCTCTATCTGGTCGACCCATATCTCCTACTGACCATTCATGCAAGTGCTGGTCGGACACATGCATGCTGGACATATGCAAGTGCTGGTAGGACATGCACTTGCTGGTAGGACATATGCATGGTGGTAGGACATGCACCCCTCTCCTCTAACATGACACTCTCTTCTAGCATGCCATGTCTCTCGTCTAACATGGCACTCTCCTCTAGCATGTCATATCTCTCGTCTAACATGGCACTCTCTTCTAGCATGCCATGTCTCTCGTCTAACATGGCACTCTCCTCTAGCATGCCATATCTCTCCTCTAACATGGCACTCTCCTCTCTTCGGACCAGAGTCCGACCACATCTTGGACTACTCCTCGGACCAAAGTCCGACCACACCTTGGACTCTCCTCGGACCAAGATCCGACCACACCATTGGGCTCTCCTCGGACCAAGGTCCGACCATGCCCTTGGGCTCTCCTTGGACCAAGGTCCGACCGGGCACACCTTAGCCCAAGTACTCTCCTCGGGTGCACTTGGCTTGGACATGCCACCTCTTAAGCAGTCCAAACTCTTCACTGATGCACTGGGGTGCTGCTAAGCCAGATCACCCAACTACTCCATGCCACTTGCCATTTCTATTGCCACATCATCGTTTTCAAATTTTGGGGATAACATTAATTATTTCAACATTCTTAAATAAAGATATTGCTCTACAAAGAGTTTTAAGGCAAAGTGTATATTAGAAAACAAAAATTTAGTATGTATGTATAGATGACATATTTTTTTAATAACAGTAAAAATAAATACTAAGTTACTATATATATTAGTGAAAAACCCGCTACATTTTATAATAGCAAATAATAGATAAAAAGGAAAGATGGGATACCAATGGAAATAAGTGTAATAATTAGATGATTTTTTCAAGCAAAAGGGTATATTGACTCTAAGTAGATAGTAGGATATATTAATTTACAAAACTTACAAACACATTTATTAGGCCTGGCCTTGACGTTTCTATGTAAACAAATTTGGAACACACATATATATAGATATATGGCGTAAGTAATGTCACCATATCATTATTGATAAAATGCCCCACACCAGAATTGTTTATTGTTCCTTGTATTTTTGGTAGGAAACATCTATGATTAAAAGTAGGGACACTCCCAATCCGCATCTATATATTGCTGGAAATTTAATTATGTATGGCAAGTATAACTTCATGGCCGAACAGTATATTTAAAAATGTAAATAAAATAAAGAGTATATAATGATTTGGAATTCTATACTTTATCGAAATAAAATATATTCTATATTTTTAATAATGCTTATTTGTTATTTTATAAATTGAAATTGTATATATTTGATTTTGACTCAAATTTAAATAATAAAATATTATTAATACGATCAAACTCAAATTTAATTGCTTAAGTATATATAATTAAGTGTAATTTGATAATATTGATAAATTTTATTGTTTAAATTTAAATCTAAGATACTAAATATGTACAATTTTATATTAAATGAGAGCATTATTAAAAACATAGAATATCACATATATATTTTGATAAGACAGATAGTTACAAAATAATTGGTATTTTTAAACTAACAATCGATAGCAATAAATAACCTCATATTCATTATTAACATTAAAAAATTAGGTTCGACTACTTGGATTCAAAAGAATCAAAACTAATGATATATTTTATTTTTCTGGATGACGCCTGTGTTATCAAAATTTGAGTAGCAGCCAATTTTGTTTAATTATATTTAAATAATTTTAGACATTTTTTTACTAGAGGAAACTGATGATACCGTTAATATTGAAAACAAATTATTCGATCTAATGTAAGGAGTAGTTAGAATGTTTAAATTTGGAATCTCCACCTCCTCACGTCAAGAGATATTTTTATTTATTGTTATTATTAAATTAAATGGAAAGACATAGTTATAGTGCAAGCATGATTATATTTGGAACCACAAAAAAAATTGAGATAATATATTATCAAATTCATGTGTGAACGAAAATGGCCAAGATGGGAATGTTATTATAAAACTATATCCCATTCCCACGGTTTGTATGAATCAATACAATAACAACAACATTGATAGTCCTCTCATTATCAATAGCAAGTTGACAAGTGTCGATATAAGATGGTGCTTAGCTACAAGATATCACTTTTCGAATGGCGTTGTAAAGAATATAAAAACAAATATTATATATATATCTATATTTTAAATAAATTATTATGTTTTATTTTATAGTCCATGCGATACACGAGTACAACACATTTCAACCCACCTAATTCTAATCTAATTTATAAAACGTGGGACATGTTTAATATAGGGGTAAAATGCCAAACCCAACCTTATAAAAATATAAAAAAAAATAAAAAAGCCAAACCCAACGAAAAACGTGTGAGACGCGTTTTCACACAAATGCAAAGATATTATATAAATATATTAATTTTATTTTGTGTCCACCCACGTGGCTGTAGGCTCGTAGCTTGCATGCATTTGTAATAATATGAACGGGTACACAACATATACCCCCGAAACAGTATTCACTAATTGGTCCTGACATGTTTTTCGGGAATAGTTAGTATTTTGCCATCAAACTTATTACACTCCTATATTGTGCCTCTAAAATATGCCACCGGTTCAAATCTTCCATGAAATATATTATTTACAAAAATCTTGTTATTCTGTTAGGTTTTGTTCTATTTTGTCGTTTAAACATTGATGATAAATTAAAAAAAATCAAAAAATAAAATTAAAATAAAATTAAAACAGTAACATCATAGAGAAAAACATTAAAACTTTGAAAAAAAAATCTTAGTATTAGTTCAAATTTATAATAATTTAATTTATAAAATACAAAGTTAAATGAAACTAAAACCTAAATACCAAACTAAATGTACATTCTTTATAAAAAAAAAAACTAAATATACATTCAAATTCAAATCACATTATACGTATCTTCTTTCATTTTGTTGACACGGTTTTTCGACAGCAGGGAATTTAGAAATCCGACAATAGAGAAATTATGCTTTTCGTAAACCGAATGTATAAGAAGTAGCAAAAAACAAGAACGCAAAATGTTCACACGATTTTACGTGGTTCAGTAGTTAAAATTCACATTGTCTACAAGTCACTCTTATTTGTTTATGACTCTAGAAGAAATTGTTGACGACAATTTCAGCAGAGTTTTTGCATACAGAAAGTCGATTTATTTTTCTCTCCATTCCCCTTGTATTTATAGGAGATTCTCATAGACAGTTTTGGGTAATCGTACATTAATATGGTAATTGACAAACTTTGGTAACGTCCCATTTACATAAATATATGATTGCCTATTAAATTTATATACGTTATATCGAGTACTAAATGCATAATAAATTTTGGGCCTTTATGAGGCGTATAAGGAATCTCCGAGTCTTTTGGGATCCTATATTGTGTGTCATGATCAGGCTTCCGCGAGCTAAACACTTCCATCAAGCTGGGTGTTGTAGGACTAATCTGAACTGACACGGGTGATGTTCAAAGTTTTACGAAGCACGATCTGGGTGATGCATATCCCGAACTAAGTTGTTGGCATAAGAAGCAATCTGGAGACTATTTGGTTGTCGTAAGCTGTCAAGTTGACTCGAGCTGCTCCCTCCAGAGTTAGCAAGATGCTCTATATGTACGCTTTCTTCATACACATGTCTACTAGCTGTACCCCGTGCTGAGTAATTCAACTCGTATTTTTGGGGTACAACATTTGCCCCCCAAGCTCCTCCTCGTGCATGACGTCACTTCTGGCATGCACAGTAAGGGGTTTTCGGCTTCTGTTATGAGAAAATGTGCCCGTCCACTCACTCGAGTACGAGACACGTGTCAGTCTGTAATAGGCGCATGTTCGGGTTTCGAGTACTGTGACAATTATCTTGTCAAAAAATTTTCGCCGCTTGGTTTATTTAATTCAGGCCCTTGAATTTCGAACTGATCTAATTGTGCGATCTAGATCGGTTCCCGAAGTTTACATATAAATAGGAGAGCCACGCCTGAGCCTTACCACCTTTGCATTCAAAATTTTCCTCTTTTCTTTCTTTTCAAAACACTCAAAGCTCTCTGCATTCCGTTATTTCATAAGAACTTTCAGACTCTCATTTTGAATCCTTCCAGCATTTCCTGTTCTTCCCTTACTTTTTTCACTTCGTCGACCAAGAAACCAAACCGTAAGTATTTCTATATCTGGTTTAAATTTCTTTTCCTTATCTTTCAATAAGTTTTACAATATTTTTTTTTTGTTTCGGTCAGGTACGAGTTTAGTTTAGGTTTTATATGTGACCAAAACTGATAGCATCATGAATGGCTAGGAATAATGCACCTGAAAAATGGGTCAATATCTAGATTTTCTGGGTTAGAAAGAGGGATGTCTGAATATGTGAATTTGAAGACTTAAGGGTTTGTTAGGTTCAGTTCTAGGTAGCTTAAGGGTCAAGGTATTCTGAGTGGTTTTGCATTAAACAGTTTTCCAAAGAGGTATTGGGTCTGACACGCGAATCCTGAAGTATCAGGGTTTCTCGAGGTTATGGCGCGTGATTTCTGACCATGCGTGAACTCACATATTAGCATTAGGTGAGAATCTAGCTCGTATGTATCTTAGGTTGAGTAAATCGAATCTAAAACTCCAGGTTTCCCTCACTTCTAGTATCACAGCGAGGTTATATCTTAGGTCACCCTTAACATGCTGCTTTGTCGCCAGGAGAACTAAATTATGGACAACTAGAAGAAGAAATCAATGGCAAACTCCTCCTCTCCAAATAAAAATAATGATAAGTAGGTTGCCTCCAAGACCACCATTCCCCACTTTGGCCCAGTGGTGGATAGGGAGGTCGTGGTTGCCTGCGAGGCCTTTTTCGAGGCTGAGCACATCGAGTCTCGAATAAAGACTCAGGGCAAGGTGAACAAAATCTTGCTAAGTTACGGGATCGAGACCAATTCTAAAAGACTTGTTGCCCACCCTT
Source organism: Humulus lupulus (assembly GCF_963169125.1). NCBI lineage: Eukaryota > Viridiplantae > Streptophyta > Magnoliopsida > Rosales > Cannabaceae > Humulus > Humulus lupulus. The sequence continues at coordinate 83,895,569 of NC_084796.1, read as the reverse complement.
CATTGGACGGAGAGCGGAGCTGCTCCCCGCTCCAGGACAACTTTGGGGCTTGGAGTGATGAGCACTTGAAGGTAGCTGCCTTCCTTCCCCTGGACTAGTATTTCATAGACTTTTTAAAATACGTTGAACTGGCCCCATTCTACCTCCCACCGAATTTGTATCGACTCCTGGATGGGGTTGAAGTATTTATTTTTGAAGCATGAGTGGGAGGTCCCCACCCCTACTGATATTATGTATTTCTTCTGCCTCAAGTCCAATCCAGAGTAAAAGGGTCAAGGTGATGGCTTTTCCTACCTCACCAGATGCCCCAGCACAACCTCTATCATGGACCTGCCTAGCCACCTAAATGACTATAAGGACCAATTATTTATGTCAAACGGGTTCAAGAACTGCACTCATCAATACTTCAACTATACTTGTAAGTTTATTAGATTCTCAAACTTTGTACAAGAATTTTTTCCTAACCAAGTTAAAACTTATTCTGATTGAGTTGTTACCTTGTTCAGCTATATATAATAGAACGAAGCAGTCAGAGATCCTCAAAGGTCAATATGAACTCAGGCCCATGCTCCTGCCAAGGAGAAAGAGTTCTGGATGGTGGTCAATGATGCTACCATAGTGGCTTGCAAGCTGGTTCGCGAGGATCAAACACTGGCCATCAAGGCCTGAGGCCCCCTCCCTAAGCTCCCTCCCCCCAGGAGCTCCTTCTAGTCGCTGGGGAGGTTGATGAAGAAGAGGAGGTCACACAGTTGGTGCTTAAAAGATGGGTTCCTAAAGATAAACAAGATTGTGGCCAAGGCCTTGCTAAATCGGGGGTAGCAGCTGACACCTTCGGCCAAGGTAATCCATATAGAGAAATAAATCAGTGTGCTACCAGTTTTAGACTAGTCTGATTCAAATTGAAGCAACTCGTGAGCCGGCATCCGGTTGATCCAGACCTGAATGTGACCATTCTTTAGTGTGTTGACCAATTGGTCGTACACCACGATCATGGCTACCCCAAATGTACTATAGTGGTAGATTATACCTTGCACTTTAGGTCCACTGTTTTTGAGGAGTACGGTACAAATCTCTTGTATTAGGCAGACTGAGCACGAGTCTAGTCCAAACGAGGAGCCTAAACCCCACAGATCTCCAGATGTAATAATACTAGAGTCTCTCCCTCCTCTGATAATCCAAGAGTTAGAGGTTTTACCCAGCCATGTTCATAATCCAGAGCCGATCATAGTAGTTTCCTCCTCTAGTTGGGAGGGTAGGGTTCTCGTCTTGTTGTTCTTTACTCTATGTTATCTTGACTAATAATTTCTTAGGTTTGACTCTTCTGCTCACCCTTTTTGCAGATGAAAACAAGGACTTGAAGAGTGCCTTCAAGCCTGTTGGGGCCAGTCGTCAAGAGGTAGAGAGTATCAAAGCAAACTGCCTCCGGAGCCGGAGCTGCCACTGGCTCCCCTGCAAAAGATAAAGGTACTAGCTCCTCCCAAAAGCAGCAACAGACAATGCAGCCGCCAGCTCAAGTAACAATAATTACAATTCATGAAGCTCCCCTGCCACTTCCTCGTGAACTTGCTCTGATTCCTCAAGTTATACAAGGCAAGGCCCCATGTTTGCAGCTCCCAGTCATGCCGCTCGAGGTCGGAAGGATCCCAGAGGAACTTTGTGGGTCCCTCCATGAGATGACAAATAACCTGGTGGATTATGCCAATTAGGTGAATGTTAAGGACCTGAGGGCCATAGAGGAGCATTCCCTAGAGAACATCCTGGGGTCGGCCTTGGGGAATGAATCTGACTGTAAGTTATCCCCTTTCTCTCTGCATCTTTTTTTTGTCTCTCCTTTTTGCGAGCTAACCCTGCTATATATTTTTCTTTTGTAGTCTTGTTTAGCCCAAATCTGTGGCATCGCCCGAATCTAAGCTCAAAGAGATGAGGCTAGGGCCACTATGGTGCCATCCTAGGACAACGAGCAAATATCCAAGGGGCATGTCATCTAGGTGAGCCAGCATCGAGACCAATTGCAGGTTGATATCAACAACCTCAAAAAGAAGCTTGAGGAAGTGGACATGCTCAAAAAGAGGCTGTCTGAGGTCGAGGAGAAAGCTAAACAGGATGTCGAGAAGGCCTAGAAGGAGGTTGCCAAGGCAATGGGCTCCCTGGAGGAAATGATATATCATTGTTTGGCGTACAACTAGGAAGGAGAATTCTCATTTCTGGACGCGGAACTTTAGGTCGATACCTCGCCAAGTTTGAGAATTGATTATTGCAAGAGCCCTATGAGATTGTGGAGGCTTTTGGGGCTGTTGAAGGGGGAGAAGATGAGGTGACATCACATGGGCAAGTTTATGGAGTTTAGTGATGTATAGGGCATCCTCATCCTTTTTTTTTTATGTTTAATTCTGAGTTCTTCAAACCTTTTGTAATTAAGCTTTCAAAACTGAGACATTCGCCTTCAGGCTTAGTTCGAGGTTATTTTTCCTCGAGTTATTCATATACTTGCGTTAGTACATGTTTATTAATTTTCAATCTATTTTTTTGTTTCTCTTAATTTATTATCTTGCCATGTTTATGAACTCTTTTTTTTAAAGGTCCTTGTACATTTGCTTAGTCATATGGGTTACCTTTAGATCGAGATAAGTGCTGGATGGCTCAACCAGTTAATTCTGGTTGATGACTTGGTTATATCCAAGAGTTTGTTCGCCTAATAGCATTACACCTGTTAGGAATCAGGCCTCGGACCTGGTTTATCTCTAGAGTTTCCTAGTTGATTTCTAGGTTTTTTTTCTTTGAATTTTCTTAACTTAGTTTGTATTCAAAATTTCTTTGAAAATCCGAGCTTTAAAAAGCCGTAGAATAATCAATTTTCCAAATTCTAAGTTGCACAAATTTTATCTAAATTTGGAAAAGATTTTTCGAGGGTTATATGCCCCCCAAACAATCATAATTTATGAATATTCTATGTTGCTTTTACAAAATGAGCTCGTGATACATCACAAGAATAAGATAAAATATTGATTCTACATTTAAATTACGTAGCAATCACGTGTTATTAAAATAGAACGACTTTTATAAATAAGCCTTACACGTAAATATATTATAAACATTAAAAACTAACAAAGTCGTCCTATTACTGTTAGTATTTTTTAAGAAGTAGAGCATTCCAGGTCTGTGGGTCCAATTCTCCACTTAACCGAGCTAGTTTGAAGGTTCCTTCACGCAAGATTTCCACGATCTGGTAGGGTCCTTCCCAGTTCGGTACACCATCTTTAGAATCTTTGCTCGCCAAAAACAGCCTTCAGAGCACTAAGTGACCCAGCTCGAGTCTACTTCCTTTGACTTTCGAGTTAAAATAGTGAGTAACACTTTGCATGTAATGGGAGAGCTGTAATTGAGACTCCTCCTGCCACTCTTCAATGAAATCCAGGGATGCATTAGGTAGGTCATGATTCCGATCCTGGTTGTAGATTCCTTGCCTATACGACATCACTAGAGCCTCCACTGGGAGCAGAGCCTTGCTTCCAAAGGTTAGAGAGAAGGGTGTGTGCCCAGTAGATGTACGATGTGAGGTCCTATAAGCCCAGAGCACTTGCAGGAGCTGTTCTAGACATTGCCCTTTATCATCTTCTAGTCGTTTCTTTATGCTCGACTTTAGGGTTTTTTACTGCCTCGACCTGCCCATTAGCTTAAGGGTATGCTATTGAGAAGAAACTCTTCATTATGTTGTATTTCTCGCAAAAGGTTGTGAATAGGTCGTTATCAAATTGAGTCCCGTTACCAAGCACAATATTCTTTAGGAGTCCAAAACGGTATATGATGTTCTTCACGACCAAATCTAAGACTCTCTTTAGGGTTATAGTTGCCACAGGCTCAACCTTAACCCACTTAGTAAAGTAGTCGATGGAAACAACCGCATAGAAAACTACTCCCTTTCCAGTTGGCAATGAGATGATTAAGTTGATCCTTAATACAAGAAATGGCCAAGGCGACGAAATCATGGTCAGCTCCATGGGTGTTGCATAAGCAATAGTGGCAAAATGCTGATACTTATCACACTTTAGGACATACGAGGACGAGTCCTTCTTTAGTGTAGGCCAGAAGAAACCCTGCCTTAATACCTTCAGAGCCAAGTTTTGCCCCCAACATGGTCTTCAAAAAACCTTTCATGTACTTCTCGAAGGATGGTTTGGACTTCCTCGGGCGGAACACATCGCAGGAGGGGCAATGAATGACCTCGCCTTTAGAGAACTCCTTCAACCATACAATACTATGGGACATGATACAATAATTTTCTTGCATTCCTTCGATCTTCTGGTAGCTTATCGGTCGTGAGGTACTCGAAAATAGGAGTCATCCAAGTTGGTTCTGTGCAAAATATTGGACCAAGATCGCCAACCCTGTTTTGGTTCCAAAGCCAAACAGAAAATGGAGGACCTATTGTAACGCCCTGGATAGCCAAGACCGCTACACTGTGTATCTATAAAGGTGCAGGACTTGCTAATCAAGTCATTTAGTTAAAAAGGTGCTACTGAAATCATGAACGAGCTAGGGTTAAAAGGTTTTGGCCTGAAGAGATACATTTCATATAATTAAACATTTTATACATGAGATCCCAAAAGAAACAGCATTTAAAATTCTGTTTACAAAATTTCCAGTGTACAGACAACCACTAGCCATTCTAAAGGAAAAATAGATGTTTATGGATCTCCTGTCCCTGTCTCCCCTCAACCGTGGTGGCTGAGCAACAGTTCATGTACATTCTGCTCCCAGAGCTCTCCAAATCAGGGCTGATCATGCTTGCCCTTGCCTTTACCTGCACCACGAAGCACCCGTGAGCCAAGGCTCAGCAAGAAAATGTGATACCATTTCACAAGTACTGATAATAACCATAAACTCTTTAAGCATGTCTAAACATTTAGCATTCCCTAATAAACATATAACTCATTGACATAAACATGAATTCACAAGCTAACACTTAGCCATTCAGCATATCATATTCAATAATCAACTACTGCAACCAGACTACATAATAAATAGGGTCGACATCCTTAGGTTACACCCTCTGTTTACCCCACTGACTCTGGCCCGCTTAAACCGAGCTCAGTGCATAATAAGCTGCCCTCAGCTACTAGTGGCCGAGCCGCGCCCTGTGCGCTAATGTAAACTCTGACACTCTTAGGCCGTTTGTCTACCATTTACATGGCATAATACCAGCCTTTATAAATCATACAGAACAAGGAACCCTTAGTCCCAATATGAATCCACAACCGGGTGGATTTTTCTTACCTTTAATTTCCAACCGCTTCAGTTACGTGAAATGCCCCTTGAGCACGATCCATCTCCCGAGCCCTAGCTTTTACCTAGTCACAACCAAGATAAAGGATTCCATCAATATTCGAATAAAGGTTTCTGCGTGAGGTTCTAGCCTCCGGAACATCGAATTCCACCAAGCACGGTGGTGGAATCGATCCCGAGCACCCTAGGTTAGGTTCCAGTTCTTAAAACTTTCAAATAACCAAAAATGCCCTTAAGGGCCGCCGCCCTAAAAACTTACGCCGCGGCCCACCGCCGAAAACAGAAGCTAGGCCTCTTCGATCACAGACATGCGCCGCGGCCCTGCCATGTGGCACCGCGGGGCTCCCCTACTGCAGAGCCTCCTTGGCTCTTCTTTGCTCCGCAGGGCCGCGATAGTCTAGAACAGAGCCGCGGCCCAACCCCTCGTTCCCAGAAAATCCACCATTTTTAACATCCCAACCTTGCTCAAAACCACCCAAAACCATCCTCATTCCAAAACCCATTGATCACAAAACTTCTAACATGATTCCAGCAACATAATCCAGCAAAAACCTAGCTTAGAAACTCATCAAAATCCTATTTTAATTTATGAAACCCGAAAGCTCAAGAACACAAAAACCAGTCATAAAAGCTCAGAATTCAAATAGTAAATCAAGAATTGGAGCTCACCTTCTCTGTAGAACCAACTCTCTAAGGGATTCCTGAGCTAACTTCCAAGTTTCAGCTTCAATTCAACCCTTCAATATCAAAATCCATAAACACCTCAAAACCAACCATAAACACAGAATTAATCACCATGCACAAAGCTTATGACCTTAGTCTTGGTTGAACCCCTTAGCTGAACACTAAATTAATCCTCCAAAACTCCAGCTCAATCCACTGAATTCCCAGCTGAATTTCTTAGATTCTAGTGGTTTTCCTTGAGAAAGAAGAAAAGAGAAGGAGAGAGAGAAAGGGGAGGGTCGGTTCCTTTGTTTCCATCAAGTTCTGAGTTTTTTACTTAGTGTATCCTGAGGTAATTAAGTTAATCCCGAGGCTCGGGGTACCAGAAACGTCCCCGAGGGAAAAATGGTAAAATTCCCTAGTATTCCTGCCTGAACTTCTTAACGTCAAATATATATCCAATTATTTATTTTCATGACCTGATAACCCAAATAATCATCTAGTACCCGAAATAACCCTTGGCTTGCCACAAGTCAAATATTAGGCCCCGTTGTGACTTTCCTGCTAACTAGCTCCTAGGATCGCCTGAAGTCGCATGTTGCAGATTTACCCACATAATAATGTGGGTCTCACACATATAACATATAATCATACAAGCACGCTTATCACATAATCATGCATTAAACTAAATAAATTACCACACAAGCCAATTATGCCCTCCCGACACACTAACCAAGGCTCTTAAGCCATATTAGTGACTTTGGGTCGTTACAACTATCCCCTCCTACTGATAATTTCGTCCTCGAAATTTACCTGAATAACTTGGCATAATGATCCCGCATCACCGTCTCAAGCTTCGAGGTTGCTTCCTCGACTTTGCTATTTCTCCACAATACTTTAACTAACGGAATTGTCTTATTCCGTAGAACTTTGTCCTTTCGATCTAAAATCTGAATCGGTCGCTCCTCATAGGACAAGTCTGTTTGTAATTCCAAATCCTCATACCTAAGCACATGTGTCGTATCCAAAACATACTTCTGCAACATAGAAACATGGAACACATCATGAGCTCCCGGCAACGACGGTGGCAAGGACAACCTGTAAGCCACCCGTCCAATCCTTTCTAGAATCTCAAAAGGTCCAACAAACCAAGGGCTCAGCTTGCCCTTTACTCCAAATCTCCTCACCCCTCGCAGTGGTGAAACTCGCAGAAACACGTGGTCCCCAACTTGGAACTCCACGTTTCTACGCTTGGGGTCAGCGTAGCTTTTTTGCCTACTTTATGAAGCAAGCATTTTGGCTCAAATCTTCTCGATAGCTTCATTTGTCTTCTGAATCATGTCTGGCCCCAAGTATTTTCTCTCACCCATCTCATCCCAGTGAATGGGCGATCTACACTTTCTCCCATATAACATTTCATAAGGAGCCACTCCAATCGTGGACTGATAACTGTTGTTATACAAAAATTCAATCAACGGGAGATACTTACTCCAAGATCCCTCGAAATCAATCACACATGCCCTAAGCATATCCTCCAGCACCTGAATCGTTCTCTAAGACTGTCCATCAGTCTAAGGATGAAAGGCAGTGCTAAACTTCAACTGAGTCCCCATGGCCCTTTGTAGAGCTCCCTAGAAATTAGAGGTAAAGAAAGGGTCTCGATCAGATACAATAGACTTAGGAACCCCATGGAGACGAACTATCTCCCTAACATACAACTCTGCATACTGCTCCCCTGTGTAGGTTGACTTTACTGGCAGAAAATGAACTGACTTGGTGTATCTGTCCACTATCACCCACACCGAGTCATAAAGTCCTACTGTCCTGGGTAGACCTCCCACAAAGTCCATGGTAACGTCCTCCCACTTCCACTCTGGGATACCCAAAGGCTGAAGCAATCCTGCTGGTCACTAATGCTCAGCCTTCACTTTTTGACATATCAAACATCTGGCCACATACTCTACCACATCCTTCTTCATCCTGGGCAACCAATATAATGTCCGTAGATCCTGATACATCTTCGTGGTACCCGGATGAAGCGAGTACGGCGTAGTGTGAGACTCATCTAGTATCTCTCGTCTGATCTCTTCATTTGACGGAACACAAATCTGCCCCTGATATCGAAGCATACTAGCCTCAGAAACAGAATGATCCTTAGCTACTCCCGCTAAGACATTCTGTCGGACTTCTTGTAGCTGTGCGTCTACCAATTGACCCTCCTTGATCCGTTCTAGTAGGGTCAACTGCAAGGTAATATTGGCTAACCGGCCTACCACCAGCTCTATCCTTGCCCTGGCCATCTCATCAGCTAACTCTCTGGAGATCTGAACATAACTAAATAACTGCCCCGAGCCCCTCCGGCTCAATGCATCTGCTACAACATTGGCTTTCCCTGGGTGGTAAAGAATGTCACAATCATAATCCTTAACCAACTCCAACCAACGCCTTTGCCTCATATTCAGATCCTTCTGGGTGAAGAAATACTTCAAACTCTTATGGTCAGTGTATATCTCGCACTTTCCCCCATACAGAAATGTCGCCAAACCTTCAGTGTGAATACCACTTTCGCCAGCTCCAAATCATGGGTAGGATACCGCTATTCCTACTCCTTCAGCTGTCGCGATGCATAAGCTATAACCTTCTCATTCTGCATCAACACACAGCTCAAACCCATCCTCGATGCATCACTGAATATTACAAACTTTCCTTCCTTTGAAGGAAGACTCAGTACAGGTGCAGTAATAAGCTGTCGCTTTAATTCTTGGAAACTATCCTCACATTTCTCTGACCAAACGAACTTCTAGTTCTTCCGTGTCAACTCTGTCATTGGTGAAGCAATCTTCGAGAATCCTTCTACAAACTGCCTGTAATAACCTGCTAACCCAAGGAAACTCCGCACCTCCGAGGCATTCCTTGGCCTCGACCAATCTCTCACCACTTCCACCTTGATCCCCTCTGCGCCAACTATATGCCCAAGAAAAGTCACCTCTGGCAACCAAAACTCACACTTCTTAAACTTGGCATATAACTGATGCTCCCTAACCTCTGTAAGACTTGTCGAAGATGTCGCTCGTGCTCTGCCTCTGAACTGGAGTACACTAAGATGTCATCGATGAAGATAATGATGAACTAATCCAAGAAGTCCTTGAACACCCTGTTCATCAGATCCATGAAAGCTGCCGGGGCATTGGTCAAACCAAAAGACATGACCAAGAACTCATAGTGCCCATACCGCGTCCGAAAGGCCGTCTTTGGTATGTCCTCGTCCTTGATCCTCAGTTGGTGATAACCAGATCGAAGATCAATCTTTGAGAACACTGTCTTTCCCTGCAGCTGATCGAACAAGTCATCAATACTTGGTAGAGGAAACTTATTCTTAATGGTCAACTTGTTCAATTCCCTGTAGTCTATACACATCGTCAAAGTCCCATCCTTCTTCTTAACAAAAAAAACTGGAGCGCCCCATGGAGAGTAACTAGGCCTGATGAATCCCAAATCCAGAAGTTCCCGTAACTGTATCTTCAACTCTGCTGGTGCCATCCTATATGGTGCTCTTGATACTGGTTCTGTCCCCGGTGCTAACTCAATAACAAACTGAATCTCCATGCGTGGCGGCAATCCTGGTAGCTCCTCAGGAAATACATCCAAGAACTCACATACCACCCTGGTCTCTCCCGGCCCCACTGGCAACATCCTGGTAGTGTCCACCACACTAGCAATAAAACCGATACATCCACCCTGCAATAGGTCTCTGGCTCTCAATGCTGAAGTCATGGGTACGCGGAGTCCACATACCGCACCCATGAAGACAAAAGGATCCTCGCCCTCAGGCTCAAAAGTCACCATCTTCTTCCTACAGTCAATGGTAGCCCCATACCTGACCAGTCAATCCATTCCTAGGATCATGTCAAAATCCTCCATATCTAGCTTAATTAAGTCAACTGAAAGCTCCCTACTATCAACCATCACTGGTAGTGCCCTAATCCATCTCCTAGAAACTACCAGTTCCCCAGTAGGCAATAAATTCCCAAACCCTGCAGTACAATACTCACTAGGTCTAGATAGTCTATCAATCACTTTACTAGAAACAAAGGAATGTGTAGCACCAGAGTCAATCAATACAATAAAAGGAGAGCCAGCGCTAGAAAGCTGACCTGTCACTACCGAGGGACTAGCTTCGGCCTCTGCCTGTGTCAAGGTGAACACTTGAGCTAGAGTCAAGCTGTCCACCTTTCCTGATTTCCCCTTCTTCACAATTCGGCAGTCCTTCTTGAGGTGCCCCACTGTTCCACACACATAGCAAGCCTTGGCCCGACATTCTCCCTGATAGCGTCTACTACACCTCGAGCACTCCGGATAACTCCTCCATGGTTCACTGCCACCCTGACGGCTGCCCTGACCACCTCGACCCCTCCTATCAGGACCAGCAGCAGTTGAAGTGTCAGGGGTCTTTCTCTTAAAATCATTGGGGCCTCTGCTCCTACCTGACCCAGAATATGGAGGCACCACCCTGCGACCCTCGCGCCTCACTGCACTTTCCTTCCAAATCTTGTTCTCTGCTTCCTCAGCGGTAAGAGCCTTCTCAATGGCCTGGGCATAAGTTGTTCCCCGAGGTACCGTTGTGATCCTAACATCCCGGGCTATCATAGCATTAAGCCCCCTAATGAACCTGTCTTGCCTAGTTGCATCACTAGGCATGAGGTCTGGTGCAAATTTCGCAAGCCTGTCAAACTTTAGGGCATACTCAGTAACGGTCATACTGCCCTGAACCAACCCTACAAACTCATTAACTTTTGCTGCCCGGATGGAAACATTGTAGTATTTCTGGCTGAATAAGTCTTTAAATCCTTCCAACTCAAAGCAGTGACGCCCCTGGTCTGTGAGGCAACTTCCCACCAGATGCGGGCATCCTCTCTCATCATATATGTGGCACAGGCCACTCTATCATGTCCCTTTATCCTCATAAAGTCCAGAATAGTAGTATTCATAGTCAGCCACTGCTCAGCCTTCAATGGATCTGGTCCTCCCTCAAAAGTTGGGGGGTTCTGCTTTCGGAACCGCTCATACAATGGCTCCCATTTATTCCCAACCTCTGTTGGCTGAATAACTGGTGCCACTACAGGTGGCACAATAGGTGCATCACTCCCTGCTGGAGCTTGCTGTCGCAGAAGACGAATCTGTTCATATTGGCTCTGAAGCCGTGCTTGGATATCTGCCATAAGTTGCTGCCAGTTCTTAGGGACTGGCGGAGGAATCTGGCCCTGGTCATCACCTCCGGTCCCAGACCTAGTGCCGGCTAGTCTAGTATATTTTCTTGGACGCATAGCTATCTAAGTCAATCTGCAATTAACGACTCGATAATCAGACCATGATGACAGGGTAAAAGCTTCTCCAAAATCCACCAAAGGAACATAACCAATGACATTGATAATAAGCATGCCCCAACATTTCCACACAACAACTAAGATATAAACATCCATCCATACACAAAATGCAGTTAATCATTCAAATATTCTTTTACATGCACGACGATGGTAATAAGCATGCCTCAACATTTTCACACAGCAGTCAAGGGCCAGCCCCTATCAGTATCTCATGCTTCCTACTAATCTAATAAATAACAACATCCATAAGTCATTTCAAGCATACAAGCATATAAACACAAATACACATTACCAAACCCTGAATCAAGTTTGTCTCTAGCAGAGAATGTACATGTCCAGCCGGTCTTCAGGAACCCTTAAACCTAGGATGCTCTGATACCAAGCTGCAACACTCTGGATAGACAAGACCGCTACACTGTGTATCTATAAAGGTGAAGGACTTACTAATCAAGTCATTTAGTTAAAAACGTGCTATAGAAATCATGAATGAGATAAGGTTAAAAGGTTTTGGCCTCAAGAGATACATTTCATATAATTAATATTTTATACATGGGATCCCAAAAGAAACAACATTTAAAAGTCTGTTTACAAAATTTCTAGTGTACAGACAACCACTAGCCATTCTAATGGAAAAACAAATGTTTGGATCTCCTGTCCCTGTCTACCCTCAACCGTGGCGACTAAGCAATTGTTCATGTACATTATGCTCCCAGAGCTCTCCAAATTAGGGCTGATCAAGCTTGCCCTTGCCTTTACCTGCACCATGAAGCACCAGTGAGCCGCGGCCCAGCAAGAAAACGTGTAGGTTCCTTGCCTATACGACATCACTAGAACCTCCACTGGGAGCAGAGCCTTGCTTCCAAAGGTTAGAGAGAAGGGTGTGTGCCTAGTAGATGTACGATGTGAGGTCCTATAGGCCCAGAGCACTTGCAGGAGTTGTTCTAGCCATTGCCCTTTATCATCTTCTAGTCGTTAAAGTAGTCGATGGAAACAACCGCATAGCAAACTCCTCCCTTTCCAGTTGGCAATAAGATGATTAAGTTGATCCTTAATACAACAAATGGCCAAGGCGACGAAATCATGGTCAGCTCCATGGGTGCATCACAGGCAATAGTGGCAAATTTCTGATACTTATCACACTTTAGGACATGAGAGGCCGAGTCCTTCTTGAGTGTAGGCCAGAAGAAACCCTGCCTTAATACCTTCAGAGCCAAGTTTTGCCCCCAGCATGGTTTCTAAAACACCTTTCATGTACTTCTCAAAGGATGGTTTGGACTTCCTCGGGCGGAACACATCGCAGAAGGGGCAATGAATGACCTCGCCTTTAGAGAATTCCTTCGACCATAACATACTATGGGACATGATACAATAATTTCCTTGCATTCCTTCGATTTTCTAGTAGCTTATTGGTCGTGAGGCACTCAAAAATAGGAGTCATCCAGGTCGGTTCTGTGCAAAATATTGGACCTAGATCGCCAACCTTGTTTTGGTTCCAAAGCCAAATGGAAAATGGAGGACCTGTTGTAACGCCTTGGATAGCCAAGACCGCTACACTGTGTATCTATAAAGGTGCAGGACTTGCTAATCAAGTCAATTAGTTAAAAACGTTCTATTGAAATCATGAATGAGATAAGGTTAAAAGGTTTTGGCCTCAAGAGATACATTTCATATAATTAAACATTTTATACATGGGATCCCAAAAGAAACAGTATTTAAAAGTTTGTTTACAAAATTTCCAGTGTACAGACATCCACTAGCCATTCTAAAGGAAAAATAGATTTTTATGGATCTCCTGTCCTTGTCTCCCCTCAACCGTGGTGGCTGAGCAACTGTTCATGTACATTCCGCTCCCAGAGCTCTCCAAATTAGGGCTGATCAATCTTGCCCTTGCCTTTACCTGCACCACGAAGCACCTATGAGCCAAGGCCCAGCAAGAAAACGTGATACCATTTCACAAGTACTGATAATAACCATAAACTCTTTAAGCATGTCTAAACATTTAGCAATCCCCAATAAACATATAACTCACTGACATAAACATTAATTCACAAGCTAACACTTAGCCATTCAGCATATCATATTCAATAATCAACTACTGCAACCAGACTACACAATAAATAGGGTCGACATCCTTAGGTCGCACCCTCTGTTTACCCTACTGACTCCGGCCCGTTTAAACCGAGCTCAGTGCATAATAAGATGTCCTCAGCTACTAGTGGCCGAGCCGTGCCCTGTGCGCTAAAGTAAACTCTGGCACTCTTAGGCCATTGTCTACCATTTACATGGGATAATACCATCATTTATAAAGCATACAGAACAGGGAACCCTTAGTCCTAATATGAATCCACAATCGGGTGCAGTTTTCTTACCTTTAATTTCCAACCACTTCAGTTACATGAAATGCCCCTTGAGCACGATCCGTCTCCCGAGCCCTAGCTTTTACCTAGTCACAACCAAGATAAAGGATTCCATCAATATTCGAATAACGGTATCTGGGTGAGGTTCTAGCCTCCAGAACATCGAATTCCACCAAGCACGGTGGTGGAATCGATCCCGAGCACCCTAGGTTAGGTTCCAGTTCTTAAAACTTTCAAATAACCAAAAATGCCCTTAAGGGCCGCCGCCCTAAAAACCTACGCCGCGGCCCACCTCCGAAAACAGAAGCTAGGCCTCTCTGATCACAGACATGCGCCGCGGCCCTGCCATGTGGCACCACGGGGCTCCCCTACTGCAGAGCCTCCTTGGCTCTTCTTTGCTCCGCAGGGCCACGATAGTCTAGAACAGAGCCGCGGCCCAACCCCTCGTGCCCAGAAAATCCACCATTTTTAACATCCCAACCTTGCTCAAAACCACCCAAAACCATCCTAATTCCGAAACCCATTGATCACAAAACTTCTAACATGATTCCAGCAACATAATCCAGCAAAAACCTAGCTTAGAAACTCATCAAAATCCTATTTTAATTTATGAAACCCGAAAGCTCAAGAACACAAAAACCAGTCATAAAAGCCCAGAATTCAAACAGTAAATCAAGAATTGGAACTCACCTTCTCTGTAGAACCAACTCTCTAAGGGATTCCTGAGCTAACTTCCAAGTTTCAGCTTCAATTCAACCCTTAAATATCAAAATCCATAAACACCTCAAAACTAGCCATAAACACAGAATTAATCACCATGCACAAAGCTTATGACCTTAGTCTTGGTTGAACCCTTTAGCTGAACACTAAATTAATCCTCCAAAAATCCAGCTCAATCCACTGAATTCCCAGCTGAATTTCTTAGATTCTAGTGGTTTTCCTTGAGAAAGAAGAAGAGAGAAAGAGAGAGAGAGGGGAGGGTCGGTTCCTTTGTTTCCACCAAGTTCTGAGTTTTTTACTTAGTGTATCCTGAGGTAATTAAGTTAATCCCGAGGCTTGGGGTACCAGAAACATCCCCAAGTGCAAAATGGTAAAATTCCCCAGTATTCCCGCCTGAACTTCTTAACCTTAAATATATCTCCAATTATTTATTTTCATGACCCGATAACCCAAATAATCATCTAGTACCCGAAATACCCCTTGACTTGCTCCAAGTCAAATATTAGGCCCCGTTGTGACTTTCATGCTAACTAGCTTCTAGGATCGCCTCAAGTCGCATGCTACAGATTTACCCACACAATAATGTGGTTCTCACAAATATAACATATAATCATACAAGCACACTTATCACATAATCATGCATTAAACTAAATAAATTACCACACAAGCCAATTATTCCCTCCCGGCACACTAACCAAGGCTCTTAAGCCATATTAGTGACTTTGGGTCGTTACACCTGTATTGACTTCTCTGAATTGAATAAGGCATGCCAAAAAGACTGTTTCCCACTGTCAAGAATATATCAATTTGTTGATACTTTGGCTAATAACGATCTCATGTCCTTCATGGATGCGTATTGTGGATATAACCAGATCGCGATGAACCCTGCAGACCAAGAGCACACCAATTTCATGACTGAACAAAATGTATACTGCTACATATTCATGCCATTTGGGTTGAAGAATGCTGGTGCCATGTATTAGAGGCTACTCAACAAAATGTTCATTGTCCAGATTAGGAAAAACATAGAAGTGTATGTCAATGACATGCTTGTTAAGTTGAAAACTGCCAATAACCATGTATTCGATTTGGATGAATGTTTTGGTATACTGAGGAAGTGTCATATGAAGCTAAACCCTCAGAAGTGTACCTTTGGAGTCTCGTCAGGAAAGTTTTTGGGATTTATAGTTAACTTGAGGGGAATCAAGGAAAATCCTGAAAAACTAAGATTGTTGTTAGAAATATCGTCACCCAGGTCACGGAAAGAAGTCTAGAGCTTAACTAGAAAGGTCACAGCCTTAAATCGATTTGTGTCCAGGTCCACGAACAAATGCCTCCCTTTCTATGTGAACAGGAATTTTAAGATCTGAAGATACATTTAGCCAAGCCCCCTGTTTTATCAAAACCAGTTTCTGGGGAGTGTCTATATTTATACCTAGCAGTAATAGAGAGCACAGTTAGCATTGTGTTAGTTCGAGAATAAAATCGAGCATTGAAACTAGTATACTACACGAGTAAGAGGCTTTTGGGAGCTGAATCCAGATATCCTCTGATCGAAAAACTTGCATTCTGCTTAATCTTGGGTTAGAGGAAGCTACAACCATATTTTTCAGTCCCACACCATACACGTCTTAACTGATCAAACTTTAAGGTAGGTCTTACAAAACCCTGAAGCATTGGGACATTTTTTGAAATGTGCCATCAATCCTATTCAGCAATAAAGGGCCAGGCGCTTGTTGACTACGTAGCTGAATGTATTGGGTTCCAGGACGAGACTATGAGGGAACTAGTACGAGAATTGTGGAAAATCTTTGTTGACGGGTCATCCAACTAGAACGAATCTGGAGCTGGCATAATCCTAATTACACCTGAAGGGCACCACTTCCATAAAACTCTAAGATTCAGTTTTGATGCATCCAACAATGAAGCGGAGTACGAGGCTTTGTTTTCCGGGGTTCTGGTTGCAAAAGAATTGAAAGCAAAGGAAATTCAATGTTTTAGTGATTCTCAGCTCGTGGTTAATAAAGTATTGGGGGAATATAATTCTTGAGGAATAAAAATGGCAGCTTATCAAGCTAAGGTGATGAATGAACTGTCAAAGTTTGAATTCTACTCCATCAAACAAGTTCCATGCGAGCAGAATACAAATGCAGATGATATAGCCCGACTTGCCACCACCAAAGAGGCGAACACATTGAATGTTGTCCCTGTAGAATTCTTGGACAAACTAAGCATAGATGAAGAATCGAGAGAGGTCATAATGGTTTGGAAATGGTCGACCTGGATGACTCCAATCAATGAATACCAAGAGTTTGAAAAACTACACGATGACTGAAGGATGCGCGAAAACTACTATACCAGGTCCCGAGGTATGGTCACTCACTGAGGGATTCTATACAGGTGGGGTCACTCACTATCTCTTCTAAGATGTGTCTTGTCCAAGGAAGTGCAAGTTATCCGTATAGAGATTCACAAGGGGTTTTGTGGAGACCACGTCGTTGGGGGGGGGGGGGGGGCAAATATTGGCCCTAAAGGTGCTAAGTCATGGATACTTTTGGCCTACACTAAAAAGGAACTTAGCCTCATATGTCCTCAATTGTGAGAAATGCCAAGGCTTAGCCACCATCGCTCAAGCTGCACCCATTGAGCTGACCATGATCTCCTAGACTTGATCATTTGATGTATGGGGATTGACCTAATTGGATTGTTGCCAAATGGAAAGGGACGAGTTCGCTACACAATTGCCACAACTGACTATTTCACGAAGTGGGTTGAGGTTGAGTCACTGGCAACTATAACCTTGAATAGAATAGTAGAATTTGTGGTAAAGAACATAATACGTCAATTTGGACACCCAAAAAGATTGTGTCGGACTACGGGACACAATTTGATAGCGACATGTTCACAATTTTCTGCGAAAAATACGACATAATTAAGAGTTTCTCTTCAGTTGCATACCCTTAAACCAATGGGCAGGTCAATGCAGTAAATAAAACCCTCAAGGATAATCTAAAGAAACGAATAGAAGACGCTAAAGGGCTATAACCCTCAAGCTTATTCATTCATGAGAATATGATCTTGTATTAGTACGAGAGAATTAAGATGATATATAATGAATAAAATAGTCAGTAACATATTAAAGTATAAAATCTTTAATGAATGGTTACTTGTGCGGTTTGCTAAGCATACGAGATGCAAGTGATCTAGATTCAGATTACTGACGGGGATAGACATCTTAGTAAATGTGTTGTATATAATAGAGATTATATATGACAAGACCGATAAGAATTAATTATCTTTATAAACTTGTCGTTTGGCATAAAGATTTGATTCTTATCATAATAGATGATCATTTGTAGATCAGTCAAAATCCTGAGTATTCATGAACTTCTGTTTGTGTTTATTGGATCTTTTGATTCACTCGTTAAGGTTACTTAGTATAATAAGGCTAATGAATTTTGTTTTGGAGATTCAATATCATGAATGGCTAGGAACATGAATTACAATAATGGAATCCATACTTTCCTAATGGATCGAATATTGGTTCCCTAAAGGGTTAATTCTGGAACTGAATAGTTATTGAGCTTAATTCTATAATTTGATTATATATTAATTACTCGCTAGTGAATTAATGGTAGTTAAGGATCAAGAGGTAATTAGAAGGGTAAAATAGTAATTTTGACCAGCTCTAATTAACGAACCAATAAATGGAGGACATAACTTCATTTATTGATTATATCGATGGACTACAAGAGAAGACTCTGTAAATATAATTCTATAAATACTTGGAGTGCAAATCCATATTTGTACTCGAGTAATCATGGAATTAATAAATAAAATGATTAGATTAAAGAGTTTAATTAATAATCTGATTTATTGGAGCTTCGTATTATAGGTCCATGGTCCCCAGATCACCTCTGTCCTACACTGTCAAGTTTAAGGATGTCAAAAGAAAGATTTGTAGAGAGGACTTAATGTCAAAGGAATTAATTTTTCAGGGCAAGAAAATAATTATGTGATAATTATAGGCAATTAATTAATTAATTATTTAACTCTATAGTTTTTATTTTGAAAAATTATTGCTTAAAATTAATATTAATGTTGTTTGGATTAATATATAAAGAGAGATTAATAATTATCTTATTTAAAATAAGATATTTATTAATTTGTTTAAAATTGATATTTTAAGATGAACTTAATTTTTTATTAACTGATATTTATTTTGGGATAAATATATTTTCTTAAATATTAATCAAATAAACAATTGAGAAAATTAGGGATAACCCGAATGGCATGGTCGACACACATGAATTTACTATGCTTGGGATTTGAATTTTGAATTTCAAATATTTTGTTTATTTAATTATTCTTTTTGTAAATACGATTTAAATTAAAAATGTTATAACTGATCAATTTTATTTTAATAAAACAAAGATTAATTAAATTAGTTAATTATGTTTATAAACTTGAAAAGAAGCGATACTTTTCAAGAATTGGTTTTCATAGATTGTTAGACTCTCTCTCTCTCTGAAAAATAAAGCAGTAGTTTTTCCTAAACCTGAAAAACTATCCAATATATCTTCTCTTTATAAAACTTCTCTATATCTCATATGTTGAGTACATCTAGAGAATCATAATTCAACCTTTTGAATCCTACGTACCCACACACGTCCTTGTGTGTTTGAGGATTGGTGTGGGAGATCAAGGTGTGAGCTTTCATTACTTGGACAGGAAGATCGTTAATTTTATACAAAATGATCCGAGGACACTTGATAGGCTACAAGAGGTAATCTCTAATCTGTTTGTATGTGATTTAATATATATGTGTGTGTGTGTGTGATCTTGGTTGGTATTAATAATTATTAAAAATGGCCAATTCCTTGTTGCATATCTTTGATTTGCTCTTATAATAGCAAAATTGGTACCAAGCAGTCTACATATATATATTAAATGATGTGTGAGTTTCTTGCATTTGTTATATGTATGTTGATATGTATATTGAATGGATGAATATGTTTTTCGAATGTATGGTTGAATGATGGAACGTTAATTATATGGTGCGATTGGGTTAGGAATTTGAATTTCTAGATCTTGTGTAAGCCATAAGGGCATAGGATTTTTTGTAATTTTATATTTGAAGTATGAAATCTGAAAATATTTACACAAGAAAAAGAAGAAGGGACCCCAGCCATGCACCTTGGAGGCACACGACACGAGCCCCTCAACAACTAGCTAGCCGCGCGCAAGGACCTAGGCGAGCCCTTGCTCTCGCGCTCGTCGCCAAGCCCGAGCCCATGCTCCCTCGTGCGTCGCCTAGTCTGAGCCCCTGCTCCACGCGCGTCACCCTGGCCTCGCGCCCTGCGTACCTGCAACAAACCCAGCCACCTGCGCCGCCCTTGCTGAGCCCTTGGCTCCTCCTCGCTGCCACTAGCCCTAGTGGTCTACGGCACCATTCTTGGTGCCCAAATCTAGATCCTATTTTTGTGCAATTAATCTTTTATTTAATCAAATTTTAAATTTTTTGAATTTAAAAGATTAATTATCTTATTGTAATTTTGTTAGAAAAAGAAAATATCTTTTAGTTGGTTAAGATTTTATCTTAACTTTAAATAATTATTTTAATTTGATTATTTAATTATTTAAATTCAAATAAATTAAAAAGACTAAAAAAATGGTTATTTAATTAAAAGGAAATTTTCTAATTAATTAGTTGAGCCTAACAAATTCCTAAAGATTATTAAGAAAGCCTACAAGAGGGAGAAGCATTCTTGGAGTCTTGAAAACAAATTAAAGGCTATTTTGAAATTTTATTTCTATTTTTTCAAAATTTGTAAATTTAAAAATATCCAACAATACTTGATTCATCATTTATGACTTACTTATTTATTATATTTATTAAAATAAATGTTAATTAATGTTTGATTGATAACATGATCATGCATTAGTCAATTACATGTCATTCATGAAACCCCACACATTTTTCATTAATCATGCATTTTTTAGAAACATGATTATTTAGGATTGTCCTAACTATTTATGTGAATTGTTTTGAAGAAATCAGTTGCATGTAAACTACTAAGTATTAAATTAGTTAAAACTTGGTAACTCACACCATAATAAATGCAATAGTTTTTATAGGCCTTTAAGATAGTCAACTTTATTTAAAAGGTATTTTAGTAAAGTTAGATGAGTGTAATGGATAATTATTTAGGTCACATTAAATTATAGAAACATGCTCTTTTATAATTATAATGTATTTTAATTAATTACATTAACAGGATTATTAATAAACTAGTAATTAATTTGGAACTAATTGATTAGTTTAATAAAATACATTTTAAAAAAATAGTAAGTGAGAGAAGGTGAACATCACAATGTGACCTATGGTCTTCATTATTAGTACAACACCGTGAGATATGAATAGGACCTCGAGGCAACTTTGTTTCTATCCCCCTAAGCAAGGTTTCTAGACATATTAATACCAAGGTTGGCTTCTTACAAAGATAGGAAGGAGTGATGTATTTTAGGCTTGACCGACCCTAAGGCGACACTCTCTAAGTTAAGTCATGAATTCCGAAATTGTAACATCCCAAATTTCCTAATATGGCTTAGTGCCTGGATTAGGGGGCCGGGAGGCAATAATTAAGTAAATATGTGAATTATATTATAATATAATTATGCTTGTATTTTTAAAGATACTAAATATGTGTATGTGGGCCAGTTTCTTATAAGAAGGGTATATTAGTAGTTTGACCTGTTTGGGGAATAAATGCGAATATGTGCTTGTGTGATTGAGACCACATTATTATGTGGATATATTTAGGTTACTCGACGAGAGGCGGTCCCGATGAGCAAGTTAGCGGAAAAGTCACAACAGGGTCTTAATACCCGGTTCGGGGTGAGCTTAGGGGTATTCTAGTAATTTAGTACATTATCGGGAATTAGTGGGTAATGGGAGTGTATCGGTAACCGTGTGAGAATATTGGAGGTAGCGGGAATTATAGGATGCAAATTGTGGATAGCGGGATTTAAGGCAAATGACAAAATTGCCCTTGTGAGCATTTGAGGAATAAGCTAAGGGCAAGGGGGCAATTCAGTCATTTCCAATTCAGTTTAGGACCTAGATGGCTGGGAAATTATCAGAAGGTTTGGGAATTAAAAAGAAAAGCGTTCAGCATCTCTCTCTTTCTCTCTCACGTTCTCTTTATGGTCCATGGGTGTTTGAATGGTTTTTGGGAAAATGAAGAGGAAAGCTTGGGAAATCAAGGTGTTAGGCTTGGGGGAAAATAGAGGCTAGGCTAAAGTGTTCATCACAGCTGAGGTAAGAGCTCTAAATTGAAAGTTGTTATGGTTAGTGTTGCTGAATAATTTAGAATTATGGTGTTGATGCATGTTAGATAGTTGGAGGGTTGAGTTTGTGGGGTTTGATAAGTGTTACTGTGATATATGGCTGGGTTTTGTCTTTGGAAAGGGTTGTGATAATTATGGGAACTGAATTGGAAGGTTAGGGTGGAATTGGATGGGTTTTGATTGAGTTCGGTCGAAGAAAAAACCCAGAAATTTTTGGGTTCGTGGTCGTGAGTCGCGTCCTGCGAAGGGATTTTTGAGCCAGTAGGGCTCGGAGGCAGGGGCGGGCCGCGACACCTCAGGGGTGCGCCGCGGCGCGCGTTGGTTTCCAGGGAGGCCGAGCCTCTGGAGTTAGAGGCGGGCCGCAGCTCGGGAGTCAGGGGCCGCGGCTCTTAAGGGGAATTTTGGCTTAAATGGGATTTTTAGATTGGGAACTTAACCATTTGGGCGCGAGATCAATTCTACTTCCTTGTTAAGTGGAATTCGGTGTCCCGGAGGCTAAGAGTTGGTCTGGAAGTTGTTATTTACCTGTTATTGATGGGAACTTCCTTATCGCGATTGTGATTAGGTTTTCGCTAAGGGCTTGAATCGGGGGTCGTACTCAGAGGGTCGTCGCTAATAACCCACATACGGACCAAAGGTAAGAAAACTGCACCTGTTATGTGAATGCATGATTAGAGCTTAGATAAGGTGATGAACATAATTAAAATTATGTTGCGAATGTCTGATTAGGTACACTGTAACGTGTATAATTATGATTATGCTTTTGACTGTTGAGTGAATGTATTATAATGCATTGTGTGATTATTTGATAAGTATGCTATATGAAACATGTGACTGTCTGCTATGACTGTGAAGCTTAGTTTATAAACTAGGGTATTGTTAGGATGTTGTGGGGATCAACTTATTAGTTGAGAACATGATGGGCTCTAGGAGATCCTTATTACTTGAGAGTTCCAAGGCTTCAACTTATAAGTCAAGGGCTTAAGGAACTTAGTTTATAAACTAAGATTGGCATAATGCACGTGGAGTGCAGGCCACCATGGCTGGGCCACCCTGGGAGTGCGACATGCACTTGACTGGCTCGGATGCCAACAACTTGAAAGAAAGTGTAACATGCACTTGTGTGACTCTATGGTCTCCAATTGGGTTTAGTGAATGCACTGGACTCAGTTATTACTGTTTGATGGTTGTTTTATTCACTGAACTGTTGATTATGTTTTCTTGCTGAGTCTTCTGGCTCACAGGTGCTTTGTGGTGTAGGTAAAGGTAAAGAGAAGCTCAACTAGCCATGAGTCGGAGGGCATTAGCAGTGGTATGTACATATGAAGTCCGCTCGACCACCACGGCCGAGATGCTCAGAGGAACTAGGGTTAAACCTAGCTTTTGCCGCTTAGGTCGGCTTGTTGTGTAATCTGAGTTTTGTAATAAGCTTTTAAACTAACATTTTTGGGATCCCATGTAAAGAACATGTTTTTAACTTAATGGAAATGTGTATGAGTTGATCAAAATTTTCAATACCTAAACCCTTAGTGGCTTAATAACATGTTTAGTCCAAATGACTTGTTTAGCAAGTTCAACACTGGTTTTAAACACACTTGGTAATGGGCCCTAATTAGCAGGGCGTTACAGAAATAATGGGTTACACTTACAAAGATGCAATTAAGCTTTTGTAGTGGATAATTGCATCTTGACCAAAGTAGAGATACTTTATATTTAAAAGAGAAAATAAAGAGTTATTTTGAGTTTTAAATTATAATGATAAGATTGTCTTATAAGCTATTCAAATTTAACTTGATCGACCCTAAGGCGACACTTTATTTGTTGGGTAGTTTTATCGTGGAATAGTAATTGTTTATTTATGTGTTTTAATTGTTGCATTCATGCATCATATTTACTTTCCAAATAATTGATATTTTTCAAATAATAATAATATTATTTTATTTTATTTATTTTCAGTCAGAAAATGTTCCCACCCAATTATTTTCCTATTATGTGCCCGGTGATGCATCAAATGATTGATGATAATATATGTAAAGTGAAACTAGCTGAAGAAGATGAAGTAGGATGGATAAATTCAACATTGTTTGTTTTTCTGGCTAAAAAGCTTAAACATATCTATAATGAAAAACGACCTCCTCTTGTACCATCATGGGATGCAAGGAAAAAGGAACATGAAAAATATGCTGATTCGATGAGATCAAATCACATGGTGAGATCTTACATTTTTAGTACCATGGAAGAAACGCTAAGGAAAAAGTTCAAACACATTGGATATGCTCGTGACATGTGGGAAGCTATCTATGAGGATATACACATAAGACTGCAATCACGAAAAAGGTAGATATGATTTACCTTTACCTTAGACTTAATAATAGAATATAACATATAGCATTCTGAATCTTTGATTTGGAAACCACTAATCATATTTTTTGTTCTTCTTTACAGACACTTGAGCAATCAAGAGGAACTTGTAGATGGAGACAAAAAAGGAAAAAGGAAGAGAGAGAGAGAAAGCGTCTAGTTCAAGAAAGCGTTGAAAAAAGTCATTTTATTTTAAAATTCATTTGATTTTTTTATTAAAAGAACACTTTATTGTTGTTTGAACAATGTCTTAGTTTGTTTCTTTTAGTATTTTGAATTTTATTGCATGTATTGACTTTAGAATATTTTATTTATAATTTGATTATTCTTAATTTTTCTCCTAGATAAGAAATTGAATATTCAGACTTCAATGCTTTCATTAAATTTAACAAACGCTTAATAGCTCAAAATTATTTAAAGTAGCAAAACCGCAAGGAAAAAAAAGACGAAAAGCTTCAAATGAGGATAACACATATCTTTGGGTTCTTAGATTTGGTCATATAGGTCTAGACAAGATAAACCGGTCAACAAAAGATGGACCTTTGAGAGAACTAAGAATTGGAACTCTTCTGGTTTGTGAATCTTGTCTTGAAGGAAAAATGACCAAACGTCCTTTCTCTACGAAAGGAAATAGAGCTAAAGAACCTTTGGAGCTTGTACACAATGATGTCTGTGGTCCAATCAATGTACAAGCAAGACGTGGGTATGAGTACTTCGTCACTTTTATTGACAATGAATCTAGATATGGTCATACTTAATGCTTAGGAAATTTGAAACCTTTGGTAAGTTTCAAGAATTCAAAGCTGAGGTTGAGAATATTTGGATTTAGAATTCAATGATTTCTTGCTGGAGCATGGTATTCTATCCCAACTCACAACACTAGGAATACCACATCAAAATGGTGTTTTTGAAAGATGAAAAAGACTTTGTTAGACATGGTAGGTCTATGTTAAGCTACTCTTCACTTCTTCTCTAATTTTGGGGATATGCACTTTAAACGACGACTTGCATTTTGAATGTAGTCCCATCTAAGACCATAAGCAAAATGCCATTGGAACTATGGAATGGAAACAAACCTAGTCTGCACCATTTTTGCATTTGGTGATGTCCTGCTCATGTTCGTAGACCTAAATTAGGGAAACTTGATTCAAGATCTGAAGTGTGCATTTTTGTGGGGTACGCTCTAGAGACAAGAGGCGGTTACTTCTATAGTCCCCAGGATCAAAAGGTATTTGTTTCCACAAATGCAACCTTCCTTGAACACGATTATGTAAATAACTATAAACCTCAGAGCAAGGTGGTTTTGGAGGAACTCACAGCTGATAAGATTCCATCACCATCATCTTCATCATTAAATGATAAATGACAAAACGAGGAAACCACTATTCTTGAAAAGGATCCGATGCAATGTCATAGTGGGAGGATTGTGAGACAACCTGTTCGCTACGAACATGAGGCACATGTCCTTATTTCTGATAGAGACAAGGATGATCCTTTAACCTTCAAAGAGGCAGTGGATGATCCTGAAAAGGAGAAATGGAAATAAGCCATGAACTAAGATATGGAATCTATGTATTCCAATTATGTCTGGGAACTTGTAGGTTCACCAGAAGATGTTAGGCCCATTGGGTGCAAGTGGATATGCAAGAAGAAAATAGGTGTAGAAGGGAAAGTGGAAACTTTAAAAGCAAGGCTAGTAGCCAAAGGCTACACTCAAAGAGAAGGTGTTGATTATAAAGAAATATTTTCTCTTGTGGCCATGCTTAAATCTATTCGCATCCTCTTATCCATACCCGCCACCTATGACTATGAGATATGGAAAATGAATGTCAAGAAAACCTTTCTAAATGGCTATGTTGATGAAAGTATCTATATGGTACAACTAGAAGGGTTCATCAAGAATGGGGAAGATCAAAAGGTGTGTAAGTTGCTGAAATCCATTTATAGATTATGGCAAGCATCAAAATCTTGGAATATCACCTTTGAGAAAACAATTAAAACATATGGCTTCGAACAGAATGTGGATGAAGCATGTGTGTACAAATGCATCAAAGGAAAAGTGGTATTTTTCCTAGTTCTTTACGTGGATGACATTATCCTCTTTGGCAATAATGTAGAGACATTGTCAAACGTGAAGAAGTTGTTAGCTGAAAAGTTCCAAATGAAAGATATGAGCGAGGTGAGCTATGTTCTAGGAATCCAAATCCTAAGGGATAGGAAGAACAAGCTCTTGGAACTTTCTTAGGCTAATTATATAGATAAGGTTCTTCAAAGTTTCTCTATGGAGAATTCCAAGAAAGGTCAGTTACTGACCAGACATGGAATTACTCTCTCCAAGGAACAGTGTCCTAAGACACCTCAGGAAGAAGAGGATATGAGAAAGTATCCCTATGCTTCAGCAATTGGGAGTATGATGTACGCCATGTTGTGTACTAGAATGACATATGCTATGCAGTAGGGATTGTGAGTCGTTATCAATCAAAACCCGGTTTGGAACAATGGATTGCAGTAAAGCACATTCTCAAGTATCTTAGGAGACCGAGAGATTATATGTTTGTATATTCAGGGTGTAACGCCCTGGATAATCAAGACCATTACACTGAGGGTTTGAAATAGTGCAGGACTCGTTAATTAAGTTGTTAGAATAAAAGTTTGATACATGGGATCCCAAAAAAATAAGGTTTACATGGCGGAAACAACTCTAAAAAGTTAATACAACACTAGCTAGTCTAAATGGAAAAATACGAGTTTGAGCTCTAGTTCTTGTAATTCCCTTGGTCGTGGTGGTCCAGCCGCTGTCGATTGACACTCCGCCCCCAAAGCTCTCCAACTCATGGTTGTTCCATCTTTCCCTTGCCGTTACCTACACCACGTAGCACCTGTGAGCCAAGGCTCAGCAAGAAAACCATAACCAACAAGGATAGACAACACAAGTGTATATAACAAACTTTAGTCCAATAAGTTCAATAAATCAACAGAATACAAGTATTAAGCTAGGCAACGATAAACATATATTTTCAAATGTATAACTCAATCCTTACTACAAACATTTAGGTGTCGGCGCCCTCTGGCCGAGCCCTCTGGTTATTTAGCTGATCCCGGCTAGCTTAGGTTGAGCTGCGTTCAGTACGCTTATCATCAGCCCCGACTCTCTTAGGACGTGCTTTCACATTACACATAACAGATATATAATTCACAGAAGACATATGTTCAATTACAATAAATCTTAGTCCCATTCAAAACCACTTGGGTGAAGCTTTTTTACCTTAAGTCTCGAGCAAAGGATGAAGAGCGGTCCCGAGCACGATCCTCAGTCTTGAGACTTAACAGTAACCCTAGTCACAAGCAACAATGGATAAATATCAAATTCTAATCCAATAAAATGTTTTGGACACAAATATTAACTTCTGGGCCCTCAAATCCAATAAAATGTTTCATCTCGAGCGCTTAGGTTTAAATCCCCGAGCCTAAAAACCAACCTAGGCTATGGCTGCCTAGGCGGGTCGCGACCTGGCCCTAATGGTTGCGGCGCGCCTTAAGTTAGAGGTTCCAGCCTCCTGTCTTAAGGGGAGGCAGGCTGCGGCATCCCCCCTAGGGTCACAACGTGCCCACAAGTCAGCCAACCCTCCGAGGGCTTTCTAGGGCATGCGGGCCGCGGCACCCATGAATTGGGTTGCGGCGCGCCCCCGTGAATTGAGAAATCCCTGGGTTTTCCTGCAATTTTCTCAGATTAATTCATCAAAAATCTATCCAAACTTACACCGAAACCAAAATTCGACCATTATATAATAATAGCCTACTTAAATCACCATAAAATCCTAAAATTCTAACCCCAAACCCTTGTCCAAAACCCATAATTCATTAAAATCCCTTTAGAACTTTAAAGCTTATAACCTCCCACAATAACAACACAATTATTCTCAACAACTGAACTTAACCCTTACCTTGATGATGCTAATGGTGTCCCTGAGCTTCACCTCAAAATCCTAGCCTTAGCTCCCCAGCCCTCAAGCTTAATTCTTCAAGTTTCTCTTCCAAAGTTCAAAACTCTCCTAGGCATAAGAGAGGGAGAGAGATTACTGAGAGTTGAATAGTTTCTAGTGGGTTTTGGTTATGCCTAGAGTTCCCACTAAGTTTATCCCTTAACTCCAAAAAGACCGAATTGCCCCTTAAACTATCCCAACCCCTTAGCTGCCCTTAAGGGAAAAGCAGTCATTTGCCCCGTTTCGCGCTAATTCCTCAAGTTGTCCTAAAAATTCTCAATTAATCCTGACACGCCCAACTAATTACCAAATACTTGCTCATTACTCGATTAACCTCAGATATACATTAAACTTCCCAAAATACCCCTAAGCTTACCCCGAGCTGGGTATTAAACCCTGCTGTGACTATTCCGCTAATCCGCTCACTAAGACTGCCTCGAGCCGTACACTGTAGATATATCCACATAATAATGTAGTCTTAACCATTTAACATATTGTTGACTCTGATTTTGGCCAACTGACACGGAGTCAAATTTGCTTGATGTGGACAAACACGTTGGAAAGAATGTGATGGCGAAATGATAGAGAACACAAGGGTTTATAGTGGTTCGGCCCCAGAATCTGGTAATAACCTACGTCCACTTGAATTGTTACTGATATAGGATTCAAAGGAGTGATCAAAGAGCTAGGGTTCAATGAGTTTCAACAACCTCTGAAGATAAATACAATATATCAAATAGGATAACTCTAATCTCTAATGATCCGAAAGCAAGAAAGAAGAAGAAGATCCTTTTCCCTTAAGCCCTCCTTCTCTATTTATAGGCTCAAGGAGGATTTACATTAATTTGTTACAGATATTATTTCCTAAATAATCGGATACTCAGAAAATCATGGGAGATAATTTCGAATACTATCATAACTGCATAAGATCTTTTCCGCGTATATCATTCGTACGACCAGGTTGGTCGTATGAAGAGATCGAACATTGTGACACTAGATGTATTCCTGGTCGATAGTCGAGCACGAATTCTGCCAGATGTTAGCCACGTGTACTAAATGTTTGCCATGTCATCCATGCTTGTTTTTTGGATAACATTTTCCCCCCAAGTTTGTTTAGTGCGACCAGCAATAAAGAAACTTTAAGGAAGCAACTGTTCATATCCCCATGATGACTGTCAGCATCCCCGTGCGTTTTTTAAAATCATGACATAATTATGTCTTGTACGCCCTGGTTTTCCCACGGGCTGATTAGCAGGTCGAGCCTCGGACTAATCATGGTTAGTCCGTAAATTTCCCCAGGCCGGAGCTCCTGTTTTCGAGGTCGTACTCTATTAGCTCGAGGTATCCTCAAGGACTCGCCAAGGTTGCCCAAGACTAGGGGAAGGAGTCTGAAGGCCGAAGGTCGGGTCAGGGGAGCAGCTCGTGGTACGAGCTGCTCATGGATCTCTGACCCTTTGTAAAGTCAACAAACGCAAGATAAACGTGCCTATATCTGACATCACGTGCCCGATATCTCCCTGACTTCTCGGACACGCAGCAGGAACGTGCGTATTCAGACACCCAAGGCTGGGTTGGGCCGTGCGGCCCATTATCTCCTTATCTATCGATTTGACCATACTTATGTGTCAGGTTTAGGAATTAATCATGAATGTCACAGAGTTGATATCACAAGTAAGAAGGTCACGGGATGACCTCCTTACCAACTTCCAGGTGCCTTCTCCTATAAATATGGAGACCCTGGGAGTTGATAAGGGTTGGAAAAAATAGTCTCTGGAGAGATATATACTTTGTAACCAAATACCCAGAATATATCAATAATATTGACTAGTGGAGTAGAAGGATTTTAACCTTTGAACCACTTAAAAACGTGTCTTGAGTCACCTAGTTCATCCTCTAAGATTTCATATCTGTGACGGTTCTACTTTCAGCACTAATCCCTTTATCTTCTTCTCTTAATTACCTGTTGGCGAAGAACCGCGTCAACAGTTTGGTGCTTTCATTGAGAGCAAGTTCAATTAGTGCTGCCACAAACATCCAACTATGGTGACCACTCGATCCAGGCATGGCAACGAAACAGAGCAGCAGGATGGGCAGGAGGCCCACCATATTGCCATCCCTGATGAACAAATTCCTGAAGTCCAACAGAGGCCAAGAAAGCAGCCGGCGGGCCAAGACGATACGGGTAGCTCTGCGCCCCGGCCACCTAATCCGAACCCATGTTATTATACGGCGGTGGAGATGGAGAATGCTCAACTGAGGAGCCAGTTAGCAGCAGCCGGTCGGCAAATCCAGGATATTATGGCCCGACTACCCCCTTTCACAACCAACGTTAACGTTGGAGAGAGGCAAGGTGAGGCTCCTAAGTCTCACCGGGGTAATCGGCCCAGGCATAGCCGTTCGGATAGACTTCCTGCAGCCAACTCCACCTCTTCATCGCACCATCAAGAGGCAAACTTCAAGGAAATGCCTAGAACCGGACAACAGCAATACAGCCGTTCGGTCAGGACGTCAACTCCTAGTTCTCAACCTTCCTCGAGAACACCCAGGAGAGCTCGAGGAAATTCCCGAAGGAGAGCCAGGGAGGGCCAGCGATGTCAGCCCATCCCAGAAGACCGTCCTACGCCTCATCCAGCTCGCCCAGAGCGGGACCAGCAAGCTGGCAGGGCCGAAAGGCCCCCACCAAATTTGATCTGTTCAGACGAAACTATGATCGCCTCCCCAGTCAGGCATCCTCCTTCTCCAATCAGATATCCGTCTCCTCAGCCCGTCCGAGACATCCCAGCTTACGGGAGTAGTAGGAGAAACCCACCATCAGCGGGACCTTCTCGGCGTAGCAGGGCGCCTGAAGAAAGCTCAGGTCCTCACCACCAAAGACGCGCTCCAAGCCTGTCCAGCAGGAGTCATTGGACCGGCAGCCACCGGAGTGATCTCTCCGGAGGAGACCTGCGTCAGCTACTGAGTTCGGCACAAAGTCACCAGACCACCCAGGGAGGCGACCTTCGAGATTGCCTCAACTCTCACAGAGAGGATCAAGCTAGAGATGGTAGCCCGGCCCGCTCGGCGGGAGTCCGATCCGAAGTACGTAACGGAGGGAATGTCCCAAATAACCTATCTCAAGATAGGAGGGGCAACAACCCACCTAATATGTACAATGGGTCCGGAGCTGTTGAACAGCCCCGGAATAACCCAGGATCTCAGGACCAAACCCTTGAGCACCTAACTCAGATGGAGGAACTGATGAGGAAGCTCCTATCCGAAAAAGAAAAAGAAGAATATGATTCGGGTGACGAAATGGAACTCTTCGCCCCCAATATAGCAGCGACGGCATACCCATCTTGTTTCCGTATGCCCCACTTGTCAAAGTTCAACGGGGACCGGGACCCGTCGGACCATTTAGGGATGTTCAACACCCTAATGATGGCCCATAACATTGGCCCGGAGCTGCGTTGCTTGATCTTCCCTTCCACACTGACCGGGCCTGCCAGGCAGTGGTTCAAGCAGAGTAAAAGGCAGTCAATCAGCTCCTGGAAGACTTTCTCAGCTGACTTCAAAAGGGCGTTCCGCGCCTCCCAGGCCGCCCGAGTTCAAGCCGATTCCCTAGCTAACGTGAGACAGCAGCCCGGTGAGACGCTGAAAGCCTACTTGAGCAGATTCGCGAATGTCGCTGCTCGAGCCAGAGACGCTGACGATAGCTCTAAGCTCATGGCCATGGGAACCGGAATCCTGGTCGGGGGAGACCTGTGGAAAGATATCCAAAGGAAAGGAGTCAGCTCGGTTAACGAATTCCTTAACAGAGCCCAAGAGTGGATAAACTTAGAAGAAGCTGAAGCTTCAGCCGCGGGGACCTGCCAGGTTCCCGAGAAGCCCGCTGGAGCGGGGACAGAGATCGTGGTGGCGATCCCCGAGGTCGCGCAGAACAACCAGCCCGGTGGTGGCAAAAGAAAGGGAAATGGTGAAAACAGCCAGCACGGTCAAAAGAAGAATAAGTCTGTGGATAAATTTAAGCCCGTGTTCACAACATATACCGAGCTCACTCAGTCCAGGGAAAGTATCTTCCTGGCCAACGCTGCTCGGGTCCCCTGGAAGAGGCCGGAGCCATTGAAACACCACAAGGGAAAGAGAGATACTTCAAAATTCTGCCGTTTCCATAACGATGTCGGCCACAATACCGACGATTGCAGGCATCTCAAAGATGAGATCGAGACTCTCATCCGAGCAGGACCCTTGGCGCAATACTCACGAAACAGGGTCCCAGCGAGTCGACCCGCTCCAGAAGTCCCAGTCAGTCAGCCCGGGCCTCAGGTAGATCAGGACGTCCCTCCTCCCGTGGTCGAGGGAGAGATATCCACCATCTCTGGAGGACCGCACATGGCTGGTACGAGCAGAGGCGCCCAGAAGAGGTATGTGAACGAATTAAAGGCCCACAACGGAGCGGAGTTCGTTCCGGAGCAGCGTCAGTCAAAACAGCAGCGGTTAGAGAAGCAACCGATTACTTTTACGGAGGAAGACGCGGGCCATGTCCAATTCCCCCATAATGATCCCTTGGTCATAGCAGTCCAGCTCGCCAACCGGAAAGTGAGGAGAGTGTTGGTGGACAACGAAAGCTTGGTGAACCTCCTATTCCGATCCACATTAGAAAAGATGGGTCTAACCGTCGCCGAGCTAAAGGCGACCTCCATGATGCTATATGGTTTTTCGGGAGAAGGATCGGCAGCGATAGGGATGATCGAGCTGGTGATCACCCTAGGAGAAGAGTCTCGGACAGTCTCCAAGCTACTTGAGTTCGTGGTCATTGACTGCTCCGCTGCCTACAACACCATTTTGGGCCGACCTACACTCATAGCTTTCGAGGCCATCACTTCCATTCGACACCTCGCCATGAAGTTCCCTACTTCAACAGGAATTTGCACCATCAAGGGCGATCAGCTCGCTGCTAGGGAATGCTACAGCATTTCCATGAAGGGAAAGTCTAAACCCGGGCAGCTGGCAATGGCCATTCAGAGTGAGGAGGAATCTCAGGGACCCTTGGCGGCTCCTGAGATTGAAAAACCTCAGAATCCCGAAGAGGAAAAGATCGCCTTGAGTGAGGATATTGACCCCCGAGTAGGCGAGGACAGATCCGAGCTCCAGGCTATTGAGGAGCTCGAGGAGGTGAACATTGATAAACAAAATCCGTCACGGACGGTTAAGCTTGGGAAGAACCTCTGCGACAAGAGAAAGGTGGAGCTGATTACGTTTCTGAAGAATAGCTTGGACGTATTCGCATGGTCTCACGAGGACATGGTGGGGATCAGCCCGAGTGTCATCATGCACACGCTCTATCTGGATAAAAGCGTTCCTGCCAAGTCTAAA
The DNA here is from genome assembly GCF_963169125.1 of Humulus lupulus. NCBI lineage: Eukaryota > Viridiplantae > Streptophyta > Magnoliopsida > Rosales > Cannabaceae > Humulus > Humulus lupulus. The sequence goes on along the minus strand of NC_084796.1, from coordinate 83,862,116 downwards.
AAACAAAGGCGTTTAGGAACAACCCGAGCTAAAGCCCTAGAAGAAGAAGTGGCTCGGCTCAAAAAGTGCGGCTTTATCCGCGAAGCCAAATTTCCAATTTGGGTCGCCAACCCCGTGCTAGTTCCAAAGCCCAACGGGAAATGGCGGACCTGCATTGACTTCTCCGACCTGAATAAAGCCTGCCCCAAGGATTTCTTTCCATTGCCAAGGATTGATCAGCTGGTGGATGCTACGGCGGGGCACGAGCTCATGTCCTTCATGGACGCGTACTCAAGTTACAATCAGATCACGATGAATCCGGCAGACCAGGAACATACCAGCTTCATGACCCCAACGAATGTCTATTGCAATAAGGTCATGCCGTTTGGCCTGAAGAATGCCGGAGCTACCTACCAGAGGCTAGTAAACAGAATGTTCGCAAACCAGATCGGAAAGAACATGGAGGTGTATGTTGATGACATGTTCGTCAAGTCAAAGACTGCCGACAACCATGTTTCCAACCTGGAAGAATGTTTTAAAATACTACGGGAATACGACATGAGGCTCAATCCTCAGAAATGCACATTCAGTGTCGCATCGGGGAAATTCCTGGGGTTCATAGTCAATACCCGAGGAATCGAGGCGAACCCCGACAAAATCAGGTCACTGCTTGAGCTTCCTTCCCCCAGGTCGCGAAAAGATGTCCAAGGCCTCAGAGGAAGAGTGGCAGCACTCAACCAGTTCATTTCCAAGTCAACCGACAAGTGTTTGCCCTTCTACAACCTGCTCCGGGGAAACAAGAAGTTTGAGTGGACAGTAGAGTGCGAAAGCGCATTCCTTGATCTGAAGGCGCGTCTGGCTGAACCGCCCGTGCTGTCCAAGCCCAAGGCAGGAGAGCCTCTTTCCTCTACATGGTCGTCACTGAGGATGCAGCTAGCGCCGCGTTAGTACGAGAAGAGGACCAAGTTCAAAAGCCAGTCTACTACATCAGCAAGAGACTCCTCGGAGCAGAGTCACGGTACCCACTGATGGAAAAATTGGCGTTTTGCCTAATCACAGCCTTGCGAAAGCTCAGACCGTATTTCTAGTCCCACTCGGTACACGTCATGACCGATCAGCCTCTAAGGCAGGTTTTGCAAAAGCCTGAAGCATCGGGACGTTTGTTAAAGTGGGCAGTCGAACTCAGTCAGTTCGCGATTTTCTATACTCCACGAACTGCCATAAAAAGTCAGGCGTTGGCTGACTTCGTGGCTTAGTGCACGGGATTCCAGGAGGATCCTTCAGAAGGCCTACTTCAAGTCGCCTCGCCGCATTCGTCGTGGAAGATCTTCGTTGATGGTTCATCTAACGAGAGCGGCTCCGGGGCCGGAATCATTCTAATATCCCCCGAGGGACATAGGTTCCACTCAGCGCTAAGGTTCGGGTTCAAGGCGTCCAACAATGAGGCAGAGTACGAAGCTTTGTTAGCTGGGCTGAGGGTAGCTAAGGAGTTAAAGGCGAGCTCCATCCAATGCTTCAGTGACTCCTAGCTCGTGGTAAACCAGGTTCTGGGCGAATATCAGGCGCAGGGACCCAAGATGGCCGCCTATTTGGCGAAGGTAAAAACTGAGCTGTCCGCATTTGAGCGAGGATCGATCGAACAGATACCTCGGGAACAGAACGCCAACGCAGATGCTCTCGCCAAACTCGCCACCTCGGGAGAGACAGAAACCCTAGGGTTGGTGCCAATAGAGTTCTTGAAAAAACCAAGTATAGAAGGAGATGGGGCAGAGGTCGAGATGATTGATGCCAAGCCGACCTGGATGACCCCCATTCTTGAGTATCTCGTCGAGGGCAAGCTGCCTGAAGAGCTTAACGATGCACGGCGAGTCTTGTATCAAGCTCCGAGGTACATGCTGGTCGATGGTGTGTTGTACCGACGTGGACATTCCCTACCTCTCCTCCGGTGCGTTCATCCAGGTGAGGCACAGGCCATCCTGCAGGACATTCACGAAGGATTCTGCGGAGACCATGCTGGGGGGCAAAGCCTGGCCTTAAAGGTTCTCAGGCAAGGTTATTACTGGCCGACTCTGTCAAGAGACTCGATCTCGTATGTGAAAAAGTGCGACAAGTGCCAGCATTTCGCTGCGGTTGCCCGAGCTCCTCCAGTCGAACTGAAAATGATCTCGGCCCCTTGGCCATTCGCCGTTTGGGGGATAGATTTAGTAGGCGCCCTGCCTACCGGAAAGGGCGGGGTCCGTTACGCCGTGGTAGCCATCGACTACTTTACTAAGTGGGCCGAGGCAGAGCCGTTGGCAACAATAACATCGAAGAAGGTACTTGACTTTGTGGTTAAAAGCATCCTCTGTCGGTTCGGCCTGCCGAAGAAAATTGTCTTCGACAACGACACTCAGTTCGACAACGACCTGTTCACCGAGTTTTGTGAAAGGCACGGAATTGTGAAAAGCTTCTCCTCTGTGGCCTATCCTCAAGCAAACGGCCAGGTTGAGGCTGTCAACAAAAATCTAAAGGCGAGCCTCAAGAAGAGGCTAGATGAGGCAAAGGGGGTCTGGCCAGAACAGCTCCCACAGGTCCTTTGGGCATATCAGACCTCGCATCGGACTCCTACGGGTCACACTCCTTTCTCCCTAACCTTTGGGAGTGAAGCAGTCCTCCCCGTGGAAGTTAAAGTTCTGTCGCATAGAGTCCAGTCCTACGACCAAGATAGGAACCACGAGCTCCTATGCCATTCCCTAGACATTATCAATGAAAGGCGAGAGGATTCACAGCTCCAGCTCGCCCATTATCAGCAGAAGATCACTCGCTACTTCAACACTAAAGTCAAAAAACGTACCTTTAGCGTTGGCGACTTGGTCCTAAGGAGAGTTTTCCTGGCCGGGAAAGATCCCAAAGATGGAGTCTTGGGACCGAACTGGGAAGGACCATACCAGGTCATTGAGGTCATCAAGGAAGGAACTTATAAGTTAGCTCGACTTGATGGAGGGGCAGTCCCGCAGACTTGGAACGCCATCCACTTGAAGAAATATTATCAATGACCCACTTGTAAGGCCTGGAAGGAAGGCCACTTTTTTATGTATTAATAAAAATCAAGTTTTTCTTTTTATTTGTAAGTGTAATCTTAAAGTAACTACGAAAGACCTTTTCCCAGTTACTTGGGGGGCATATGGTACCTGGATATAACCAGGTCTCCTTAGCGACTTAGATGTTGATTCTTATCTATGTATAAGGGTTAACGCGAACTAAGTCCTATCCTGGTTTTAACTGGGTCATAAAACTTAGAAGTTAACTTAAATTTATTGATCGTGGTTCTTCTTAAAGAGCTCGAGATACGGATAAAAGTTGACACGAACTAAGTTTTCAAAATAAGCTCCTGGTTTTAACCAGGTCATAAAACTTAGAAGTTAACTTAATTTTATTGATCGTGGTTCTTCTTAAAGAACTCGAGATATGGATAAAAGTTGACGCGAACTAAGTTTTCAAAATAAGCTCCTGGTGTTAACCTGGCCATAAAACTTAGAAGTTAACTTAAATTTTTTGATCGTTGTTCTTCTTAAAGAGCTCGAGATATGGATAAAAGTTGACACGAACTAAGTTTTCAAAATAAGCTCCTGGTTTTAACCAGGTCATAAAACTTAGAAGTTAACTTAAATTTATTGATCGTGGTTCTTCTTAAAGAACTCAAGATATGGATAAAAGTTGACGCGAACTAAGTTTTCAAAATAAGCTCCTGGTGTTAACCGGGCCATTAAACTTAGAAGTTAACTTAAATTTATGGATCGTGGTTCTTCTTAAAGGGCTCGGGATATGAATAACGGTTAACACGAACTAAGTTTATCAAAAAACAAAATATGTGTATTGTAGCCAAAAGCATGAAATATATAAGTTAAAATTGCAAGGCAAATTGTCTCGAGGAAAAAATACCTCGTGCTAAGGATTACATAAAATACTTCAAAATAAAGAGAAGAAAAAACGCCCTAGGCCCCGTCAGTCGGCCCCTTGGAGGTCGCGGTCTCATCCTGCTCCGCCGCACCAGAGGCTTCCCCAGTCTCCGAGGGCGGCACCTCTTTGTCAAAGCGGGCTTGAAACTTCACCAACAAGCGCGCCCAGAGACTCGACGACATGAAAGAGAAGTCAGCCTCTGGGTTGTGGGCCCAGCAACGATAGAACAGTTCCTGCATAGACTGTTCCGAGGTGGCCCGTTCGGCTTCATGGGCGGCCTGGGCCTCGGTCTTCGCTGCCTCGAGGTCTGTTCGCGAGGTGGCAAGGGATGTCTCAAGCTCTTGGACCTTCGAGCGGGTCCTCTCTAACTTGGCCTTCGAGGTCGCCAGTGCATCTTTCACCGCCTGAGCCTCCTGAAGGGCGGCCTGGTGCCAAGCCCTCATCTCCTCGAGCTGAGCTCTGGTCCTGGTGATGCCTCGGTGTACGGCAGCAATGCCCTGCGAGAAATGAAAGATAAATTGGCTAAGTGGAAAAATATGGCGGTGTGTGAGAATTAAAGCTTTAAAAGAATGGGGCAGCTTACCGTTAGGGTCATGTCCATCGATGACTCTATTACGTGGACCGGGCTCAGTGTCTCAATAGCCCGGAGCTCCTTCTCTTTGAACTTGTAGAAATGGTTGACGGCATAGCTCGCCGACTCATACACCGTCCCCCGGAAGGCTTCTGGGATCTTCTCCAGGTCCTGGGGGTCGACCGTGATGCGTACGCCGGGGGCCACTGCAGCCGGAGTCCCGACCTCCATTCCCACGTCCTGGGTGGCTGATGGAGATCGCTGGGGTGGCGGGGGCATGTGTCCTGCTCCGGCAGCAGGAAGAATTGCCCCCCCGACCTGGGATGATGGGTTTTTTTCCTTCTCCTTTGCCGGAGATTTGGTGGAGCCCCCAGCCGTGCTCTTGGACCCTCGGAGCCTTTTCAATCTTGGCCCTGCTGGGGGATTCCCCCCGAAGTCTATGCCCCGCAGACTATCCTCGGGCTGAGACATCTCTTCTGCAAAAACAAAAAACATGGTTATTACAAGTTAGCAATTAGGGAGAAATAAAAGCAAAAGCTTAAAGGTAAAAAGTATACGAATACTAAGGGAGCCCTACCCCCCGAGCTGGAAGAACCTAAGATGATTATTTCCCGAACAGGCGCAAGTTCTGGGTCCGGTTTTGACTCGGGGGTAGACTCTTCTACATACTGCCTAAGCCCCAGAGCATAGATGCCCCTCTGGAGTGATGGCCATGTGCGTAAGTTGGTCCCATACTCCTAAAAAATGATCGACCTAAAAGCTAGGGTGTTATCTACTACTACGGTACCCCTAGGCCGGCTCTCTTGGTGATCCAGCACGAGCCGATCAACACAATGGAGCAGGAGCGTGTTCAGGTCCGGGTCCCTTCGGTGACGATGGACGATCTGCCTAGGATTGAACCTAACCAGCCGGGGGTCCGCAGTGGCCCTATCTACATTCTTAAGCAAGAAAGGGTTACCTTGGCCGGAAGGACCCGCGGCTGCTCCGGATTGGATCCTCTCCTCGTCCATCCCTTGGGCGACCTCCAAGGTCCTCTTTCTATTCCTCACGAGCGGAACTTCAGCCGCCTCGTCCTCCTCATCTTCCTCTTCCGCGACCTCCTCAACGATGATAGGTCTGTTGTCGCGGGCTGGGGGCGGCCCCCGGGGCCTCTTCAGGTTCAGAGTCTGATTTGGGAAAATCAGTTTGCAGAACACCATCGTCTCGTCCGTCACGAGCACGCGATAGTCCTTTTCACTGGGGGCAAGCCCGCCAGTGTTTCATATTGACCCCCGAGGGTCACAGACTTTTCGGTCCTCGCGTAGATGGCTGCAAAATTGGCTGGAATCAGAGTGGAATACAAGAGGAGCTAAAATAAAATAACACTTAAAAGGCGAGCTAAGATCAGGGTTCACTTACGAGGACGGTTGACATGAAGAACTGGTCCTTGAAATCATTTGGATGGCTTGGCAGCTCGATGACCGCCGCCGTATTAGGAAAACGGGTTAAATAGTAGAACCCGTCACCTCACCCCCGCTGGTCCGGGCTGGCTTTTAGGCAAAAGAAGTATAAAATATCCGCAGGAGTGGGGACCTCCCACTCCTGCTTCTTGAATAAGTACCTCAACCCTGCCAGCAGACGGTAGGAGTTGGGGGGGAGCTGAAATGGGGCCAACCCCACATAATTTAGGAAATCAGCGAAGTACTGATCCAGGGGGAGGAAGGCCCCTGCCTTGAAGTGTTCACCGCTCCAGGCCGCGAACGATTCGTCGAGCGGCGTGCAGCTCCGCTCGCCCTTCGCAGCAGGTCGGGCAATGACGGAGGCTTTCCCCAATGGAATGTTGTGGGTAAGGAAGAGTTTGTTGATCTTCGCCTGGTCGGTTATCTTTGAGATGATTCTCTCTGCCTCAAAGAATGCGTCGGGGGCCACCTCGACCTGTTTCTCCACGGCCGGCCCAAAGTGGGGGATCCGCGAGTTGGACATCACCGCCTTTCCTTTCTCCTGCCGGGAGGCCGAGCTTCCAACGTTCTTCTAAGGGAGGTTCTTTTTTGGAGCCATCTGGTCGCCTAGTGAACACTAGAAAACATTTTAGAAAAGGCGACCCAAGCAGGAGGAAGAATAATTATTTTTTGCACGAGTTGAGGTAAGCCCAGCTCGTGGGAGGTGGAACCACGCGGTTCAGTGAACACGCGCGTATACTCCCAACAGATCCCAGATTACTCGGAATTCGCGTGTCAGGGGGTTCAGAGTAAAAATTTCCTTGGGAGGAAAGTTTCAGTAGGCAGGAATTACAAAACCGCCCATGAGGCGTGTTCCCTAAGCTACCCGGTTTTGCACTCAAAATTCCCAAAACTCCTACCCAAAAATTGTTCCAGAAAAAGCATCCTAAAACCCATGCTCTAAGGCGATTTCCTACAACAAGTATGTCCTAACCTAAAAAGGGCTGTCACCCTCCATATCCACGCAACCCAGAAAACCCTTGCATGCGGCTACAGTAAATTTTTTTACCTAAGCTACAGTAGCATGTTTTCAAAGGGAACAGGGTCAGGAAACTTACAGTGTATGGCTGGAAGGTTGACGAGAGTGCTGCGTTGGTAGGAGCTTCGTCGGTGAAAAAGCTTCCAAAGCTTCGGAGAAACTCGTGCGCCTAAGCTTCTTGGACGATGAAAATGGCAGCAACGGAGTCGAGGGTTTCGTTCTTCTGAAAGTTAGAGAGGGAAGAAGAAAAGAGATTTGGAAAATTTTGAATGAAGGGGTGGCCACCCCCTTTTTATATACGTGAAGGATCACGTGTAAAAGGCTCTTGGATGACCCTAGTGAGGGATCCGAGACCTTCCACTCGAAATACGAAACGACGGCTGAGCATAGACTAGGCCATTAAATGCGGTTCTCGTAAAATGTACCGTCGCCACCCACGATGTTCCACGTATCAGACGCCTGCACAAAAAGTGGAATGTGAAGGGTTGTGGGGAAGTCTAAAAGCCCCTACTGTGGTCTTCTATATATGACGTCATATACCACGAGCAGGAGCTTGGGGGGCAGATGTACGCCCTGGTTTTCCCACAGGCTGATTAGCAGGTCGAGCCTCGGACTAATCATGGTTAGTCCGTAAATTTCCCCAGGCCGGAGCTCCTATTTTCAAGGTCGTACTCTATTAGCTCGAGGTATCCTCAAGGACTCGCCAAGGTTGCCCAAGACTGGGGGAAGGAGTCTGAAGGCCGAAGGTCGGGTCAGGGGAGCAGCTCGTGGTACGAGCTGCTCATGGATCTCTGACCCTTTGTAAAGTCAACACACGCAAGATAAACGTGCCTATATCTGACATCACGTGTCCGATATCTCCCTGACTTCTCGGAAACGCAGCAGGAATGTGCGTATTCAGACACCCACGGCTGGGTTGGGCCGTGCGGCCCATTATCTCCTTATCTATCGATTTGACCATACTTATGTGTCAGGTTTAGGAATTAATCATGAATGTCACAGAGTTGATATCACAAATAAGAAGGTCACGGGATGACCTCCTTACCAACTTCCAGGTGCCTTCTCCTATAAATATGGAGACCCTGGGAGTTGATAAGGGTTGGAAAAAATAGTCTCTGGAGAGATATATACTTTGTCACCAAATACCCAGAATATATCAATAATATTGACTAGTGGAGTAGAAGGATTTTAACCTTTGAACCACTTAAAAACGTGTCTTGAGTCACCTAGTTCATCCTCTAAGATTTCATATCTGTGACGGTTCTACTTTCAACACTAATCCCTTTCTCTTCTTCTCTTAATTACCTGTTGGCGAAGAACCGCGTCAACATGTCTAATCAAGCCTTTTCAGTTTTAAAGAAACAAATTGACGGCTTATACACTTCCCCACGTTTCGAGAATTAAAAAAATAATGATTGTTACTTTTTAGCCATACCTCGATCTCCAAAAATACCTCATTTTTCTTCTCAAAAAGGTTTTTCTTACTGTCTTTGTCAAGAACTTCAAGAACTTTGCCTTCAGAGCTTCGAAACCAGACAGTCGCCTAGCTGAGGATCTTCCTGACTTGAACTTTTTCATTCTCTTCCGAACCTCCATCTTTGCTCAGGTAATAATTGTCTTTCTAAATTTTTCATTATGCCATGCACGCCGTTTCTATGCTCTGTGATTTCTGTGTTCTCGAATAGGGTTTCATGAGGATTTTTTCTTTTGCATAAACCTTCCATTGCTAAGTAATAGGGTGTCTTTATGCTTTGTATAGGTTAGGACTTAGTTTGATAGTAAGGATCATAGGCTTAGGGCGTAAGATCGACGTAAAAATTCAACCTTTAAGCTAGGTGAAAAACTGGGTATTTTCCCGCCCTTTAGGAGTCGAAACAGTTCTTTTTCAGAAAATGGTTTTTTCCCTCTTTGATCCGTTTTTCAAACCATTAATGCTAAATCTTAGCGTAGGAGTAGGATGCTGCTGGTTATTTAGACACGAGCAACGTTATCCCAATCTTCCACACTACTTCGCAAACTGTGTCTTATCTCCTCCATTGTATGTTTGCAGTTCTTATGCAAGACCCTTGGGGGGGAGAAAGATCTATTGAAGACGACCTCTTGGCCCAACTCCTTGAAGGCGAAGAGAACCCGTCTACTCTGATACCAGAGATCCCCTTTTCTCGCCCTAGTTCAAACCGTCCTCCAATCCCCAACCAAAGAATGGCCCGAACAAAAACAAAAGCTCGAAAAAGGAATAACCCTAACTCTTCAGGCCAGCCTTCTGCTGATGCCCCCTCGACCAGTGGTCAAGGTGAATTTGCTCCAGAGATCGATGTCCAAAGGCGTGCCCGCCCCCGCCATGTCGACTAGCCAAACGTGGCGTGGCATGTCGTTCCTCAAAGTACGGTGACACTGCAGATGATTGCCAACTATCTTAACAGATACAGTCTGACGGGTGTGACCTTAGTCAAACCATCAACCGACCAGCGCGCCAACCTACCAGGCGGGGCCTACAGTGCCTGGTCGAGGTTCCACATTGAGGCAGGTGCCACCCTGCCTTTCCACTCGTTTTTTAGGGGGTGGCTAATTACTTCGGAGTAGCCCCCTTTCAAATCACCCCGAACGGATATAGAATGCTGGCCGCACTCTATATCCTTTATAAGCTCAAAAAATGGCCAGTACCTTCCCCCCACGAGGTCAATTTTCTTTTTGACCTTAAGTCCAACCCCAACCAAGATGGTACGGGGTTTTTTCACTTCTGCCATCAGGAATCTGGACACACTGTTTTGTCTGACACCACCCATATTTCTAATGTGGGGAAGTATCACCACGAATACTTCCTCACTCCTGACCTTGCTGCGGACAACTTGGCTTTCACCCGAGGAGGTAAAAATTCTTACGCGAGTAGCTTCTTTACTTAGTGTCTTTCTGTCATAATATCTTGATATCTATCATGTTCCAGGCCCGTGGCTACGTCCAACCTCTACTCCAGGGATGGAGTCAAGGGAAAAACTCTTAGCCAGCATGCCAATAAGAGTGTAAAAAACCAAGTCAACGAGGCCAGCCTTAGACTGGTCGACCTTTGGGGATCTCAATCTGCGACGAACAAACCCTTGGTGGGCGATGTTCAAGCTAACGCGGAACCCGAGCAGCAACCTCAGGCGCCTCCTCGGAGGCGGCCAACTGGGGTCACGATCAGGGAACCTGCCGTCCCCCCCCGAGCAGAGGAACCTTCAGTCCCCAAGGGCAAGGGAAAACAAAAGGCTGTCGAGCCTACCGAACTTTCTGACGATTCGTCGGATGTAAACGGTACAATAATCTCGCTTTTAAATAATTTGCCAATTCCCTCTCATCTATTTGATGGGGACGGCAACTTTAGGAATGCTCCCTCTTTAAACTCAGATTTCTTCTAGGAACTAGGTGGTTCAGTAAATATTGCTACGACCAGTAGTTGTAGCTCAGGTACTTTGCTTGTAATTCTTTTACCATTATCTCTGTTCCCCCTATGACCACTTAATCTCACTGCTTGAGTTGTTTCCCTTTGTGCAGGTATGGACTCTGGGGACGTCTTCGCTCATTACGAGGCCGCCGCTGCTTCTTCTGTCCCGAAGAAGGATAACGAGAGGGCTCGAAGGGAAAGCAGCAAGACCCCCTCGAAGAAGGCTCGAACAGAAGATATTCCAACCGCCGTCCCTTCAAAGGAAAACATGACACCTCCACCCCCCACCAAACAGTCGACGCCCACATCTGTGAATCCACAACCCTCCTCTAGGGCCGCTGGCAAGGAGACTTTGGACAACCTATCCGAAAGCTCCCTGTCCAGCCTCGTGGTCGGGTCGGCCAGGGAGAGGATATACAAGCTCTCGAAGCACAGACGCAGCCAGGCCGCCATCAACGAAACTGCCTCAATGGAGGTCGACCAAATCATCAACAGAGGGTTGAATGAGATAGTCAGCGTAAGTCATCTTCTGCTACTTCATCACTTATGTCTGACTTCTTTTCCTTACTTTTTAATTTTTTGTCTTCAGGGGCTTCTGTCTTTAACTGCTAGCTGGCGCCGTGGTGGGGTATTGGTTTCCCGTGGATAGAACTTCGACTCCCGGCTTGCTCAGGCTAAGCAAGCACTTGAGGATGAGAACAACAAGCTGCTCGAGGAGAACAAGGAGCTGTCCAAGCTGAATGAACAGCTATGCGATGACCAAGCCACTCTCACCCAGGAGCTTCAGGACAGCCAAGGGGCCTTGAAGAGAGCCAATGAGGAGAGGCATAAATGGAGGGAAAGTTCTGTACTTAATACCCAAGAGTGTAAACAGCTCAAACTCGATCTGTCCACCAGCAGGGATGAGGCGAAGAAGCTTGAAGAGCGGGTGCGGAAGCTCGAGGGGCGAGTGCAGGAGGTTGAGGAGGAAGGGGTCATGAACTTGAAGAAGTATAAGGAGGCCACCCTCCTCTGCTTTTATGACTTCTGGAAGCACAACCGGGAGGCCAACTTCAACTATCTTTCCAAGCGGTTGAAGAGAACTTTGATTGCGCAGTGCGCCACCCGGTTGGAGGCAGAGGAGAAGGCTAAGGCTAAGGCTAAGGCTCCTGCTGCCAATGCTGAAGCTGGTCCTCCTGTCGACCAGGGCACACCCCCAAATCCTCAAGACCCTCCTGCCCAGTAAAATTTTCTTTTATTTTGCTTTTATGGCCCACGGGTCTGTTTGTAAAGACAATTTATTTTTATTGCTGCAAGGGTAGCTTTTTTACTTATAACTGAACAATTGCATCCGAGCAATACTGCTCGCGGTGCAAAAGATTTTTACTTTTAATTGAAAAATTACATCCGAGCGATACTGCTCGCGGTGTAAAAGATTGCTTTATTGATATTATAATTTCTTTTATTATAATATCTGTTCACATGATCGAACTTAGCATAGTACTTTGGTGTAACGACCCAAAATCACTAATAAGGCTTAAGGGCCTTGATTAGTATGCCGGGAGGGCATGATGGGAATTATGTGTGATTATTATGATTAAGATGTATGATTATGATTTTAAGCATGTTATATGACTATGTGAATTATATTATGTGATAATTATGATATGTGAATTGTACTGTGTGGGTGCTGTGATACAAACGTGGTGCACGTGCCAAGGCGGTCCTAGGAAACTAGATAAAGGTAACTGGTGACTTGGTAACCTGTGTATCCATTAGTAACTATAGAAAGTAACAGGTTTCTTTGGGAAAGTGGTAGAATTGCAAAGTTAGGGAAAGGACAAATAAGCCCTTGAGGTCTAGTTAGTAAGTGATATTAATGGAGGGTTAAAATGGTAATTTGGTAGTAAATAGATGAGTTTGAGCTGAGGGAATAACATATACGTATAATATTTTGGAGAGGGGTTTATGCTGAATGGTGGAAACCTAGAATTAGAACAAAGAGGAGATAGAAAGGAGAAGCAGAAATCTAGACTCTTGGAAGGAGAATCAAGGGATGTCTGAAGTTATCAACCAAGTTTAGGCCAAGAAAACTCAGAGGTAAGATTTTGATTATGCTATATCCAAGTAATAAGTCTGAATTTTAGTTAAGGAAGGTGAATTGAGATAAGTTGGTGGCTGGTTTTATGTAATTTCAGAATTTGGAAACCAAGGGGGAAGAAGGTCAAGAGCTGGAGGTTGAACCTATCACTTAAGGTAAGGTCTCTGTATGTTTATTAGATTTGTTTTGTTAAGGTTTAGGGAATTTGAAGTGTGGGTTGTGCTTGAATTCAAGCTGTGCATAACTTTTCTGGTTTGAGTTGTCAAGTGGGAATTCAAGAGTGAATTTTAGGATTGAAGGTGTGAGTGAGCTTAGGCATGATGTCTTTGGGTTGTTGTGAGGTTTGTTAGGGGTTTAGAGTTGGTTTTGGGACTTAGGATAGAGTTTGGGGTGAATTGGTGAGGTTGGAGCTCGGGAAAATGCGAAGGAAAACCCAGAAATTTGGGTCTGCGATGGTGTGCCGCGGCACGGCTTTTGCTTGCCGCGGCCTAGGGGTCTTTGGAGGTGGGTGCCGCGGCACAAGGAATGTGGTGCCGCGGCACAAGGCAAATTTCAGGGAGTGATATTTTGCAATTTTTGACCTTTGCTCCGGGGGTTCGGGGGATGTCTCCGGGATGTTGTTCTAGGGTTTTGGGGGTTCCGAGAGTGTGGATTAGGTACCGGGAAGGTAGTCTTGGATTGGTTAATGACAAGGAATATTATATTTGTGTTTGATTAGGACTTTGGAGAAGCTCGGGATAGAGGACCGTGCTTGTGGCTACGTGATATCGGAAACCAGCGAATTGAAAGGTAAGAACACTGCACCCGAATGTATGATTGTGATGGGACTAAGTGCTCCCGAGAATTGTTTTGTGTCATCGTTGGTATTATGCCAAGGGACACGTGTAAGCGGTCTAAGAGTACCGTTCATGAATTTAGCGCATGGGACGCGAATTGGCCACTGGGAGCTAGAAACGAAAGGATAACAGAGGGAGCAGCTTGTGAGCGCTAGCCCTGGTTATCATCTGTGCATTGTGTTATATGAGTTGAAATGCTCTGTATATGAAATACTTGACTATTGATATGCTTGAGTTTATGAGATGTTATAAGTGAGATTGACTTGACAGCTAAATGTGCATGCTCTATTATTGATATATGTTCTTGCTGGGCCTTGGCTCACGGGTGCTTCGTGGTGCAGGTAAGGGTAAGGGCAAGCTGGACCAGGCCTGAGGTGGAGAGCTCCGAGGTGAAATGTACATAGCCAGCCGTTCGATCACCACGATCGAGGAGTGTGTCAGGACGGAGATTACCTAACCACTCATTTTGCCTTAGTATGGCTGTTGATGTATATAGACTTTGTAACTTTTGTAAATGACTTTTAAACTGTCATTTTTGGGATCCCTTGTACATAACCAATGTTTAGTAATGAAAATGCATCTTTTGAGACCAAAACTCTTTTAACCTTAGTTCCTCTACTATTTGAGTAACACGCTTTTACTTTAAATACTTGATTAGCAAGTTTGGCACATTATAAACACACAGTGTAGCGGTCTTGGCTAACCAGGGCGTTACATTTGGTTTGATTTAACAAAACATAAATTTTGAAAAATACTCTAAGTACCGTAGCATGCTTTCACTCATCTTGTTCATGTGTTTACATACCCTTTGGTATGCTTTGCTATCGATGTACCTTATGTGCCCCCCAAGTGATCGAGGAGCTTTAGGTCCTTGGTCACTTGCCTTGACCACGACCTGTGCGAACATTACTGCTCGATAGTAAACATAACACATAGTACAACAAAACAACACACGTAATGAACAAATACTTGTAAAAATAAATTTACAAAGGTTGGCAAGAATGACTAGCTGCGCACAGTCCCTTATAATCTCGTATTAAAAATGGACTAATCTTGTCTTTACGAGTGATCTTAAAAAGATCTTACATTATAAGCGATTAGCCATACAACGTGGCTAACCTTTTTCGAAACTTGTAAAAAGTAAAAATTAATACAAGCCAGTCCTTTAGGAAGGACTGTTCACTGATAATACTTGCGCAGGTGTTCTCCATTCCAATAGCATGGAACGAGATCTCCATTTAAGCGTGCAAGTTTGTAGGTGCCTGGATGAAGGACTTCTTCAATCTGGTAAGGTCCTTCCCAGTTTTGTCCGAGTACTCCAGCAGTGGGGTCGCGGGTATTTAAGAAAACTCATTGTAGCACCAGGTCACCGACGTTGAATTTCCATTCTTTCACCGTTGAGTTAAAGTACCAGGCGACCTTTTGCTGGTATGTAGCAACTCGGAGTTGGGCTTTTTCTCGTATTTCTTCAATTGAGTCTAGGGACTCCATCATCAGTTGGCTATTCTGGCTTTGGTCGTATGTAATGCATCGATGTGAGGGGGGATCTAATTCGACAGGTAACATGGCTTCATATCCGTATGCTAAGGAAAATGGGGTATGACCTGTCGCTGTTCGGTGAGAAGTTCTATACGACCAGAGGACTTCAGGCAGCTGTTCTGGCCATGTTCCTTTAGCGTCTTCAAGCCTTTTCTTCAGGGTGTCCTTAAGCATTTTATTCACTGCTTCGACCTATCCGTTTGCTTGTGGATGCGTGACTGAAGAAAAGCTTTTGATAATCCCGTGCCTTTTGCAGAAGTCGGCGAATAAGTCACTGTCAAATTGGGTGCCGTTGTCTCAGACGATTTTTCGAGGAAAACCATATCGGCAAACAATGTTCTTGATGACAAAGTCAATAACTTTCTTGGTCGTTATGGTAGCGAGTGGTTCAGCTTCGGCCCATTTGGTGAAGTAGTCGACTGCTACAACTGCGTACTTGACTCCGCCTTTTCCCGTTGGCAGGGACCCAATCAAGTCTATTCCCCATACTGCAAAAAGCCAAGGACTATGCATATGTTTTAATTCGTTTGGAGCTGCGTGTGGGATTTTTGAAAATCTTTGACACTTATCGCACTTTCGTACAAACTCCATTGAATCTTCGTTCATAGTCGGCCAGAAATAGCCTTGCCTTAGAATCTTTTTCGCCAAACTTTGTCCCCCAGCGTGATCTCCATAGAAGCCTTCATGTACTTCCTTCATTAGCTCCTTAGCTTTCTCTGGTCTAATACATCTGAGCAGTGGCATGGAATATCCCCTCCGGTATAGAACATTATCGACCAGTATATACCCAGTAGCCTGCCTTTGAAGAGTTCTGGCCTTGTTTCTATCTGCTGGTAGTACACCATTTGTCAGATACTCCAAGTAAGGCACCATCCATGTATCTTCCATTCGGATTTCCATACTGGCTTCAATTGCTCGTATGCTTGGCTCGCTCAATCTTTCTACTGGCACAATATTCAAAGTGTCAGCATCTTTCGCGCTCGCGAGTTTGGCTAAGGCATCTGCGTTCGAATTCTGATCCCGCGGTATTTGCTGGAGGGTAAAGTTCTTGAACTGGGCCAATAGATCTTTTTTTTTTGTTCAAGTAGGCCATCATTTTTAGGCCTCGTGCTTGATATTCCCCTAGAACTCGATTCACTACCAGCTGTGAATCACTGTAAATATCCAGCACCTTTATACTCATGTCTTTTGCCATCCTTAATCCAGTGAGGAGTGCTTTGTATTCGGCTTCATTATTTGATGCGGTGAAGTCGAATCTAATGGCGCAGTGAAATCGATGCCCTTCTAGCGTTATCAAGATCATTCCTGCTCCTGCGTGAGATTCGTTTGACGACCCATCTGTGAATAACTTCCATGAAGGAGCTTCATCTTGAGGCTCAGGCACACTAGGCTTTTCGCACTGCTCGCTGTCCGGGAGTTCGGTGAACTCTGCAATAAGATCCGCCAAGACTTGTCCTTTTACTGCTACTCGCGGTGAATATGTAATATCGAACTGCCCCAGTTCGACTGCCCATTTTAATAAACGCCCAGCTGCCTCTGGTTTTTGGAGGACTTGTCGAAGGGGCTGGTTAGTTAAGACTGTGATGGGATGGGCTTGGAAGTAAGGACGTAGCTTCCTTGAGGCCAAGATTAAACAGTATGCTAACCTCTCGATGGGAGGATACTTCAGTTCTGCTCCGATCAGCCTCTTGCTTACATAGTAAACCGCTTTTTGTACGCCTTCTTCCTCTCGTACTAGTACCGCACTAGCAGCAACTTCAGAGATCGCCAGGTAAATGAACAAAGTTTCTCCTTCGATAGGCTTTGATAAAATAGGAGGCTGTGCCATATGGGCTTTCAAGGCCTGAAAAGCTTTCTTGCAGTCTCCTGTCCATTCAAATTTCTTGTTTCCCCTAAGTAGATTGAAGAAAGGGACGCACTTATCTACTGACTTTGAAATAAATCTACTTAGGGCTGCAATCCTCCCAGTTAAACTTTGTACATCTTTGATCTTCTCTGGCGATTTCATGTCGATCAGGGCTTTTATCTTGTCGGGGTTGGCCTCGATTCCTCTTGAATTAACAATGAACACCCAAAACTTCCCTGATCCAACTCCGAAGGAACATTTGAGAAGATTTAGTTTCATCTGGTACTTGTTCAATACATCGAAACACTCTTGTAAATCCTTCACATGTCCTTCCGCCTTTTTTGACTTTACCAGCATGTTGTCCACGTATACCTCCATGTTTACTCCGATCAATTCTTTAAACATGTGGTTAACCAACCGTTGGTAAGTCGCACCAGCGTTTTTCAGTTCGAAGGGCATTACTTTATAACAGTATAATTCCGTATCGGTCCGAAAGCTGGTGGGATCCTCGTCAGGGGGATGCATGCTGATCTGATTGTAGCCTGAGTATGCATCCATGAAAGAGAGGATCTCGTGTCCTGTAGTAGAATCGACCAACTGGTAGATCCTTGGGAGTGGGAAGCAATCCATCGGGCAGGCTTTATTGAGATCTGTAAAATCCACACAGGTTCGCCATTTGCCGTTAGGCTTGGGAACCAGTACTGGATTAGAGACCCACGATGGATAAAACACCACCCTGATGAACCCATTCTCCTTTAGTCTCTTAACTTCTTCTTTTAAGGCTCTCGACCGATCCATATCGAGCAGCCTTCTTTTCTGTTGCACGGGTGAAAAACTCTTGTCTATGTTCAGGACATGGCTGATAACTGCAGGATCTATCCCAGCCATGTCTTTGTACGACCAGGCAAAGACTTCCTGGTTTTTCCGCAAAAACTCCACCAGTGCATGCTTCGTGGTTGGTTCTAAGTTTTTCCCAACCTTCACGACTTTGGTTGGGTCTTTCTTGTCAAGTTGGACCTCTTCCAGGTCCTCGACGGGTCCAACGTTTACTTCAAAATCCCCAAAGCGAGGATCTAAATCCCTATCCTCACTTTGGGCAACACCCTATTCGGTGACTTCATCACCGGATTGGGCTTGTGTATCAATTTCCATCTGCAACCTATCTGGGGGAGTGCTCTTTGACGTTCCCTTCTTCGCCTTCGTGACTGAGGCGTTGTAGCACTCCCTAGCCTCCCTCTGGTTTCCCAACACACATCCTACCCCTGCGTCTGTCGGGAATTTCATGGCTAAGTGCCACATAGAGGTGACGGCCCGTAGATCAACCAGTATAGGCCTCCCAATCGCGACATTGTACGCCGAAGGACAATCGACTACTATGAAAGTAGCGAGTAATGTCCTGGTAGCAGGTGTTGTACCTGCTGTTACTGGTAGTCTGATTGACCCTGCGGGAGCGAGTCCCTCACCAGAGAAGCCGTATATTGTTTGGTTGTAGGGCTCCAGGTCCTTAACGGACAACTTCATGCGTTCTAGTGAAGACTTATACAGGATGTTCACCGAACTTCCTGTATCAACCAGCACTCTCTTCACCATCATGTTGGCCATTTGGATATTCCCGACCAGCGGATCGGAATGTGGGAACCAGACATGTTGGGCATCGCTATCAGAGAAGGTTATTTTGCCCTCTTCTGATCGAGCCTTTTTCGGCGCGCGGTCATCCACAGTCATCATCTCGATGTCCTGGTCGTGGTGCAGAGTCCGAGCATATCGTTCTCTGGCCTTTCCGCTGTTTCTCGCGAGGTGCGGGCCTCCACAGATGGTTAACAATGTGCCAGTCACGAGGTCAGGCTGCAAAGGTGGCGAGCGTTGGCGTGTGGGCGCTTGCTCGTTGCCACCTGGAGCTTCTCGTTGGGAATTTCCTGAGGCCCGTATATATCTTCTCAAGTGTCCTTGTCTAATAAGGAACTCGATCTCATCCTTCAGCTGGATGCATTCGTTGGTATCATGTCCGTAGTCGTTATGATAACGACAGAACTTAGTAGTGTCTCTTCTCGAAATATCCTTTCGAATGGGAGCAGGTTTCTTATAAGGCACACTGGAACTCGTGGCCTGATAATCCTCTCCCCGAGACTCAACTAGGGCAGTATAGTTAGTGAACCGAGGTTCATAACGGTTACCCTTGGCTCGTTTATTGTCAGAGGTGGAAGGCTCATTGTGTGGTCGTTTCCCCCCATTCTTTCCATTGCCGTTGGGCTTGGACCCATTGGCGGCTTTGGCGGGCTCGGAGGTCCCCTTGTCCTTGCCTGGGGGCTTTCCTTCGTTGGCTATGGCATCTTCGAGCTTGATGTAGCGATCTGCTCGATCCAAGAATTCTTGGGTAGTTTTAACCCCATGTTTTCGGAGGCTTTCCAAGAGAGGCGTGCGGCGCTTAACCCCTACGGTTATGGCCATCATTTTTCCTTCGTCTCCAACTATTTTTGCTCCAGCAGCTGCTTGCATAAAGCACTGGACGTAGTCCTTCAGTGGTTCTCCATCTTGCTGGCATATTTCAACTAGCTGGTTTTCCTCAGTTGGGTGCACACGACCCGCGTAGAACTGTCTGTAAAACTCCTTTACGAACATTTCCCAGGAAACTATACGGCAGGAGGGAATTTAAAAAACCACTCCTGTGCGGCATCAGAAAGTGTTGCAGGGAAGATCCTGCACCGAGATTCCTCAGACACTTTCTAAATGTCCATTTGTATATCAAACTTGTTGACGTGAGACACTGGGTCACCATACCCATCAAAGTTTGGAAGCGTAGGCATTTTAAAATTGGTAGGAGTTTTTGCCATAGCTATCCTCTGGACGAAAGGAGTGCCTTTCCTCCTATCGTGGTCGATGTAAGATGTTCTTCCCCTGACCAGCTGCTGCACTGCCTGGTTGAGGGCATCTATTTGGGCCTGCACAGTGCCAGGAATCGCCGTGGCCTCTGGTGCTGGGGGGACGTACTCGCCGTGCTGCTTGTGGCGATTGTTGAGTACATCTCTTAAGTCCTCGTCTCTCCTCTGCTACTCGCTAGCTCCGGGCTGGTTGAAGACGTTATTTTATTTGGGCTGCCCCCCAGCGTCCCGTCTGTCGGGTTGGTCATCCTGAGGTGGCTGGCTTCTGCCTCCACCTCTTTCTTCATTCCTCCGACCGGCATTCCCTCTGCCTGAGTCGACCTCATTATAACCATGGACATCTCTGAATCTTGATTGGCTATGGTGGGATCTACTGTTCCCTCGATTGCCTTCCCGGGCTGGAACCTCCCAAGCATTAGAGGGTGGTCTGCGTTGGTCGTTAGGTCCCCGTGCATTATCATGCCGTGGGGGGCCTCGGACTGCAGAGCCTAACTCTGAGTTCCTCCTGTTACTAGGAGGATGCTGTCCTCTACTCGAAAGGTTTGGCTCGTCGCCCTTATGGCGTCTAGGACTGCGAGACTGCTGCCCGATGCTGTGGGGGATTGCCGCGACCAGTTTGGGATGGAGGGTGTGCTTCAGGGTCCCTTAGCGGGACATCATCCTGAGGCGTTGGTGGCTGCTCGGGCCTTTGTGGGCTCGAGGGTTGGATAGGCGGGCTAGGATTGGGACCCCTCTGGGGTGGCCTATCCACAAGTTGATCAGGCTGCGAGGTAGGTGCAGCCTGATTCCTAGCCAATTGTAAGGCTACCTTGAGGGCTGCCATGGCCTCCCTCTAGCAACGGTCCATCTCCGCCTGCCTTTCACTCAGCTCCAAGTGCTGCCGCTCAATTTCTTGTTGCTGTCATGCCATGATTTAGGCAGAACTTTCCTGGCTGGCCCTCAGATTGGCCAGTTCCTCGTGCAACGCCCCTAGGGTATTCTTCAGCGTTGCATTGTCCATTTCTTCCTCATCAAATTCCAAATGTGGCTCATCTTCAGCCACGTTTGGAGAAGGAGGAGGTGGGTGAGATGATGCAGCGCCGGCCGCCTGTCCAGTTTTCCTGGTAGTTTTCGCCATTGATCTTCTCAACGATGCTGTATCAAGCTCTCAATGAAAGCACCAGAATGTTGACTCTGATTTTGGCCAACTGACACGGAGTCAAATTTGCTTGATGAGGACAAACACGTTGGAAAGAATGTGATGGCGAAATGATAGAGAACACAAGGGTTTATAGTGGTTTGGCCCCAGAATCTGGTAATAACCTATGTCCACTTGAATTGTTATTGATATAGGATTCAAAGTAGTTATCAAAGAACTAGGGTTCAATGAGTTTCAACAACCTCTGAAGATAAATACAATATATCAAATAGGATAACTCTAATCTCTAATGATCCGAAAGCAAGAAAGAAGAAGAAGATCCTTTTCCCTTGAGCCCTCCTTCTCTATTTATAGGCTCAAGGAGGATTTACATTAATTTGTTACAGATATTATTTCCTAAATAATCGAATACTCAGGAAATCATGGGAGATAATTTCGGATACTATCATAACTGCATAAGATCTTTTCCGCGTATATCATTCGTACGATCAGGCTGGTCGTATGAAGAGATCGAACATCGTGACACTAGATGTATTCCTGGTCGATAGTCGAGCACGAATTCTGCTAGATGTTAGCCACGTGTACTAAATGTTTGCCATGTCATCCATGCTTGTTTTTTGGATAACATATATATAATCTCATTTATACCCTTAACGGGCCAAAATTATAGATATGCCCTTATAAACAATAATGGGCCCACATGGATATTTAATACTTATAAACATGCATATAAGAATATTCATATTATCATATAAATCATGCATGCCACATTGTCACAAATTTAATCAATTAATCACACACATATCCAATTATACCCTCCTGGCGCGCTAACCAAAGCACTAAACCCCATTAGCGTTTTTGGGTCGTTACAACTATCCCCTCCTACTCAGAATTTCTTCCTCGAAATTTACCTGAATAACTCAGAATACTGATCCCACATAGTTAACTCAAGCTCCTAGGTGTCTTCCTTGACCTTGCTATTCCTCCATAACACTTTGACTAAAGGATTCGTCTTGTTCCTCAAAACTTTATCCTTCCTATCTAGGATCTGAACTGGTCGCTCCTCATATGATAAATCGGTCTGTAGCTGTAGACCCTCATATCACAATAGATGAGTCGTATTTGAGATGTATTTATGAAGCATAGAGACGTGGAATACTTCATGAACTCCTGATAATGACAGTGGCAGAGCCAATCTCAAAAGGTCCTATGAATCTAGGGCTTAACTTGCCCTTTTTTCCAAATCTCCTCACCCCTCGCAATGGTGAAACTCCCAGAAACACGTGGTCCCCCACCTGGAACTCCACGTCCCTACGCTTAGGATCAGTGCAGCTTTTCTGTTTGCTTTGCAATGCGAGTATCCAAGCTCGAATCTTTTCAATAGCTTCATTAGTATTCTAAACCATCTCCGGTCCCAAATACCTCCTCTCCCCCATCTCATCCCAATGAATGTGCGATCTGCATTTCCTTCCATATAACATCTCGTATGGAGCTACGCCAATCGTTGATTGATCACTATTGTTGTACGAAAACTCAATCCATGTGAGGTACTTACTCCAAGACCCATTGAAGGCTAGCACACACACCCTAAGCATGTCCTCCAATATCTAAATTGTCCTCTCAGACTGTCCGTCTGTCTGAGGATGAAAGGTTGTACAGAACTTAAACTGAGTTTCCTTAGCCTTCTGCAAACCATCCCAAAATTTGGAGGTAAATATGGTATCCCGGTCTGATACTATAGATTTAGGAACCCCATGGAGATGTACAATCTCCCTCACATATAACTTCGCGTACTGATCTATATTATAGGGTATCTTCAATGGGAGAAAGTGAGCTGACTTGGCGTACTTGTCTACTATCACCCACACCAAGACATGTTTCCCCACTGTCCTGGGTAAACCTCCCACAAAATCCATGGTAATATCTTTCCACTTCCATTCGGGAATACCTAAAGGTTGCAACAACCCCATTGGTCGCCGGTGTTCAGCCTTTAACTGCTGACAGGTTAAACACTTGGCTATGTATTCAACCACCTCCTTCTTCATCCCAGGCCACCAATATAAAATCCGTAGATCCTGATACATCTTCTTGGTGCCTAGATGGAGTGAGTTTGGAGTAGTATTTGATTCATTAAGTATGTCTCATATAATACCCATATCCATTGGAACATAGATCCGACCATTGTACCACAGTAAACCTGTCTCTGAAATGGAATAATCCTTAGCCACTCCAGCTAGGAAATTTCCTCTAACCTCCTGTAACTGTACGTCACCCACCTGACCCTCTCTTATTCTCTCAAGAAGGGTAGACTATAAAGTAATATTGGCCAACTGGCCCATAACCAATTTTATATTCGCTCTAGTCATCTCCTTGGCTAATTCCTTCGACATCTGCTTCAAACTAAAAAAATGTCCCAGGCCCCTTCGATTCAACGCGTCTGCCACTTTATTGGCTTTTCCTGGGTGGTAAAGGATGTCACAGTCGTAGTCCTTCACTAATTCTAGCCAACATCTCTGCCTCATGTTTTATTGCTTCTGGGTGAAGAAGTACTTCAAACTCTTATGATTAGTGTATATCTCGCACTTCTCCCTATACAAATAATGTCACCACACTTTTAGTGCGAATACCACTGCTGCTAATTCCAAATCATGGGTAGGATACCGCTACTCATACTCCTTCAGCTATCGCGATGCATAGGCAATAACCTCCTCATTCTGCATCAACATGCATCCCAATCGTAGTCTCGATGCGTCACAATACAACACAAATTTGTTAGGGTTTTATTCCCTAATTAAAACCCAATTTCTTTGTAATATCATTTATTATCAATAAAAGAATAGAAATCATTTTTTGACTTGGTCAATCACTTTGCTCACATGTTTTATTTTCATGATTATTTGTTTAATATAAGCTTCTATTAAGTCCCGAGCATATAGCTAATCGTATTTATAGTGACGTAATCATAGTGGAATGTTAATATGATTAAATGTTCAAAATAAGTTAGTTCTAAGATTAGTCAGTGCATAGGATTTACACTGACATGCCAATCTACGATATGATCTACTTACACACTATAGTGTTATGTTCTCTCCAGATGATTAGCAAGTAGATAAGATCAGATGTATTTGTTACATCGGACATGACCAATATTGACAGTTGATAGGATAAGTAAACATACCGTTATTATCTATTCTAGTCGTATCATATAGTTGACCATAGGTCAATTCAATCTCAATTTTGAGTGGTTAGTATTCTAACTGATTGTATTATTTGAGTTCTTTGACTTGTTCGTTACATGCTTACCCTACGGACTAGCCCATACTTACATCTTGGGAACTCGGTAGTATAATTAAGTGGGAGTGTTAATCATAGATATGAACATCTATAGCTTCTGATGAAGAAGTGAAACGATGGTTTCCTTTTAGTTTGGTTCAAGATGTTAAATGATAGAGATCTCATTTTAGTAATTAATATTAGTTTACTGAAATATCCTTTACAAGGAACTAAGTGTTGTAAGGATAAAATACAATGAGGGGTAAAACAGTATTTTAATCCCATCTCATTGTAGGCTGTCAATAGAGGATTGAGTGACAATTATAGTTGTAACAATGGATAATTAATAGCACATCTATATTTGTTATAGAGCGTTCTATGAATTAAAGAGTGCAATTCCGAGTCTTTAGTGGAGTCACGAGGAATTATTAAGTTAGTAAATTTATTTGTTAGATTTATGATAACTTATTGGAGCTTGATTTCATAGGCCCATGGTCCCCACTGTACCATGGATAAAATCATCTATATAGTCTCAATTAAGTGATTTAATCATCAATTAGAATTAACAAAGTTGACCAGGTCAATTTTGGATAGTTTCACAGAGTTATGTAATTTAGAGAAGAAAAGGGAAATTATGACATATTTATTAATTAAAATAAATTGGTATCTAAATTAATAAATAAGTTTAAATCAAGGTTCAAATTATAAATAATTAATTTGATAAATGATTTAAATAATTAAACCAATAGAAAATAATACAGGCCTTGATTTAAGTCCAACGAGCTTATAATCAAATGGGAAATTTCACTGGCCTAAAGCCCATGATAATTTCGACCTAGGGCTGATTATTGGCTATTATTTTATTGATTTTTTAATTAAATAAATGACCTAATTGAGTCTATAAAACGAATGTTAAGTGAGAGTTGAAATCATATGACAAACACTAGTTTTTTGATAGGTTTTAGATTCTTTCTAAACACAAGTTTTTTTTCTATGCCTCATTATTCTTTTCTCTTCTTTTCTTCCTATATCTATCTCATGTGTTGATAATTGCCAACTCTAGTCTAGGTCATCCTAAAGATACTTTGGAAGGCTGTGAAGAAAATTGAAGATCGATTTAGTTTCTTGGTAATACTCTGCGACAGAAAGGATACAAGGGTTAGAGAAACTGAAGGGATGACTCTTTCATTCAGCTGCGTATAATGTAAGTATTCTTATCATTATTTCTATTTGAATTCAATTTTAGAAACATGTTCTAGGTTGTCTCATATTAACTTGTTTAATATTATATCTACATGAAAATAAATAAGGATCCTGTATAAGTTTTCCCAACAAAACTTCCCTCCCTTCGAAGGGAGGCTCAACACCGAAGCAGTAATTAATCATCGCTACAACTCCTGACAGCTACTCTCACACTTGTCTAACTAGGAGAACTTCAGAATCTTTCGTGTCAGCTCAGTCAACAGTTTGGCAATCTTTGAAAACCCATGCATGAACCGTTTGTAATATCTTGCTAGTCCAAGGAAGCTCCTAACCTCCGAGGCATTCCTTGCCCTCGACCAATCTCTAACAGCTTCAACCTTGCTGGATCTACCTTAATCCCATCTCCACTTACATTGTGTCCAAGGAATGTCACTTCTGGTAACCATAAATCACACTTTTTAAACTTAGCATACAACTAATGCTCTCTCAATCTCTGCAACACCAGTCAAAGATCCTGCTCACGCTCTGCCTCTGAACTGGAATAAACTAGGATGTCGTCGATAAAGACAATCACAAACTGCTCTAAGAAGTCCTTGAACACCTTGTTCATCAGATCCATAAATACTGCTGGGGCATTGGTCAAGCCGAACGACATGACCAATAGCTCATAATGCCCATACCTCGTATGAAAGGACATCTTCAGAATATCCTCATCCTTGATCCTCAGCTAGTGATAACCAGATCGAAGATCAATCTTCAAGAATATCATCTTACCCTGCAGCTGGTTAAACAAGTCATCTATCCTCGGTAGGGGTACTTGTTCTTGATGGTCAATTTTTTCAACTCCCTATTGTTAATACACATTCTCAGAGTCCTATCCTTCTTCTTCACAAATAAAACCGGAGCACCCCATGGCGAGATGCTAGATCTGATAAATCCCAAGTCTAGAAGCTCTTGCAACTGTATCTTCAACTCCTTTAGCTTGGATGGAGCCATCCTATACGGTGCCTTCGACAATGGCTCCGTACCCGATGCTAACTCAATGATAAACTGAATTTTCTTGTGCGACGACAGTCCCGGTAAATCCTCAGGAAACACATCCAAGAACTCGCATACTAGTCTAGCCTCTCCCGGCCCCACTGTCATAACTCTAGTGGTATCCACCACACTAGCTAGAAAACCTATACAACCTCCTTGTAATAGGTCCCTAGCTCTTAACATCGATATCATAGGAACACGGGGTCTATGCATAGTACCCACAAAAACAAAGGGGTCCTCACCCTCAGGCTCAAAAGTCACCATATTCTTCTTGCAATCTATAGTTGCCCCATATCTGACTAGCCAATCCATCCCCAAAATCATATCAAAATCATCCATACCCAACTCAATCAAATCTACTGATTGTTCCCTGCTATCCACCATCACTGGTAGTGCTTTAATCCATCTCCTAGAAACTACCAGCTCCCCTGTAGGCAGTATAGTCTCAAACCCCGAAGTATAATACTTACAAGGCCTACACAATCTATCATTCACTTTACTAGAATCAAATAAATGTGTAGCACCAGAGTCAATCAATACAGTATATGAAGAGCCAGTGCTAGAAAGCTAACCTGTCACTACCGTGGGACTAACCTCAGCCTCTGCCTGTGTCAAGGAGAACACTCATGTTGGAGTCCATCTGTCCGCCTTCACTAGTTCCTCTTTCTTCAATGTCGGACAATCTTTCTTGAGGTGTCCATCTACCCTGCACATGTAACAGGCCTTTGCCCTCCATTCACCCAGATGGCGCTTCATGCATCTAGTGCACTCTGGATAGCTCCTCCATGTCTCATCGCCTCCCTGGCGGCCACCCTGGGCACCCCATCTCTCCTATTAGGACTAGCAGTGGTCGAGGTGTCAGGGGTATTCCTCTTCTGATCACTAGGGCCTCCACCCTTACCAGACCTTGTATATGGAGGCACTGCCCTTTGAACATCCCGTCTTGCAGCGTTCTCCCTCCAGGTCTTGTTCTCCGCCTCCTCAGCAGTGAGGGCCTTCTCCACCACCTGGGCATAAGTCATCTCCCCAGGTACTGATGTGATCATCACATCTCGAGCTATCATAGCATTAAGCCCTCGAACAAACCGGTCTTGTCTAGCTGCATTTGTAAGCACTAAATCTCGTGCAAAATTCACTAGTCTATCAAATTTCAGGGCATACTTAGTAACTTTCAAGCTTCCATGAACCAATCCAGTGAACTCATTCACTGTTGTTGCCCCGACGACAATATTGTAATATTTCTGGTTGAACAGATCTCTGAACTCATCCCAAATCATAGCAAAAACATCTTGAGTCTGTGATGCCACCTCCCACCAAATACGGGCATCCTCTCTAAGACAATAGGTGGCACAGGCCATCCTGTCATTACCTTCCATCCTCATAAAATCCAGGATGGAGGTGATCATACTCATCCACTGTTCAACCTTAAGTGGATTTGGTCCTCCCTCAAAGATTGGAGGATGCTGCCTCCTGAATCTTTCATAAAGTGGCTCCCACTTGTTCCCAATCTTAGGTTGTTGTACAACTGGTGCCACAACAGGTGGAAAAGTAGGTGCAACACTCCCTGACGGAGCCTGCAACCTTAGAAGGAGAATCTCTTCTTCCTAAATCTGAAGTTTGGCTTGCATATTAGCAAGCAACTGTTGCCAGTTCTTAGGGACTGGTGGAGGGTTCTAGCCCTGCCCATCATCTCTAGCCTCGACCCCGGTGCTGGTTAGTCGAATTGATCGGCTTGGACGCATAACTATCCAAGTTTATCTGCAATCAACGACTTGGTTGGTTAGGAAATGATAACAAGTTCAGATTCATTTCATGGTCTAACGCCAATATCTAGGCCACAAAGCACAATCATGATGCAAATAGGCATTTAAACAATTATTCACATACAGTAGCAATGCTAATAAGTACATCCTAACATATTCACACAACAGCCAAGGGCCAGGCCCTATCAATATATCTCATGCTCCCTATTAATCATGCAGATAAAACATTTATATTTCATTTAAACATTTAAACATATAATCACATATTGTTTACCAAACCCTGAGTTGAGCTTGTCTTTAGCGACGAGTGTACATGACCAGCCAGTCTTCAAGAACCCTTAAACCTAGACCACTTTGATACCAAGTCGCAATGCCCTAGATAACCAAGACCGTTACACTGTATGTTTGAAATAGTGTAGGATTCGCTAATTAAGTTGTTTGAACATAGATGTCAAGCTAAAGGTTAGGGTTAAAATATTTTGATCGTAAAATGATTGATTTTCATTAAAATAAAAGTTTGATACATGGGATCCCCAAAAAATATGGTTTACATGGCGGAAACAACTCTCAAAAGTTAATACAGCAGTAGCTAGTCTAAATGGAAAAATACGAGTTTGAGCTCTATTTCCCGTCATTCCCTCGGTCGTGGCGGTCAAGCAGCTGTCGATCTACATTCCGACCCCAAAGCTCTCCAACTCATGGTTGGTCCATCTTTCCCTTGCCTTTCCCTGCACCACGCAGCACCTGTGAGCCAAGGCTCAACAAGAAAACCATAATCAACAAGCATAGACAACAACAAGTGTATATAACAGACTTTAGTCCAATCAGTTCAATAAATCAGTAGAATAAAAGTATTAAGCTAGGCAATGATAAACATATACTTTCAAATGTATAACTCAATACTTAGTACAAACATTTAGGTTTCGGCGCCCTTAGGCCGAGCCCTCGGGTTATGTAGCTGATCTCGGCTTGCTTAGGCTGAGCTATGTTCAGTACGGTTATCATCAGCCCCGACTCTCCTAGGCCATACTTTCACATTACATAATAGACATATAATTCACAAAACACATATGTTCAATTACAAGAAATCTCAGTCCCATTCACGACCACTTGGGTGCAGTTTTCTTACCTCAATTCCCAAGCAAAGGATAAAGAGCGGTCCCGAGCACGATCCTCAGTCCTGAGCCTTAACGGTAACCCTACTCACAAACAACAATGGATAAATTTCAAATTCTAATCCAATTAAATTTCTTGGAGACAAATACTAGCTTTCGAACCCTCAAATTCTACTAAACCTGGTAGTAGAAATCGTCCCGAGCGCTTAGGTTTAAATCCCCGAGCCTGAAAAACCAACCTAGGCTATGGCTGCCTAGGCGGGTCGCGACCTGGCCCTAAGGGTCACGACGCACCTCAAGTCAGAGGCGCTAGTCTCCTGTCTTAAGGGGAGGTGGGCTACGACTTGCCCCCTAGGGTTGCAGTGCGCCCACAAGTCAGACAACCCTCTCAGGGCTTTATGGGGCACGCGGGCCGCGACGCTCATGAACTGGGTCACAGCGCACCCCGTGAACCCAGAAATCCCTGGGTTTTCCAGCAATTTTTCCCAGCTTAATTCATCAAAAATCTATCTTAACTTACACTAGAACTAGAATTTGACCATTATATCATAATAGCCTACTTCAGTCACCATAAACTCTAAAATTCTAACCCAAAATCCTTTTCCAAAACCAAGAATTCATTAAAATCCCTTTAGAACTTAAAATCTTATAAACTCCCACAATAACAACAAAATTCTTCTCAACAACTAACCTTAACCCTTTCCCTAATGATGCTAATAGTGTCACTGAGCTGCACCTCAAATTCGAAGCCTTAGTTCCCCAGCCCTCAAGCTTAATTCTTCAAGTATCTCTTCCAAAGTTCAAAACACTCCTAGGCACAAGATAGGAAGAAAGAAAATGTGAGTGAGAGGGATAGAGATTTCTGAGAGTTGAATAGTTTCTGGTGGGTTTTGGTTATGCCTAGAATTCCCACTGAGTTTATCCTTTAACTCCAAAAAGACCAAATTGCCCGTTAAACTATCCCAGCCCCTTAGCTCCTCGTAAGGGCAAAATGGTCATTTGCCCCGTTTCCCACTAATGCCTCGAGTCGTCCTACAAATTCCCAATTAATCCTGACATGCCCAAATAATTACTAAATACTTTCTCATTACTTGATAAACCTCAGATATACATGAAACTTCCCAAAATACCCCTAAGCTTACCCCAAGCCGGGTATTAAACCATGCTGTGACTATTATGCTAATCTGCTCACTAGGACCGCCTAGAGCCGTACACTACCAATATATCCACATGATAATGTGGTCTCAACCATTTAACACATATAATCACATTTATACCCTTAACGAGCCAAAATTATAGATATGCCCTTATAAACAATAACGGGCTCACATGCATATTTAATACTTATAAACATGCATATAAATATGTTCATATTATCATATAAACATACATGCCCCATAGGCACGTATTTAATCCATTAATCACACACATATCCAATTATGCCCTCCCAGCACGCTAATCAAGGCACTAAACCCCATTAGCATTTTTGGGTCGTTACACATGGGGTGAGTTGAACCCTACAGGATACACTGATTCTAATTTCCAATACGACAAAGACAGTCGTAAGGCGACGTCTGGGTTAGTGTTCACTCTTGGTGGAGAAGCTGTGGTCTGGAGGAGTATTAAACATTCTCACATAGTAGATTTAACCATGGAAGCTGAATACATAGCGACTTGTGAAGCGGCTAAGGAGTCAAGGTGATGTGATTGTTATGAAGATAGTGTTGGAACAGATCCCAGCTGACCCGTTTTCCAAGACACTTACGCAAAGTTGTTTATGGGTCACATGTGCAAGATGGGATTAAGTCGAATACATAGCCGAATACATAGCGACATGTTCTCTTATTTATACATCAACTTTAGATATGGATAAGCCACTAATCCTATACTGTGACAATAGTGGAGTAGTAGCTAACTCCAAGGAACCAAGAAGCCACAAGAGAGGAAAGCATATAGAAGAGAAATACAATCTGGTTAGAGAGATTGTGCACTGAGGTGATGTGAATGTTATGAAGATAGCATCGGAATAGAACCTGGCTGACTCGTTTACTAATATACTCACTACAAAGTCGTTCATGGGTCACATGTGCAGCATGGGATTAAGGAAGATCCCTCACTTGCTTTGAGGGAAAGTGGTAGATGGTTAGGATTAATGCCCTAAAAGCATGTAAAGACATTTTGTTGAATTAAATAAAAGAAGAATTTTATTATATTTGAATATTATAATCATTGTTTGAATTAATTATACGATAATATCAAGAAAATTCCTTATTCATTTATGAGAATATGATCTTGTATTTGTACGAGAGAATGAAGATCATATATAATGAATAAAATAGTCAGAAACATATTAAAGTATGAAATCTTTAATGAATGGTTACTAGTGTAGTTTGCTAAGCATACGAGATGTAAATTATCTTAATTCTGATTACTGATGTGGATAGACATCTTAGTGAAGGTGTTGTATATAATAGAGATTATATATGATAGGACCGATAAGAATTAATTATCTTTATAAACTTCCCGTTTGACATAAAGATTTGATTCTATCATAATAGATAATCATTTGTAGATCAGTCTAAATTCTGAGTATTCATGAACTTCTGTTTGTGTTTATTGGATCTTTTGATTCACTCGATAAGGTTACTTAGTATAATCAGGCTAATGACTTTTGTTTTGGAGATTCAATATCATGAATGGATGGGAACATGAATTACAGTAATGGAATCCATACTTTCGTCACATATCGAATATTGGATCCCTTAAGGGTTAATTCAGGAACTGAATAGTTATTAAGCTCCAATCTATAATTTGATTACAGATTAATTATTCGCTAGTCAATTAATGGTAATTAAGGATCAACAGGTAATTAGAAAGGTAAAATGGTAATTGTGACCATCTTTAATTCACGAATCAATAAATGGAGGACAAAACTACATTTATTGATTATATAAATGGACTACAAAAGAAAACTTTGTAAATATAATTTTATAAATACTTAGAGTGGAATTCCATATTTATAGTGGAGTAATCATGGAATTAATAAATAGTATTATTGGATTAAATAATTTAACTAATAATCTTGTTTATTGGAGCTTCGTATTATAGGTCCATGGTCCTCAGATCACCTCTATCCTACACTGTCAAGGGTAAGGATGTCAAAAGAAAGATTTGTAGAGAGGACTTAATTGCAATGGAATTAATTTTCCACGACAAGAAAATAATTATTTGATAATTATAGGCAATTGATTAATTATGAATTAATTAATTATTTAACTCTATAGTTTTTATTTTGAAAAATTATTGGTTAAAATTAATATTAATGTATTTTGGATTAATATATATAGAGAGATTAATAATTATCTTATTTAGAATACGATATTTATTTATTTAAAACTGATATTTTAAGATAAAGTTAATTTTGAATTAACTGATATTTATTTTGGAATAAATATATTGTCTTAAATATTAATTAAATAAAGAAATGAGAAAATTAGGGATAACCCTAATGGTGTGGTCGACACACTCACTGTACAGTGAGTGTGGTGCCACGTACATGGATTGACTATCCCTGGGATTTGAATTTTGAATTTCAAATAATTTGTTTATTTAATTATTCTTTTTCTAAATATGATTCAAATTAAATAATTAAACAATGTTATAACTGGTCAATTTTATTTTAATAAAGTATAGATTAATTAAATTAGTTAATTATATTTATTAACCTGAAAAGAAACGACACTTTTCAAAAATTGGTTTTCATAGACTGGCAGCCTATCTCTCTAAAAAAGAAAGCGATAGTTTTCCCTAAACCTAAATAACTATCTAATATATATTCCCTCTATTAAACTTCTCTAGATCTCATGTGTTGAGTACATCTAAAGAGT
This sequence comes from Humulus lupulus, assembly GCF_963169125.1. Taxonomy (NCBI): domain Eukaryota; kingdom Viridiplantae; phylum Streptophyta; class Magnoliopsida; order Rosales; family Cannabaceae; genus Humulus; species Humulus lupulus. Next base: position 83,829,152 of record NC_084796.1, on the reverse strand, counting down.
CATAAATCAACATTTTGAATTATACGTGCCCACACACGTCCTTGTGTGTTTGAGGATTAATTTGGAAGATCAAGGTGTGACCTTTCATAACTTGGACAGGAAGATCATTGATTTTATACAAAAAGATTCAAGGACACTTGATAGGCTACAAGAGGTAATCTCTAATCTGATTGTATGTGATTTAATTTATATATATGTGTGTATGATCTTGGCTGGTATTAATAATTTTTAAAAAAGGCCCATTCCCCACTGCGTACCTTTGATTTGCTATTATAATACCAACAATACTCCCTTCTCTCTAACTTTTGGAAGGGAAGCTATGCTCCCAGTCGAGGCTTTGGTAACATGGCATAGGAAAAAGACCTTTGACCAGGATCAGAATCACGACATGCTTAATGCATCCCTGAATTTAATTGAAGAACAACGAGAAGAATCTTAGCTACAGATCGCCTTTTACCAGCAAAGGGTGACATGTTGCTTCAACTCTAATGTCAAAGAGTGGAGACTCGAACTAGGAGATTTGGTGCTCCGAAGGGTATTCCAAGCTAACATAGACCCTGAAGACAATGTACTAGGACCAAACAGGGAAGGGCCCTATCAGATTGTAGAGATCTTGCGGGAAGGAAGCTTCAAACTAGCTAGGTTAAATGGAGAGATGGTTCCACGTACTTAGAACACCTTGCATCTCAAGAAGTATTTTGAGTGATAAGAAGATTTTGTTACTCTTAAGTAATTCATTTTTCGTAAGGCTTAAATATAAAAGCCATGTTTTCTATCTTTGAATTTGAATAATATAAGGTTGATGTTTAATTTAAGCACAGAGCGAGAATTTTTCAATTTATCCTTGTTATTCAGTGAGTATTGATTATGTAAAAGCGATCTAGAATATTTATAAATTCAGATCGCTTCGAGGGCATATTACCCTCGATAGTCTTTGAAATATTCTACAAACTCAAGATAATATTTTACAACTTAGAATTTGGAAAATTGGAAAGTTTGCAACTTTTCAAAGCTCAAGTTTTCAAAGAAATTCTGAATATGAACTAAGTTAAGAAAATTCAAAGAAAAAATAAAAGTCCACGAATTTAACTAGGTACAAAAATCCTGGAGCTAAACTAGGTCCGATGCTTCAATCCTAAAAGGTATGCACAAATAGGTGGTCAAAACTCCTGGATACAACCAGGTCAATGACCTAAAATTAACTGGTCAAGCCATTAGACATAAGCCTCGACCTAAAAAAGCGCTCCCTACTACTATGCAAGTGTATAACAACTTTAAAAGTAAAATAACATGGTGATAATTAATAGAAGGGAGATATCATAAAGATTGTGAAGAATATAAACATATAACATATATAAGGAAAATATGTATGAATTAAACAAGTATAATTAACCTCGAGTAGTGCCGTAAGGAATTTGTCTCGTCCTAAAAGGCCTCCTTACAAGGGTTTAAAATACCATTAAAAAATAAAAGAAAATGAAATATATGGAGGTCCTCTCATTCCTAAGCTCTGTCCGTTTGCTCCCGGGATGACACCTCTTCCTTCCGTGGAGCTGGTCCCCTTGGTCTTGGCTGGAGAACTAGTAGCAACTCCAGATTCGGAGGTAGTTTTCTTCAAAATCCTCGCCCTCTTGACGGTAGGGCCGGTGCTGAAGATGTCCTTGTGGCTTATATCTTCTTCTGTAAGGACATACAAAAAAGTTAGAAAAGAGTTTTATAATTCTAACAATGTAAGGAACAAAAGGTAACAGAACAAGAACCCTACCATCCTCACTAGAGGAGGAAACTATTACGATCATTTTTGGATTATGGATCGTGCTAGACATATCCTCTAATTCATGGATTATTAGGGGAGGGGGAGATTCTAACATTACTACTTCACGAGACCTACTAGGTTCGGTCTTCTCATCTAGACTAGGCTCATATTCACCCTGCCAAATATCTGAGGTAAAGGAACCATGGCACAAGGAACGACATGACAAAAGGTTTGTACCATACTATTCAAAATGGTGGACCTAAAATGTAAAGTGTTATCTACTACTACGATATATTTAGGGTAGGAAAAATCATGGCATACGACTAATTGGTCGATGAATGTAAGGTCACATTCAGGTCCAGGTCTTCAGGATGTCGGCTCACAACCGCTTCGAATTGAATCAAGTTAGTGCAAAACTGGCAGCAGCCCAATTTATTTCCCTATCTTTATTACCTTAGCTGGAGATGCTAGCTGCTGCCCCCGATATGACACGTCCTTGGTCAGAATCCTCTCCGTCTTTAGTGATCTTTCTTTTACGCACCAACAGTGTGATCTCCTCCTATTCTTAGACATCCTCAATGATTAGAGGTAGGCCCATGGAAGACTTCGAGTCCTGATGGAAACTGTTTGAACTTTCCTAATTGTGAACGCTGAATATTCCGCGCCCATAAAAGATCCCATGAAGGCCCATCATCCTTTGACGGCAACTTCGGATCAGCTCGTGATGCACGAGGTCCAAGCCGTGTCATCATGGCCTCGCTCGGCCATGCCCCAGATGCAAGGCCCACCTCGCGCGCGCACCCCCAAGCGTCACTCGGCCGTACCCCAGGCGCGAGGCCCTCCTCGCGCGCGCATCCCCTGGCGTTGCTCGGCCACCTCGCGTGCGCGTCTCCCTGGCGTCGCTCGGTGGCACCCCAGGCACACGACCCGCCTCGCTCGGCCGAGCCTCGGCGCCCATGGCCACGAAGTGGCCTCGCGATCTAGGCCCCGTGGTGGCCTCGCCCATGCCCACGGAGTGGCCTCGCCATCTAGGCCCCGTGGTGGCCTCGCCCATGGCCCCGAAGTGGCCTCGCCATCTAGGCCCTAGTGGTGGCCTCGCCCATGGCCCCGAAGTGGCCTCGCCATCTAGGCCCGAGTGGTGGCCTCTCCCATGGCCCCGAAGTGGCCTCGCCATCTAGGCCCGAATGGCCTCGCCCATGGCTCCAGAGTGGCCTCGCCATCTAGGCCCGAATGGCCTCGCCCATGGCTCCAGAGTGGCCTCGCCATTTAGGCCCGAATGGTGGCCTCGCCCATGGCCTCATGGGGGTCACATCCGTAGCACACTCGGCCTCGTGAACAGCCAAGAGAGCCGCGCCATCAATAAGCCTTCCAAGGGGGCTTCACGAAGGAATGAGAGCTACGTCACCTAGTGGCCAAGTGAGTAGAGCCATGCACCAAGGGTCCCATTCCTTACACCTTGAGCCCCTATGCTTAGAGGCTTCAGTACGAGTCGAATGGGACATACTTGTACGACCTAGTACTGAGTACGGACACCAGTACTAGTGGGACTGCTGGGATAAGAGTTATGGCCCGTACATCTACGGCCAAGGGTCAGAGTCGACACCACTACCACCTGCGCCACTATGCCTTCCACCACTCATCAGACATGGGTACAGATAAGTAGTGGAGACATCCTCCTGACACCTGCTCCTGTACTGGATGTACGACCACAACCTCTGAAGCCACTCCCCTGACATAGTACTTATGTACCACTTGGTCTCCTGGACCACCATGTACCTAAGGCCATTAGAGCCTACCCTAAAATGACCTCTAACATCACCTGAGAGGGTGGTTGGAAATTTTACTGTAGCAAAGGCTTGAGTGTGAATGAAAGACTGAATTCTCCATTATTGTCCTATCATTGTTCTTGAGTGATTGTTTAAGTTTCTACAGCTTTTCTATTAGTGATCTTGACTTGATAATTTTTCCAACTCAACTTAGTTGACGAGTTCTCACCGTCAACAGTTTGGCGCCGTCTGTGGGAATTTTAGTTTCAAGCTACTGTTCCACCATTGTTTCCGGCAAGAAGAATATGCCAAGACATTCAAAGCGACTGAGGGAGCCACGGGAGGTAGAGGTTCACCTGAACGGAGTCCAGCTGAAGGCCTCCATGAAGGACGCTCCTCCACCCAGAGACGTGGAGCCCCCAAAAGACCCTGAGGTTCACGGAGGTGATAGAGAGGCCTCGTCACCGGCCGCTCCACCTGGAGAAAGTCCTCCAAGAGCACCACCGGGAAATGCTAATGAGTTCCCTCCAAAACCACCGCAGGCAGCGAACTCCGGCCGGCAGGACCCGGGCCCCTCAACCTGTAGGAATGATAAGCATCCCCGGGTCCATTCCGTGAGCTCAAGTTCGAAGTCTCGGTTCTATGAAGAGGAAATACGTGAGCTTCACCGTAAGAACCAAAGGTTGGAAACCACCTTGGAGAACATGCAAGAGGTCCTGAACGGCCTGTTGCAGGGTAAGTCGAGCGTGACCTTGCCTAAGAGGAAGGAGAAGGGCAAGGATGGGGTGGAGACCACTGTACCGGTAAACGATGGAAGAACCCGACACTCAACCAGTAACACCCCCCGAGCGAAGCAACGTGAGCACCCTGAACCGCCTAAGCAGACCCAGAAACCCGCGCCGAGGACCAACGCTGCCCCTCGCAATGAGGATGAGGTCACCTCTAAAAGAGCACCCTCAGACTTACGGGAGGAGCTCAATAAAAGGAGGGCGGGCAAAGGGACCACGCCCCCTATGGCGCCTCGAGAGGGCAAGGGAAAGGCAGATCTTAGCCCATCCGATTTGAGGGACACTCTAAGCAAGAGGAGGCAGGACCTAGACACGGAGATGAGGAGCATGCGGAGCAAGAACGTCACCGCATCAGACGGCCAAGTCTATAAGGAAGAATTCAACCATGAGTCACCCTTCGTGAGGGAGATTCAGGCCATCCGGCTCCCTGCCAACTTTAAAGAACCCAATATGACCCCCTACGAAGGGAACACGGATCCAAAGTACCACCTATATGCGTTTAACGATCTGATGAAACTGAGAGGGATTGGAAGTGGAGCTAGATGCCACTGCTTCGCCGTCACTTTGAAAGGACCCGCCTACAAGTGGTTCAAGAGATTAAGGCCAGGGTCCATCAGGTCCTGGCAACAGTTTTCTGACGAATTCCTCAAACAACACCATGCCGTGAGGGATTACACGATGCCAGGTACTAGCTTGGCCAACGTGAAGCAAGGGGAGAATGAGAGCCTGAAGAGCTACATTCACCGGTTCAATATGGAGGCCGCGAAAGTGGGCAGCTTAACTCGCCGAGAGTTGAAAATGGCCATTACAGCCGGGGTGCTCCCAGGAAGCAAGTTATGGGACAACATGCTGAAGAGGGAGGTCACTGACTTAGACGACTTCTACAAGAGAGCGCAGAAGTACATACGTGTGGAGGATGGCCACACAAACCTAAAGGCGGGAAAGGAGGAGCCTCACGCGAAGCCCCCAACTAACGACGGGTCGAATGTAGCAAAGAAGAAAATGGCATACGATGGATCAAGAGATGACCACCAGAGGAAAACCAAACAGGGGAATGATCACAGGCAAGCGGCTTACACTTACTACACAGACCTCACAGATACCAGGGAGCACATTTACCTCACCAATGAAGATCGAGTTCCTTTCAAAAGGCCCCCACCAATGAGAAAGGACCGGTCCAAAAGGGACCCTAGTAGATACTGCCAGTACCACAAGGATACCGGTCACACCACGGCAGAGTGTATCCATTTGAAGGAAGAAATTGAGGAACTCATCCGTAGGGGACATTTGGGCAGGTATGTGCGCAGGGATAACCAGAGGCCAGAAGGAGGAGTGTCCCCGCCGCGGGCACGTGAGGTGGCCCCAGAAGTACAAGGAGAGGTCAGGACCATCTTTGGAGGACCAGGATTCGGAGGCGATTCTAGGAAAGAGCGAGATAGGTATGCCAAGGAGGCCTGACGAAGTCCACCACATTGCGTTTTATATTTGGAGCAACGCCCCCCGAAGAGCTTCAAGGGCGAGAATGACTCAATAAATTTCACTGAAGAAGATGCGCAGGGGGTGCACTTTCCTCATAACGACCCCCTGGTGCTATCCGCCCAGCTAGCTAACATGAGGGTACATCGGGTCTTGGTGGATAACGGGAGCTCTGTGGACATCTTGTATCGACAGGCGCTGGAAAAGATGGGATTGAGCCTCCGTCACCTAAAGCCTTGCACTACGACTTTGTATGGGTTTACGGGAGATTCGATGCAACCCCTGGGGACAATCGAATTTGCCCTCACCATGGGGGAGCAACCCAGGCAAACCACCGTAATGGCTAACTTCGTCGTGGTAGATTGCACCTCAGCCTTCAATGCAGTATTAGGGAGACCCTCTATGAGAGAATTGAAGGCGATAACTTTTGTGTATCACCTAGCTATGAAATTCCCTACCCTTGGGGAGTAGCATGTGTGAAAGGGGAGCAGAAGGAAGCGAGGGAATGCTATAACATGTCCCTCCGCGCAGCCACCAAACCATCCATGCCAATGACAATGGCTGTGCATGAAGGACCGACCCACACAAGTTAGATCCGCACAAGATTGGACCCACAGGTTACAGAGCCTCTCGAGAAGTGCTACCAGCAAGGCTTCGGCTCTTAGTGCCAAAAGAACCTATGTTTAGCTTGTTCTTCGTTATTTTAGCTTAAGTAAGAATCAAAGAGGCTACCCTAGGTAGCCTCCTAGTTAGATGTAACCCCCCATTTTTATTTACAAAGTTGGCTGTAAACCGCGTGCTATGAATGAAACTGTTTGCAACTTCCTGTGTTTATTTTCTTCGCTGAACGAGCATCAGCCAAAGTGCCTGCCGAAATAAATTTCACCAAGCACTTAGGGGGTAGGGCAGGAGGCAAAAACATGTAGCCAGCAAGAAAAACCTAAAAAGGGCTCCTAAAAAGGGACCCTGTAACGGAGGATCCTAAAAAGGACCCCTTGCCCTCCTAACTCCTAAGAGGGACCCTCTACCAAGAGGATCCTGAAAACAACCCTCCATCAGGAGGACCCGAAAAAGGACCCTTCAGTGGGGATCCCAGAGGGACCCCCTATATCAGGGCCTTAAGCGGAGTACATGCAGCCAGCAAGAAAAACCTAAAAAGGGCCCCTAAAAAGGGACCCTCTAACAGAGGATCCTAAAAAGGACCCCTTGCCCTCCTAACTCCTAAGAGGGACCCTCTACCAAGAGGATCCTGAAAACAACCCTCCATCAGGAGGACCCTAAATAGGACCCTTTAGCGGGGATCCCAGAGGGACCCCCTATATCAAGGCCTTAAGCGGAGTCCTTACAAGGCATCTCCTGGGATCACAAGGATTAGCTACCCTTGTGAATATCAAGGAGGCCTTAGGGACGTACCAAAAAAAAATATATGGTAACGATGATAATAAGTCTAGAGCGGCCACCAAGCCGTCTAGCCATTATATGGTAATGACAATAATAAGTCTAGAGCGGCCGCCAAGCCGTCTAGCCAAAAAGGATCCCAAAAGAGACCCTTGTAAAAATAGTACTATGCATAATGACGAGAAGGACGCTTCTCGCAACAAATAATAAGCGCGCGCAAAAATATATAAAAGGATAGCTAGGACCCAAGGGGTCAAAATATCCTTATAAAAGTAATCAAGAGGCACCAAAAGAGGTCTCAATGAACCCTTTCACATGGGCTCCAAAGGACCTCCAGCCTGGTAAATAAAAGAGGTGATAGCCTTAAAAGGGCCTCAAACGCAGGCTTAAAAGGGCCTCAAATGCAGTAGAACAAGAAATAAACAGCAGCACATGTATTTATACATTAGAAAAAAGAGTTCTTGAGATAGTACAAGAGTTACCAAAAGAAAAGCAGCAGTGATAATGATATTACAAAGTTAAAAAAAAAAAAAAAAGCAAGACTACTTCAAGGCCTCCTAATGTGGGCACTCCACAGGGCCGCTCGAGCAACGACATGTTCACCAAAAGAGGAGAAGTCGAAATTAGGATCCTGCCTCCACACATTGTAAAGGGCACGATCTATGGACCTGCGCTCGGTGGTGACCCTTTCCGCCTCCAAGGAAGCCCTCGCCGCCTCCAAGGAAGCATTCCTCTCCTGCGCTGACTGAAGTTCGGCCCTGAGGGCCTCGACTTCGGCCTCCAATTGGGTAACCCTCTGCTGCGACGCGTTCGCAGTGGCCTTGGCCCCCTGAAGTTCACGCTCCAAGCGCTTAATCTTGTCCTTTAGCCCCTTGGTCTTGGCCTTTGTTTCCTTCCTCTTTAACATCAAGTCAGAAAATTTGGACCGGGCCTTCGACAACTTGGCCTTAGTTTCATTAGGCTCATTTTCGAGCTCCTGGACCCGGGCTGTAAGACAGTCCCTCTCAGCAGTAGATGCGGAGAGGGCGCTGGACGTGTCAGCATACCGTAGAGACACGGTGTAGGCCTGCACAAGAAAGTTAATGGCATCAACAATAAGTAACAAAAAGAAAAACACATGTACATCTATACATAATAATGATCGACGCAAGGTACAAGAACTCACCCAGGCCGTGGCGCGCCTTAGGGTGTCCCCAAGGTCTAGCTGAGTCACGTTCCCTAGACTCCTCCAGTCAGATACAGGAAGGCCCGAGGCAAGTTGAGTATATCGCTGTCCGAAGGATGATGCCATCCTAGTCACCCAAGGCTCCGCCTCCGTACTGGGAGCACCTGGTTGGAGGAGGAAAGATGACCCGCTCGCTGAAGCAGGAGGGGGCGCAGTGAAGGGGAAAAACTGGGATCTTGGTAGATTAGAGGGGGGCTCCGCAAGGTCGATGAAATCAGCTCCCGGTGATCCAATGTCATGAGGAGCCTGAGTGAAGGCGTCATGGCCCTCAGGGTCAGGGTAAATACTACACCCCGGAATGTCCTGCTGGTCTTGTGAGTAAGGGGCTATGTCCGGATCATAGGGAGTGCGTGGAGGGCACCTCCAGGGGATGGAGGCGGCTAGTGGAATCCCCCGCGGTCAAGGGGGGCTTCCTCCGGCCCCTCCTCCTCCTCATCGTCATCCGGGCAAGGCTCAGCCAAGGTCTCCTTCATCTTCGTGGACCCAGAGATGGTTCACAACAACTTGGGGTCAGAGACGGGAGATAGCTTGTGGCGGTTCAGATTCTTTACGGTGAAAAGGCGCACCGCCTCTTTCCTGGCAGGTTCAGCATTGAGGAATCGTCTCATGTCTTTCGCTTCCAACCCGACGACGGAGGGTTCGGCGAATCGCTCTGCACAATACGAGCCATAGTCAGTGTGAGCGTAAGGCAGGAAACCATAATTTGCAAAAAAAAAGGGGAAAAGAGGAAGTGATGCTCAGAGTACTTACTGGGGGTGGTCCGGAAATCCTCACGGACAGAGAGTGGACCTTCCACGAAGAAAAAGTCCCGCTTCCAAGCCCCCGGGTTAGACACCGAACCCTCTATCAAAGAGGCCCCGTTGTTGGCTTTTTGTAAGTAGTAAAAGCCTTTTGAATTGTGGTGGGGCATGAGGTTGTAGAGGAAATGTACCTCGGTGGCCGTAGGGGCGAGTTTCAACAGTTTCATGTATGCAATGAAAAGGCAGCTCAAAGTCAGCCAGCCATTGGGTGCCAACTGAAGTGGGGCAAGGTCGAAGTAGTTGAGGACTACAACAAAGAACGGATGCAGCGGAACGGTACCACCCGCTTTTAGAATGTGCTCGCTAAGGGCCACGAAGCCGAGCCTAGGGCGGTCAGCTCGGCATGCCTCCAAAGGGGCGTATAGAGCATAATCTGGAGGGACGCGATAATGATTCACGATGTCCATCAGTTTGTTGTCGGACACGCGTGACACCAGCTCGGACTCTAATAAAGGGGCGTCGTCCTGCTCTTGGGCAGATACCTGTCGGCGTGCCTTCGGCATATCTGCAAAATCAAAAGAAAAATGTGAGGAAGAGACATAACACTTGACCCTCAATTTTTTCTTCCTAGCAAGTGTTTTCCATCGAGGGAGCGACCGCGGAAGTGCTAAACTAGGAAAAACTGAGACTAGGGGTTGAGGAGAAGCATGAGCAGCCCCCTGACAGTCATTAGGCGAAGGTGGGCTGGAAGGCTCAGGCGGAAGGTGTCCCTCCATAAACTCTAACTCCCACTACAATTCAAAAAGGGTCATCCTAAGGCTCGCTACGTGGTCACTAAGGTCTGCAGGGGAAGGTCCTCCGTCTCCTCTCGACATCGAGTCAATTTCGCTCTCCACCACCCAAATTTTACGCCTAAGTTCAGCCATGTACTCAAGGTGGAGGATGCGGGCCTGCCTTAAGGAGTCATAGTCCTGGTGAGGATTGCCCTCAGGGGATTCTGAGCCTGAGGACAGGTCAATAAACTCAGCCCCTGGGGGTATGTCGGACGGGCCGTCACTGGCCATGAGACCTCGTCCCAATAGCAAAAGGGGTTCGCGTATAAATGAGGGGATGGCTACAAAACACAAAGGAATAGGCACAATATCTCTAGATGCAAGCGTCCAAAATGGCCCACTACAGGGTATTAAAAAGAAGGGCATGTGTGTGATCAAACTCACTACAAGCTCAGGCTAAGGTACCCCATCCCGAGTAATGCTAGTTTGGACCCGATAAACAAAAAAAAAAAAAGGGGGAGAAGGAAAGAAAATATACCTCAAGCGGTTAAGAGAGCGAAGTTGGGGTCAAAAGGAGGACGAGGGCCAAAAGCACCAAATGGTCGAAAATGCACGTCTGATAGGCAAAAAGGAGGTGTTAGTCACTAAATAGAAAAAAAAAAGAAAAAAAAAGGTGATGAAGAAATGATGAAAATGAGGTTGTGAGGGATTGAACCCCTCACCTCTTGAAAAAGGAAGGGCTCTCCAAACCAATAAGCCAAAGAAGTAAGGTGAAACTATTAGGCCATGCATGAGGGCCTATTTATAAGAATCAAGGTGAATAGTCTACAAGAGCACCTAAAGGTCCTCTCCTAGACAGGGGGGCAAGTGTGGACGCTCAATATTCCGCGCCCATAAAAGATCCCGTGAAGGCCCATCATCCTTTGACGGCAACTTTGGATCAGCTCGCGATGCGCGAGGTCCCAGCCGCGTCACCATGGCCACGCTCGGCCATGCCCCAGGTGCAAGGCCCACCTCGCGCACACACCCCCTAGGCGTCGCTCGGCCGTGCCCCAGGCGCGAGGCCCTCCTCGCGCGCGCATCCCCTGGCGTCGCTCGGCCACCTCGCGTGCGCGTCTCCCTGGCGTCGCTCGGTGGCAACCCAGGCACGCGACCCGCCTCGCGCGCGAGCCTCCATGGCCTCGCTCGGACGAGCCTCGGCGCCCATGGCCACGAAGTGGCCTCGCGATCTAGGCCCCGTGGTGGCCTCGCCCATGCCCACGGAGTGGCCTCGCTATCTAGGCCCCGTGGTGGCCTCGCCCATGGCCCCGAAGTGGCCTCGCGATCTAGGCCCGAGTGGTGGCCTCACCCATGGCCCTGAAGTGGCCTCGCCATCTAGGCCCGAGTGGTGGCCTCGCCCATGGCCCCGAAGTGGCCTCGCCATCTAGGCTCGAATGGCCTCGCCCATGGCTCCAGAGTGGCCTCGCCATCTAGGCCCGAATGGCCTCGCCCATGGCTCCAGAGTGGCCTCGCCATTTAGGCCCGAATGGTGGCCTCTCCCATGGCCTCATGGGGGTCACATCCGCAGCACACTCGGCTTCGTGAACAGCCAAGAGAGCCGCACCATCAATAAGCCTTCCAAGGGGGCCTCGCGAAGGAATGAGAGCTACGTCCCCTAGTGGCCACGTGAGTAGAGCCATGCACCAAGAGTCCTATTCCTTACATCTTGAGACCCCTATGCTTAGAAGCTCCAGTACGAGTTGAATGGGACATACTTGTACGACCTAGTACTGAGTACGGACACCAGTACTAGTGGGACTGCTGGGATAAGAGTTATGGCCCGTACATCTATGGCCAAGGGTCAGAGTCGACACCATTACCACCTGCGCCACTATGCCTGCCACCACTCATCAGACATGGGTACAGACAAGTAGTGGAGACATCCTCCTGACACCTGCTCCTATATTGGATGTACGACCACAACCTCTGAAGCCACTCCCCTGACATAGTACTTATGTACCACTTGGTCTCCTGGACCACCATATACCTAAGGCCATTAGAGCCTACTATAAAATGACCTCTAACATCACCTGAGAGGGTGGTTGGAAATTTTACTGTAGCAAAGGCTTGAGTGTGAATGAAAGACTGAATTCTCCATTATTGTCCTATCATTGTTCTTGAGTGATTGTTTAAGTTTCTACAGCTTTTTTATTAGTGATCTTGACTTGATAATTTTTCCAACTCAACTTAGTTGACGAGTTCTCACCGTCAACACTAATCAACTTATAGGCCACCATGGTGGCGTCATTCAACACCATCCTGAACTCCTTCTCCTTGGTAAGAGTGTTGGTCAGGGTATTGTATTGACCCCCAAGGGTTCCAAACTGGGCCGTTCTTTTATAAATAGCTACACAAGACAAAATTAAAGATACTTACGAGGCCAGTGGAAATAATGATAATCACAAATTCGAAATCTGTTTCACATAAAGAACTAGTCTTTGAAGTCATTCGGATGGTTGGATAGGTCGATGATGCTGGCATATTTGGGAAACTGGGCGAGGTAGTAGAAACCATCACCTTGGGTTTTGATGTTTGGATTGGCCTTCAAATAGAAAAAATATAGAATATCCTCTGGGGGGGGGGGGGGGGGGGACCTCCCACTCGTTCTTGAGGAATAGATATTTTAACCTCATGAGGAGGCGATTGGAATTCGGTAGGAGCTAGAATGGGGTGAGCTTCACATAATTCAGGAAGTCTACGAAATACTAATCCAGTGGGAGGAAGGCACCTGCCTTCACATGTTCATCACCCCAAGCCCCGAAGTCATCCTCCAATGGGGTATAACTTTGCTCACCTTCCAATGGAGGCTGAGCGTAGAAGTTGCGATTCATCTCGTTCCTGTGACTTAGCATTATTTTATTTACTTTGGGATAAGAAGTAATTTGCGACACAACCCGCAACCACGAAGAAATTGTTAGGTCCTATCTCGATCTCCTTCTCCACCACTGGATTAAAGTGGGAAATGTGGGTCTCGTCGACAACTTACTTATCTTTTCCTTAAGAAGAGGAGCCTCTCACGGTATTTTTCTTTTGAGATGCCATGGCAATTGTTTTAGTTGTCCTGATTACAAAATGACTCTTTGGAGGCGACCTAGGGATGTAACCTAGTTCTAAATAATAGAAGAAACAGTGACTTAAAATTCTAAGGCATCACTAATCGACCTAAAGCATCTACGGGTTAAGTGCATGCTTAATACCCTAAAGTGTGGTCCTACATGCGTCTCCAATTCATGTGCCCTAATCTCGGGAAGGTGCCAAGATTTTGGGATTTGTGTGTCAGACATAGTGGTTTCAAAAAGCAATTTAATGCAAAACCACCCTAATATCGTGTCCCTTAAGCTACCTGGATTTGAGCTTAATCCCTTCAACTTCTAGACCAAAAGACTTGCACATTTAACCTCTAAACCCATAAAAATTATCTCTTTTTATGCAATAAATTTAACCATTTCTAGTCATATTTTTTTTGGCCTAGTATAACCCAAATTGAACCCGCATAGAATCAAAATAAGGTAACACATACTAGATATTTCATAAACTTGAAAAAAAACAAGTAAAAAGAAATTTAAACCAGAATGAAGACATACTTATGGATTGATTCTTGATCGAGGCTATAAAAGGGAGAAGAATGGCGAAGATTGCAGAAAATGGGAGGTAACTTTTGGAGGGATTTCTTAGAGGGAAGAAACTAAAAAGAATTTCTGGAAAATTTTGGAGAGAAGTAAGAAAGGAAAATTTTAATGCAAAAGGTGGTGAAAAACATGTCTTGTTCTCTTATTTATATGTCAAATTTGGGGAAAATCTGAGCTGCAAGATTAAAGCAGGTAGAAATCTGAGGGTTAGAATTAAATAAACCAAACGACGACAAAAGGTTGATAAGATAATTGTCACAGTAATCGAAACCTTAACAAACACCTATAACTAGCAGACACGTGTCCCATACTAAAGGGAGTGGGTGGGAAATTTTTTTCATGATAGAAGCCGAAAAGACCCTGATGCTCGTGTCATAGGTGACGTCACGCACGAGCAGGGGCTTGGGAGAAAATGTTGTACCCTAAAAACACGAGCTCAATTATCTTGCTTCGGGTACAATTGGCACGAAATAAATAAAGGAGGCAAGACTTCGAAGATATCTCACCAACTCCAGGTCAAACAGCTCGAGGCTATGTCACTGAATCTGGGATGGCCTAAGACCCTTCAGATCATTTGATGTGCGGATGATAGATCAAAATATCCAATGTCCAGTGTCCAGATCGCCTTGAATAAGCCCGAGTATTATCTAAGTTAATCTGTCCTGCTCCAGTTACATCTAGTTCGAGGATGGCATGTAGCTCGAGGTAGTAAAATGACACACATGGAACGATCCCTATATACTTAAATGGCCGATATGCACAATAAATGCACACAATCGTTATATACATTTATTGATCGATGTAAATGACAATAGGCTTATTTGGATAATTACACTTCCTTTCATTTGGGAAGTTACCCAATACTGTATGTTACAATTTATAGTATGGTTACCAAATGTTGTCCATCATAATTCCCTATAAATGTAAGGGGAATTGATAGAAAAAAGGACCGACATCTTGTATGCCAAAGCTCTGTTGAAATTGTCATAAATAATTTCTTCAAGAGTTCCAAAGCAAGAATAAGAGTGACTCGTGGACTAGGTAGATTTTAACCACAGAACCACATAAAAGTTTTGTGAGTTTATATTTACGGTTTATTATCAAGCTTAATCTCCCAAATATAATTTCTTAATCCCCCGTTGGTGAAAAGCCACGTCAACACCATTTCTTTTAGCAAACTTTAATATTACTACTTTTTAAGTTCCTTCATTCTTCTACATTTTAAATTAGAGGGAACCAATACAATATCATACCAGTCCAAAATATATGAGAGAGAGATAATATAGACCGTGGTCATGGCTGTGTGGTTGTTGGCATGCACCAGTGTCATGAATGAGAGATGAGGCAAGCAAAAGAATACAACAACTGAGTGAGGAGGGTAAGGAAGTTTGATGAAGAGGATGAATACTCAAAGTAGGAGAGAATGGAGTGACACACTTTAGAGTTTAAGGTCTGTGTTTTGGAAACTGCATATATCACCATCTAAATCCGACCTGAATTTGTACATGTTTGATTGGGTTTAGCTTATTTGAAATGGGTTGGCAGTTTTTGGGTCCACGAAGTTCGAATCGGATGGATTTGACGAGTTTGGGTTCACATTAAACTCATGTTCATCCCTACTTGAAAGTTAATCAAAATAGAGGAGAAGTGGAAGAGTATCGGGAGGACGAAATAGAGGAGTGAACTTTGTGTAGATCACACTCAAGGTGCCCCGTGAGATGAACTTTCTTGGTGACCTGGTCCTTCACAAAAAAATTATAAGGGTGGAATTCAACAAAGGCATGACTATCTTGACACAATTTGAAGACACTAACCAGATTATTAGTAATAGAAGGAGTGTGATAAATGTGCATGCAAAAAAACATGACAAACTCCCGAGGTAGTCCTGGAGGACCATGGGTCAAATGGTGAAAGCTTCGCTTCTCACAACCTTGGTTGCACTGTTCAAAGATCTCGGACATGCCCACATCACACACTCAGTGAGACCCTCGTCTTGCGCATGGGCACCATGCTGCCTCGCGCCTCGTGGAGCCATGACTCTCGCAGGCCCTTCCTTTCGCGCCTCGTGAGACCCTCATCTAGCGCATGGGCACCATGCCGCCTCGTGCCTCACGAAGCCATAACTCTCACAGGCCCTTCCTTTCGCGCCTCATGAAGCCATAGCCTCCGTGGGCCCTTCCTTTCATGCCTCGCGAGACCTTCGTCTTGCGCATGGCACCATGCCGCACTGAGCACTCAGCGAGACCCTCGCCTCACGAAACCCTCGTTTAGGGCATGGGCACCAAGCTGCCTCGCACACTCAGCGAGACCCTTGTCTCATGCATGGGCAACAAGCTGCCTCGTGCCTCGTGAAGCCAAAGCCCCACACTCTCTTCATTTCATGCCTACGCATCTCGCCGTTGGTGTGCGCACAAGGCACCATGTCTCATCACATACGCCGCAGGCCTCGTTGAAGAGGCTTTATCTCCATACTTGAGATAAGGGCCACAAACATGACACTTCCTCCCTTCTGAGTCTCACAAGATGTAGAGTCAATGACCTCTTGAACATGCATTTGAATAGGTTAGAGAAGACCCACAATGATTTACTATGAAGTCAAAAATGGCGGGAACGACGAAGCATGTCATCCATGATAACATATAAGGATTTCAATACATGGAGCTCGTAGGAACAAGGTTTCTTAAGAGGGTGAGAACCTACATATTACTTAAAGAGCTCGTATAGGTACGAAATGCACCTACAAACCAAGATGAGTTAGGGTACGGACACAATGTCAAGGCTAGACAAGCAGTGGCAGTACAAGAATGGTACATAGTAAGCACTCCCCTAGCACGCCTATGAGGTTCGTACCCGACAAGTGGTGGAGGTACGACATGATACCATGGCGAGAGTACTTTTGCAGACCCCTGACATGTACTAAAGTCGACCACCACTCCTCCAACACCACTACCGCCTGCACACCGATCACCTGCAACCTGGATATGCAGTTATTTGTCCCTTTGGGACCACAATGTACTAAGGGCCATTAGAGCTCACCTATAAATAGGACCTCACTTCATCATTGAAGGGGGTTGGAAAATTCTTGTAATACCAGACTATTCTAAGAGCAATATACAAATTTTCTTCCATTGTTCTCTTGCATTTTTTGTCTAAGTTTCTACAAGTTCTTTTGAGTTCATAAGTTTCTTATTAAGTCTTTGAGTTTTCCGACCTTAATTTGTTGACTAGTTCTTACCGTCAATAGTTTTTCTCTGTGTGTGGGAAGGACGAGTATCAAACTATATTTCTTCCATCAATTCTGACAAGAAGAAATGCCAAGGCGTTTAAGACGCATACGGGAATCTCATGAAGTTGAGACCCACCTTGACGGAGACCAACTAAGAGCCTCTAGAAGAAACCATCCACCACATGAGGATGGAGGTATACTAGAGGAACATCCAGCTCTTGGAAAGGAGGAGGCATCATTCTCGATTGTCCAACCTAGCGGAGGTCATCCTGAACCATTTGCGGCCCATGTGGGTGGCTTGAGTACGCACCCTCCTACTCGACCATCATTTGCACAACGCTCCGACCACCAGGATCCAGACCCTTCTTCGTGCAGGCTCGACAATAATCTACGGGTGCACTCCGTGAGCTCTAGCTCGAGGACTCACTTTTACGAGGATGAGATATGTGAGTTGCACATAAAAAATCAAAGGGTGGAAGCTACAATAAAGAACATGCAGCAGGTGTTGAACGACCTGGTGTAAGGGATGTCAAACATTCGCCTTCCCCAGCATAGAGAGAAAGAGCATTTATGAGGAGAAACCACCATACCCATGGACGGTGGAAAAAACACAACTCTCCACTAGTCATACCTCTCACCAAGGATGAAAGGAAGATTGTACAACAATGGCCACACTTGGCGCAAACCTCACCAGCAGGAGGTGCGAACGCGAGACTACCTCCAAAAGTGCTGCATCTCACTTGTGGGAGAAATTTAACCAGAGAGGGTTCGAGGTAAAAACCACACCCCCTGCAGCTCCCCCGAGGGATACAACCAAAGCAAGGGTTCACCTTGAGAACCCATGATACTCCTTAAACAAAAAGAGGGGGGAACTAGACACCGAAATGCAAAGCCTTCAAAGTAAGATAGTCACTACTCCTGGGTTGCACAGAGGTGATAATGAATTCGACCACGATTTGCCCTTCACAAGGGAGATCTAGGTTGGGAAACTCCCCACCAACTTTAAAGAGCCTCGCATAAGTCCGTACGAGGGCACTATAGACCCAAAGTATCACTTAGACACCTTTAATGACATGATGAAGTTAAGGGAGGTCAACAACAGGGAAAGGTGCCATTGCTTTGCCATTACACTCAAAGGAGCTACATACAAGTGGTTCCAGAGGTTAAGGTCAGGAGCAGTCAGGTAATGGTAGTAGTTCTCTGGCGAATTTCTTCAGTAGCATCACGCGGTTTGTGATTATGTTATGCCGAGTACCAGCCTCGTTAACATAAAGCAAGTCGAGAGTGAAAGCTTGCAGAACTATATCCATAGATTCAATATGGAAGCAACTAAGTTGGGAAGTACAGCTTAAGCAGAGCTCAAGATGGCTATCACAATCGGAGTTCGTCCAGTAGGCAAGTTATGGGATAACATGCTCAAGAGGGAGGTTACAAACTTAGACGACTTTTTCGAAAGAGCACAAAAGTATATACGTGTGGAAGAGGGGCAAAAGAACATGCATGTCGGGGAAAGAAAACCTTCTTCAAATTACCCTTATACAAATACATTTGAGATTGTTGTGATAGAGAAGTCGTTGATCAAGTTGAAGATTGGAAGAGGTCTTCAAGAAGGCTTCAAGGAGAAGCTAGTGGGATTCATCAAGGATAACCTTCGATAAGACTTCTTTTACTTGAGTCGCTTAGGAACAAAAGAAGTCATCTCAATTGGCCCCCATAAAGTAGTGGTAGTACTAGTAATAGTTTTTCTTTATTTGAGTTATGCCACATAAGGAATCAAAAGTTTCACCATAGTTGGCTTCCCATAGATGTAATTTATCTTGATAGGATTCAAAGAGGTCGCCAAGCTGAATCCTAGATGTAATACGACAATAACATTGTTCTTACCCTTGCACGTTGTCTGTTATTACTATTGTCAAGCACCTATCTTTTATATTACATCTCTCATTTCCAAGGACACTTATGATGCACATGCTACCATTGTCAATTGGAATTATCGAAGCATATCGGAGAGAACAAAAAAAAGTGCTAGGCAAGATAAATCCCATCAACAACTTGGGAAGTATTAGACCCAACCTCACCAGGCACCTAGCCATGTGTAAAATAGGTGCCTAGCCTCGCGAGCCTCAACAGGCACCTAGCAAAGTGCAAAATATGTGCCTAGCCTCGCAAGCCTCCATAGGAACCTAGCCATACGTGAAATAGGTGCCTAGCCTTGCAAGCCCCAGCATGCACCTAGTCATGTGAAAAATAGGTACCTAGCCTTACGAGCCTCAACAGGCACCTAGCCATATGCAAAATAGGTGCCTAGCCTCTCGAGCCTCAACAGGCGCCTGGCCATGTGAAAAATAGGTGTCTAGCCTTGTGAGATATATATAAAATACTTATAATATATATACATGTGTGTGTGTGTGTGTGAGTGGTTAACCTAATAAGACAACATTTGAATCTTTAAGGTCTAGCTACCCTTATAGAGTGTTAGAAAGTCAAAAGGTCCCTCAAAAGTGACCTCCTCACAAACACACCCACCCTACACAGGGACCACGTCGCAAAAGAAAAAAGGGGAACCCAAAGAGATCCCTATCTATATCGACCAAGTAGCATTAACAAGGGAAAAAGGGCCTTCAAGGAGGTCTTTGTGAAAAAAACAACTCCCTCACAATCAATAAAAGGGCCTTGAAAATAGGTGCTTGTGAGGTTTCAAATGTACCATCTCCCTATAAGGGTCCCAACCTAAGGGGAGATCACCTCAAGGACCAAAAAAGGTCCTCATATTAATCCTAGGTCGAACAAAGTCACGTAGCCCAAAAAAAGTCTCAAAAAGTCGCTTGTGAAAAGGGTTTTAAAGAAGACGCTTGTAAAAAGGGTCTCAAAGAAAATGCTTGCAAAAATATTACTATGCATAATGACGAGAAGGATGCTTCTTGCACAAAATAACAAGCACACGAAAAATTATATAAAAGGATAGAAAGAACCCAAAGGGTCAACATATCCTTACAAGTAGTCAAGGTGCACCAACAGACAGGAATCACATGCAGTATAGGTCCCAAAGGGAACCCTTTCAAAATAACAAGGTGATAATAAGAATCCCACGTGGATAAAAGGAGATGATAATGTTCCATCACAAAATATGCATATACACACATATATATAAAAAAAAAATGAGACAATTGTTAGTACCTCGCTGGATATGAGTGCCTTTATATGTATGTATAAAAAAATGTACATACAAAATGAAGCCATGAAGATCACTAGATACAAAGTTTGTTTCTTCACACTGCCGATGCAAAGAAACACACTAACACCACATGTGCATTGAAGATACCAAACCGAAGAGTCTACTAGAGCACCTAAAGGCCCTCTCATAGATTGGGGGGTAAGTGTGGATTCCAAAAAGTGTGACACACTCCTGAGGTAGTCCCGGGAGACCATGGGTCAAATTGTGAAACATGCACTCCTCACAACCTTGGTTGCATCGTCCCAAGTTCCCGGACATGCCCACTCTCCGCACTCAGTGAGACCCTCGTCTCGCGCATGGTCACTGTGCCACCTCGTGCCTAACAAAGCCAAAGCCCCCGCGGGCCCTTCCTTTTGTGTCTCGCGACACCCTTGTCTCGCACATTGCCACCATTCTGTATCACTCCTTGTGAAGCCATAGCCCCCATGGACCTTTTCTTTCATCCCTCGTGAGAGGAGGTCTCGCGTATGGGCTCCATGCCACCTCGCTCCTTGCCTAGCCATAGCCCCCATGGGTGTTTCCTTTCATGCCACATGAGCCCCTCGTCTTGGGCATGGGCACCATGCTGTCTCGTGCATAGCGAAGCCATAGCCCCTGCAGGGCCTTCCTTTTGTGCCTTGCAAGACCCTCGTATTGCGCATAGGCAACATGCCATACTGCACACTTAGAGAGATCCTCGTCTCGCGAATGGGCACCAAGCTGCCTTGCGAGACCTTCGTCTCGCGCACGGGAAACAAGTCTCCTGGTGCCTCGCAAAGCCAAATCCTCACGGGCCCTTCATTTCATGCCTACACATCATGCCCCTGGTGTGCGCACAAGGCACCATGTCTTATCACATACGCCGCAAGCCTCATTGAAGAGGACTTATCTCCTACCGTTAGATAAGCGCCACCAACGAGGCACATCCTCCCCTGTGGGTCTTACAAGGGGTGGAGTCAAGGACCTCTTGAACATGCGTTCATGGAAGGTTATAGAAGCCCCCACAATGATTCAATATGAAGTCATAAATGGTAAGAATGACGAAGCGTGTCATCCAGGATAACATATAAGGATTTCAATACTTGAAGCTCATAGGAAAACGGTATCTTGAGAGGGTGAGAACCTACGTATGACTTAAGGAGCTCGTACAAGTACGGAATGGACATACAAACCAAGAGGAGTTAGGGTACGTACACAATGTCCAGGCTGGACAAGTAGTGGCAGTACAAGAATGGTACATAGTAAGGAATCCCCTTGCACGCCTATGAGGTTCGTACCCGAAAAGTAGTGGAGGTACGTTATGATACCAAGGCAGGTGCACTTTTGCAAACCCCTGACATGTATTGAAGCTGATCGCCACTCCTCCAACACCACTACCACCTGCACCACGATCACCTGCAGCCTGGATATACAGTTCTTTGTTCCTTCGGGGCCACAATGTACTAAGAGCCATTAGAGGTCACCTATAAATATGTCCTCACTTCATCATTGAAGGGGTTGGAAAATTCTTGTAACACTAGACTATTCTAAGAGAAATATACAAGCATTCTTCCATTGATCCGCAATTTTTCTCTAAGTTTCTATAAGTTCTTTTGAGTTCATAAGTTTCTTATTAAGTCTTTGAGTTTTTCGACCTTAATTTGTTGACGAGTTCTTACCGTCAACAATAAATATGAAGTAATGGAAGAGGTTTATGAGAAAAATATGGTAGAAATGCTAGCCAATATGAGAGATAGGAAGAAACTTACTCTCACCAACCATCACCTGATTACTCCTTGTAAACGGCATGACGAAATCAAGTGCTCCAAACTTAGGAGTAAAGTTATTAGTTGCCCTAGAATCCATATACAAGATGAGCAGGTGCAAAAGGAGAAGCCACATGATGGGTAGGAGTAGATGGATTGACAATGGAAGAATTAATGGTAGTAGGATATTGAACAGAGGTATTAAAATTGCGAGGAGGAGGTGATTGATAGGTGAGATTGGCTTGTTGATTTCAAACCTTAGTAGTATGATCATGTTTTCCACATATCTGACACTGAGGTCGAGGCTGAGAGGAGTGAGCACAGGAGAGAAAAGACTGGTGGTGTGACAGTCAGAATCCCGTGATCTGTAAGGGGAAAGATCGGGTAAAGCTGTGCAATCCCACACTGCCAAGGAAAGGTCAAGTGTGATGATTCTAAGACTGTGTAGGTATGGGACTACACAGTTGAAGATGGCTTAAATGGATTGATGGGTACTGCCTATATCAACAAGATGCATCTTCTTTTCGGTAGCCCATCACTTGAGAACTCCAAAGTTAACCGTGCTTGACCTGGAGTAATCTCAAGATGGGTGACCTCCTGGGAAGTTTTCGTAGGAAGCGTGCGAGTGAGGACAAAGCACACTGGAAAGACTCATGTTGGTTTGTAGGGCCAGTCGTCATTCCAGGAAGCAGCCATAGTGACGTGGGGCGTTACAGGTGGGAAGTCCAGTGAGAAGTGTGAGATTGGGGTTGGAATAAGCAGGAAAATAAGTGTGAGATTGGGAATCAAATGGACGGTTGGTGTGGGAGAAAGGGAAAGGAGGAGTCGATTTTGATTTAGGGAGATTAATTTTAGAGAGATTGGCTTGAAGGGAGTTCAATGTTTCAACTGTAGTATGTTTTTCTTTCGGTAGTCAAAACTAAGAAGTAGGCTGTAGATTTCTTCCATTCAAGGACGATCACCTCTTTCATTGATGGAGGTAAACCAGTTCACCCATGGCAGCAAGAGTATTAAACAAACACTTGATTTTCTATATGTATTCGGCAGTTGTAAGGCAATCCATCTTGAGTGTTTGAAGCTTTCTTCACAACTAAGTAATACGAGCAATTAAACCAGCAGTATAGATGTCTTCAAGACCATCCCAAATTTCCTTAGCGGTGGTGTAATCAACTATTTTCCCATGCATAGAATAATTAGAGAAGTATATAACCTATCATTCGATTGTACCTGTGCCAAAGAGTGAAATCATGGTTGAGAACTCGTAGGTCAGGGTTCGAGAACCCAGAAGGACAAGGGCGGTTGCCATCAAGAAAATCATCAAGGCCATACGCCATAACAATGTTCAACAACTGATTTTTCTAAACAAGGAAATTAGAATCATATAACTTGACTGTAAGAGGTGGGTTCAAGGAAAGGAATTAGGGAGATGGCTAGGTTGTCGTGGAGGAGAGAAAAGGAAGAGACGGGGCAGTGGGAATAGAAGAAGCCAGAGTGAAGGAGGTCGGTGTTTGTGCAATGGCTGTCAATGGGTCGGAGGAAGGGTCAATCGATGCATTCCTAGTGGAAGCCATGAGGCTCTGGTACCATGGAAGGATATAAGTAGTAAAGAAAGAAATAGGGAAGAAGTAGAGAAGAAAGATGTAGTCGAAATGAATGGGAATGTTCTGTACTATTTCTAGAATCAGTACAAAGAAATGATTATATATATATATATAACATCAATGTAAACCTAGACAGGTGTCAAAAATCTAATGGTACAACCTATATACAAATAATAAAGAATGAACTAATTCTAACTATTAGTAGAATATACAAAATACAATACTAATCATTAGTGAAAGAGCTGATCACTCTAACAATTAAAAACACACACATATATATATATATATTCTGACTTTTCGAGGACTATACTAGGTGTGCCAATAGAGTATGGTCCATCAGCTATCACTAAAAAAAAAAATTAAAATCAGTCACATTTCATATCGAGGATAAAAGTAATTTTTTTTTTAATAACAACATCACCATAAATATTTTATTACGAAAAATTCAGGATTAAAATTAATAGTTATATCAAATATAATTTATTGTAATTAAATTTATTTTTAATCACAATAAAATTTATTAGAATTATAATTATATTTGTAATGATTTATAATTAATATTATTTTTTAATTACAAATAAATTTTTATTATGATTAAAAATAATATATGATATTTTATCAAAAAAAAAGTGATATGACTAAAAGTTATTACTAATAAGTGATGAGTTTCCTTCCGTTGTATGGTGTGACCTGCATTTTTGTGAACCATACATTAAAAAGATAACATACTTCTTTAGAATAGCCAAATTTGAGTTTCTATGCTTAAAGGAACCCTAATTGCATACTATCCCCTTTAATGCAAATATTAGAAAAATATTCCAATCGTTGACTACCTAGAAAAAACTTACCCTTGGAAAAATTGTCCCCATCTTTACTCTCTCCATCTCTTTCTCATCGTGTCTCTTTCCACCACCCCAAAGAACCGACCACCCACCCCAACAAACACTGTCACCACCAAAAATCAAAGGAAACCACTCCCACATTGTAAAAATAAAGTAAGGAATAGTCTTCTCCCTAAAACTCCAAGATCCATCTTCAAACCCATAGCAACACAAAATGTTAGAGTTTTTGATATATAACATATATTTATGGATTGGGACATGTTGTATCCCAAAAATACGAGATGAATTACTCAGCACGGGGTATAGCTAGAAGACAGGCGTATGAAGAAAGCGAGACGCTAAATCTAGAGTGAGCAGCTTGAGTCAAACTTGATAGCTTACGACAACCAGATAGTCTCCATATCGCTTCTTGCGCCAACAACATAGTTCAAGATGTGCATCATCTAGATCACCTTCGTGAAGTTCTGAACATGACTCAAGTCAGTTCAGAGTAGTCCTACGACACCCAGCTCGAAGGAATGGTTTAGCTCGCGGAAGCCTGGTCATGATGCATAGTGACGGATCCCAAAAGACTTAGAGATTCGTTATACGCCTCATAAAAGCCCATATTTTATTATGCATTTATTACCCGAGACAACAAATATAAATTCAATAGGCAATCATATATTTACGTAAATGGGAAGTTACCCAAATTTGTCAATTACCATATTAATGTATGGTTACACAAAGTTGTCCATGGGAATCTCTTATAAATACCAGGGGAATGGGCAGTTAAAGGGATCAACTTTCTGTATGCTAAATAGATTAATAAGAGTGACTCGTGGACTATGTGGATTTTTAACCCTTGAACGACGTAAAATCGTGTGAGCAGTTTTCATTTTTGCTTTTTTGCGACTTTTTATACATTAGGTTTAAAAAATCCTAATATCTCAATTGTTGGATTTCTAAATCCCCTATTGCCGAAAAACCGCATCAACAAATTGATGCTTTCATTGAGAGCATTTTAGGTATAATTCCCCACGCAAGTTTTACCCAACAGACACTATGGTGGTCACCCAATTTGTGGTCGACAACGAGACGGAGAAACCTGATGATCATGAGGCTCATAATGTGGCCATCCCCATTGGAGAAAGCACATCCGCACAAAGCCATCCTGGAAAAAAACATATGGACCAAGACGATGCTGGGAGCTCAGCCTCACGCCACAAAATCCCCATCTTGGGTACTTGACAGCCATCGAGATGGAAACACGCCTAGTTAAGGAACCATCTTGCCCAGGTTAACAAGAAGATTAAGGATATTTTGGATCCATTATCCCTTCCTCTAACCGATACTAATGTCGGAAGGAGGAAGAGTGGGCCCCATATATCCCACAGGAATAATCGACCCAAAATTAGTCGCTCTATCAAAATTGCAACTCCAAGTTCCATAACTTTTGAATGGATTCTGCGAAACACTCAACCTGCCAATCCCCACAGGAATCATCAACCTCATGTCACTGGTTCTGTTCGACCCCGAGTTTCGTACCTTCTGAACGAATTCCGCATAAAGCTAAACTTGCCAATCCTCGCAAGAATAATAATTAAACTTACACTCCCATGAATCGGGCTGGCCAAACAAGGAAAGTTGAGACAGATTCGAGGAGAAGAAACATCCCAGAAAATCCATCCATGCCTCGGCTAGAAGCTTTGACACAAAGAAATGAACCTGCACTGCCTCCAACCAAAAAAATTGGAGTAGACCAAGGGCGAGCTAATCTAGTGCATCTCGATGGAACAAGGATAGCTTCACAAATAAGGCATCCTCCTTTGTCGATTCGATATCCAATGCCACCTTGCCCACAAAAAATTGCTTCAGCTCGAGGGGATAGCAGGAGAAATCCTCCCCCCCTCAAAAGACGTTTATATCCCACAGTCTTGTGCTAATAGTCCAGGTCCTCGATCCTAGCAAAGATCGTAAGTTTCACGAATAAAAGCTATTGAACAGTCAGCTAGCGCGGAGGCAGGTATGAGAGTGACCTAAGGAATTATTTAAGCTCCGCACAAAGCCTTCGCTCCAACCCACATTCTGACATGTATGTTCTAACGCCCTAGTTAGCCAAGACTATTACATTGTGTGTTTAAAATAGTGCTTAGCACGCTAAGCGAGTTATTTGGACTTAAACGTGTAATTAAAGACTTGATCAAGGTTAGGTATTAAAAATATTGGTCAACGAAGTAATTATTTTTTATTAAAATATTGAGTTCATACACGAGATCCCAAAAATTGGTTACAGATTGGTAACAGACAAATGGAATACAAATTAGCAGCCCTAAGCGGCAAAACATGGTTCAACCTTAGTTCCTCCTAGGCTATCCAGGCAGTGGCGGTCTAGTAGGCTTCATATTTACACATCGCCCCTGAAGCTCACTGACTCATGGTTGGTCCAACGCATTCCCTTCCCCTTACCTGCACCACATAGCACCTGTGAGCCAAGACTTAGTAAGAAAACATAAATCAATAGTTACAAATGAGGAACAATATATAAACAGTAAACTTAAATTAATAAATTCAATAATCAAATGAATATAAGCAGTAAGCTTAGCAGCAATAATCTGCTCAATCAAACATATAATCCAATCTCAACAATCAATTAAGTTAGTTAAGTACAATCAACACATAATGTTCAGGCCTGACGCTCTTAGGTCGAGTCCTCTGATCTTATTGCCAATCTCGACACAATGAGGCCGGGCTGCGTTCCCCAAGCTTGCTATTGGCCTCGACGCCCTTAGGACGACCTTTAGAATAAATATAACCACATATATATTGCACAACACACAATCAAATGCAACATATACAAGCATGCGTTACCTTATATTCTCTAATACAATTATAGCCATAATCACACATATAGTCGTAATCATACTCATATTTATTACCTCAAGTCTCGAGTAGATAGTGTATGGCAATCCCTAGCGCGATCCCTAATCCCGAGCCTTAGCGGTATAACCTAGTCACAAAGTAATAATGGATAACCATCGAAACGTAAACCAATTCAAAGCTGTGGAATAATATGCTAGCCCTCGGGACCTCGAATTCGACTAAACCAGATAGTAGAATCCTTTGCTAGCCCTTAGGTTTGAGTTCCCGAGCTTAAAAACCTTAACTGGCCAATGTCCTTAATTTGAGCCGCGACCCTCCTCGGAGGCGCCATGCCCCCCTCCAAGTCAAAGAGCAAAATTAGACTTTTCTCTGGACATGAGCTGGTTAGTTTGCACCGTGGCGCTAAGGCTGTTTATTGAACACCCTAGGCCTCTGAGTTCATGCGGGCTGCAACACTCCAAGAGCAGTGCCATGTCATGACTCATCAAACTCAGAAATTCCAGAACTTTTCTTGCGTCCCCCACCCCCCAGCCAAAATCATTAGAAATCACCCCAAATATAAACTATAGCCAAAATTGAACCTCTATGCCTCAATACTACACCTAAGGCTACACAACCACACCAACAACTAAGCCAAGACTCCATCACAACTCAAAATAAATTCCTTGAGTTCAAAACTCAAAAACACCAAAACCAAACTGGATATTCAATAAGAACAGAGGAATTTACTTTTCCTCACTACTAATTATGATCCTAGGCTGGCCCGTGATTAATTCCCCAGCTCTATATCAATTCCAAGCTCACCAAATCTAAGCTTCCAGCCTTCAATTCCTAAGCCAACTCCTCCAAAATAATGAAAACCCCATTCAAGGCTAAGGGGAGAGAGATAAACGAGAGAGAGAAGAAAAGAGAGTTGCTCAGTGTTTTGTATGTCATTTGGTTGCTTATGAAAGCTTCTAAGTGAAAACCAGCAAAAGACCAAATGCCCCTAATTTCAAGTCTTACTCTTTAATGCCCCAAGGGCGATACCGTCATTTGCCAACATTTTCCTGCTAAACCTCAAGTAGCCCTATATTTCCCTGATTAATCCCGACATGCCCAATTAATCACCAAATAACTACCCCATTACCTGATAAATCCTGAATACTTAATATGTTCCCAAAATAACCCTAGGCTCACCTCGGGCAGGGTAATTAATCCCGTTGTGACTATTCCACTAATCCGCTCACTAGGATCGCCTCAGACCACACATCTCAAATATATCCCCATAATAGTAGGGTCTCATTCATAACACATACACAATTCAAATATACGCTCAATAGATCAAAAATTATAAATATGCTCCAATTTACATAAACGAGCCGACATGCATATTTAATACACATAAACATGCATAACTATTCACATTACCATATAAATCATCTATACCGCATAATCGCGCATATAACTAATTAGTTACCCAAATAAATCTGATTATGCCTCCAGGCACAGTAATCAAGGCAATCAACCTTAATAGAGAATTCGGGACGTTACAACTATCCCCTCCTTATCGAAATTTCATCCTCGAAATTTATTCAAACGTCTCAGGATAGTAATCCTCCAACTCTGACTATAGCTTCAAAGTCTAGTCCTTTACTTTGCTATCTCTTTGTAACACCCTTACTAGAGTGACAATCTTACTCTGTAAGAATTTATCTCATTTATCCAGAATTCTACTTGCTTTTCCTTACACAGTAAATTCCACGGAAATTCTAGGGTCTCCTCACCCAATGAGGGGTAGTACTCAACACTTCATTCCTTGATATTGGCACCAGTAACACCACATGAGCCTCTACCCATGCCGGGGTAAGGCTAATCTATAGGCCTCAGGGTTTAATCCTTACTGGGATCTCACAAGTCTATCATATCTAGAGTCAAAACTCCTCTTTCTTTCCCAAACTATCTTATCTTTTAGTCCACAATACTCGGAGATGTATGAAGTCTCCAATCCTAGAACTCCACGTTCCCATATTTAAATTTGCAAACTCTTAAGTCCTTTTAATAATGTAGGCACTCATAATCTAACAATCCTTAATCGCTTCATTGGTCCTCGGGACCAATTCTGAACAAGAGTACATCCTGTCCCTCTTTTCATTTCCCGAAATGAGTACTTCTTATTCCCTATCTCATAATATCTTATCCGGAATTATTCTGGACATCAACCGGTATTCATCACCTAGACAATCCAATCATGGGATCATCTTTGCCTCAATGTCTCAAAAACTTACACATTCAAGGTAAAATTCTTAAAGTCTGAGTCGTTCCTTCAGATTGTTAGTATGTCTGAAGGTAACCAATAATTCCAAATCCCAATTGTACACTCATCGCCCTTTATGACCCTTTCCAGAACTTGGGAACAATAAATAAAGGATCTTAATCCGACACTATCGACTTCGGTGTCCCATAGAGACATACGGTCTCCTTTTGCATATACTCATTCTTGTGATAACTAGTTCACACAAACCAAATTTTGCTAATGTAATATGTCAAGTCACAACATCTCGTATCCACTCATCTCACTTGCAATCTGAGGTGATCCACCCTTACGGTTCATACTTATATCCCTCCATACTCACTCTAGGATACCCTAGAGTCATAATAGCCTTTCTGGGTTCTAATTATCATCTCTCCTGCTAAACGATTAGGCAGTGCACCTCCCAGTATACAAATTTTAGGTCTGAACACCAATTCAAACTTCCTGGATACAACAATTATAAAGAGGTAGTATAAGACCCATCCAGAATCTCCACCTCAACGCCAGCATCCATCGGATCACTCATCAAATCCTCATAACTTAACCTATCCATGCTAAATATAGTAGGATTCTTAAAAATTCCTACCAGATCTTCTTTCTGTATTTCATTGTTTGTAGAGGTATATCTACTAATTATCAACCAGAGGTGCTATACCAATCTCGGTCGTTACCTCTTTGATGTTACTGTAATCCATGGTGAGTCACACAACTGGCACAAACCTTTCTAACTCAAGATGTCAGCCTCCACGTTAGTTTACTCTAATTAATAAACGACTTCCAATGTGAATCATTCATTAGTCCCCACTAGTGCCTTAGTCTCATGGTCAATCCCCTATGGGTGACAAAACGCTTTAACTTCGTGCTAATGTACGTACTTCTTTTCCATAGGTGTCGTTACCTCACCGTGGCTATCTGGCATTACTGTCAACCCTAGGTCCCATGTAGAGTATCTATGTTCTGATTCCTTTATCCATCGTGAAGTATGAACAATCACCTTTTCAATCTACACCCGGGAGCACCATAGTTCTTAACACACCGCATTATAAATTCATTTTGTGCAAGGACAATGTCCATCGTATCGTCCTCCTGTATCACAGTCCATCACATGCATATTCTAATACATGGTGTGTTAGTCAACCTGTGGATGTCAAAAATCCGCCAAGAAAAAAAGTCTCTAAGTCCATGGTTGGAACACATGGTTAAAGGTTACTTAGTCACGTTATTAGACTCGGGCCCGTAAGTCTTATGGAACCGGGAGGTCGTCCCAAGGGAAGCTTCACCATATGAGCCATGAAGTATGGTCTTGCTAGGCTAAGGGGCCAAACGACGCATTGCAAAAGGGTAGGTGCATGAAAGTCTTGCACAGCAAGGCCTTGCTTGTCTTGAGCCATGTGCTTCTACCACACGCGCAACGTCGCACCATGCCGAAGCCTGCACCATGTCCTCGCTCCAAGGGACCCGTGCGCGCGTAGCCTCGCGACACCACTAGGGGCGCGGTTCAAGGGACGAGCATCGTGGCCTCGCCCCCATGGCCGTCTCGCGCGCCGAGGGCCTCGCGCCTTGCTCGCACCAAGAGGCCTCGCCCCCACGGCCGTCTCGCGCGCCAAGGGCCTCGCGCCTCGCTCGCTCCAAGGGGCCTCGCCCCCACGACCATCTTGCGTGCCAAGGGCCTCGCGCCTCGCTCGTACCAAGGGGCCTCGCCCCCACGGCCGTCTCGCGTGCCAAGGGCTTCGCGCCTCGCTCGCACCAAGGGGCCTCGCCCCCACGGCCGTCTCGCATGCCAAGGGCTTCGTGCCTCGCTCACCTCAAGGGGCCTCGCCCCCATGACTGTCTCACGCAGCCGTAGCCTCGCACCCCACACCACGCCTCGCCTCGCCTAAGTGCCCAAGCACCTTGCACCTACATCCTCGCATAGCGAGGCCATGTGCCTCGTGCCATAAGTCTAGTGCCAAGTGAGGCGCACCTCGCCATAGCTGTGTGCCTTGTACCAAACAAGAGGCACCGTGCACCATGGCCACGCACATGGCGCTTCGTCCTAAGCGACCCATGACCTCCTCCATGTGCCTCGCACCAAGGGTCTCATGGCATGGGTCTCGCACCAAGCACCCCTTGGCCTCGCACCAAGTGACCCGCGACATGGGTTTCGTGTCAAGCACCCCTTGGCCTCACACCAAGGGTCTCATGCATGACGACAAAAGGGATAAGGAGTGAGCCTACATACCAAGAAGAGTTAGAGTACAGATATGGTGTCCACGCCAGACAGGTAGTGGCAGTACAAGAATGGTACATAGTCAGGACTCCCTCAGCAGGCTTAGGAGGCCAGTACCCAACAAGTAGTGGAGGCATAATATGGTACCAAGCCAGGAGTACTTTTGCAGACCCCTGACATGTACTAGAGCAGACCACCACTCTTCCAACACCACTACCATATGTGCTACTATCCTGACAGTGTACTCATGTACTATTTTGTCCTGAGGGACCACTATGTACAAAGGAGCCATTAGAGCTCCAATATAAATAGATGATCACCCCTCTAGAAAGGGGGTTGGAAAATTCATTGTAGGCAGAGGCTATTAAGCAATATACATTTTTCACTCCATTGTTTATCTATTTTTATCCTTCCATAAGTTCATTCTAAGTTTTTATCTAAACATCGCCACATTCACCTTTGAGTTTTCCGACCTAATTTCGTTGACGAGATTTCACCATTAACACAACCTTTATTTCAACTTCTGAAATTCCCGTACGTGAATATCAATTTAGAAAAA
Organism: Humulus lupulus; assembly: GCF_963169125.1. Taxonomy (NCBI): domain Eukaryota; kingdom Viridiplantae; phylum Streptophyta; class Magnoliopsida; order Rosales; family Cannabaceae; genus Humulus; species Humulus lupulus. The sequence continues at coordinate 83,797,011 of NC_084796.1, read as the reverse complement.
CTTTAGGTTCTTACATTACTTCAATCCAGAGTATGGCTGTCCTCGAAGATGCTTCAAGTGAAAGTCGTATGTTCTATCAGGTTTCCAAGTGTGTCTAGCCTCTAAAACGTCCTTTTATCAAATTCCTTAATGTTTCTATCATAGTTAAATCATGCATGATCCAATAGCTTTCCATAATGGGACCTTGAATATCCTCTAGAGAAATCAAAACTTATCCTTTTTGGAACCTTACTTATAACTCCCTGCTTCCTCAGCCTCAGTAGTATCAACGAAAAAAATGTTACTCGTGTTCTGTTCTTAACCGGAAGTAATCCAAAATATTCTCGATTGATCCAAATACAATTTGTCCACACCATTCTTATATTCTCTACTTGCTGAATTTGCGTGGGTTGCTGAAGCATTGGTCAGTTAAAGAGCCTTTACTGATAATCCATCACATCATACTTGGTGCGAGAGGTAGTTCTTGTATTATCTTGATCCTTGATCCTCATTTGGTAATAACTAGATTGAGGGTCAATTCCTGAATCCTTCACTGCAACTGGCCAAATGAATCCATCATTCTTGTTAATGCGTTGTGACTAGAGTTTCGGCGAGGCTCAGGTTAGGGGACTGTGCTCGAGACATCGGTGCATGGAAAGCTCGGGACTCAGGTAAGAAAACCACTGTTCCCGTAGAGCTTGTATGTAGGGCAGAGCCCTATATGATTGTATTGCAGCGCGTAGCCTTTTGATTGAATTTGTTCATGTTCAGTATATGCTTTATTATGCTATGAATGTAAATGTGTGAATGTTCGGCAAGAGCCGGGAACGGCGCAGGCCGAGTTCGGCAAGGCCGGGCACGGCAAGGGGCCGGGAACGGTGTTAGGCACGTGGAGTGCAAGGCCGAGTGCGGCAAAGGGCCAGGAGCAGCATTGAGCACGTGGAGTGCGAGTTGTCAGGGCGAGACCCAAAAGGATACCTGGGATATCCTCACGGTGTGGACCGCGAACCCAGGGCCTAGTAAAGCACCTGGGATGGCATGGCCGTTTGTGTTTAGCCTATTGATGTCCTGTTTATATACTAAGTATTTGTTATGCATATGTTTTCTTCCCATGAGGGTTTTCTTGATGGGCTTCGGCTCACGGGTGCTCTGTGGTGCAGGTAAGGGCAAGGGGAAAGTCGACCAACCATGAGTACGGAGAGCATGAAGCGACGCGTACATGTTTGGCCTGCCTGGCTGCCACAGCCAGTGGTTTTGAGAGATGATTGTATTACTTTCAAAGTTTATGACTCTGTTTATGATTTAATTACACTTTTGACCTAAAACCTTGATTAGCGAGTTAAATACACGTTTTAAACTCACTTAGTAATGGATCTAAGGAAGTAAGGCGTTAGAACTTGGTATCAGAGCGAGCCAAGGTTTATGGTTCTGTAGATTGACCGAACATGTACGCTCGTTGTCAGTGACAAGCTCGACTCAGGGTTGGTTGGTATGATTGATTAATGTGCTTGAATGCTCTGTTTGCCTGCTTATTTCATATAGGGCATGATGAATAAGTTAACATATGCATGATGCCAGGGCATGGCCCATTATGTTTTATATGCTATTTGTACGTTATGTGAATTACTGTTTGTGGTTGGCTAATGTGTTTGGGAGGTGGTTTTGGATGTTGTTATCAAGCCTGATGAGTAGTGTCATTGGTTGTAGGCATATTTGTTGAGATGCCTCGACAATCATCTAGACTCCCCGGCAGTAGGGCTGAGGATGACAACCAGGGTCAGGACCATCCACCTGCCCCACAGAATTGGAAAGTGATGTTTGCCGAAATGGAAGCAAGAATGCAACAAACAGAGGAAGATCTTCGACAGTTGAGGCAGTAGGCCCCACCTCAGGTCACTGGGCTGCTAGTTCAGCAGGTTGTGGCACCAGTGCCGGTTCAACCTGTTATGGAGAACAGGTGGGAACCTTTGTATGAGAGGTTCAGGAAACATCATCCTCCCACCTTTGAAGGTGGATCAGACCCACTGCGGGCAGAGCAGTGGATAAATATGATTTCCTCAATTCTGGATTTTATGAGAGTTGAGGGAAATGAGAGGGTAGCTTGCGCTAGCTATATATTCTGAGAGGATGCCCGCATCTGGTGGGATGTGGTAGTTTAGAGAAGGAACGTAACAGTTATAACTTGGGAGGAGTTCAGAAACATATTCAATGAAAAGTATTACAGTGTGGCAGTTCGAGCTACGAAGGTTGACGAGTTCATCAACCTAACTCAGAATCGGTTGACTGTGACTGAGTATGCTTTGAGATTTGACAGATTGGCGAAGTTTGCGCTAGATCTAGTACCGACTGATGCGGCAAGAAGAGACAGATTCATAAGGGGTTTGAATGTTATGATTGCTCGTGATGTGAAGATTACCTTGGATCTAGAGACTACTACTTATGCTCAGGTTGTGGACAAGGCCCTTACAGCTGAGGGGGTCGAAGATCAGATCTAGAAGGAAAGTGCTGTTAGGCGCGATGCCAGGAGGAAAGTGCCTCCTTTTATTGGATCAAGTCGGGGTGGTGGCTCTAGTGAGCAGAAGAGGAAGGCCCCAGATTCCTTTGTTCCTCCCAGTTTAGATAGGAGGGCACGGGGTGCTTCTACTGGGCGTCAGGGTGGAAATGACAACTGGATGAGTTTTCTAGTGTGTCCATGGTGCAGGCGACGACACCAGGGTGAGTGCAGGATTAGGGCCTTCTTTGTCTGTGGGAGTGCCAGTCATCTGAAGAGGGATTGCCCTCAAGTCAAGAAAGCGGAGCTGAAGCAGAGTGATAGTCTTGCTCCTGCTAGGGTATTTACTTTGACTCAGACTGAGGCAGAGGCTAGCCCCTCGGTTGTGATAGGTCAGATTTCTAGTGCTGGATCTTCTTATACTGAATTGTTTGATTCGGGAGCTACTCACCCGTTTGTGTCTGCTAGAGTGATAGATCAGCTGTGTAGACCTAGTGTGTTGTATGCTAGGGGTTTTTCAGACTTTATTGCCGACTACGGAACTGATAGTCTCTAGGAGATGAATTAGAGCTTTACTAGTAGAGGTAGATGGTAGGGAGTTGTTTGCTGATCTGATTGAGCTTGCGATGGATGATTTTGACATGATCCTAGGGATGGATTGGCTATCAAAGTATGGGGCAAAAATTGACTGCAAGCGCAGGATGGTGACTTTTGAACCAGTAGGGGAGGTACCCTTTATATTTGTGGGGACAGCTAGTGGATGACGGTTACCTATGATTTCAGCATTAAGGCTAGAGACTTGATGTAGGAAGGTTGCTTAGGATTCCTAGCGAGCGTTGTGGATACCTCTAAGGTGGTGTCGGTTGGATCGGGAGAGACTAGATTGGTGTGTGAGTTTCTGAATTTGTTTCCACCAGATCTGCCAGGGTTGCTGCTGCAGCGGGAGATTGATTTTGTTATAGAGTTGGCGCCAGGGGCGGAGCCAGTATCTAGGACACCTGACAGAATGGCTCCAGCAGAGTTAAAAGAGTTGAAGATTCAGTTGCAGGAGTTACTTGATTTGGAGTTCATCAGACCGAGTTTCTCGCCATAAGTTGCTCAAGTGTTATTTGTCACGAAGAAGGATGGATCTCTTAGGATGTGTATTGACTACAGGGAGCTGAATAAGTTAACCATTAAGAATAAGTATCCACTGCCTAGGATCGATGATTTATTTGATCAGCTGTAGGGGAAGACGGTGTTCTCGAAGATAGATCTTCGGTCAGGTTACCATCAGTTAATGATTAAAGAGGAGGACATACCAAAGACCGCTTCCCGAATGAGGTATGGACACTATGAATTTTTGGTTATGTCCTTTGGATTAACCAATGCCCCAGCAACTTTTATGGATATGATGAATAGGGTTTTCAAGAATTATATGGATAAGTTTGTGATTGTGTTCATCGAAGATATCTTGGTGTACTCTCAGTCAGAGATAGAGCAGGAGCAGCATCTGCGGTTGGTTTTACAGCGGTTAAGGGAGCATAAGTTATATGCTAAGTTCAGTAAGTGTGAGTTCTGGTTACCACACGTTACATTTCTGGGCCATATTGTCAATAAGGAGGGGATTCTGGTTAACCCAAGTAAGATTGAAGCAGTCAGAGATTGGCCTAGACCGAGCAATGTTCCTGAAGTGAGGAGTTTTCTGGGTTTAGCGGGATATTATCAGCAGTTCATTGAGGGGTTCTCCAGAATAGCTACGCCGTTGACAAAACTGACAAAGAGGAAGACAAGGTATGTCTGGACGGACAGATGTGAGAACAGTTTCAAGGAGTTGAAGTGGCGATTGATCACTGCGCCAGTGTTGAGTCTGCCGACAGATAATGAAAAGTTTGTGGTTTATTGTGATGCATCTAGACAGGGTTTGGGGTGTGTGTTAATGCAAGCTGGGAAGGTGATAGCCTACGCATCGAGACAGTTAAAGGAGTATGAGCAGAGATATCCCACACATGATCTGGAGTTGGTAGCGATGGTATTCGCACTAAAGATTTGGAGACATTATCTTTATGGTGAGAAGTGCGAGATATATGCCGACCATAAGAGCTTGAAGTATTTCTTTACTCAGAAGAACATGAATATGCGCTAGAGGCGGTGGCTGGGGTTGGTTAAGGATTATGATTGTGATATCCTATACCATCCTGAGAAGGCTAATGTAGTGGCTGGTGCATTGAGTCGGAAAGGCCCAGGACATTTATTTAGTTCGAGACAGATATCTGATAAGCTAGCCGAGGAGATGACTAGAGCGGGTGTAGAGTTGGTGGTTGGTCAGTTCGCCAATATCACTCTTCAGTCTATACTCCTTGAGAGGATCAAGGAGGCGTAGGGGAAAGATTCCTAGTTGAGAATTCAGAGAGAGAATTTCTTAGTCAGAGTGACTAAGGAATTTTCTATTTCAGAGGTGGGGTTACTGAAGTACAAGGGTCGGATCTGTGTTTTGATGGATTCTGATATCCGGCGGGAGATTCTAGATGAATTACATACCACTCCCTATTCCTTGCACCCGGGTACGACGAAGATGTACCAGGATTTGAGAGTTTTGTATTGGTGGTCGGGCATGAAGAGGGATGTGGTGGATTATGTGGCTAAGTGCTTAACTTGTCAGCAAGTCAAGGTTGAGCATCAGAGGCCAGCGGGGTTGCTGCAACCTCTGGGGATTCCAGAGTAGAATTGGGAAGATATTACCATGGACTTCATAGTTGGTTTGCCGAGGACCGTGGGACAGCATGACTCGGTGTGGGTGATTGTGGATAGGTATACCAAGTCCGCCCACTTCTTGCCTATTAGGACGACTTATACTGTGGAGCAGTATGCTAGGTTATATGTGAAGGAGATTGTTCGACTTCATGGGGCTCCGAGGTTGATAGTATCCGACAGGGAAAAATGGTGTTTTTTCTGGGTTTGGAGGCGAGGGCCACGGCCCTAGGAGGGGCATGCCGCGACCCGTGTGCATGCGAGGCCTTGGGAGGCCATGGTGCTCGAGGTGCGCCGCGGCCCGTGCGTGTTTCAGGGAGGTGTTAGCCTCTATTTTGAGGCTAGTCGCAGCGCTTGTGGGGTTGGGCCGCGACACTAGTTCAAGGTGCAGGGTGACTTGAGGGTTTTGACTTGGGAACCTAATTGCTAAGGCTCGGGATGGATTTTATCACCTGGATAGATACAATTCAAGGTTCCGGAGATTAGAATTATGTCTCAAAGCTATTTAATGGATTATAATTTTATGGATGAATATTGTTAATGCGTTGTGACTAGAGTTTCGGCGAGGCTCAGGTTAGGGGATTGTGCTCGGGACATCGGTGCTTTGAAAGCTCGAGACTCAGGTAAGAAAACCATTATTCCCGTAGAGCTTGTATGCAGGGCAGAGCCCTATATGATTGTATTGCAGGGCATAGCCCTTTCATTGAATTTGTTCATGTTCAGTATATGCTTTATTATGCTATGAATGCAAATATGTGAATGTTCGGCAAGAGCCGGGAACGGCGCAGGCCGAGGTCGGCAAGGCCGGGCACGGCAAGGGGCCGGGAACGGTGTTAGGCACGTGGAGTGCAAGGCCGAGTGCGGCAAGGGGCCGGGAGCAGCATTGAGCACGTGGAGTGCGGGTTGTCAGGGCGAGACCCTAAAGGATACCTAGGATATCCTCACAGCGTGGACCGCGAACCCAGGGCCTGGTAAAGCGCTTGGGATGGCATGCCCATTTGTGTTTAGCCCATTGATGGTCTGTTTATATGCTAAGTGTTTTTTATGCATATGTTTTCCTCTTGTGAGGGTTTTCTTGCTGGGCTTCGGCTCACGGGTGCTCTGTGGTGCAGGTAAGGGCAAGGAGAAAGTCGACCAACCATGAGTACGGAGAGCATGAAGCGACGCGTACATGTATGGCCTGCCTGGCTGCCACAGCCAGTGGTTTTGAGAGATGATTGTATTAAAACATAGATTTTGTCATCTAGCCGACTTTGTTGTACTTATATGTTGTAAATATTTTTAAACGGTATTTTGGGATCCCAAATATCAAACACTTTATGTTTTTCAGTAAATGGAATTACTTTCAAAGTTTATAACTTTGTTTATGATTTAATTAAACTTTTGACCTAAAACCTCGATTAGCGAGTTATATGCACGTTTTAAACTCACTTAGTAACGGCTCTAAGGAAGTAGGGCATTACAACTAGGGCCTCCACCCCTACCTAATCCTACAAACTGGGGGGGGGGGGGACCACTGCCTAAGCTTCCTGCCCTATGACACTCTCACACCATATCTCATCTCCTGCATCCTCTATAGCAAGAACCTTCTCTACTGCTTGAGCGTAGGTAGAAATCTCATGTATTAGAGTTGTTTACCCTAAAAAGTTTCATCTGATGATGTGGAAAAATTAGTCTGCACGTGGATTGCACATGAATATTTAGGTGGGTACGATCAGTTCGACCATCGATCAGAAGAGGATTCACCCAACAGAAGGCATATTTCATAGGCGACTAAGCTGGTCGTAGTATTTCAGATATCTTTTATAGATTTGTGTTCTCGCATTTATGTAATAATTGTAATTTCCATTATTATTTGAGATACGTTTGTATTAAATGTAATTAAGGCCCATCAGCCCATGAGGAACTCCTTAAACCTATAAATAAGACTCAAAGGGCTCAAGGGAAGGGACTTTTGGAATCTGGAGAGAGAATTATAGTGTTTTTATCCGTCGAATTTGTATTCATCTGCATTAATAAGAATACTAAGTGGACATAGGTCATTACCATCTCTGGGGCCGAACCACTATAAATCTTTGTAATCTTTTTAGCTTGATTTCATCTCATTTCTGTCATTTTACGTGACTCTGTGTCGTTGACCAAATCTTGGGTCAACAATTTGGTGCTTTCATTGAGAGTCGAACTCTAGACCTCCAAGAAAATTAAATGGTGAAAACAACTAAGAAAACTGGGCAGACCTCTGGGAATGCGCCAACCCAGCCTCCTCCGCAAAATGTGGCTGAGGAAGAGCCGCAAGTAGAATTGGAAGAGGAGGAAATGTATTCTGAAACTTTGAGGACGACTCTGATTGTCTTGCAAGAGGAATTAGCCAATCTGAGGGTGTAATGACCCAACTATTTCTAAGACCTTGGACCATTAAAACTACTAGAGATAGCTACTATTTTGATACAAACATAAGAAATAACTTCCCTTTATTGAAAACCCAAAATATAAGAAATAGCATGTCTTTATGAAAAATGTAAAATAAAATGTGATATGGTATGGGATCCCATTGTTTACAAAACATAAAACATAGCTTTAAAAACAAGTTCAAAAAAAAAAGTTGAATGCGAAATTACAAAAGAGACATATTTCAAAAGACTAAAATAAACGTCATCCTCGATTGACATGCAGCCCATCCATTCCATTCATCATCAACACACATGTCATGCTACCAAGAATCCTTCCGCCTCCATAATCATTTTCCTACATCACACTAAAAAAAGGAATGAGCCTAATGCCTAGCTAGGAAAATCTACTAAAAACAAAACATACATCGTAAACATAAGCATAAGACTACATCAAATACCATAAAAGAACACAAGACTATCTATGTAACGCCCTGGATAGCCAAGACCGCTACACTGTGTACTTATAAAGGTGCAGGACTTGCTAATCAAGTAATTTAATTAAAACGTGTCACTAACCATGAATGTGCTAGGTTAAAAAGGGTTTTGGTCTCAACATATACATTTTATATAATTAAACAGTTTTACACATAGGATCCCAAAAAGGAAACAGTGTATAAATGTCAGTTTACAGAATTTTCAAAATACAGACAACCATCAGCCATTCTAAGGCAAAGCAGACATTTCTGGTTCCCCTGTTCCTGCCTTCTCCTCAACCATGGCGGCTGAGCAGCTGGTCATGTACAATCAGCTCATAGAGCTCTCCAAGTCAGGGCTGATCAAGTTTGCCCTTGCCTTTACCTACGCCACGTAGCAACCGTGAACCAAGGCCCAGCAAGAAAACATAATATGCATCACAAACAACAATAACAGATAATTAATTCTTTAGGCATGATCAAACACTTATCACTCATATTAACCACATAACATGTACTCAGAGTCAAAGATGCAATTAAACGTTAATAACAATCAAGCTACATGATTATCAGGGCCGACAACTTAGGCCGCACCCTTTGTTTACCCCACTGACTCCGGCCCGCTTAAACTGAGCTTAGTGCAAAATAAGCTGTCCTTGGATACCAGTGGCTGAGCCGTGCCCTGTGCGATAGTGTAACCTTGGCGCTCTTAGGCCGTTGGTTTACTGTTCACATGGCATAATACCATTCTTTCAAAGCATGCATATTAGGAAACCCTTAGTCCCTTCACAATTTTACAACCGGGTTCAGTTTTCTTACCCTTAATTTCCACGTTCACTGACTATGAGCGACGTCCCTCGAAAACGATCTGCTTCTCGAGCCCTAGCTTAGCACCTAGTCACAACCAAGATAATGGATTCCATTAATATTCACGTAAAGGTTTCCGGGTACAATGCTAGCTACCAGGACATCGAATTCCATCAAGCACGGTGGTGAAATCGATCCCGAGCACCCTATGTTAGGTTCCCACGCTTAAAATCCCCAAAAGATAAAAAATGCACCTAAGGGTTGTGGCCCCTAAAACCTAGCCACGTCCCGCCCCTGAAACAAAAACCAAGACCTTTCAGAAGACAGACACGCGCCGCGACCCTACCTTGTGGTGCCGCGGCGCTGCCCTTCGACCGAGCCTCCTTGGCTCCTTTGCTTTTCAGGGCCGCAACGCTCTAGAACAGAGCCGCGGACCACCCCTTCGTGCCCAGAAAATCCACCATTTCTAATATCCTAACCTCATTCAAAACCACCCCAAAGAATCCTAATTCAAAACCCACTAACCACAAAAATTTTAACATAATTCTAACAGTATAATCCAATAGAAATCTAGCTTAAAAACCTACTAAAAATCCCATTTTGATTTCTGAAACCCAGCAGCTCAAAACACCAAAAATTAGTCATGCAAACTCAAATTTTAACCTCTAAATTACGAATTGGAGCTTACCTTCTTTGTTGAACCACTTCCTTAATAGACTCCTGAGCTTGAATCCAAACTTCTCAGCTTTAATTCAATCCTTAATATCAAAACCAGAAACACTTATAATACCCAGTCAAGACTTAAAGTTCTAATGTTCAAGAGTGAGATTCAATCTTTACCTTGATCCTAGTTGAGTGTCCCTTGGTCAGAACTACGCTAATCCTTCATAAATTCAGCTCAAACACAGAATTCCCAGTTGAATTCACCTTAGTTCCCTATAGTTTTCTTGGGAGAGAAAATAGAAGAGAGGAGAAGAGAGAACATGGGTCGGTTTGGGTCTTTTGTTCTACTACTTTTTGATTACTTAGTCTAATCTTAGCTAATTAGATCAATCCCGAGGCTCAGGGTACCGGAAGCGTCCCCGAGGGCAAAACGGTAAAATTCCCCAATATTCCCGCCTAAGCTTCCCAACCTCAAATATATCTCCATATATTTATTTCCATAACCCGATAGTCTAAATAACCACCCGATACCTGAAATACCCCTGACTTGTCCAAAGTCAAATATTAAGCCCTGTTGTGACTTCCCACTAACTGGCTCCCTAGGATCGCCTCAAGTCGCACGTTGCTGATCTACCCACATAATAATGTGGTTCTCATAGATATAATACTTAACCAAACTTACATTCATATAATCATACAATCATTCAAGCACGCTTATCATATAATCATGCATTAATTCAATAAACTCACACATAAACCAATTATGCCTTCCCGGCGCTCCAATCAAGGCCCTTAAGACATATTAGTGATTTTGGGTCGTTATAACTATCCCCTCCTACTGAGAATTTCGTCCTTGAAATTTACCTGAATAGCTCGGGATACTGATCCCGCATCCCTGTCTCTAACTCCCAGGTCGCTTCCTCGACCTTGCTATTTCTCCACAACAATTCAATTGACAGAATTGTCTTATTCCGTAGAACTTTGTCCTTTCGATCCAAAATATAAACTGGTCGCTCTTTATAAGACAAATCTGTCTGTAACTCTAAGCCCTCATACTTCAGCACATGTGTCGTATCTGAAACATACTTTCGCAACATGGAGACATGGAATACATCATGGACTCCTGACAGTGACGGTGGCAAGGCCAACATGTAACCCACCTGTCCAATCCTCTCTAGGATCTCGAAAGGACCAACAAACTGAGGGCTCAGCTTGCCCTTTACTCTAAATCTCCTTACCCCTCTCAATGGCGAGACTCGCAGAAACACATGGTCCCCAACCTGGAACTCCACATTCCTATGCTTAAGATCAGCGTACCTTTTCTGTCTACTCTGCGAAGCAAGCATTCTGGCTCGAATCTTCTCAATAGCCTCATTAGTCTTTTGAACCATATCTGGCCCTAAGTACCTCCTCTCACCCATCTCATCGAAATGAATGGGTGATCTACACTTTCTCCCATATAACATTTCATAAGGAGCCACTCCAATCGTGGATTGATAACTGTTGTCATACAAGAACTCAATCAATGGTAGATACTTACTCCAAGATCCCTCGAAATCAATCACACATGCCCTAAGCATGTCCTCCAACACCTGAATCGTTCTCTCAGACTGTCCATCAGTCTGAGGATGAAAAGTTGTGCTAAACTTCAACTGGGTCCCCATAGCTCTCTGTAGAGCTCCCCAAAACTTAGAGGTAAAGATCGGATCTCAATAAGATACAATAGACTTTGGAACCCCATGGAGATGAACTATCTCCCTCACATACAACTCTGCATACTGTTCCACTGTATAGGTCGATTTCACCGACATAAAATGAGCTGACTTGGTGTATCTGTCTACTATCACCCACACCGAGTCACAAAGTTCCACTGTCCTGGGTAGTCCTCCCACAAAATCCATCGTGATGTCCTCCCACTTCCACTATGGGATACCTAAAGGCTGAAGCAATCCCGCTGGTCGCTGATGCTCAGCCTTTACCTCCTGACATGTCAAACATCTAGACATATACTCTACCACATCCTTCTTCATCCCGAGCCACCAATATAATGTCCGTAGATCCTAATACATCTTTGTGGTACTCGGATGAAGCGAGTATGGCGTAGTGTGAGACTCTTCCAATATCTCTCGTCTGATCCCCTCATCTGTTGGAACACAAATCTCTCCCTGATATCGAAGTATACTAGTCTCAAAAACAGAATAATCCTTAACTGTCCCAGCTAGGACATGCTGCCTAACATCTTGCAACTGCGCATCCACCAATTGTCCCTCCTTAATCCTCTCTAGCAGGGTCAACTACAAGGTAATATTAGCTAACAGGCCTACCACCAGTTCTATCTTTGCCCTGGCCATCTCATCAGCTAATTCTCTCGAGATCTGGCTGGAACTATACAACTGTCCTGGGCCCCTTCGGCACAACGCATTTTCCACCACATCGGCCTTCCCTGGGTGGTAAAGGATATCGCAATCATAATCCTTAACCAGCTCCAACCAGCATCTCTGTCTCATGTTCAGATCCTTCTGAGTGAAGAAATATTTCAAACTCTTGTGGTCAGTGTATATCTCGCACTTCTCCCCATAAAGATAATGCCGCCAAACCTTCAGGGCGAATACCACTGCCGCTAGGTCCAAATCATGAGTAGGATATCGCTGCTCATACTCCTTTAGCTGCCGCGATGCATAGGCTATAACTTTCTCATTCTGCATCAGCACGCAGCCTAAACACATCCTCGATGCATCACAGTAAACCACAAACTTTCCTTCCTCCAAAGGAAGACTCAGCACAGGTGCAGAGATAAGTCGTCGTTTCAATTCTTGGAAACTGTTCTCACACCTCTCTGACCAAACAAACCTTTGATTCTTTCTTGTCAAATCTGTCATCGGTGAAGCGATCTTTGACAATCCCTCCACAAACCGCCTGTAATAACCTGCCAACCCAAGGAAACTCCGCACCTCCGAGGCGTTCCTTGGCCTCGGCCAATCTCTTACTGCTTCCACCTTGGATAAATCCACCTTAATCCCTTCTACACCAACTATATGCCGAGGGAAAGTCACCTCTGGCAACCAAAACTCACACTTCTTAAACTGGGCGTATAACTGATGCTCCCTTAACCTCTATAAAACCTATCGAAAATGTTGCTCATGCTCTGCCTCTGAAATGGAGTATACTAGAATGTCATCGATGAAGTCCTTCAACACCCTATTCATCAAATCCATAAAAACTGCCGAGGCATTGGTCAAACCGAAAGACATGACCAAGAACTCATAGTGCCCATATCGCGTCTGGAAGGCCGTCTTTGGTATCTCCTCATCTTTGATCCTCAACTGGTGATAACCATATCGTAGATCAATCTTTGAGAACACCATCTTTCCTTACAGCTGATCGAACAAGTCATCAATCCTTGGTAGAGGGTACTTATTGTTTATAGTCAACTTGTTCAATTCTTTGTAGTCCATACATATCCTCAATGTCCCCTCCTTCTTCTTAACGAACAACACTGAAGCGCCCCATGTTGAGTAACTAGGTCTGATGAATCCCAAATCCAGAAGCTCCTGCAACTGTATCTTAGTTCCTTTAGCTCAGCTGGTGCCATTCTATATGGTGTCCTTGATACTGGCTCTGTTCCTGGTGCTAACTCAATCTCAAACTGAATCTCCCTGCGCGGCGGCAACCCTAGTAGATCCTTAGGAAATACGTCTAAATACTCACACACCATTCTAGTCTCTCCCGGCCCTGCTGGCATAACCCTAGTGGTACACTAGGCACAAAACCTATGCATCCCCCCTGCAACAAGTCTATGGCTCTCAACGCTGAAATCATGGGTACGCGGGGTCCACATAACGCACCCACAAAGACAAAAGGATCCTCACCCTCAGGCTCAAAAGTTACCATCTTCTTCCTGTAGTCAATAGTAGCCCCATATCTGACCAACCAGTCCATCCCCAGAATCATGTCAAAATCCTCCATGTATAACTCAATCAAGTCTACCGAAAGTTCCCCACTATGAACCATCACTGGCAGTGCCCTAATCCTTCTCCTAGAAATTACCAGTTCCCCTGTAGGCAATAAAGTCCCAAACCCCGCAGTCCGATATTTACTTGGTCTACACAATCTATCAATCACTTTACTAGAAACAAAGGAATGTGTAGCACCAGAATCAATCAATATAGTAAAAGGAGAGCCAGCGCTAGAAAGCTGACCTGTCACTACCGAGGGACTAGCCTCGACCTCTGCCTGTGTCAAAGTGAATACTTGAACTGGAGTCAAGCTATCCACTTTCCCTGCTTCACCTTTCTTCACTGTTGGGCAGTCTTTCCTGAGATGCCCCACTGTTCCGCACACAAAACAAGCTTTGCCCCAACATTCTCCCACGTGACGCCTTCTACACCTCGGGTACTCTAGATAAGTCTGCCACGCCTCGCCGCCACCCTGACGGCCACCCTGACCACCCCAACCCTTCCTATCAGGACCAACAGCGGTCGAAGTGTCAGGAGTCTTTCTGTTGAAGTCACTGGGGCCTCCGACCCTACCTGTCCATGAATAAGGAGGAACCACTCTACGACCCTCGCGCCTCACCGCACTTTCTCTCGAAATCTTGTTCTCCGCTTCCTCAATGGTAAGAGCCTTCTCAACGACCTGGGCATAAGTTGTACCTCCAGGTACCGTTGTAATCCTAACATCCCGGGCTATCATAGCATTAAGTCCCCTGATAAATCTATCCTTCCTAGCAGCATCAGTAGGCACAAGATCTGGTGTAAACTTCGCAAGCCTATCAAATTTTAGGGCATACTCTGTAACAGTCATATTTCCCTACACTAAACCCACAAACTCATTAACTTTTGCTGCCCTGACGGCATCATTATAGTATTTCTGGCTAAATAAGTCTCTGAAGCCTTCCCAACACAAAGCGGTCACATCCCTGGTATTTTTCTCATATCTTACATATTTTTGGTATATGTTGTGCTATTTCTTGAAATTTATGTGAATATGAGTTTTATTGAACAAAAGTGATTGATTTATATTTTATTGATAATTTGTAGTATCATTATGGTTGTGTCTACTCCATCCTTTCTCACATTTTAATGGAGAAACTCACTGGAGAAAACTTCCTTAAATGGAAGCAGAAAATCAACATTGTGTTGATTGGTGACAACTTCAAGTTCGTCACGACTGAGGAATCCCTACACGTTCCAGCTGAAGGAGCTACCACATCTGTCATGATAAGTATGAGCATTGGGAGGCGACTAACAACAACGCGCGGTACTACATGTTGAATAGTATGGTCGACACTCTCAAGAAAAAGATGAAGAATGTCGAGACGGCCTACGAAATAATGGATCAGCTCTAAGACATGTTTGGTGCCAAGTCAGCGCAGACTCGTTTTGAGGCCAACAAGAAATATGCCAATGCTCGGATGGCACCTTCTCAACATGTCCGTGATCATCTGATCAAAATGAGAAACTACTTTCAGGAAGCTGAACTGCATGGAGCAACAATAGATGAGGAAACTCAAGTTGGCTTAATCCTCAACATACTCTCTCTAGCTTTCCTGTCATTCACCACCAACTATGTGTTGAATAAACTAAACTATGGTCTGACGCAGCTCATGAACGAGCTTCATATTTTTGAGTCTATCATGGGTTGACCAAGTAAGGGAGGAGAAAAGAAGATAACTACTGCTACAGCTGCTGATCCAGCTAAGGCTGAAGCTAACCAAGCTTCGTCTTCGAAAGCTAGAAACAAGTGGAAAGGTGGACAAAACAACAACCCCAAGCCTGCAAAGGCTGCAAAGACGAGTGCACAACCAAATGCACAGATGCCTAAGGGGAAGAACAAGAAAAACAAAAAAGGTAAAGGTAAGTGTTTTCATTGCAAAGAGAAGGGGCATTGGAAAATGGATTTCCCCAAGTTTCTAGCAGCGAAAAATAAAGGTAATGATAAATTCGTTTGGATAATTGATTCTGGATCTACTAACCATGTTTGTAACTCTTTACAGCTTCTTGAATCGTGGGAGGAAGTGGACGAAGGTGGCTTAAAGCTAAGAGTTGGGAATGGAGCGTTTGTTGCGATCCAAGCTAGAGGAAGGGCTCGTCTGAAGTTCGGAAATAAATTTTTAATCTTAAATGATGTATTTTTTATTCTGGATTTTAGTAAAAATTTAATTTCTGTTTCCATGTTGCAATAAGAACAATTTGTTATGACTTTCACAAGTTCTAATATATCTATTTTTTTCAATGGAACATAGTTGTTTATTGCATGTTTGGAAAATGGGCTTTATATTCTGCGACCTAATGAACCCCTCGCTCTTAACAAGGATTTATTCAAAGTAGCTAAACCTAGGACCAATAAACGTCAAAAGACCGATAACGATAATATGACGTATTTATGGCACTTGAGACAAGATCACATTGGCTATGATAGGATTCAAAGACTTACAAAGGACGGACCTTTGAGGGAACTCACCTTAGGTGAAATACGTGTTTGTGAATCTTTTCTAGAAGGCAAAATGACTGAGCGTCCATTCCCTGCAATGGGTGATAGGGCTAAAGAACAACTTGGACTTGTGCATTCAGATGTTTGTGGACCTTTGAATGTACAAGCCAGGGGTGGTTTTGAGTATTTTGTCACTTTCATTGATGATTACTGTGGATACTCATGTCTTTACCTAATGCATAGGAAATTAGAAACATTTTTAAAGTTTCAGGAATTCCTAGCAATGGCCCAGAACAAATCAGGTAAAACGTTAAAGATATTTCGATCTGATAGGGGTGGAGAATATTTGGATATGCAGTTCCAAGATCACTTAACTGAACTTAGGATTTTATCACAACTTACTGCCCCGGTTACTCCGCAACAAAATGGTGTAGCAGAACACCGAAACATAACTTTATTGGAAATGGTTAGATGCATGCTTATTTACTCAACTTTACCAACTTTGTTTTGAGGACATGCAATTGAAAACGTGCATGACATTCTCAATGTCGTGTCGTCAAAATCAATCCCCAAAACACATTTAGAAGGCTGGACTGATCGTGAACCTAGTTTACGCCATTATAGAATCTTGGGGTGTCCTGCCCACGTCCTGAGGAAAATAATTAAAACTAGAACTGTGAACTAAAGTTTGCATGTTTGTTGGCTATCCCAAAGTTACTCGGGGTTGAATTTTCTATAGTCATTAAGAAAAGAAAGTGTTTACTTCTAAGAATGCTACTTTTCTCAAAAATGACTATGTCCAAAACTTCAAACCACACAGCAAAGTAGTTTTAGAGGAGATGGTTGAAGAATTGACTCCAACCAATGTTCCATTTTCATCAATGCGAGTTGATGATGAAATTCCCTCTCTTCATGTCCAACTAACACAAGTCGATTTAAATGAAGAAAGTACCATTGTTCTTGAGCAAACAGTCACGTAGCCTCGTGGTAGTGGGAAGGTTTCTAAGAACCCAGTTCGATGTGGTTTGGATGGTGAAACCAATATGGTTGTTGGTGACACTAGTGAGGATGATTCGTTGTCTTTCAAAAAGGCAATGGCTAGCCCTGAAAAGGAACTATGGCTCGAAACTATGAAATTAGAAATGTAGTCCATGTACTCAAATTCCGTCTGGGATATTGTGGAAGCACCTAGTGACTTTAGGGCCATTGGGTGCAAGTGGATCTACAAGAAGAAATGAGCTGTTGATTGAAATATTGAGACTAATAAAGCTTGATTAGTTGCAAAGGGTTATAACAAAAAAGAAGGCGTGGACTATGAGGAAACTTTTAGTCCGGTAGCCATGCTTAAGTCCATTCGCATCCTTCTATTTATAGCAGCTGCTCTCGACTATGAGATATGGAAAATGGACGTCAAGACAACTTTCCTTAATGGGAAGCTTGACGAAGTCATTTATATTGATCAGCCGAAGGTTTTATAGTTACTGGACAAGAAAGAAAAGTTTGCAAGTGGAATAGGTTCATTTATGGACTTAAGCAATCTTCTTGTTCCTAGAACCCTATGTTTGATGAAATAATCAAGACCTATGGCTTTGAACAAAATATTGATGAGCCTTGTGTTTACCAACTGAAGGCAAATCAAATAGTGGTATTCCTGGTTCTATGTAGATTATATCTTACTTATTTGAAACAGTGTTAAGAAATTGTTGTTAGGAAAAATTAGATTGCCTCAATGGAAATGGGTAAGAATATTACAACTCTATGCAATAATATTACAAATAAATATAGATTGATTAAATAAGGTTACAACTCTATAATTGAAAATTACAAATAAACAAATAAAAGGAAGAAGATGATGAAGAAGAAGAGAATAGTGAGAATACAACTCTAAGCAAAAGATTACAAGTAAAATAAATTTTTTGGACCAAATGAAAAGATTACAACTTTTAAACAAAATATAAAAGTAAATAGAACAAGAGAATAAGAAGAAAAACAATAGAATAAAATGAAGAACAGAAACACAAGTAAACTCTCACTTACACAACCTAAGTGAAGAGGGTTAGGGTCACCAACTTGCACAAGGTTTAAAACCCTTGTCCAAAAGCTTACTTCCCCCTAACTCGAGCACTAAGGTATGTCTCTCAAATATTGGAAATACTTTCTGGAATTATCAAGCCTCAAGGTGTTTCTAGCCAAGTGCTCTAATGGATCGAAATGTTGTTGTGTCTTTCAAGTGAGCTATAGGCTCCTATTTATAGAGTTTAGAGACACCCTTTGAATTTCAAATTCCACCAACCCCCATGGCTGTTACCAATGTTTAATTGGATTAATATGGAATTAAAAATGAGATTTGGGAGTTATTTGGGTTTTTTGAGCCGTTCAACAAAGATTGAAAAAACTGAAGAAAAAAAAATGGTCAGTTATGGCCTGTGGCCGCGGCCACTGACCATTTTCAACACTTAAAAATGTTTTATTTTTCCAAACGGTTCCAAACCTTCCCAAATGATTTTGTAACTCCCAAAACACATTATTGGGGTTAAAATTATATCTCTAACAGCCATTTCACATATGACTTTATGAAATTCATCTCAATATTGTGTAACATCAAATTTACACAATAAAGGGTAATATTTGGAAGTTACAAATTTGTAACACCAAATATGTTACATTATTTTGATAGATTTCATATATCTAAATATTGTAACTCTCTATTGTATGTTACAATGTGTGACACTCTTTGTCACATTTATTTAATCTAAAACATTATAATATAATATTACAATATATTATAAAATAATATAACATTCCCCCACTAGATTAAATTGTTATCTATTGTAACACTTATTTAATCAATCATTATATTTTAAAATATAACATATCCCCCCCTTGATTAAATAAGAACTCTCTCTTATAGGAGCCATTGCATTAGTGCATAAAGCAAAGTATTTTTCAACTTGAACTTTACTATAGTGTAATTATCACAAAATTTGTCGAAAATTTGGTTACACTAGGCATTGAACCATCTTTTCATGATAACAAATTGGTGATAACACACACACCTTTGTGATGTTCACTTGAGACCTCTATGTCTCGCTTTGCATCGTTAATGGCCATGTGCACTTTCCATTCATGGACGTTCTTGAGAATACTCCCAATTCTCATGAGAGGTGGCACCACCCCTAGGTCCATATAGGTAGAATTCTTACAGTATTTTGTTACCAAAAATACTTGTCTTCACAAGACTGAATCCTATTAAAAACTTTTCGGTTTTAACCCTCAACTTTGTAACACAAGTACTCAATATCTCAGATGGGACTTGTTTTGAGTACAACTAATATTCACTTGATTGACTTGTTGTTACCTATTGAACCTAACACTAGTTGAATAACTAGTGTTAAGATAGGTTACCATCAATCGTGAATCTCTTTAGGGAGTTTAAGTCCCATCCCTGGAGATAATGCAGCCACTAAATCCCTCGTTAGTGGCTTAGTGAAAGGATCCGCCATATTTTCACTTGTTCTAACATAGGATATTGAGATGACTCCACTTTGAATCAATTCTCTTACATATCCATGTCTTAGACTAATATGTCTAGACTTCCCATTATACACTCCGCTGTATGCTCTAGCCAATGTCGCTTGGCTATCACAATGTATCGATATAGTAGATACATTATCTTTGATTAGGGGAATCTCTATCAACAGATCCCTTAACCATTCGACCTCTTTGCCGGTAGCAGCTAGAGGAATGAGATATACAGGTTTGTTTCTTGGAACCCCAAGAAATTGCACCTCCACCATGTGTAAGTACACAACCAGTTATGGACAAGTTGTCCCTAAGATTGGATATCCAACTTGGATTTCTATATCCTTCTAAAATCGAAGGAAATTTGGAGTAGTGAAGGCTTAATCCTTTGGTTTTCTTGAGATAACCTAGGACTCTTCCAATTGCCTTCCAGTGATCCACACTTGGTTTACTTGTAAACCTACTAAGTTTACTTACCGCAAATGCTATATCAGGTCTAGTACATTGGGCAGCGTACATTAGACTCCCTATAGCACTAGCGTACTCCAATTGAGCCACCACTCTTCCTTCATTCTTCTCTAGTTTTGAACTATGATTGAATGGAGTATTGGCATCTTTAACCTTGAGATGGTTAAATTTGTTCAATACTTTCTCAACATAGTGGGCTTGCCCTAACGCAAAACCCCCACTATGTTTCTTTACTTTGATACCAAGTATGGTGTCAACTTCTCCAAGATCTTTCATCTTGAAGGTTGATGATAGAAACCTCTTCATTTCTTCTATCACTTTCATGCTATTACTTAGAATAAGCATGCCATCCACATATAATCAAACAATGATCAAATATCCCTTACAAGTTTTGGAATACAAACACTTGTCTCCATTGTTATGTCTAAACCCATTAGAAATGATGGCTTGATCAATTTTCTCATGCCATTGCTTAGGAGCTTGTTTCAATCCATATAAGGATTTTACAAGTCTGCATACTTTATGTTCATATTTTGGTAGGACAAACCCTTCGGGTTGTTACATATAGACCTCCTCATTGAGGTCACCATTAAAGAACGTCGTTTTGACATCCATTTGATGAACATACATGTTGTGTAAAGAAGCTAAAGCGAACAAAATTCATATAGAAGTTGTTCTTGCAACAGGCGCATAGGTATCGAAATAATCGATACCCTCTTTTTACCTTAACCCTTTTGCTACTAATCTAGCTTTAAAGGTTTGGACAGTGCCGTCAGTGTGGTATTTTCTCCTAAATACCTACTTACACCCAAATTTCTTAGACCCTGGTGGTAGGTCTACCAATTCCCAAGTGTTATTGGAAAGAATGGAATCCATCTCATCATTGATGGCTTCTTTCCAAAACGCACTATCTCTCGATTGCATAGCTTCTCTATAAGTCTTAGGATCATCATCAACAAGAAGTACAATAGGAATTTTCCTAATAACTTCCTCTCTATTTCCTTCTACCATGTAGAATGAAATTTGTTGAGAATCTGTCTCATCCACTACTAGACTTTTACGATTTTTAAGCCTTTGACTTCTTCTAGGTTCAAAGGGTTGCTTTACATCCTTTTGAGAATTCTCCTCTTGAGAATCAACTTTGGATGTAGAAGCTTGTAAATTGTTCTCATATAACAAATTCACCTTTAGAGATGTTGAAGCTTGAGAATTGTTCTCACATAACATATTCTAAAAAAATTCAACTTCTCTAGATTCAATCACAATATTAGACTCTAAGTCTAATGGCCTATAAGCTTTACTATTGTTGGCATAACCAACAAAAGCACACTTTATGGCTCTTGAACCTAACTTTGTTCTATTAGGTTTGTTTTTCTTGCAATATGCAAGACACCCCTACACTTTGAAGTACCCTCTGTTGGGTTTTCTTCCTTTCCATAACTCATATGGAGATATCTCATTTTTCTACATCAGTATTCGATTAAAAATGTGACAAGCGGTTAAAAGTGCTTCACCCCATAAGTTGAAGTTCAACTTTGAAAACACCAACATAGAATTTATCATCTATAGATAAGTCTTATTTCTCCTTTCGGCAACACCATTGTGTTGTGGTGTATAAGGTGCAGTGCACTCATGAATTATACTCTTCACAAAATGTATTGAATTCATTAGAGAAGTACTCTCCTCCTCTATCACTTCTTAGCACCTTAATCTTTTTATTTAGTTGATTTTCAACTTCTAATTTATACAATTTAAAAGCATCAAAAGTTTCATCTTTATGCTTTAAAAGAAAAACATAGGTATATCTACTAAAATCATCTATAAAAGTAAGAAAATACCTTTTACCACCTCTAGTTAAAAAACCATTTAATTCACAAAGATCACTATGGATTAAATCTATTAAATTAGATGATCTTTCTACACTAAGAAATGGTTTCTTAATCATTTTCGTCTTAACACATGTTTCACATTTACCATAGTTTTTAATATTGCATGCAATCATACCACATTTTACAACTCTTTTCATGGTTGAAAAACCTATATGTGATAGTCTAAGATGCCACAAAAATCATACTCAACAATATAGGCAGAATTAACATTTTTATTGATAGCATTGAAAGTTACATCATTGGTGCACAATTTAACCATACCCTCACAAGAGTACCCCTTTTCCAAAAATACATTTGATTTGGTAAGTATAAGTTTACTAGACTCAAAAACGGCTTTAATTCTGGGCTTGCCAAGTAAATCACCACTTACCAAGTTTCTACTCATTTCGGGAACATAAAGTACATTTACTAATGTAACTTTCTTGCAGGAGGTGAAAAAGACTTCAATGGTACCTTTTCCAAGTACCTTGGATTTTCCCTCATTGCCCATTTGAATCTCATGGTTGCCCTTTGACTTTTCAAAGGTCTTGAACAATGATTTGTCATAGGTGACATGGACGGTGGCACATGTATCGTACCACCACCCTTTCACCTTGCCCTGGACTGCATTCACTTCACTAAGGGTAGCAACTATGTTTTCCTATTGAGTTGCATTCACCTTAGGTCCTTGTTGGTCTTTTCTATGCTACACTCTCTAGCATAGTGGCCCTCTTTCCCACACACAAAGCAAGAACCTTTCTCGCCCTTAAACTTGTTTGGGTTGGTTTTTGGACCCAAAGGTTTCTTGTTACCCTTTTTCCCTTTGTTTTTGGGATGTTTTGGTTGTGACACCGCATTTTCTTTGGAAGTCTCTCCATTAGACCCCTCCACAAGTTTATCTCCACATATCGATTCCTCTTCGATTCGAATATGCTTTTGGATTTCCTCCAAAGAATAATCCTCATTTTTATGAAGGATTATTTTCCTATAGCTCTTCCAAGTTGGTGGTAATTTAGCCACTATAGCACCAACTTGAAAGGCCACAGGAAGCTCAATCTTTAAGACTTTCAGTTTGTTAACAATTATTTGCAATTCATGAATTTGAGGAAGAATAGGTTTATTTCCAAAAAATTTGAAATCGAAGTATTGAGATATCAAAAAAAATTTGGTACCTTCCTCTTCCGCCTTGAAATTTTTCTCAAGTACATCCCATATCTCCTTGGCCGATTTGGTCTCGATGTAGAGGTCATAGAACTTATCGGATAGGACGTTGAGGATATGACCCCTACAAAGGAGATTGTCCTCCTCCCTCTTCCTTCTTTTCTCCACCTCCTCGGGAGTGTCCTTCTCGGATGGTGTTGGGAGAGGTTCTAGAGTGGATTCTAGGATGTAGACAATTTTGAGAGTGGTCAAAAGGAATCTCACCTTGCCTTGCCACCTAGTGAAATTGAACCCATTAAACCTATCTAACCTCACTAGGTCTTGATTCATGATTTTGATGATCTCACCTACCATTGCAACAAACAAGGATAAGCTTTTGAATGTTAGGAAAAATTAGATTGCCTCAATGGAAATGGGTAAGAATATTACAACTCTATGCCATAATATTACAAATAAATATAGATTGATTAAATAATGTTACAACTCTATAACTGAAAATTACAAATAAACAAATAAAAGAAAGAAGATGATGAAGAAGAAGAGAATAGTGAGAATACAACTCTAAGAAAAAGATTACAAGTAAAATAAAGTGTTTGGACCAAATGAAATGATTACAAATTTTAAACAAAATATACAAGTAAATAGAACAAGAGAATAAGAAGAAAAAGATTACAAGTAAAATAAAGTGTTTGGACCAAATGAAATGATTACAAATTTTATACAATATATATAAGTAAATAGAACAAGAGAATAAGAAGAAAAACAATATAATAAAATGAAGAACAGAAGCATAAGTGAACTCTCACTTACACAACCTAAGTGAAGAGGGTTGGGGATCACCAACTTGAACAAGGTTTAAAACCTTTGTCCAAAAGCTTATTTCCCCCTAACTCAAGCACTAAGGGATCTCTCTCAGATATTGGAAATGCTTTATGGAATTATCAAGCCTTAAGGTGTTTCAAGCCAAGTGCTCTAATGGATAAAAATGTTGTTGTGTCTTTCAAGTGAGCTATAGGCTCCTATTTATAGAGTTTAGAGACACCCTTTAAATTTCAAATTCCACCAACCCCCATGGATGATACCAATGTTTAATTGGATTAATATGGAATTAAAAATGAGATTTGGGAGTTATTTGGGTTTTTTGAGCCGTTCAACAAAGATTGAAAAAACTGAAGAAAAAAAACGGTCAGTTTTGGCCTGTGTCCGCGGCCAGAGACATTAGTGGCCGTGGCCACTACTCTCTGTCCCATTGGCCACGGCCACTGACCATTTTCAGCACTTAAAAATGTGTTGTTTTTCCAAACGGTTCCAAACCCTCCCAAATGATTTTGTAACTCCCAAAACACATTATTAGGGTTAAAATCATATCTCTAATAGCCATTTCACATATGGCTTTATGAAATTCATCTGAATATTGTGTAACATCAAATTTACACAATAAAGGGTAATATTTGGAAGTTACAAATTTGTAACACCAAATATGTTATATCTCATATATCTAAATATTGTAACTCTCCATTATATGTTACAATATGTGACACTCTTTGTCACATTTATTTAATATAAAACATTATGTTATAATATAATATAATATTACATTATATTATAAAATAATATAACAATTTTTAGATGTGAAGAATTGGTTGAGCACTCAATTCCAGATGAAGGATTTGGGTGTAGCAATTTATTTTCTAGGTGTCTAGATCATTAGGGATAGAAAGAATAGACTCTTAGCTCTATCTCAAGCAACTTACATTGATAAAGTTCTTGAACGTTTTTCAATGACAAATTCCAAGAAAGGACGTTTACCGTCCTGCCATGGAATTCATCTTTCAAAGAAGTCGTCTCCCAAGACTCCTAAAGAGGAAGATACAATGAGAAAATTTCCTTGCACATCTGTAGTTGGAAGTCTGATGTATGCTATGTTGTGTACTAGACCACATATCTGCTATGCTGTGGGAGTAGTGAGCAGTTATTAGTCAAAACTAGGACCGAACCATTGGATAGCAGTTAAGCATATCCTGAAGTATTTAAGGTGGACTAGGGATTATATGTTAGTCTACAAGGGTGGTATTCTGAACCTTGTAGGCTACACTGATTCAGATTTTCAAACTAATGTTGATGACCGGAAGTCTACTTCTAGAATGGGGTTTACTCTTGGGGGTGGAGATGTGACATGGAGAAGCGTAAAGCAGTCAGCAGTCTCAGATTCCACCATGGAGGCTGAGTACATAGTCACGTCAGAAGCAGCTAAGGAAATATTCTGGCTAGAGAAGTTCTATTCGGATCTTGGTGTTATTCAAGAAATGGATAAACCGCTTGTGTTGTTTTATGACAATACAGTAGCGATAGCCAACTCGAGAAAACCTCGTAGTCACAAGAGGTGTCAGTATATAGAATATGTGAAGGTTATGAAGATTGCATCTAAAGACAATCTTGCGGATCCATTTACAAAGACACTAGCAGAAGCTACATTTCATAAGCATATCAAGAAAATGGGATTAGTAGAATTAAGGCATTAGCTTCAGTTAGTGCAAGTGGGATTTTGTTGGGGTTTTATGACCTAGTTAAACCCCAATTTCTTTGTAATCTCATTTATTATCAATAAAAGAATAGAAATCATTTTTTGACTTGGTCAATCACTTTGCTCACATGTTTTATTTTCATGATTATTTGTTTAATATTAACTTCTAATAAATCCCAAGCATATAGCTAATCGTATTTATAGTGACGTACTCATAGTGGAATATAAATATGATTATATGTTCACATATAAGTTAGTTGAAAGATTAGTCAGTGCACAGGATTTACACTGACGTGCCAATCTACGATATGATCTACTTACACATTGTAGCATTATGTTCTTTCCAGAACATTAGCAAAGTAGATAAGATCGGTTGTATTTGTTACATTGGACAGGAATGATATTGACAGTAGATAGGATAAGTAAACATATTGTTATTATCAATTCTAGTTATATCATATAGTTGATCATAGGTCGATTCAATCTCAATTCTGAGTGGTTAGTATTCTAACTAATTGTATTATTTGAGTTCTTTGACTTGTTCGTTACTAGCTTACCCTACGAACTAGCCCATACTTACATCTTGGGAACTCGGTAGTATAATTGAGTGGGAGTGTTAATCATAGATATGAACATCTATAGCATTTGATGAAGAAGTGAAACGATGGTTTCCTTTTAGTTTGGTTCAAGGGGTTAAATGACAGAGATCTCATTTTAGTAAATAATATTAGTTTACTGAAATATCATTTACAAGGAACTAAGTGTTTTAAGGATAAAATACAATGAGGGGTAAAACGGTATTTTAGTCCCATCTCATTGTAGACTGTCTATAGAGGATCTAGTGACAATTATGGTTGTAATCTATATTGCTTATAGATCATTCTATGAATTCAAGAGTGCAATTCTGAGTCTTTAGTGGAGTCACGAGGAATTAATAAGTTAGTAAATTTATTTGTTAGATTCATGATAAATTATTGGAGCTTGGTTTCATAGGCCCATGGCCCATGATAACTTGTATTATTTTATATTGATTTCATTAGAATTATCAAAGTTGATCAGGTCAATTTTGGATAGTTTCACGGAATTATACAATTTAGAGAAGAATATAGAAATTAGGCCTGATTTATTAATTAAGATAAATTAATAAATAATTTTAAATCTAGGTTCAAATTATAAAAAATTAATTTGATAAAGGATTTAAATAGTTAAATCAATGTAAAATAATACACGTCTTGATTTTAAGTGCAATGGGCTTATAATTAAATTGGAAATTTCACAGGCCTAAAGCCCATGATAATTTCGACCTAGGGCTGAGTATTGGCTATTATTTTATTGATTTTTAATTAAATAAGTGATCTAATGATTCTATAAAAGGAATGCTAAGAGAGATTTCTTAAACATATGTTTCTGATAGGTTTTATATTCTCTCTAAACATAAGTCCTTTTCTAAGTCTTATTGTTCTTTTCTCTTCTTCTCTCTGTATATATCTCATGTGTTGAGAATTGCCCACTCTAGTCTAGGTGATTCTTGTTAATACTCTGTGGCAGAAAGGATACAAGGGTTAGAGAAACTGAAGGAAGGACTCTATTATTCTGTTGTGTATAATGTAAGTATTCTTATCATTATTTCTCTTTGAATTCAATTTTAGAAACATGTTCTAGGTTGTCTAATATTAACTTGTTTAATTTTAGATCTACATGAAAATTAATAAAGATCCTGTATAAGTTTTCCTAACAATGATGGCATGGCGGGTTTGGGACCGATCCAAGAAGGTGTATGTACTCTGTCAGGGGACTGGATGGGCGACGACAATCCTAAAAAAACCTAGCTCAGTTTTTGTTTTGTGAAAGACATTTTATGATATATATGTTGGGACATATTTTATTAAATTGCATGTTTAATCATTATCTTTTTGAAAACTCGAATCCGAATTTTTTATAATGTTTAATCAATGAATATGTTCTAGTTAAATTAGGGTGTTACACATAGTCATGAGTGGTTGTTATGGATAAAAGAATGCATATGGATTTTAGCATGACAACAAGAGAAAATGTAGCACAACAAATTTTTTTTAAGTTATTAAATTTGTGCTTAATTTTATTTAATTGGTAAGTGTTGTGAGTTATTTTATTTATTTATTTAAATTAATTGTTAGAATTATTTGGTAGAATTTTGTGAATTTAATTGTTAATTGTTATTTATTTTAAAATGTGAATAATTTGAGATTTGGTTGAATGCACTAAGGTGCATGGTAGGTAGTGATGCACCGTAGTTATTGATTGTATGCATGTGCATGGTTGCATGGTGCAGATGTGTAGAATTTTCTACACACTTTAGTTTCCTTTTATTAGAATTATTTATAAAAAAAAAATAAAAGAGGGAAAGGGCAGCAAGGGTGGATGACAAGAGGAATGGGGGAATTATAGTTGTCCCATTTATTTTGTTTCTTTTTTTGTTCAATCAAATAAATTAGAATAAAGGAAAAATAAGCACCATTAGGAAACTTACCCTTTATGTTTATTAGGTTATCTTTTTCTAAATTAGAATAAAAAGGGAAGAGAGAAAAAGAAGAGGCCATTTGGGACTTGGAGCCGACGGCCTAGAGGGAAGGAGAGAGAGAGAGTGGGCGAGCTAGAGAGAGAAAGGGAGAGAGGGGCTGCCATTTTCTTGAGAGAAGGAGGAAATAAATAAGAAGAAGGGGGGGGGGGGGGGGGAAGGAAAGGGTTTCAAAACTCTAGGTATGTATTTATCTTTGGTGTTTTTAACTCCTTGGCTAAGAGTTTTCTTCTTCTTTAATCTAAGAATAATTGTGTTTTCTTTCTTTGGTTCTATGGCATTCAAAACCCCTAGGATTTGAACAAGGTGGTGATTCTAGTTTGGGTTCTTCATTCCTATCATGAGAGGTATTGGATTTCCTCCCTCAATCTATGGTTGTTGCTGTTTTATTTTTTGTTATTTTGGAGAGATCATGGTTGAATGTGGATTAGTGTTTTTGGTAAGGATATTATGTCTGTGTTGCTTTGATATTGATGGATGTTTTAAAAAAATCATGTTTTGAAAGAAAGCTAATGTTTTGATTATTTTGGCCTTGGCGAATGTGTTGCACTATTATTATGATGGCTTAATGAGAAACATGCTAGGTGGTTATATATTTTTGGATTCAAGAGTATGAATCTCATATAGGTCTCGCCCAAGGCATATGTAGATAATACATGTGGAGTTTTGCTTATGCTTCCTTTGATGTTTCTATGATATTGGTCATGTTGTTTGGGAAATGGGAACATGCTAGGTTTCATGTGAAGACATATATGGAAATTGGTATTTTATATTATTGATGCATGTTTGTCATTCCTATTTTATTTGATGTCATGTATATACTAATTAGAAACATGATATGGTGTTTGTAAGACTTTAAATGGGTATATGTTAGTGGGGTTTTCTTTTAGATTTCTTGAATGATAGAAGCATGCTAGGGTTTGTGTTTAATTATATTAATTAAACATGCATGAATAATGTTTGAATTTTGTAAGGCATGATGAATTTTATGATTTGAAGTACTTGTTGATTTTTGTGTATAAATGGTGTCAATATGAGGAGAATAATGTTTTTGAATGTTTAAACAATTTTGTAAGTGCTATAATGTTTTCAAGAAATTAATGGAACTTTAATATGCCTTGAAATGATAGTTTTGCTCAAATCATTACTTACGATTTTTTTTTTTATATTTTTAGAGAAAATATGAGTTTTTAAAAAAAATAAAAAATTGTGATTTTGATGATATATTTTGTTGCTAGAATTTTAGTAAAAATGTGAAGTTGTATTTTTAAATAAAATGAATTTTGTGTATATGTTGAAATTAATTAATACCCTAAACTATGAAAATATTAAAAATGGTATTTTTAATTTAACCATGACTGTTCATTTTAATAGATATGATTTTTCATTATTTTAATTATGAAAAATGGTGAATTTAATTTACTTGTGATTTTTTTAAATAAATTAAATAGTGGCTGAAAGTTTATTTAAAATATTTTAAAAATAATTATTGGATTATCACTTTGTTGACCCAGATTTTGGTCAACTGACACGGAGTCGGAATATGCTTGATGTGAATGAATATGTTGAGAAGAATCAAATGACAAAAAGTAATAAGAACACGATATTTTATAGTGGTTCGGCCCCAGGATTTGGTAATGACCTACGTCCACTTAGACTGTTATTGATATAAGAATCAAAGGAGTGATCAAAGAACAAGGGTTCAATGAGTTTCACTAACCTCTGAAGAACAATACAATATTCCAAGGAGAATTACTCTATTCTTCAATAATTCCAAAGCCCAAAAAGTCCCTTCCTTGAGCTCTCTTTTTCTATTTATAGGCTCAAGGGGGATTACATAAGATCGTTACAGATATTCTCTCCTGAATAATCGGATACTCAGGAGATTGTGCGAGTTAAATTCGGGATTTACAAAGATCTTCACAGTAATGTTACATTGCATGCAAAACCATCGACTAGACTGGTCGCAGGTAAGACTGGGCTACATACTGCTTCTAATACGTCTTCTGGTCGATGCACTAGCAGAGTTCCTCCAGATGTCAGCCACGTGTGCAGGGATCAGTTGCCACGTCATCAATGCCAATTTTTTGGATAACACACTTATGAATTTATTCTACTTAAAAAATTAAGTCTAAAAATAATACACGAAAAATATTTTTTTTTCTACACCTAAAATTTATATTTTCTCACATCAAGTTTGTAATTTTTTTAAGTGGATTAATTTGATAATTTCTAAGGAAACATGTTAAATTATAAGTATTTTACATAATTTATAGCATTTATTATTTTTATGTAATTTATAAATAAATAATGGAATTATTATATTTTTAAATGGTTATTATTTCATGAAATAAAAATAATGTTTTAGAGGTTGAATCAACTTAGTGATTTTTAATGAGATAAATAATGGATGTAAAGACCCAAAATCACTAATAAGGCTTAAGGGCCTTGATTTGTGTGCCGGGAGGGCACGATTGGTTTATGTGTGAATTAAGTAGTTTAATGCATGATTCTACGATATGTGAAATGCATGTCTATGAGTATTAACGTGCATGTACGCCCCGTTTAGTTTAAAGGGGTATATTTGTAATTTTAGCCCGTTGAGGGCGTAAATGTGATTATATGTTATAATTGTGAGGACCACATTATTATGTGGATAAATCTACAGCATGCGACTTAAGGAAATCCTAGGGAGCTAGTTAGTGGGAAAGTCACAATGGGACCTAATACTTGACCTGGGGCAAGTCAAGGGGTATTTCGTGTATTAGATGGTTATTTGGGTTATCGGGTTATGGAAATAAATAATTGGAGATGTATTTAAGGTTAGGAAGCTTAGGTGGGAATACTGGGGAATTTTACCATTTTTCCCTTGGGAACGATTCCGGTACGCCGAGCCTCGGGATTGACTTAATTGCTTATGGATAGACTAAGTAAAACTTAGAAAGTGGTAGAAACACCAAGAACCGACCCTTCTATCTTCCTCTTTTTCTCTCTCAAGGAAAACTCCAGAAAAACTAAGGGAACTAGGTTGGAACCCAGAGAATTGAGTAGAGGATTTGGAAGATTAATTCAGTAGAAACTAAGGGATCTAACCAGAAACTGAGGTAAGCATTGGATTATACTTTTAATCATTTGGGTATGCAGATTTGGGGCTGAATTTTAAGTGTTCTTGGGTTTGAATCTAAGGTTGAATTGAAGCTAAAGACTTGGGAGGTAGCTCAGTAATTTCTTGGAGGATTGAGTCTTCAGTGAAGGTAAGCTCCAATTTATGATATAGTGTTTGAATTCTAGGTTTTTCTGACTGGTTTTGGTGTTCTTGAGTGTGTGGGTTTCAAAAATTAAAATGGTGTTTTGATGAGTTTCTAGAATAGGTTTTTGCTGACTTATGTTACTGAAATCATGCTAGAATGTTTGTGATAATTGGAGTATATTATTGGGATGGTTATGGGTGGTTTTGACTGAGGTTTGAGTGTTAAAAATGGTGGTTTTTCTCGGTTCGAAGGAGTCGGGCCGCGGCATAGTTCTTGGTGTGCCGCGATCCTGTGAGGCTGATGGGTGCTGGAGCTAGAGGGCGGGCCGCGGCATTGTCAGATTTTGGGCAAGGCTGAGCCTCTGGTTGGGGCCATGCCGCGGCATAAGGAGCTTGAGTCGCGGCCCTTAAGGACATTTGTGGCCTTTTGGCGTTTTCAAGTGCGGGAACACAACCTAGGGTGCTCAGGATCGATTCTACTACCGTGTTTGGTGGAATTCGATGTCCCGGAGGCTAGAACCTTATCTGGAAAACTTTTTACAATTATTAATGGTATCCCTTATCTTGGTTGTGACTGGGTATAAGCTAGGGCTCGAGAAACGAATCGTGCTGAAGAGGCATCCCTCGTAATCTGTACACTTGGAAATTAAAGGTAAGAAAACTGCACCCAGTTGTGAATTTATAATGGGACTAAGGGTTCCCTATTTTGTATGATTTATGAAGGATGGTATTATGCCATGTGAATAACAAGCAAATGACCTAAGAGTGTCGGAGTTTACATTGGCGCACAGGGCGCGGCTCAGCCATTGGTAGCTAAGGACAACTTATTATTCACTAAGCTCAGTTTAAGCGGACTGGAGTCAGTGGGGTATACAGAGGGTGCGACCTAAGGGCATTGACCCTGATTATCATGTGATTTGATTATTATTATTGGTTGATGGATTTGTCATGCTAAATAGCTAAGTGTTAGTTTGTTGATTCTCTAGTTATGTCTATGGACTATGTTATTAATTCGGTATGCTAGGTGTATGAACATGCTTTAAGGGTTATTCAATTGTTATCATTGTTTGTGCTGCAACGTTATGTTTTCTTGCTGGGCCTTGCCTCACAGGTGCTACGTGGTGTAGGTAAAGGCAAGGGTAGGCTGGATCAGCCCTGAAACAGAGAGCTCTGAAGGCAGAATGTACATGATCAGCTGCTCGGCCGCCACGGTTGAGGAGGAGACAAGAACAGGAAGACCATAAATGTTTGTTCTGCCCTTAGAGTGGCTAGTAGTTGTTTGTACTTTGTAAACTTATTTTCAAACACTGTTTCTTTTAGGGAT
Source organism: Humulus lupulus (assembly GCF_963169125.1). NCBI lineage: Eukaryota > Viridiplantae > Streptophyta > Magnoliopsida > Rosales > Cannabaceae > Humulus > Humulus lupulus. The sequence continues at coordinate 83,764,372 of NC_084796.1, read as the reverse complement.
CCCTTGTACAAAACGTTTAATTATATGAGAGGTATATTTTATGAACAAAACCATTTAACCCTAGTTCATTAGTGATGTCAGTGACACATTTTTAACTAAATGACTTGATTAGCGAGTCCTGCACCTTTATAAATACACAGTGTAACGGTCTTGGCTACCCAGGGCGTTACAATGGTAATAAACGTATGTTACTAATTCATTGTTTTTAAAACGATCGAAATAAGCGCGTAGAAATTATCATTTTTGACGCTCCTCTTTAACAACGTTCCCACGTATGCATGTCGCATACAATTTCACTTTCACGTTAAAAAATGTGTCTAATATTCAACCATATAATTTTTATTTAAAAACCATGCATGTAACATAGGAATAATTTGCATTATTCTTTTGGTGATTTTATGTGTAATTATACCTATTTGGAAATTTTGAGTATTCTTCACCATGTGTACATGACCCATGCATTCATGGGATATATGGGTTAGGCACAAGAGAGTCTTATGTGATGCTATAAAAGATGTTATTTGATTATGATATAGGCTCGTTGTGAAGTTGTCCGTTGTGCTTTGCTTGGACCCGAGGTAAGGAAGTTAGATAGGATTTTTGTTATGTATGCTGTGAATGGTAAGGTTGGCATGTATGAATAAGAATGTTATGTATGATTATACCTTTTGGTATATGCATTATGAGATGCTATTTTGTGTTGTTATGACTGGATTGTATGAATGTTTTATATTATGTAATGGTTGTTAGCATGATGAACACGACACAACAAAGGGGTTACTAAGGATAAGAAGACATAACCCGAGTTACTAAGGATATGAAGACCTAACTCATAGGGCGAACACGCTGAGGTTAATCAAGTACCAGAGATCCTGTTTACCTAAAGATGTGACATGGACAAGTCAGCAGGCCATGTTCACACAGTTATGATGACTATGTATATGATGTTTATGTTATGATGTTATGATTATGATGATTATGTTTATGTGTATGATGATGATGGTTACGAAAATGACGTTTATGATGTATGAAGATGTTTGAATATGAATATGTTTTGTTGTGTTTTACATATGTGTTAATTGTACTTCCTTACTGGGCTTTTAGCTCAGCTCATTACTTTCCCTTCCAGGTAGCAAATAGGATTTCTCTTTGGCACACGTGGTGATATGGGGAGTTCTATCGTCAGGGTGTGTATGGCGTGGGGGCATCCTATTGATGAGAAAACGATCAGTTTAACGCCAATTTCTAAAGAATAATGTTTATGTTTATTTTTAATTTTTAGAACATATCAATGCGACTTGAACTTTAATTATTTTTAAAACATTGAATGAAAACTATTATTTTCTTTCAAACTTTTTGGCCTAACTTACATGTTTTTACCATGGTCCCACTGAGACATTTTATAATAAGTGGCTTTTCTTTTATAAACTTATGTGCATATAAATATTTTACGAAGTATTAGACTATGGCGTTTTACAGAAAATGTCTCTTCATAAGCACCACTCTCTCTATGTCTATAGCCTTTTGTTATAAGTCTTGTCTTGAAAGTCTCTACTTTCTCATCCACACCTCCCTGCTTCTTCAAGATCCATTTACACCTTATGGGCCTGACTTCTTTAGCTAGGTCTACAAGTTCCTAGAGAGAATTGGAATACATCAAATCCATTTCTTGGTTCATGGCTTCTTAGAATTTTTTATTTTTTAAAGTATTCCATCACTTATATAACGGCCAATGGATTATCCTTGTGCATGTCATAAACAAGGATATGTGTTTCATGGTAATAGCGAATAGATTTTCTCACAACCCTCCCACTACGACGTTGCAATAAGGCTTCCTTTTCAGGAACTATGGTTTATTTTGTTTGTCATTTATCATTTAATGATGATGATGATGGAATTTTATCAGGAGTGAGTTCTTCCAAAACTACTTTGCTCTGAGGTTTATAGTTAGCCATATAGTCATGCTTAAAGAAGGTTGCATTTGTTTAGACAAATAGCTTTTGGTCCTTTTGACTATAGAAGTAACCACCTCGTGTCTCCGAAGCATAGCCCAGGAAAATACACACTACAAACATTGAGTCAAGTTTCCGTCACATAGATCTAAGAACATGAGCAGAACAACCACAAATGTGGAAATGGCGCAATCTAGGTTTTTTACCATTCCACAACACTAGTGGGGTTTTGCTTACTGTCTTAGATGAGACTGCAATCAAAATGTAAGTCGTCATTTGAATTGCATATTCCTAGAATGTAAGAGGAAGAGATGAGTAGCTTAACATACACCTGACCATGTCTAACAAAGTTTTGTTTCTTCTCTCTGAAACACCATTTTGATGTGGCATTCTAGGGGCTGTGAGTTGGAATCGAATGCCCTGCTCCAAATTAAAATATTTGAATTCCAAATCTAGAATGATAATGATGATTGAATTTGATTAGCAGCGAGTTCCTCCAAAACTACTTTGCTCTGAGGTTTATAGTTAGTCATGTAGTCATGCTCAAGGAAGGTTGCATTTGTTGAGACAAATACCTTTTGGTCTTTTTTATTATAGAAGTAACCACCTCGTGTCTCCATAGCGTAGCCTACAAAAATACACACTTCAGTCCTTGAGTCAAGTATCCTTGACTTAGGTCTAAGAACATGAGCGGCTCAACCCCAAATGCAGATACGGTGCAAACTAGGTTTGTTACCATTTCTCAACTCTATTGGTGTCTTACTTATTGTCTTAGATGAGACTGCATTCAAAATGTAAGTCGTCGTTTAAAGTGCATAATCCTAGAATGTGAGAGGAAGAGATGAGTAGCTTAACATACACCTGACCATGTTGAACGAGGTTCTGTTTCTTCTCTCTGAAACACCATTTTGCTGTGGCATTCTAGGTGTTTTGAGTTGGGATAGAATTCCATGCACCAGCATGAAATCTTTTAATTGCAAATCCAAATATTCACCACCTCGATTTGATCAAAGTGTCTTAAGAGATTTACATTACTTCTTCTCAACTACAGCTTTGAAGTCTTTAAACTTGCGTAAACTTTATAACTTCCTAATCAATAGGTTAGTATGACCATATCTTGAGTAGTAGTCAATGAAAGTGATGAAATACTCATAACTACCTCTAACTTGTATATTAATTGGACCACACACATCGCTGTATACAAGCTATAATGGTTCTTTGGCTCCATTGCCTTTTGTTGAGAAAGGGCATTTAGTTATTTTGCCTTCTAGACAGGATGCATAAATCGAAAGAGTTCCAATAGTTAGTTCCCTCAATGGTTCATCTTTTGTTAACTGATTTATTCTGTCTAGACTAATGTTACCTAGTCTTAGATGACATAGATATGTGTCATCCTCTATAGAAACTTTTTTTCTTTTGTTATCTTTTGGTTTAGCTACTTTAAATAACTCATAGTTATTAAGTGATCGTTCATTCAGCTTGAGCATATGTAGTCCATTTGTTTGTTTATCTTCACAAATTTTGAAACTATTCTTTGAAATAACAATCACATTTGTATAAAAAAGAATATAAAAAATGTGTTCATGCAACATAGATATAGAAACTAATTTTCTAGAAAATAAGAAAAGTGTTCCCAAAAAATAAACGGATTGTTCCTAATGCTCTTGCTGACACAAGCGCTCCACTTCCAACTCGCATAGTCACCTTGCCATCAGCAAGTTCCCTTGATTACTCAAGTATCTTCTTAGAAAAAAAAATGTGGTTAGAGGCTCCTGAATCAATGATGCAGGATGACATATCGTCTTCCACTGTACAAGCTTGAAGTACAAGTAAATCAGATTTACCTTTGTTTTTAAGCTCAAACAGATAATTGGTACAGTTTCTCTTACAGTAACCTACAACTCCGTAGTGAAAAAACTTTCCTTCTAGTTGTACCATTTTTTAGTAATTGAAATTCTTGTTCTCCTTGGCATTTGGTGCCTTCTTGTCTTTCTTGGACTTCTTGCCCTTACTCTTGTCCTTGTCATTGTTCTTCTTCGTCTTATATGTTTTATCCTTAAAGGATGAAGGTTTCTCTTCAGTGACATTTTCCTCTGCCTCTTAAATTATTGTTGTGCCAAATTATGTACTATGCAAGTATACGCAATCGTAACAAGTAATAAAGTGATAAATTAGGTATTGTTTCTACGAAGATTGTTATTTACTACCAAAAATTAATCTTTAATTCTAATTGATTAACAATAATTCTGAACTTATAAAACTAAAACAATAAAACAATGAAATAAAATAATAGAGAACTCAATACTAAATATTAATTCAATTGATTAAGAATTAGGGTTATTAGTTTCATCAACTATCCACATATGCCTCTGTAACGTGAATTTGAGAATTCATATCTCTATTGTGATAATGGATTACAATTGTAAATTATATTCTTACTAGGACTTATAATTCTCTATAATACGCAATCTCCTACATCTCTGTGGTAAACCAACATATTATAGGTATTAAACATGTAATCCCTATGCTACACAAATTATACATGTACTCTCATCCAATATAAATCTATGATTATTTTACTAGAGCATATTTATCCTTCACTTCCAAGATCTCTTCTTAAAATCATATAAATTATGTAAATGGTGATCAAGCATTCACAGGCATTAAACAGAAGTCAAACAATTCATAGTATTGATAAAAACTGCATTTGATAATCATAAGGTTTCAAGAAGAATCCATTAACACCATAAAAATAAAATTAGTTTATGCTAAACATAATTAAATCCATCAAACTATATATAAACATCACTACACGAGAAAGTAAAAGAAAAAGAAGAAAAAGAATGATAAACCTAGTTTATCTCCAAGCTTTTGCCTCCACATAGTGTTCTTTGAGTCTCTCTTTTTCGTCCTCCCTGCAGAAATCGTCATAATGTTGCATAAATAGTAGTTTGTGCGCTTAACATGAAACTCCAATTTTGGACCTACTTAAAATGCCCTAATCTACACGTTGACCGCTCAGGTGCCGAAACCCTTTAATGAAGTGTCGCGGTCCATGTCCAGGAACCGAAGTCCTCCTCGTCTCTAACTCAACAAGTGTCGTGGCTCTAATATTCCTCTGTCGTGGTTCAAATTCCTCAATTAATAGAGTCGCGCCTCTAAAAGGTTGCGTTGTGGCCATTATTTGACCAGATCTGCCAATTCTCTGTTTCGTTGAAGTGCCACAGCAAAAATACTTAGCGCCGCCACTCTAATGTCTGATTTTTGCCAGTTCACTTCTTTTCTAGGCCAAACACAGTATTTTCATTAATTCTCCAAAAAATCCTTAAATATTAACAAACAAAGGCAAATCAAAGCGTCATATTGCACAAACATAACTAAATAAGTTAAAAAACTCCATAAGATAACCCTGTAAAATACTATAAAATCTACTCTGTCAAACTACCCAACACTTAACTTTTACGCATCCTCGCATAAAACTTATTGACACTTTCTAAAATAAACTTATCACAAACATGAATCAAGTTATAACCTAACTAGCCTCCCCCTCATGAAAACCATGCAATACAAGCTCAGAATTTTCAAATATGTCTCATCTAGAATTTTAGTAAAATCAATTCAATAATCAACTTCGAGCTTTGCTACACCAATAAGCCTTAACTAAGAAATAACATACAATCACAATACCATATACATGTCAAATCTTCCAAATCATTCCATCTAAACCAAGTATTTCATATGCTTGCATAGTTCATTCAAGGAAAATCTTCTGGCAGCCCATTCAATCCATCCATCCCCAATACACATGCCAACATGCCACGAATCAGTCTCGCCTTCCAAGTTCATTTTCCTGCACTATCTAAACTAAAAGGAATGAGCCTAATGCCCAACAAGGAAAATCTAAAAAAAACATATATCATAAATCATAAGACTATATCATGAAACATATACCATAAAACATATGACGTAAAAACGTATATCATATATGACTACAATATTAATGGCCATTAACTCATTACTGTAGCATGTGATAAAACCATCTAGATCCTCAGTCTACTAATCGAGGTAGGTTAGACCACAAGGTAGTAAATGATAACCAATCTATGTCCTCAGTCTACTAATCGAGGTAGGATAAATCATAATTCTAAACCATGATAATGATAAAAAAAATCTTGGGGTTTGCTATCTAAGCATATAAAAGCCCCAAGCGACTAAAAGCATATTCATACATATACATAGACCATAACATGAGCTATTTACTCGATCGCAGACATTTCTTGAATACTTCCTGTCCCATGCTACTCGGGTCAGAGCATAACCTAGTGATACTTTCGGCTACTGGACGTCATAGCATTTAAACATATCATATAACATATATTCTAACCTATTTTCCTTACCAAAATCTGGGATATTGGAGACAAGAACGGGATTGGAACACTCCTAAAACCAACAGTAAAAACCATGAGTTTCTAGAGAAAAGAGATGAAAAAGAGAACTAAACCATTAAGATAAAAACTTACCGAGAAACCTTACGTTTCAAGGAACTTAAACACCTAACCAAAAGCCATAATAATGATTTAGGATCTGAAACAAAAATGGAAGAAAATAAAAGAATAATGATGGATTAAACATGAAGATAAGAATACCTTGAATGGACTATGACTATGATCTACACCTCGATATCGAAATAACACTCTATCTTAATTCTCAAGTGTTTAGAAAAGCTTAGATTGGAAAAGCTTTTATCCCAAAACCCAAGTGTTTTCTCTATAGGGTAATCTTAGTAGCTTGGAGGCTCAGAAGAATGCTTGAATGATGAGTTAAATGGTTGAGTACTAAGGCCAATTTATAGAGTTCAAGGAGTGAAACTAACCCCTTTAAAAATGAATAATAGTTGGAAAGATTTGAATTTTCGTTTCAACAGATGCCCAGAACTCGGTCAAAAACGTTCAAGAGCAAGTCCAAGTGGTTGGGAGCTGTTTCTAAATTAAATCCACAAAGATTCAAAAATGGCTCCAGGAGCAGATATATCGCCTACCCTAGGCGATATATTGCCCCTACCTATGTCCTGTGCTTTCGTGGGTTCGTTCGTGCGAAGTCGACGTGTTTTTCGTATCTCTTCAAGGCGATATATCAGCCCCTATAACTGCGATATATCAGCATACGTTGATATATCAAACACATTTTTTCACTCTTTCAGAACATTTTGAATTTGTTTAAACAACTTTGACTGAGTAAAACATGATCCTAACAGCTGCTGGAAGGTTCTAGAGCTTCTAGATTTATCCTTTATTAAATTATTCATCAAAAATGCGTAAATTCTTAATAAGCATGCTTGTGAAAAGTGTCACTATAACACCCTAATCTCAAGGGACCGTTACGGTGTGCATTTTAAACAGTGCTAAATTCGCTAATCGAGTCATTTGGCCATAATCATGTAACTAAGTATGATTAGCAGCTTAGGGTTAAATAATTTGGTTAAGATACAACGTTTCACTAAAACATTTAACACATACATTGGGATCCCAAAAATATAATTTAAAGGTTTATTACAACAAAATATTTACAACTAGCCAACCTAAGTAGCAAAACAGGTTTAACCCTAGTTCCTCCTTCAACCCTGCGTCGTGGCGGTCGAGCAGCCGCATATGTACACATCATCACCGAAGCTCTCCAACTCAAGGATGGTCCAACTTACTTTTGCCTTTACCTGCACCACATAGCACCTGTGAGCCGAAGCCCAGCAAGAAAACTCAATATGCTCATGAACAGTAATAACATGTCATCAAATCATAATGTGCATGCCTAGCAAAAATAGCCTTAATCACGCATGCAAATAAGTTCAAATAACGATGGATGTGGGCCCTGCCCTCCTGTATGGATGACTATCATGTCAATCCTAAACAGATGAGTGATTTACACTTGAGGTTCTGATAACCATGCTGAGGCTTATAGCCCTAATCAAATGAATGACTGAGGAATAAGTCACTAACATGGGATCTGCACCCTTAGATGAGTGACTGATGAGCAAGTCACTAACGTAAACCAAATGAGTGATCAGGGAGTCACTTGTGTGGGTTTCGTACCCTTAGCCATGTGACGATGCAGTCACCTGGGCCTTCTGGCCCTGGCTCTGAGTGACTAGTCATAGAACTAGACAAGCGCTTATAGTTTTCATCGAACTTGAGGTCGGTCCAGCATTAATGCTCATGATGAGTCATTCAATGCAGATGTCGATTAGATCTAATCTTTGAGGCTCTACGTTTATGATGCCTATGCCTCTCTTGACTCATAGGTCAATAACAAATGACCAGTGCTCAGTATTACTGTTGAACTTGAGTAGTAAGTCACAGCTTCACAGTCAGTTTTGACACCACTGCTGATTTTGACTAGTAAGTCAGTGCCACGCACAAGTAAGCAATGCTACCAGGCATATATCATATGTCAATTATCCAAATGTAGGGCATTCAGCATGCTTACTTAAAAATTGCTAGCATAAATAGGATCATGCACAAACATAGAGACTCAAGCTCTGATCAATCTCATATTCAACATTCATGGCATGCCCTAACCACATGTTTCTCGTGCATCACATGCATCACATACTGGGTACAGTTTTCTTATCTCTGGTTCGAGTGAGAAATAACAATTGAACGACCCTTGAAAACGATCGATCCAAAAATCCATTAGCGGTCACCTAGTCATTACCAAATACAACCTCCAATTAATGAAATCAACAATAAAAGGGTCTTGACCTAAACCTCACTCCCGGGACCCCAAATCGTACACAAATTGTGAGTAGATTCGACCCCGAGCAATTGAAACCCTGAGCCAAAAACCCTTAAAAACACCCAAAGCATGAATTTGATGAAATATGGTAGTGTTGTAGTGCTACCCCCATAGCACCACAGCGCTCTAGGAAGATTGGCAAACCCTCAGCTAGCGCTGTAGCGCCCCTTTGTGGGCATTGTAGCACTACAACCAAGAAGAATTTCCCTGGTTCTTCTCCCCTTCGACTCCACCATTTCCAACTTGAACCAAAAGCTTCCAAACCTCATTTTAAGTCCCAATTGAACCCAAAAATCATCTACAAATGTCCTAGGCATCACAACCCAAGTAACCCTAGCCAAAACTTCCATTGAAACTCAACTTTCAAACCAAAACCCAACTGAAACTCAAATAGAAAAATAGAGCAAGAACTAAGGTTTTAATGGCCAGAAACACACCTCATTCTCAGCTTAAGACCCACTTCAATGGTAGAGCATAACCCAAAACCCTAAAGGCTTGGTTTCCTAGCTTGGTTCCTAAAAAATTGCTTCAAAATCGAAAGAGAAATTGTAGTGCACCAAATATTTTTTTTTAGATTATTTAAATTTTGTGATTTATTTTATTTAAATGTTAAGTGTGTTGAATTGTTTTATTTAAATGTTGTTTATTTTATTTAGTTGTTGTTTGTTTTATTTGATTGTTTGTTGTTTTATTTAATTGTTAGAATTGTTTGGTATAATCTTTTTAAATTTGTTAATTGTTTGTTTGGTTAATTAATTTAATAAGTGAATAATTGTGTACCATGTTTATTTTACTATTAGTGTTACATTTTTAATAAGTGTGACAATTGAGGTAATTATGTGAGTTATTGTTGAATGCACTAAGGTGCATGGTAGATAGTGATGCACCCTAGTGTTTTAGTGTGTGCTAGTATATGGTAATAGGGTGCACATGTGTAGATTTTCTACACACTCTTTCCTTTATTGGATTTATTTTAGTTAATAAAAGAAAAACAAAAGAAAAAAAATAAAAAGAAAATGGAAAGGAAGGTACTTGGACGTGTAGTGTGTAGTGGGAAAGGGATTGATTTTTCCACTTATTTTTCTAAGGCAATAAAATCAAATATTGGAAGAAACTATCTATTTTAGGATAGGATGTGACACCCTTTATTCCTTATATCTATTATCATAAAAGAAAATAATAAGAAAATTAAGAGGAAATAAAATAGAAATACGAAACTTACCATTTTGTGTTGTTGAGGATTTATTGAGAGAGTTGAATAAAGGGGAACGGAAAGGAAGAGGAGAGTATTTCTTGTGGCTGCCGTGACCTAGAGAGAGAGAGAGAGAGAGGGTGGCGTGTAGAGAGAGAAGGAGAAGAGGAACCAAGTTTAGAGTATGTTTTCTTGTATTTTTGTTTGTCCAATCTCTTTTTCTTGATTATATGATTTTGACTTGTTTATTTGTTGTGTGTGATTGGATTTCTTTCTCCTCCTCATGGTGGATTTCAACAAAAAAACCCTAGGCTTGAACAAGGGGTGTGAAGTTTGGGTGTTGATCATATTGTATTCTTGATTTTACAATCAAGAGAGGTAATGGTCTTTCTTAGCCTATATATTGGTTTTGATGGGTTTATCTTTGAGGTTGTTGATGGTGATGCTAATGGTTTGATTATTGTAGGATTGATGATTATGATTTGTATTTTTAAGAGAATATATTTTGTTTAAAAAGGGCTAATGGGTATGGTTGAGAAAATAGATTTGATAGGGTTTATATGAGGTTATATTTTATGTCTATATTGCTATGGTTATTTTTTTTAAATCTTTGATTTATGTAAAATGGCAAATGATGATTTTAGAAATATGATAAGATGTATGTGATTTTTGTACTAATGAATCTTGATATGCATAAAAGGAGGAATGATAGAAATATGTTAGGGTTATTATAAAGGCATGTATATGAAATGTGATGTTCATGAATTAATGTATGTTATTGCCATTGTTATTGTTGATGGATTTCATGTGTAGATTTAATGGAATAGAAAAGATGGGTTTTCTAAGATTTCATGTGAATATGTTAGTAATATTCTTAGAATTATGTATATAATAAGTGTATGATGAGATTTTGGACATGTATGATTTTATGTGAAATTTTTGGGATAAAAGATGAATTTCATGAGAAATTAAGCTTGCTGATTTTTGTAAATTATTTGGTAAAAGTTTGATAAAGAAATGATTTGCATGCATAAGTAATGTCCTTGATGTTATGTTAATTTTATGAAATTAAAAAGGATATTTTAAGTCCCATTAAAATGATATTTTACTCAAATAAATACCTACAGAATATTATTGAATTTTTAGAAAAATATGAGGTTTTAAATTGAATGTGGTGATTTTTAAAGGTAAAAATAGTTGCTAGAATTTTTGTAAGAAAATATGAAGTGTGTTCCACACTACTACAAAATACACTTTACAGGACACTTTTTTAGGACACGCACCTAAATGCAAGTCCTTAGAAATATTTATGGAGTTTTTAGGACACTCATTGATAGTCCTGATAAAACACAATTTAGGACTCGCAATAAGTGTCCTAAAAGAAAATGCGAGTCCTAAAAAAAGCAGGCTTATAAAAATAAGTGTTTTACTTAATAATTTTAAGAACTTGATTTGGTAGTCCTTAATACACTTTTAGGACTCGTAATGAGTGTCCTAAAAAAATATGCGAGTCCTAAAAAAATCTGGGCTAAAAAATAAGTGTTTTACTTAATAATTTTAAGGACTTGCTTTGGGAGTCCTTAATACTTTTTTAGGACTCGCTTGTGACACTACTACAAAAACACTATTTTAGGACACTCACTTAGATGCGAGTCCTAAAAACAACTCCTGAACTTTTTAGGACTCGCGTTGCGAGTCCTTAAAAAAATTCTTTTAGGGCTCGCGGAGCGAGTCCTAAAAACTACATGTGTCCTAAAAGTTTGAGTTTTTTTTTTAAACAAACACCTCCTATACTTTTTAGGACTCGCATAGGGAGTCCTAAAAACTGATGCATGTCTTAAAAGGTTTATTTTGTTTTTTTAATATACAACTCTTAGATTTTCTTTTATTTCTAAATTTTTAATATTATATTAACTTTTTATTTATAATAATTTATATATTAAAATTTAAATTAATTATGATATAATGAATAATTTGCTTGAATTTTATTTATTTAACATATTTATGATAAAATTAATTAAAAAGAGTTAATTTATTGATTGGTTAAATATTGTAAAATAATTTAAAATTTTCAATAATAATATTGGTGTTTTTATTTTTTAAAATCCATGTTGAAAATATTTAAAAAAAAAAGCAATAGTTCACATTAAATCAAATTTTGTTTAATTAAATAAGAAAAGGGAGATAAAAATACTAAATCCCTAAATGAATCTCAAAAATCCCCTTCTCTCTCCTTTTTCTTCTTCCCAGTTGATACCACTCTTTCTTTTCCTCTCTCGCATTTCAGTCGGCCAGACCAGATGAGCCATCTCCGGCCACCACCCAATGACACGCACCCCACCACGAGCTTCCTTGGCCCCCGAAACCCCCAACCCGTGAAGCTCGCCTCCCCACTCGCCGGCCTCCGTCGCGATTGGCTCCCCGAAGTTCCGTCGCCGCTGTGAGTTTGGAGGATTGTTCTGGCCTCCACCGTGGACGATGAAGGCTCCTGCTGGCGACGACGATGGGGAAGGCGACGGCGAAGGCTCCTGAGCTGGTGAAGTTCTCAGGCGTGGGTGGTGGTGCCATTCTCTTCAAGGTAAATTTGTATTAATTGACACTTATGTTAATACCATCTCCTATTAATATTAAGCTTCATAAGATTTGGGCATTTGTTTATCTTTTCCTTTCTTTTTGTTTTGGTTTTGTTAGTGTATTCTTATTCTAAAAAAAAATTCCTAATTTTTGATGTTTTAGTGTAACAGAAGCTTGTTAGAGTTGGACCAAAATTGGATATTATTTATAGAATTTTTTTTAATGGGTTTATTTTCATTTTTGACTGACACCCTTTTAACCTTGACAAATTTTGAGCCTTACTATATAACAAAATCAGGTCTTCATTATTCGTTTTGATTGAAGCTTTCTTCTGCAAGGCTTTTCTTTTCAACCATGTTTTTATTAAATATCAAATGTTTGATATTAGTAAGAAAAAAAAAAGAAAGAAAGAAAGAAAAAATAACACACAAACACAATTGTCGGTAGCATTCGAAGAGCTAAAGATGGCATCTCATCTTCTCTCGTTGTCCCTATCGTAAAGCTTGGTTTTGCTGTCTGAATTTACATCACTATTTTAATTTTATGATAATATGTCATCAAACTTTTTAATATTGATTTATTTTATTTTTAAATTTTGAGTTTATACAAACATCTCTTTTTATACCTAGTTAGGATTTCAAAAAGAAAATGATACCCTCATTTCAATTGTTTAAATTGTTTCTTCTTACTTTTTTCTTTCTTTCTACTCTCGCTCACATCCCTTCAAAAAGACTAGTAACAAAAATTTAGATAAAATTGGAGTTTATTGTTAATTAAAATTGACTTGATAGTATTATATGGCTCTGTTTGTGATTATCAAACATGGAAAGTCCAAATCTAATATTAGAACAAATTAGAAAGATTCAAAATATTATTTTTTAAATGTAGACGCAATAAATCCCATAATATTATATACATTTATTCACATCCAAGTAAAGAAATGAAAATGATGATAATAATTGGTTCACCTAGCTAGTCTCTACCACTACATTAAGTTCTAACAGTATTGAAGAAGTATTATGCTCATCTTCAAGGTTACCTGTTCAAACCTTTTTTCTTCTCTTCATAGGTACTCGTATGTGCAATCAAGAAAGTGATTTCATGAGCTTCCCAAAACGTAAAAACCATAAAAAGATATAAATTCATTTACTAGTTGTATAGATAGTTTCTCTTAGTAAATATTTCTTAAAGAATGATGTTATTAGAATAAATATTCTCACAAAAGTATTATTATTGTAGTAGTGTATAGTGAATGAGTTTTATTTGAGAATATATGTTAGAAATCTTATTATTTGCTTGATATTGCAAAGAAAAAAATGTATACAATTTCATGGGTAGATATGATTTTTATAATATGATTTAGTGGCCTATTTAGCAAGTTTTCTAGCATGTGGATTTTCATGGACTGTTACATCACATTTTTTTCTTTGTTATTTCCTGTAATCTTAATATTTGACCGTCTAATTAACAATTAAGTTGATTATAGAATTTTAAATAACATGACTTAGGGTAATAACATGATATGGAACATACATCTAACTTTTTTATTTTTTATAATGTTGATAATAATGTTTAGGTTAATATTTTGACTGGTCTTGAAGCATTGGATCGGTAGCTAATTGCAAGAGGTATGTTGTGTTTAATTTTTTTTAATTTTCAATATTTTACAATCTTGAATGATAATTGTATTACTTTAGTGGAGTTTGAATATGTTAGATATTCATCCGTAGTGAAGTAGGTTCTGAGAATTCTGTGTGCTGCGGTGATAACGGAAGATTGAGAACTTGCATGTCTTAGTGAAGTAGGTTCTGAGAATTTTGTGTGCTGCGGTGATATATGGATGAAAACCTGTGTGTTGTTTGATTTGATTGACATGTTGGTGTTGAATGTGACAGATGGCTAGGCTAGTAAATTAGGGGATATGTTGTCCGATTTTCTATAGATGGTGACATGTTGGCTTTTCTCTTTTTCTTCTATTTTCAGTTCAAGATGTATATATTACTATGTTTTAATTTTCATGTAATATGCTTTTTTTGTAACCTATTTTTTTGTTAAATTTTCATGTAGTATATTTCTGTTAATTGATGTTGTGCTTTGCTTAGATTATGTTGTGTGATTATATCATTATAGCAATTTATGATATTCTACAATTTTCTTGCATATCACATGTTTGATGAAAGTCCCAAGTTTTATCCTATAATCTTAATATTAGGCTCCAAAATCTAAAGGTTTGAGACACCTTTGAGCATATTTGGGCCAAGCCAGATATTTTTGCGCCTAACAGTATCTACTTCCAGTCTTCCACTTATACAAATCCTTAAGCTCTTCTTTTTTATCCATTGTTTCCTCATGCAAGCCCAAGGCCTTTCTTTGTCTCTTTTGTAAACACCAATTTTTTATTTAAATTGTTTTTAGCAAATTTATGATCATGAGTATCATCTAGAATGTGTTCAAGAGAGTCTATGAGTTTTAGTTAGCCTCTCGTGGTTGCTTAACTAACTTTGTTACAATAGCCATGTGATGGGTTGTTATTTTCGTTTTGGTTTCTTGAGCTTTATAGTCTCTTGTGCACTAATGAGAACTAACTTTTTCTATCTTTTCTTTGCTTTTATCTTGTGCACTAATGAGCTTTATACGTACATATATATATTAATTTAAAAATTAATTCTTTTGTAGAAAATATTATATATAAATATATAATTGACCTCAATGTATCAGGTCTTCTTCAATTTGTGTTTCGTGCTAATTACAATATAGAACTAGAAGCAAGTTTTTTATTCATGCAAGTAAATTATCTTTTCTCCAATCTACATGATTTGGTGATCTTCAATATGTATGGGCTTTCAATTATTTAATTGCTTATGCAATATTTTTTTATTATGACTGGGAAAACTTTAACATGAAATAATTTATTTGTACTATTGGATCTAATTGTTTGGTTTCAAAAACAACATCCTGATTGCTTTAACTGTCATGCTTGAAATGTATCATAACAAAAGGGTAATGTCATAAATAATGTCTTCTACTTATATGACTGAATAGCTTCTTTTAACTTCTTTTTTTATCACAATTTATTGTTTTTGGTTTGATTTTATTGAGCTTCTGTTTAGTATATTTAACCTTATATGCTCATTTTCAAGCTTCTTAACAAATCTGAAAATGTATTCAAAGTTTCCAATGTTTGTGTTGCCAATGAGGCACATGTAAACTTTGTGCAATAAAGAATGACATCTTTACTGATGGAAATTGAATCTCTATTTTATTTTTCTTTCTTTTACTTTTGAAGATAAATTTACACAAGAGAGTGTTGTTGAATAACTAATAGGCTAATAAATTTTTCATGGTTCCATTTCATTGTGAAAATATTGTTGGATATCTCAATATATCCTTTCTCTAAATTTGTGAATGACGGTAGAGGTTTTCCATGTCAAGCCCAACACTTTTATTTAATCTTGAACTTAAGACAAAATACGGTAATCTTTTAGGTATTGAGTGACTCTTATTTCTTTTATTGTTATTTGTTCTAACTTGTATCAATTTGCATTACTCTCATGAATATCAATTTGATGTATCATGTTGGCTTCTTTATTAAAATTTGTTGTGCTGCACTATTTGATGCACTTTTAGATTTTTTGTGCTTTTCTTGCTTAGTGCTGCCCCATAAATGTGTTAGATGAAGACCACATAATAAGCTGTAATGAGAAAGGAATTATGATTATCTTGAGTATTTTGCTTGTTATGTGTTGATGCTCAAAATCTCAGGCATGTAAAAGATCTAAAGCACGCGCTTGGGCCCCAATGCGCCAACGCCTTTGTTAGATTCTATGCCCGTCACTCTCTCATAGAGGCCGCGAGGCACACCTATGCGTGAGGCCCTTGCGCGCCTACATCTCGCGAGGCTACCAGCGGCGCCCATGCGCGCCTAAGTCTCGCGAGGCCACCAGCGGCGCCCATGCGCGAGGCCATCCTAGGCCAACGGAGGCTGGCATCACGCGAGGCCCTCGGACCTCCTACGTCTCGCGAGGCAACCAGCGATGCCCATGCGCGAGGCCCTTGCGCGCCTACATCTCGCGAGGATACTAGCGGCGCCCATGCTCGAGGCCCTTGCGCGCCTATGTCTCACGAGGCCACCAGCGGCGCCCATGCGCGAGGCCATCCTAGGCCGATGGAGGCTGGCATCACGCGAGGCCCTCGGACCTCCTACGTCTCGCGAGGCCACCAGCAGCGCCCATGCGCAAGGCCCTTGCGCGCCTACATCTCGCGAGGCCACCAGCGGCGCCCATGCGCGAGGCCCTTGCGTGCGCACTCCCGAGAGGACCGATGGGCCATCATCTCCTCAGGAGGCCGTTGCCCCGTCGCACCACGCATCTGGGTCCAAGCCACACCGTCAAGGGGCCACATAAGGGAGACCACGCGAGGGAGGCCCCGCGTGGGAGGCTTGCGAGGGAGGTGTCTAGCCTCACACACTTAGACATCTGGCGAGGCCACGTGCCTATCACCCATGCTGGTGGGTGGCTTCGGGGTGCTTCAGGAATCTCGTGCCGAGGACCCGAGAGCCCCTCACGTCCCACCATGACCATTATGTGCACCAAGTGCCCCCTTCCTCATACCCTGAGGCACCAATGCTTAGAGGCTCGAGTACGAGTCGAATGGGGCATACTTGTACGACCTAGTACTGAGTACGGGTACCAGTGCCAGTGAGGTTGCTGGGGTAAGAGTCATGGTCCGTACGTCTACGGCCAAAGGTCAGAGCTGACACCACTACCTCCTGCGCCACTACGCCTGCCACCACTCATCAGATATGGGTACAGACTAGTAGTGGAGACATCCTCTTGATACCTGCTCCTGTACGGGATGTACGACCACAACCTCTGAAGCCACTCCCCTCACACAGTACATATGTACCACTTGGTCTCCTGGACCACTATGTACCTAAGGCCATTAGAGCCTACTATAAAGTGAACTCTAAGACCACCTGAAAAGGGGTTGGAAGTTTTACTGTAGCAAAGGCTTGAGAGTTAATGAAAGATTGATCGATTTCTCCATTGTTATTCTGTCATAATTCTTGAGTTATTGCTTTGATTTCTATAGCTTTTTTATTGTCGATCCTAACTTGATAATTCCTTCCAACTCAACTTAGTTGACGAGTTCTCACCGTCAACATTATGCATTCTTTTGTTTACTTACATATTAAGAAACAACTATTATTAGAATAATTGGGAATGGAAACCATAGATTTTTCTTCATATATATAGTGCTCCACCATTTCTTTCTTTCTATTATAATTTTGGTATGAAGTACTATTCTTGGGATTCAAAAGGGTGAAATAAAAATATCACTTAATTACACTATGTTTTTTCATTTCATTGATAAATAAATACTTTATCTTATATAAATATATATGTATGTTATTTACCTATATTATTTTTTTTATTCTGTATTTAATATGGCAGTATAGGGTCCAAAATTTTTTTGGGTGTTTTTTAAGTATTTTCTTTTCAAATTTATTTTAATACATTTTGGACACTCAAAGGGATATATTTTTTAAATCAAAATGAAAATTGTAGCAATTGTGAATAAACTTATTTATGTACACTACAATAAAAATCTAGTTATAATTTTTCATGTTTGGTGTATTATAATGTGATTTTTCATGTTTCAGGGATGATTTTAGAAAGAAATTCATGGCAGCCAATCCTTACTTTGGAAAGGCAGTGACGAGGGTGAGTACAAGGACAAGAAGAAGAAATATATGTTGTTTGACAATGAATTTAGTGTTTTATTATATTTGTAATTTTTATTAGAGTAAATGATTCTTGTTTGAATGGTTAATTATTTACTTTGTAAATCTAGTTATATATTTTTTAATGTAAAGACGATTATAATTTTAATAAGTTTTGTTATTTTAATCTATAAATTTTTAGATTAATTTGTATATAAATGTTTCATTTAAATCATAATTTTTAATTTAAAATAACAATAAATAAATTTTTTAAAAATTAAAAATATAACTTTTAAGGTCACCCAATGAGAGTCCTAAAAACCTTACTTAAAGGCACTCAGCAAGATCTTTTAGGACTCGCGGACATTTTTTTAGGACTCGCAACGCGAGTCCTAAAAACCTTACTTAAAGGCACTCAGCAAGATCTTTTAGGAATCGCGGACATTTTTTAGGACTCGCAGTGCGAGTCCAAAAAACATCATTTTAGGACTCGCAAACCTTACTTAAAGGCACTCAGCAAGATCTTTTAGGACTCACATTATTTTAGGGCTCGTAACGCGAGTCCTAAAAACCTTACTTAAAGGCACTCAGCAAGATCTTTTAGGACTCGCGGACATTCTTTTAGGACTCGCAACGTGAGTCCTAAAAACATCATTTTAGGACTTGCAACGCGAGTCCTAAAAACCTTAGTTTTTAAGGTTCTCAAATAGATGACTCGCGAGGCGCGAGTCCTAAAAAACATTTTTTGTAGTAGTGCCACTAAAATAAATTTGATGAGTTTTTCGAACAAATTATTTTCCAAAGTTATGGTAATATTGAAAAATGGTATTTTAAAAGGGTATGAATGCATATTTTGATAAGTTATGATTTTCTTTTATTTTGATTGAGAAAAATATTTAGATTCTATTTATTGTGATTTTTAAAGAAATTAAATAGTGGCTGAAAGTTTGGTTTAAAAGTTTAAAAATGATTATTTAATTGTCACATATGGATTTATGTTACATAAAACTAAGTCTTAAATAATTTAAATAAAAATATATTTTTTCCCACACTTAAAAATATATTTTTCTCACATCATTTATGTAACACAATTAACCAATGTTAAAATTTGCTTTTCTAAAGAAACATATTAAAAATATGTATTTTAATTAATTCCAAGTTTTTGGTTAATTCTTTGTAATTTGGGATTAATGAATGAAATTGTCACATATTTTATTTTTTTAGCTAAATCAAATTATTTTATAAAATAAAATAATGTTTTGAGGAATTTAATCAACTTAGAAATTTTAAGAAAAAATAAAGCATGTTATATGTCTATTTATTTTTAAAACAATAAAAGTAAGAAATGTAGAATTATCATTTTTTTTTAAAGCGTCGCAATTACGTAATGTTCCCACGTATGCATGTTACATGCAAATCCACTTTTACGTCCAAAATTATGTTTATTATTCAACTATGTGGTTTTTATAAAAAGACCATGCATGTAAAATAGGTAAAATGAGCATTATTCTTTTTTAGCTTTATGTGTAGTTAAGAATTGTTGCGTGTTATGTGCAACTGTTATTATGTGTGCATGGCCCATGCACAGATGAGTTGTATGGAAGGGCAAATAGTAATTTTATGAACCTAAGAAATGTTGTTTTGATTATGATATAGGCTCGTTGAAAGATTGTAAAAATTTCTTAGCTTGGACCTGAGGTAAGGAAGTTAGATAGATTCTATGATTTTATGCCACGAATGGTAAGACTGTTGTATGAATGAATTGTTATGAAATATGAATGCCATAATGTGATGATATGTTGAATATGATATGTGTATGGATGTTAGATACATCAAACAAGTTACGATGTTAGATACATCAAACAAATTACGATGTTAGATACATCAAACAAATTACGATGTTAGATACATCGAACGAGTTACTATAGCTAAAGACGTAACTCCTAGGGCGGATGCACTGAGGTTATTCAAGGACCAGAGACTCTTGTTTACCTCATAGGGTGACATGGACAACTAGGGAGCCATGCTCATCATGTATGCTGTATGATTGTGATATGATGATATGTTACGATTACGTTATGATATGCAATGATGATATGTTACGATTATGTTATGATATGCCATGATGTTTTAGATGAACGTTAGTGTTTGTATTGTTGTATTCTTACTTGCTTGTTGTTTGTACTTCCTTAATGGGCTTTTAGCTCACCCCCCTTACTTTCCTTCCAGGTAGTAAATAGGATCTCTTATGGCACGCGTGGTGACGTGAGGAGTTCTATCATCGTGGGGTGTATGGCTTGGAGTAATCCTATGGACGGAAAATCGATCATCGTAGAACGCCATTTAAATTATGTTTTGTTTTTAAGAGACTTTCCTAAATTATTAGTGGGACTCAGTTATTTAATTTTTGTTTCTTTGAACTTTGCATAAAAATCTATGTTTTCTTTTAAAACTTATGGCGCCAACTTGCATGGTTTTAAGCAAGTTCCCACTGAGACTTTGATAATGAGTGGTATTCTTTTATAAACTATGTTATGCGAATGTTTTGTAAGTATTAGTCTAGGGCGTTCTTTATAGAAATGGAGAGGAAATGATGATCGGGAGAAGGTTAATATGGTGCTCTGTTTTGGTTAACTTCCACAGCCATCTAATGGCTAATATATATTCCTTAGGGTGAAAATACTAAAATACAAGGACTTTAGATTTCTCCTCTTCCACAACCATTTCTCCTCTTCTATTTGTATTGATTATGGAATATCTTACTAGATTGCATGTTCAGGCTGCTTAACACAAGGACTTTAGATTTCACCCGCTTTGTAAAAAGCTGAATCTTGTCAACATTTGCTTCGCGAATGATCTCATTCTTTTTTGCAAGGGTTCCTTTAGGTCAGTTCAAATTCTTCACGCTGGTTTTAGCAAATTCAGTCAGGATTCTGGTCTCACTGTGAACTTATGTAAGTCTCATATCTATTTTGGTGGTGTTCATTCGGATGAAAAGAGGAGAATCATGAAGTGCATAAAGATTAAGGAGGGTTCTTTCCCTCTAAATTATGTTGGTATGTTTCTTAGACCTACTAAATGGAAGGTTGAGGATTGTGGTTTAATTCTTAAAAAAAATCAAATCCGATTACATACATGGTCTAGTAGGCACCTTTCTTTTGTTGGAAGATCTCAGCTTATTCAATTAGTTTTGCTGGGTATTAGGGCTTATTGGATGAGTATTTTTTTGCTTCCTCCTAGAATTATTCAGGAGATTGATAGATTATGCAGGAACTTCCTTTGGGGAGGAAAGGGCAATCGGAGTAAGGTGCATTTGTCATCCTGGGAGTAGGTGTGTTTATCTAAGAGCTTGGGGGGTATTGGTTTTAAAGAAGGGTCTAAATGGAATGTAATATTGATGGCCAAATACATATGGGAAGTTTCAACTAAGCAGGACTCTTTATGGGTAAAATGGGTGGCACCCATCTATCGCAAAGGGAAAAATTTCTGGGCTTACAGCCTTAAATCTGATGTGAGCTGATATTGGAGGAAGATTATTAAGCTGAGAGATGTTTTTTCTTATGATTCTTTGTTGGCTTCGGTTACCAAAGGCAAATTAAACCCTTCTTGCTTATATAATCAATTGGTTCAAAAGGATAAGTTTCATTATGCTAAGGTGGTCTAGTGCAAGCTGTCAATTCCAAAACACAGATTTATTATATGGAAAGCGGTTTTAGGCCATCTTCTTACAAGGGATAACTTGATTAAATGCCATGTGCAGGTTGAGTCAAGTTTATGCCCTGATTGTGATGTGGAAGTTGAGTCTCATGCCCATCTTTTCTTTGATTGTGCCTTCTCCCAGAAGGTGCTGCATCAAATTTGTTCATGGCTGGGTCAAGCGATTTGGCCTTCTCAGTATTCAGGCTGGCTGAGTTGGATGGAAGGGAGACCTACGGGGCTTCACCAAAGGATTGTTGCTGCTGTCCTAGCAGCTGTAGTTTATTATATTTTGATTAACAGAAATTGTTGTGTTTTTTCTTCTTATTCTTTTTCTATTTTGAAAGTGGACTCTCTGATTCTTATGGGTCTTAAAGCCAGGTTGTTTGGGTTAGTTAGATCAAAGCTGAAAGCTGATGAGTTGAGATTGGTTGATTATATTCAACATTTGTAATTCTGTTGTTGAGTCTTAGTTTCTAGCATTTGTGGGTTGTATTATGTTTTGGTGCAATATTTTTTTTTTCTGATAAAAAAAAGAGAAAATACTAAAATACCCTAGGTCATTTCAAACCCCCTTAAGGCCACCAAGGGCAAAATCGTCATTTCCCGCCTATCTCGTTAATCATAAATAACACCCTCCAATTCCTGTTATTCTCAATATGGTGCTTTGTTTTCACTAACGGGCCTAGCCAGAAAAATATAATTTGAGAAGCCTTTTAGCTTTACTAGTTTTACCCGTTCTTGATAAATTCATTTAAATTGTAAACTTTGATAAATTAAGTTAATTTATTTGATAAAAAAACAATTACTCAAAAAATTCCCAAAATTTGCTTAATCAATCTTGACTATTCGAAGAAGTCCCTTTCAAAATTTTATACAAAAATAACCATTTTTATTTGGTGAAAACTATTTTCAAATATTCCCATTTAAAATTGCCAAAGGAAATTTTTATCTTTTACTTAAACTTCGAGAATTCATAAAATCAAATTCGTTCATTAGTTAGGTCTGAAATTTCTTAAGTCTATTTTAGGGTATGTAAGCATTGCCGATACGAAAAATTATGTCATTTGGCCAATTTTTACTTAGTAAAATGTGTTCCGAAACAGGGATATTCAGAAGCTATTTTGAAACTTTCAAAGTTTTTATCTAGCACTAAAAAACCATATCTCATAGCCCTTTTAATATTTTTCTTTGAAAAACATCCAGGGAACGCATTGTCAAAAGTTGGTTGTTTGTACAGTTTCTAAAAAACTTTTTTCTAGATTGCACAACAATTTCCTATATAAAAAAAAAAAAAGTTGTCCATTTGAAAACCTTTTTGAATGTTTCTACACACTATGAATATCTACTCTTCCTAAAATACACAATGGAACAAAAAAATTAGAATAAAAGTTTATATAATTTGTGCTTCACCCTTTGGAAGTCAAGACTTAAACATTTTTCACATAAAATCATTGAATGTTGGATTCTCCTTCTAAACATTTTTGAAAACATCGATACATCAATGATTAGCTAACAATTATACAATATTACAATACCCAAAATGAATTTAAACACACAAAGTTACATAAACAAGACAAATTATACAAAAATTTAAAATAAACATAGCTAGAGTGATCATATACCTCTTGTAGACAATTTGGTGGGTTTTGGTTAATCATTAGCACTTCTACCTGTTGATCAAACCATCAACCTTCATATAAGCTAACAAGTGAAAACTAAAAGGATTAACTAACAATCTTAACAATTGGACAATGCAAAAGTTTAGACTTTTACCTTTGATGTTATTTCCTTGTGTAGTTTCTCTTATCTTCAACAAAATACAAAAGGGTTTAGGGTTGTCTGTATAGTAGAAGAGAAAAGATGATAGATTGAAGTATTTGTGAGAATTTCGTAAAAAAATTCAGAGCTTGAAGTGTGGTACTTGGCCAAATTACAGAGAAGGAGGAGGTTTTGTGTTTTTAAGAGAGAAAGAAAAGTGAAAAATGGAGCTTTCCACTCAAATTTTACTATTTTTATTTTTACAAAAAATGTGTCAAATGACCTCCTTGGTTGCCGCCTCTCATAATAACAATTAGCCTTAACTTTTTTTTGAATTAAACTCTAATCAACTATTTAAATCTACACTTAATTATGTATTTTCTAAAAAATTACAAAGTGGTAATTTTTTTCTTACCTCACCAAATTGAAATCTTAACCTAGGTTAATTAAATGTGTCCTACAATTTAATTTAATTTTTCACACTCCTATATTTATAACTCATATAATTTAATTAACCAAAATTCCATTTTTAGCTAAATATTCATTTTTCACAAAAATGCATTTTTAAGGATTTATCACACAAAAATCTACCTTTTTGACCTTAGTATAAAATAATTAAATAATTTTATCTGTAATAATATTTTGCCATAATTATACCTCTCCAATATTATTTTATCTGAGAATTTATTATAGTAGGGTTTCTATTTCAGTCCAAGACCGAAATGGTCGGTTTGTCACAAAACCACACATTCCACACTTTGGCTAACAAAAACAACATTAAATATGCTTTTCATGCTTATATTACTACTCAAAATAATATTCATACATAACTCACAACCCCATTCCTAGATACTAGTAGGTGCCCAAAATGCGGGGAGATACACGGGCCTTCGCTAAGCGTGTTGATTGGGAGGGAGGGGTTGCTCCAGTATTGAAAGCAGATTGATAAGCACTTAACCAAGTGGGCGCTGCTCCGTACCCAGTGGGCATGGCACTGTAGCAGGCAAGCAGAGCAGTGGGGTTGTAGGGGCATGGCGAGAAGTGGGAGCTCTGAATTGTAGCTGCTGGGATGGTAGGAGTGAGAATGGAGATTGGTCCTGCAAAAGCCCCAATTTGAGAATCTTTCCAATGAATGTATTCTTGGGCCCGAAGAATGAATTCATCGAGCCTATGGCATCCTCTTCTTTACACGTTGTCCCACAGCGGAGAACCTAGTCGGATACCAGCCTGTAAGGCCATGAGCTGTTGTCACACCCCATGCCCAAAGTAGTGACTAAACGACAATTTCATATGTTTATATGGGTTATTGAGGGTTTCTCCTAAACATTCTAACCCAATTATGTTACCACAAATTAAAATAAAATCCTAAAGAGTGTCCTCCATGCATCATTGTCAATAATCTTAAGATTTGGCATAAATCAATACAGACCAAATGCCTTACAATTCCAAATTCAAATTTCAACATCCTTCACATAAGAGAAAATGATAACTAAAATATTAGGCCTAAGTCAATACCAAAGTTCTCTTCAAATTTCTAGTTAGCCTCCTAATCCACTAGAGGTTGTCTTAAGTCACACTAGTAATCTCTTGAAAGGGGGAAAACATAAAAGAGTGAGCTGAAAAGCTAAGTCGGAGTCTTATCTTTTCTTCTCAAATGAACTTTAAAACATGAACTCTTAGTATTTGTAGCAAATCTAGTATTTTTCATAAAACATATGAATCTTTCTCAGATAAAGAGTCAAGCATGAAACTTGTGAAATAGTCATTACCCTGTGCCCAAATAATAAACCATAAGTTATAGCTAAGCACAATCCCGGTTACACCAAATTTTACAATGAGGTGTATCAATCTATAGCCTACACAGTGACCCGACTATTAGTCAAAAGAGTGGGACCAGTAAGACACTCCTCATAATTATGTATATCCATGACTACGACGATACAAATGAGTATGTAACGCCCTGGATAAGCAAGACCGTTAAATAATGTATTTGAAATAGTGCAACACTTGTTAATTAAGTCGTTTGAATAAAAATGTGATCCTATAGTCAACCATCAGGTTAGGGTTTAAATATTTTGGTCGTAAACAGTTTTTTTTCCATTAAAATAGATATTTGGTACATGGGATCCCAAAAACAAGTTTGAGAGACAATTTAAAATTCTCAATAGTTATATACAACCGGTGGCCATTCTAATGGAAAAATACAATTTTAGGCTCTGTCCCTGTACTTTCCCTCAGCCGTGGTGGACGAGCAACTTACAATGTACACCTTGCCCCCAGAGCTCTCCAACTCATGGTTGGTCTAGCTTAACCTTGCCTTTACTTGCACCACGTAGGACCCGTGAGCCAAGGCTTTGCAAGAAAACAATAACAGAAATTACGTAATCAATAGTAGCAATCAATCCATCACAAGACAGTCATCCAGAAGTACAGCAAATCATAAGCATCAAACTATTAATAGTAAACATGTACATTCAGAAACATATCTCAACCAAAATACAAATGCTTAGGGTCGGCATCCTTAGGTTGAATCCTCTATTTACTCAATTAACTCTAACTCACTTAGGCCGAGTCCATTGTTTATCTAGCTGACCCTGGCTCACAATGGTCGAGTCGCGTCCTGTGCATAAGTCATCAACCCCAGCTCACTTATGTCGTTCATTTCATGTTTCCCAAAACAGAATCACAGTTACACAACACATATATCCAGATACAGGGAATATCAGTCATAATACAGCCACATAAGGGTGCAGTTTTCTTACGTTGAATTTCGAGCGGAGGATAAAGAACAGTCCCGAGCATGATCCTCGGTCTTGAGCCTTGGCGATAAACCTAGTCACAGTGGCCAATGGATAATCATCATTTTCTAATCCATATAAATACCTAGGAAACAATAGCTAGCTTCCGGGACCCCGATTTCTACTAAACTGAGTAGTAGAAATCCTCCCGATCGCTTATGTTCGAACCCCTAAGCCTTACAAATCCTAGAAACCAACCTAAGGAAAAATGTCCTAGGTGAGTCGCGACGCGCCCCTAAGTCAGAGACTAAATCCCCAAGCCTCAAGGGAGGCAGGCCGCAACTTGCCCCCTAGGGTCGCGACTCGCCTTCAAGACAGAGAGCACACCCAGGGCATTTTGGGCATGCGGGCCGCGGCGCGCCCCCTTGTGCCCAAAATTTATGGGTTTGCTCAACATATTTTCTAGCCAAATTCCTCATAATTCAATCCTGATAAGCCTCCCAACTAGAATCAAACTCAACTACGAGCTCAGGACTTTTAATCAAATATTCTAAACACAAAACCTTAACGATTATACTGAAATCACTATCCAAATTCAGTAGAAATTCATCACTCAATACCCGCTTATTTCTACCCCAACAACCAGAAATCTATATCATAATTAAGGACAAGAATTTACCTCAATTATTGGTTGAATCTTCACAATCTTCTAGCCTTCTACCCTTGAGCTTAATTTCCTAATTTTCCCAGCTGAATTCTCTGGTTAGATGCTTCAATTCCTCAAGACTTCCCAACAAAATTCTCCTAAGCTCTAACCTTCGATTCAACAAGAACTCTCCAAGAGCAAGAGAGAGATAGAGAGAGAGAGAGAGTGTTTGGGGTCTTCCTAATGTGTCTAGTGAATTATGAGTACCTCTAGGCCCTTAGCTGATCACATCCACAACAACAAAATGACCAAAATGTCCTCCCCTACACTACTTAGCCTTTTAATTACTCAAAGGGTAAAATAGTCTTTTCTCCCTAGTTCACGCTAATTCCTCAAGTGTTCCTAATATCTATCAATTAATCTCGTCCCAAAATATATTCTTTACATTCCAAAAAATACCCCTAGGCTCCCCCCGAGTCGGGTATTAAACCCCGCTGTGACTATTTCGCTAATCCGCTCACTAGGATCATCTCGAGCCATATGCTGCAAATATATCCACATAATAATGTGATCTCAAAAATTTATAACATATAATCATATTGATGCCCTCAACGGGACAAAATTACAAATATGCCCTTATAAGCTATAAAGGGCCCACATGCATATCTAATACTCGTAAACATGCCTATCACATACTCATAAAATCATATTAATCATTCATGCCACATAGTCATGCATTTAACCAATTAAACATACATAAAAACCAATTATGCCCTCCCGACACTCTAATTAAGGCCCTAAGCCATATTAGCGATTTTAGGTCGTTACAAGCATCAAGTTTAGTTAAATCTTTTATTTTACTAACCATGCATACTCTTTTATAAAATCATAAAAATTACACTTTATGATTTATATTTATAAAGTAAATATATTTTATTTTCCTAGAAAATTTTTGATAGCATAACAGTTGTATTTTCATCATTTAAAAAAATTTAAAACCTGTAAATAGCTTTACAAAATACCCAAAATAATCTAGTATAATCATAGTTAAATATAAAGCACGATATTCAATAATTATATAGATAGCTAAAATATGTTTATGAAATTTTAAAACTTTTAAAACTACTCCAAATCAAGTTTCAAGAACTCCTACCTTGTATATATAGAATCCTAATATTTCAAATCAATTATTAAAACTATTAAAGGTAACAGTGATTTCTCTTCCTCAAATGAATTCTATCACCTCTGCCCAAATGATTTTCTAAGGTTAGACACAAATATAAAATGTCAAAGCGATTCCATAACAATATCTAACATCAACTTTTACACTAAAAACTACATAGGAATCACTTTGGGTGTACAGACAGCAGCGGTGGTGGTGGTTTTTGGCGAGTCACGGTGGTGGTGAGAATCAATTCCCTCAATGTTAAACCCTTGGATCGATCCACATGATGGTGAGGTTGGTCGGAGCTAAGGACCACTTGTTTGATCAAAGAATAATTCTAAATCCATTGTTTTTGGGGAGATTTCTGGTGGGTTTCCACCTATTTTTCAGACGAGTTTTACAACGCCCCTCTGGTGGAAAAGATAGATCACATGACAAGGATCAGGTTTGTACCATGCTTGGCCAAACAGGGTCTTGAATGGCGTTGGAATATGGCAAGAAAACCAATTGAAAACTAAGATTTTCAAGCTTGATTTGGTGCCATAAATGGTGCATATAATAATGAAACTCCGAGGATGGGCTCACTTGTCCACGATGAATGCATTGGTGGAGTGTGGCTGAGTCTTCCATACCAATTGGGGAGGTTAGTGGTGGTTTTCGTGAGGTTGGAAGAAGAAGATAAAGGAGGAAAGTGATAGATGGCTCTCTTTAGTAAATGATCCCCATTTAAATTTAAAGAACATTGCATTTAATTCCCTCACTTATTTATTTATATATTTGGGTTTTTACTGTTGCGGACCATCTTTGACCCTCTTGGTCTTCGCAACTTCCTCCTTGAAGCCATTAATGTACTCTTTGAGGGTCTCGTAGGACCCTTGCTTGATGTTAGCAAGGGATTTGACCTCAAAGCTAAACTTCTAAGCTGCTCTGTCTCCAGAACTACTAGGGCAGTTTGGACCAGGAATGAATGGAGCCTGGTCTGTGTTTAGTGAACCATTCATTAGCTGCTCCTGTCAAGGTTAACGGGAAGTAGTGACATCTTGTGTCTTTAGAGACACAGTGCATAGACATTAACAGATTGAACTTGGAAAGGTGGTTGCGGGTCCTTCATCTCGCTGTGCATGGTAATGTTAGGAATTTGGACACCTCTAGGTAATGAGGCTTCCACTATGTGCTGGATGAATGGCCTTCGTCTTCCTCCTTAGAGTCTGAGTCATGGCCTTCCTTCTTAGCCATATTTATCATTATCTTTATGAAATTGTCCAACTCTGCTTGGAGAGGATCGTTATTATCACTGTGTGTTGGGTATGCCCCTTTCTCGACATTGCTTTTTTCCTCTAACCATTAAGGTTATCTTTGAGTTCTAGTTGATGGTACCTCCCATGGACGTCCACAAGCCCGACCCTATTCTTGCGAGCATTGAGATTGTCTCCCAAGTCAAGCTGAGTGCATCGCACCATCAATCCTCAGGGAATCCAACTTCCGTTTCTCCATCACACTCGACGTACTCATTATTCCCTGATATGTTTATGTGCCCTCCTTGGTCCATGGAGGCCTCTCTCTTATAGGCATCCAACCCTAGGTTTCCCTATGTTTACTAGGGCATAAAGGGCTCTCTTTCTTGAGGTCTAACACGATCTGTTGTAGTGACCCTGGGTAGAATGCTTTGGGCTCCTCACACATCCTGGGCTTGAGGTTTCCTCAGACTCTGTGGAACTCTTCAGGGTCATGGACCCTCCTTGGAAGGTAGAGAGGCTTATAACCTCGTCGAGCTTTCTTTCTTTTGTAGGGAACCCTAGCTCTTTCTCCCATGTGAGTTGGGAGAACTTGAGGTCCACCAGCAGGGTGTACAGGCCAGCTGGGTGTACAGGTGACACGCCAGCTGGTTGTTTATGCGACCGATTAGCATGTTGTGCGGGTGGCAGGCGAGCTGGCTGCATAGGTGGGACTTCAATTTAGGGGTCCACATGTAGCCCTTGGGCTGCCATCATGGAATGCATGGTATCCACCACCTCTTGCAATGGGGTGATGTTGCTTTTCTATGCCTCTACTTCTTGATGTTGGGAGGTGATTTGATCCTTCAAAGCCTCCACTTCTAGTGGCTCTTCGGATCGAGTTGACAGTGAGTAGTCACTATCTCTATCATCTCCAAAATATCATTCGTTGTCGGCACCTCCGGAATGGCTGCGGGAAGTGGGTGGACTTGCTCTCCTCCCACGGTGGCATGGAGGTGTTCATCAGGTAGTGTTCTGCGAGTGTTCACAATTGTTGAAACTCTGTATTTCTTCATGCTCTCAATGAGAGCACCAAAATGTTGACTAGCTTTATAGCTAACAACTAATTACTAGACAAGCTTAAAGAAATGAAAGAATAACACATATTTTTACATGGTTCAGGTTATTAATTAACCCTCGTCCATTTGTGACTTTTATTAAGATGGCGAACTTGTACGGTTCACACTCTCTTATGGTTTCAGGCAGCTTTTGTGCTCACTCTAAAAACTAGAAATTAAATCATTTACAATGTATGCCCTAGCCCTAATTATAGACAGCTGGGACAATTAAGCTCCTTAATTGGAGTTGATTAAAACTATTCTCTCTTAATGGTGGTATGTTAAATATTAAATATACATTATGCTCATTAAATTGGCCGGTGGGCCCTAACATATCTTAGTGAGCCTAATACGAGGAAGTCCAACACACTAATATTTTGGGGAAAATGTCCCTAGCTTTGTTAGGGTGGTAGTTGCGCGTTTTCCCATGTTAAGTTGGGTCGTAGGACGTCTTTTTCGTCATTCGTAAGGAGTCGACACCACAATCCATTTTACAGTGGGTGTGAGAGGGTTGTCTGTGGTCCAGGGTCACTATGTTGACACCTAGAAACTGTCCCTCTAGTCTTGAGAAGGGTTCTCTCGTGCCTGGAAGAGGAAATGATGAGGTTGGCGATATCGTTGAGAGAGTTGGCACATTATCCTTTGACAAGGTCCTCGGGATGTAATGCACATCGGAGGACTTTCTCCTTCAGTGAGGTGGATCGTGATGAGGGTTGGTCTAAACTCTCGTGGAGTTTTGAACATATTTTGAGGAATATAAAAAAAACTTTCGTGGATCTCTAGTCACTCTTAATTTGTGCCACGTGTCATTCGTTGAAAACACGAATAATAGTATCTAACTTGGATTGAAAGAAAAATAATGATTGGTATTGAACACTTTAAGATTAGTCTCAATGGGAACGATTTTAATATACTACTTGTTACAATACGTGCTATTGCGTAAGGTTGATAAAATAAAAAATATCCCACTTTTACACATTCTTGAGATCTCTATTTATAGTGAAAATAAGACCCAAAATGTAATTAAAACGTGTGTCGATAGTGGGGGATATGGCTTAATGTTTGGAACGGTTCCTAGTGCGCAGCAGAAGTTGCGCTAATGGTATACAACAAAAAATTTCATATAAACAATTTAATATGAGGATCTTTGAATATGCAATATGTTAATCAATATATATATAATATGCATATGAAAAATAATACGAAACAATTTACCTCTTGTTGCCTATCAAGAATCCTTGAATCTTTTCGTATGTATTTCGATCTTTCTATCCTTGCTTGAGTACTCACATCTAGATCCTCCAAGACGTTCTCTACGCCTCAAGATGTGGTTTGGCACATAGAGAACAAGGATCAATTTTTTTGAATCAAAATTATTTTCAACACATGATACTTTTGATTATAGGCTAGAGAGAAAAGATTATTGCTTTGTGAAAAAAAATAATAGATTTTCTTCTCTGTAAAAACTTGTCAAGACTTGTTGTTTCTATTTTCTATCATATAGAATATATAGGCATTATTACCATAATAAAAAAATCAATCATCTTTTATAATAATAATAATATACAAAAATCTAACATTCCATTTTAAAACCCATTTTAAAATGTTTTATTAATTAATTGAAAATAAAAAAAATAAAAAACTAATATCCGATAACATCAGATGTGCCACACGCATAGAGCAGTCCAAGCCCTATGCGTGTGGCCTATCCCTAAAAATGGGATTTTTATTTTTTTCATGTGTTTTTATTTTAATTAATTAATAATTAGATATCAAAATATGTTATCATCTTTGTAAGGAAAAAGATAACAACTTAAATTTCAAAATTCAAAACTCAAAATTTGAATTTCAATTATCATCTTATTATTAAATAAATAAATATAATAATCAAAACCAATTTTGACTATCCATATTAATTTATTCACTCTTAAATAAAATAATTGATTAAAATAAATTTACTCTATTTCCACACAATTACGAAAATGCACAAATGCAATAATAAATTGTGCAACTTCAATTATCACATAATTGCACATTTATACCGAAGGATAAATATTTTCTCAAATAGCCTATTCACAATTTAACCATTGTATCAACTCTTACCTTGATTATTGTTGATGGAGCTATCCCGGGGACCTATGGACCAATAATTCCAAGCTCCAATAAATAAAAGTTTATCAAATAGATAATCATTACATAGAAAATAATCCTCTATTGATGAATCATAATTAAGTGGGAAAAAATTATCGTTTTACCCTTTTCATTATATCTTGATTCCTAATGTGCCATTGACTTTATTGGTGAATGTTAATTCATAATCAAATTGTTAATTTGATGTCCATAACCTTTTCAGTTCCAAAAGACAACCCAATATGGAGTCATCATTCAATCTATAAGAAGGTATAAATTCCATATCTGTTAAGCTATGTTCCCAGCCATATACATCATTGAGTCCCCAAAGCATTAGTTTCTAGACTGATCATTCTGACAAACCGTAACGCATGAATCAAAGGATCAAGTGACATATATAGGTTCATAGTAACTTCAGGATTAAGATCAGTTTGTATATGATCATCAGTTGATGGGTTTTAAAATACTACGAAATGGTATTTAAACAAGTATTATTAAATCACATCTGGTCTAGTTCTACATACTCTCTGCATGCAAAGTACCTCCACTAAAGTGTCCTACTACACTAGTAACCCAGATCTAGGTCACATGTATTCATAATACTAGTGGACCGTACTAGCAACACTTAATCTAAAGATTCCATAACTTTATTTCACTACAAACTATTTAAGTTCATTATCTCAATCTCTATCCCCTCATACCAATATAAGATTGAGACCACATAGATGAACTTAGGAATTTTTTGATATTTACTTAATATTAGTAGCAATAACATATTACATAAGCTACATATACACAATAATTCAATTCATTCATTTATTTTATTAAAACCATTGTCTACTACAATTGCTTTAAGGGCACAATTCCCAACATTCAAAAAGTGAGAAAAATGGAGCATGTGTCGCAACATGAGTGGAGACGTGAGAAACATCTTTGTTCATAGGACTTGTGATGCCAGTTAAATGTTGTGGTGGACACGTGGTGAAATTATAACTATCTGTGCAGGAGATGGGACCCATGACCTAGAGACTTTTCTACTTGAGCTTCGACTCGTGTAAATGTAGAAGTGGCTTCTGAATTGGCTCTTTCTTCTAGGATCAATTGGATAGAATTTGAAAGAGGAAATTACAACTGGTATTTTTAATTTCACCTTCACTATTTTTTACTCACATATTTAAAGTTTTTTATACTATTTTTTAAAATTAATATAACGTAATCCACACTCTTTCTTCTTCTCTAATATCTTTAATGTCAAAGCGATATCACCAACCACGGGAGCACCCCTTTCATATACTAGGAAGAGCATCCGTCGACAAACCTTTGGCTGAAGTTTCGTCGCCATACTTACCCGAAAGCCAACACATGTGACGATTAAAGACGACATCAACGACATTTTAACAAGCTTTTCCCAAAATCTCTGACCACATTCGACATCAGGAGTGGCCCGATTGCATCGAGCTTTCCGAGAGCAACAAAACTTAACTACTCACTCTGCCTATATGTGTAACGCCCTAGATAGCCAAGACCGCTACACTGTGTATTTATAAAGGTGCAGGACTTGCTAATAAAGCCATTTAGTTAAAAACGTGTCATTGAAATCATTAATGAACTAGGGTTAAAAGGTTTTGGTCACAAAGACACATTTCATATAATTAAACATTTTGAACAAGGGATCCCAAAAGAAACAGTGTTTGAAAGTCAGTTTACAAAATTTCTAGAGTACAAACAACCACTAGCCACTCTAAGGGCAAAACAGACATTTGTGGTCCTCCTGTTCCTGTCTCCCCTCAACCGTGGCGGCCGAGCAGCTGATCATGTACATTTTGCCTTTAGAGCTCTCCGATTTAGGGCTGATCAAGCTTGCCCTTGCCTTTACTTGCACCACGTAGCACCCGTGAGCCAAGGTCCAGCAAGAAAACATAACGTTATAGTACAAACAATGATAACAATTGAATAATATTTTAAAGCACGTTCATACACTTAGCATACCACATCGATCATATAGTCAATAGACACAACCAGAGAATCAACAAACCAATACTTAACTATTCAGCATGACAAGTCCATCAATCAATGATAATAATCAAATCACATGATAATCAGGGTCGACACCCTTAGGTCGCACCGTCTGTTTACTCCACTGACTCCGGTCCGCTTAAATCGAGCTCAGTGCATAATAAGTTGTCCTCAACTACCAGTGGCTCAGTCGCGCCCTGTGCGCTAGTGTAAACTCCAGCACTCTTAGGCCGTTTTTTTATTATTTACATGGCATAATACCATCCTTTATAAAGCATATAAAAGAGGGAAGTTTTAGTCCCATTATAAATGCACAACCGGGTGCAGTTCTCTTACCTTTAATTTCCAAGTGTTCTGACTACGAAAGATGCCTCTTGAGCATGATCTGTTTCCCGAGCCCTAGCCTAGTACCTAGTCATAACCAAGATAAGGGACACCATTAATACTTGTAAAAAGGATTCCAAATAAGGTTCTAGCCTCCGGAACATCGAATTCCACCAAAAACAATAGTAGTATCGATCTCGAGCATCCTAGGTTAAATTCCCATGCTTAAAATCCCAAAAACATAAATTTCCTTAAAGGTCGAGACTCAAGCTCCTTATGCCGCGACATGGCCCCGACCAGAGGCTCAGTCTCGCCCAGAAACTGACACAGGTTGCAGCCCTACATACCCCATGCCGTGGCCCGCCCTCCATCTCCATCACTCATCAGCTTCAGAGGGTCGTGGCACACCAAGAACTATGTTGCGGTTCGCCCCCTTCGAACCTAGAAAAACCACCATTTTTAACACTCAAACCTCACTCAAAACCATCCCAATTCCACAACTCAATTATCACAAAACTTCTAACACATTTCCAGCAACACAGTCCAGCAAAAACTTAGCCTAGAAACTCATCAAAATCCCATTTCAATTTTTGAAACCCAAAAGCTTAAAAACATCAAAACCAATCAAGAAAACACTAAGATTCAGACATTAGATCATAAATTCAAGCTTACCTTCATTGATGAACCAATTCTCTAAGGAATTTCTAAGCTAACTCCCAAGTTCCAATCTTCAATTCAGTCCTTCAATGTCAAAACTCATAAACACCTCAAAACTCAACCATAACCACAGAATTTAACCACCATGCATAAAAATTATGGCTTACCTTAATTCTTGAGTGAATCCTTAGCTAATCTCCTAAATCACAGCTCCAATTCTCTGAATTCCAACCAAGTTCTTCTTGGTTCCTTGTGGTTTCCTTTGAGAGAAAAAGATAAGAGAAGGGAAGGTCGGTTTGGATTTTTGTTCCACCGTGTTCTATATTTTACTTAGTCAATCCTTAAGCAATTAAATCAAATCCCGAGGCTCAAGGTAGCGAAAACGTCCCCGAGGGCAAAATGGTAAAATTCCCCAGTATTCCCACCTAAGCTTCCTCACCTCAAATATATCTCCAATTATTTATTTCCATAACCTGATAACCCAAATAACCATCTAATACCCGAAATACCCCTTGACTTGCCCCAAGTCAAGTATTAGGTCCCGTTGTGACTCTCCCACTAACTAGCTCCCTAGGATCGCCTCAAGTCAAATGCTGCAGATTTACCCACATAATAATGTGGTCCTCACAGTTATAGCATATAATCACATTTACATTCATATAACCATACAAGCATGCTTATCACAGAATCATGTATTAAGCTAATAAATTCACACATAAACCAATTATGCCCTCCCAGCACACTTATCAAGGCCCTTAGGCCTTATTAGTGATTTTGGGTCGTTACAACTATCCCCTCATACTGAGAATTTTGTCCTCGAAATTTACTTGAATAGATTCTCAAGCTCTCAGGTCGCTTCCTCAACCTTGCTATTCCATAGAACTTTGTCTTTTCGATCTAAAATCTGAACCGGTCGCTCCTCATAGGACAAATTTGTTTGCAATTCTAAGTCCTCATACTTCAGCACATGCGTCGTATCTGATACATACTTCCGCAACATAGAAACATGGAGTACATCATGAACTTCCGACAATGATGGTGGCAAGGCCAACCTGTAAGCCACCTGTCCAATCCTTTCTAGAATCTCAAAAGTTCTAACAAACCGAGGGCATAGCTTGCCCTTTACTCCAAATCTCCTCACCCCTCGCAATGGTGAAACTCACAGAAACACGTGGTCCCCAACCTTGAACTCCACGTCTCTATGCTTGGGATCAGCGTAGCTTTTTTGTTTTCTCTGTGAAGCAAACATCCTGGCTTGGACCTTCTCAATAGCTTCATTTGTCTTCTGAACCATGTCTGGCCCCAAATATTTTCTCTCACCCATCTCATCCCAATGGATGGGCGACCTACACTTCCTTCCATATAGCATCTCATAAGGAGCCACTCCAATTGTGGACTGATAACTGTTGTTATATGAAAATTCAATCAACTGGATATACTTACTCCAAGATCCCTAAAAGTCAATCACACACGCCCTAAGCATATCCTCCAACACCTGAATCGTCCTCTCAGATTGTCCATCAATCTGAGGATGAAAGGTTGTGCTAAACTTCAACTGAGTCCCCATGGCTCTCTGCAGAGCTCCCCAGAACTTGGAGGTAAAGATAAGGTCTCGATCAGACACAATAGACTTGGGAAACCAATGGAGACGAACTATCTCCCTCACATACAACCCTCCATACTGTTCCACTGTGTAAGTCAACTTCACTGGCAGAAAATGAGCTGACTTGGTGTATCTGTCCACTATCATCCACACCGAGTCATAAAATCCCATTGTCCTGGGTAGACCTCCCACAAAATCCATGGTATTGTCCTCCCACTTCCACTCGGGGATACCCAAAGGCTGAAGCAACCTTGCTGGTTGCTGATGCTTAGCTTTCACCTGCTGACATGTTAAACACCTGACCACATACTCCACCACATCCTTCCTCCTTCTGGGCCACCAATATAATGTTTGTAGGTCCTGATACATCATCGTGGTACCCGGATGAAGTGAGTACGACGTAGTGTGAGACTCATCTAGTATCTTTCGTCTGATCCCTTCGTCTCCCGAAACACAAATCCGTCCCTGATATCGAAGCATACCAGCCTCAGAAACAGAATAATCCTTAGCAACCCCCGTTAATACATTCTATCGAACTTCCTATAACTGCACATCCACCAATTGACCCTCCTTGATCCGCTCTAGCAAAGTCGACTGCAAAGTAACATTGGCCAACTGGCCCACAACCAGCTCTATCCTTGCCCTGGTCATCTCATCTGCCAACTCTCTGGAGATCTAAACAGAACTAAATAACTGCCCTGAGCCCCTCCGGCTCAAT
This sequence comes from Humulus lupulus, assembly GCF_963169125.1. Classification (NCBI taxonomy): domain Eukaryota; kingdom Viridiplantae; phylum Streptophyta; class Magnoliopsida; order Rosales; family Cannabaceae; genus Humulus; species Humulus lupulus. The sequence continues at coordinate 83,726,357 of NC_084796.1, read as the reverse complement.
GAATCTGCCACAACATTGGCTTTCCCAGAGTGGTAAAGAATATAACAATCATAATCTTTTACCAACTCCAACCAAAAAAAGTCACCTTTTGCAACCACAATTCACACTTTTAAACTTTGCATATAATCGATGCTCCCTTAACCTCTGTAAGACCTGTTGAAGATGTCGCTCATGCTCTGCCTCTGAACTAGAGTACACTAAGATGTCATCGATGAAGACAATGATGAACTGATCCAAGAAGTCCTTGATCACCCTGTTCATTAGATCCATGGAAGTTACCGGGGCATTAGTCAAATCAAAAGACATGACAAAGAACTCATAGTGCCCATACCGCGTTCGAAAGGCCGTCTTCGGTAAGTCCTCGTCCTTGATCCTTAGCTGATGATAATCAGATCGAAGATCTATCATTGAGAACACCGTCTTTCCCTGCAACTAATCGAACAAGTCATCGATCCTTTGTAGAGGGTACTTATTCTTGATGGTCAACTTGTTCAATTCTCTATAGTCTATACACATCCTCACAGTCCCGTCCTTCTACTTAACAAACACAACTGGAGCACCCCATGAAGAGTAGCTAGGCCTGATGAATCCTAAATCTAGATGTTCCTGTAGCTGTTTCTTCAATTCGTTCAACTCTGTTGGTGCCATCCTATATGGTGCCCTTGATACTGGTTCTATCACTGGTGCTAACTCAATAACAAACTGAATCTCTCTGGGCGGTGGCAATCCTGGTAAATCCTCAAGAAATACATCCAAGATCTCACACACCAATCTGATCTCCCTCGGCCTTGCTAGCATAACCCTGGTAGTGTCCACCACACTGGCCAGAAAACCTATGCATCCTCCATGCAAAAAGTCTCTGGCTCTTAAGGCTGATATCATGGGTACGCAGGGTCCACATGCCGTACCCACGAAAACAAAAGGATCATTGCCCTAAGGCTCAAAAGTCACCATCTTCTACCTGCAGTCAATAGTAGCCCCATACTTGACCAACAAATCCATCCCTAAGATCATGTCAAAATCCTCCATGTCTAACTCAATCAAATCTATTGAAAGATCCCTACTATCAACCATCATTGGCAGTGCCCTAATCCTCCTCCTAGAAACTACCAATTCCCAAGTAGGCAATAAAGTCCCAAACCCCGTAGTCTGATACTCACTAGGTCTACACAATCTATCAATCACTTTATTAGAAAAAAATGAATGTGTAGCACCAGATCAATCAATACAGTAAAAGGAGAGCCAGCGCTACAAAGTTGACCTGTCACCACCGAGGGACTAGCCTCAGTATCTGCCTGTGTCATAGTGAACACTCGGGCTGGAGTCAATCTGTCCACCTTTCCTACTTCCCCTTTCTTTACTGTTGGGCAGTCTTTCTTGAGGTGCCCCACTGTTCCGCACACATAGCAGGCCTTGGCCCGACACTCGCCCTGATGGCATCTTCTACACCTCGGGCACTCCGGATAACTTCACCATGCCTCACCGCCGCCCTGACGGCCACCCTGACTACCCCGACCCCTCCTATCAGGTCCAGCAGCGGTCGAAGTGTCAGGATTCTTCCTCTTCAGATCACTAGGGTCTCCACCCCTACCTGACCCAGAATAAGGAGGCACCACTCTGCGACTCTCGCGCCTCACTGCACTTTCCTTCCAAATCTTGCTCTCCGCTTCCTCAGCGGTAAGAGCCTTCTCAACAGCCTGGGCATAAGTTGTTCCCCCAGGTACTGTTGTAATCCTAACTTCCCGGGCTATCATAACATTAAGCCTTCAAATAAACCTGTCTTGCCTGGCAGCATCTGTAGGCCCAAGATCTGGTGCAAAGTTCGCAAGTCTATCAAATTTTAGGGCATACTAAGTAACTGTCATACCGCCCTGCACCAATCCCACAAACTCATTAACCTTTGCTTCCCTAATGACAACATTGTAGTATTTCTAGCTCAATAGATCCTTGAATCCATTCCAACTCAAAGTAGTGACGTCCCTGGTCTATGATGCCACTTCCCACCAGATATGGGCATCCTCTCTTAACATATATGTGGCACAGGCCACCCTGTCATAACCTTCTATCCTCATGAATTCTAGGATAGTAGTAATCATAGTCATCCACTGTTCAACCTTCAGTGGGTCAGGTCCTCCCTCAAAAGTTGGGGGATGCTGCTTTCGGAACCTCTCATACAATGGCTCCCATCTGTTCCCAACCTCTAATGGCTGAAAAACTGGTGACACTACAGGTGGCACAATAGGTGCAGCACTCCCTGCTGGAGCCTGCTGTCGTAGTAGAAAAATATGTTCATCCTAGCACTGAAGACGCACTTGCATCTATGCCATGATCTGCTGCCAGTTCTCAGGAGCTAGCGGAGGAATCTGGCCCTAGTCATCACCTCTGGTCCCAGACCCAGTGCCAGCTAGTTGCGTAGATTTTCTTGGACGCATAGTTATCCAAGTCAATCTGCAATCAACGACTCGACAATCAGACCATGATGAAAAACGTAAAAGCTTTCCAAAATCCACCAATGGAACATAGTCAATCACAAGGAATTAAGATATAGGCATCTATCCACATGCACCAACATTGTTAATAAGCATGCCCCAACTTCACCACACAACAATTAAGATATAGACATCCATCCATACACAATATGCAGTTAATCACTCAGATACCCAATTACATGCACAGCAATGCTAATAAGCATGTCTCAATATTATCACACAATAGTCAAGGGCCAAGCCCTATTAGTATCTCATGTTTCCTATTAATCCAACAGATAACAACAACCATAACTCTTTCCCAGCACACAAACATATAAACACATATATACATTACCAAACCCTGAATCGAGCTTGTCCCTAGCAGCGAATGTTCATCTTCAACTAGTCTTCAGGAACCCTTAAACCTAGGACGCTCTGATACCAAGCCGGTTTCCCTTGAATCTAAACGTTCTGCTCGATTATCTCCATCCTCCAAGGGGTACCCCTCTTCTGCTCCTACGGACCCCGAGACCGAGTGAAGAGGTCTCGAGAATTTTACCATGGCGAAGGTTGGGGAGAATCTTGTGCACTCCACAACTTGGGTGAGTTCATGAGTTTTACGTTGGTCTTTTTTGTGTTTTGGGTTCCCTGTTTGCTAACTTTTTGCTTCCTTGCAGGCTTCTCTGGTGGCTCAATGCTTTGTAGACTCGGCACAGAGCCTATCTTCATCAACCGTTGAAAGGGACAGTCCAGCGGTCAGAGTTCAGGAGCTTGAGGGACAGCTTGCCGATGTCAACCTCAAGCTAGAGAAAGCCCTGGCGAAAGCCTATTCGTCATCCAGAAAGAAGAAGAGAGCGGAAACTAAGGCTGAGGCGTTGTGGGAGAGGGTCACTCTCCTGGAGGTTGATTTGGCAGAGGTTGAGTATAAGTCCGTAGAGTGCACCCTTTATGGAATGTGGAGGTAGAATCCTAGTTTCGACTTCTCCTCCTTTGGTGACAATTTCGTTGTCAAGGTGGCCGAGTGTCATGCCCGGGGTGGGAAGCCTTGAGATTTCATTTCTACAGTTTTTATCTTTCGCTTTGATTTGGTTGTATGCTCACTCGAACCTTATTATACTGGAGAGGTTTCTCCTGATTTTTTTTTCTTTCAGGAACTTTTTTAAGTCCTGTTGTGGTTGATGTCGGCTTTATCCTGCAACATTATCAAAACTTTCTTCTTTTATATATATATATATGTTTGTGTGTGTGTGTGATCATTTGTTTTTGTTCCTTTATGCTTTAGGTCATTTTGAGCCCACTCCTGTATGTAGGAGCCAAAGGGGTTCTATAGGTATCTATTTTTTCTAATAACTTGTTGATACTTTATTTGGACTGATAATGATGGTCTCTTTGGTGCACCTTTATTGTATTTGTAAGGATATCTTCACCCTTTGGCTTCTAGCCATCCTTTTATATATTTTCTTGCGCACTTGTTATTTCTTGCGAGAAGCATCCTTCTCGTCAGTATGCATAGTACTATTTTTACAAGGGTCTCTTTTAGGACCATTTTTGGTTAGATTGCTTGGTGGCGGCTCTAGGCTTATTGGTGGATGTTGTTCCTGAGGCCTTTCCTCTCGTGGAGGTATCAACCTCTATTAAGAGGCCCTTCCTGTAGGACTTTTTGACCCTCTGGATGTTGATAAGGGTAGATAATCTGTAACGACCCAAATTTTCTAATAAGGCTTAGGGCCTTGATTACTGTGCCTGGAGGGAAATAAGTGATTTATTATTATAATATGTGAATTTTTATGAGTATGAGATTAGAGATGCATGTTTAGGTGAATTAAATATGCATGTTGGCCCCGTTTGGTTATTAGGGGCATGTTTGTGATTTTAGACTATTGAGGGCATAAATGTGGTAAATGTGATAATTGTGATATATTTGTGATGCACGATCCGAGACAATCCTAGGGAGCTGCTTGGCTAGGAAGTCACAACGGGGTCGAATACCCGACTCGGGGCGAGTCGAGGGGTATTTCGAGTATTGGACATTTTGTGGGGTTACCCAGCTATGGAAATAAATATTTGGAGATATATTTGAGGTTAGAATGTTTAGGAGGGAATATTGGGGAAATCTACTATGTTGCCCTCGGGGACTTAATGAGATTTGGGAAATGACTAAATTGCCCTTGGGGTTACTTAAGGGTTAAAGATAAGTCATCTACATTTTCTTCACCTAGGAGAATATCTGAATTATTTTTGAAAGCTCTAGAGGAAGTCAGAAGCTAGGAGAAGAAGGGAGGAGGAAGCTGATTTTCTTAGGGATCAAAGGATAAGTTCAAAGTTGTTCTTTGGGGCTAGAAGCTGGAACTTATAGGAGCAATTCAGGGATTTAATCAAGCTCAAAGGTAAGTTTTTAAACTTGATGAACAAGTTGAAACTCTGTTGGTGTTGGGTGTTAGAACTTAGGCATGCATTGATTGATTCTCAAGATTGGTTCTGTGTATGTGATGGGTGCAAGAACTAGTTTATAAGCTTGTTGGGATGTTTAGGCTGTATGAGTATGAATTCTGGGCTTAATTCTGAGGTTGGGTGAAGTTTGGGGTGTGAGTTATGGGGTTAAGCTCAGGGGATAACTTGATGGAAAGGCTAATTTTTTGAGTTTGCAAGTCGAGCTACGAACCTTGAAGGGGCATGTCGCGGCCCGTGTGCACGCAAGGCCTGGGGGAGCCTCTGATTTTGGGGCGCGCCACAACGCTTGGCTAAGCATGTCGCGACCCGTATCTCTTTCCAGGGAGGTTTTTTGCCTCTGTTTTGAGGCAAGCCACGACCCTAAAGGGGTTGGGCCGCAGCCCTAGTTCAAAATGCTGGATGTCTTGAGGGTTCTTGGCTTGGGAACCTAATTGTTAAGGCTCAAAATGGATTTTATCACCCGGATTGATAGAATTCAATTTATCGGGGATTAGAGTGGTAACCCAAAGTTATTTAATGCATTAGACCTGAACGAATGGATTTTGTTGATGTGTTGTGACTAGGGCTTTAACGAGGCTCGCACTAGGGGACTGTGCTCGGGATATTGGTACTTGGAAGCTCGGGACACAGGTAAGAGAACTGATTATACCCGTAGAACTATGTGGTGTGTTGTACTGTGTGTATTGCTTGTGGTTTACCATGTCATATATGTGAATGTGACTGATTGGCAAGAGACGAGAGTGGCAAGAGCCGGGAGCGGCAGAATCTGGGAGAGGCAAGAGTCGGGATCGGCAAGAGCCAGGAGCAGCAGAAGCTAGGGGAGGCAAGAGCCAAGAACGGCAAAGGGCCCGGAGCAGTATTAGCACGCAGAGTGTGAGTTGTCAGGGCGAGACCTGAAAGGATACCTGGGATATCCTCACGGTGTGGACCACGAACCCAGGGCTTGGTAAAGCACCTGGGACGGCATGGCCGCTATGTGCTTAGCTTGTTGGCTGCTTCGTTATATGTTGTCGTATTACTGAACTGCTAAGATATTTTGCTATGATGCTTATATGTTGATATGCTACTATGATGCTATGTTTATGTTTTTATGTGCTATTGTTCTGCTATGGTATGACGTTGTTGTGCTACTGTGCCGTTCAAATTCTAATAACGATTTAAATAAGTGTTGTGCTACTGTGTCTCAGAATATAACCAATGTAAAAGAGCAGGGAAAGAGAACACCTGGATAGCGAGCGTCGAGTGATAGAGCGAATATTGATTCTCTAAAACATAAAAAATTGAAAACACAAAATGATAACAAATAAAATCAAATGAAAAAAGGGAAATAAAAAAACAAACCAATGTAAAAATAATTTGGAACACTACTTAGACTTGGTAAATCGATTCCACGAGAGTGACTTCTTCAGGCTGGGTCACCCTCTCTATGTAGTGTTTCAGTCATTGGCCATTTACTTTGAATTCTCTCCCATCAGTTGGGTCTGTGACCTCAACAACACCATTGGGAAAGACAACTTTCACAACATATGGGCTAGTCCACCTTGATCTCAGCTTGCTAGGGTGGATATGCAAATGAGAGTCATAAAGATGCACTCATTGGTTTGGCTCAAATTATTTTCTTAGGATATGCCTGTCATGGACCGCATTCATTTTAGCCTTGTAGATCCTAGAATTTTCATAAGCATCATTCCTTAACTCCTCAATTTCTGACAATTGAAGCTTACGATTGAATCCTGCCACCTTGAGATCAAAATTCATGCTTTTAACTGTCCAATAAGCTTTGTGTTCCAACTCAAATGGAAGGTGGCCGACTTTACCATAGACTAGCCTATAAGGAGACATTCCAAGCTGAGTTTTATAAACAGTGCGGTATGCCCAGAGAGCATCGAGAAGTCGTAAGGACCAATCTTTTGTGGTTAGGATTAACTGTCTTTTTTAAGATTTTCTTAATTTCTCGGTTGGCTAACTCAACTTGGCCATTTGTCTGTGGGTGATGAGGCAATGCAACCCTTTGAATTACACCATACTTATGATGGGTGCCTTGATCGCTTATGATTGCTCATGGTGTGACAAACCTAGATAACACATTTTCCTTTAAGAATTTCACAACAGTTGTGTTATCATTATTTCGACAAGGCACAACTTCCATCCATTTTGAGACATAGTCTATGGCGAGGAGAATGTAAGGGTAGCTAGAAGAAGGTGGAAATGGTCACATAAAGTCTATCCCCCAACAATCGAATATTTATATTACAAGAATTGGGTATAATGGCATCATATCTCACTGGGACAAAGCACCTAATTTCTAACACCTTTCACATGATCGACAGAAATTGTTAGTGTCTTTGAACAAAGTGGGCCAATAAAGACCACACTGTAAGATTTTTGCAACATTATTTTTCATAGAAAAATGACCACCACAAGCTTCATTATGAGAAAAGTTCATGACACTAAACATTTCATCATCTGGAATGCAACGTCTCATAATTTGGTCAGGGCAATACTTCAAAAGATATGGATCGTCCCAATAGATGTTACGAACCTTGACCAAAAATTTACATTTATCATGTGCACATTATGCAAATGGAAGTTTGCTAGTCACTAAGTAATTAACGATATGACTGTACCATGGAAACTTAGTGACTGTGAAGAGATGTTCATCAGGGAAGTCATCTTGAATGGCTGGGTCATCAGTGAAATCAGAAAATTCAAGACGAGATAAGTGGTCCACTACCACGTTTTCAACTCCTTTCTTATCTTTTATGGTCAGATCAAATTCGTGTAACAGAAGGATCCAGCTAATTAAATGCGCCTTAGCATCCTTTTTGGGAAGGAGGTATTTTAAGGCGGAATGGTCGGTAAAGACTTTGATAGGTGAACCAATCAGGTAGGAACAAAACTTGTCAAGTGCGAATACTACAACAAGTAACTCTTTTTCAGTAGTAGAATATTTCATCTGACCACTGTTAAGAGTTCTACTTGCGTAATAGACAAAAAAGGGCTTCCCCTCCTTTCTTTGACCAAAGACGACCCCTATAGCATAATTAATAGCATCACACGTGACTTTGAACAATAAGTTCCAATATGGTGGCTAAATGATAGGGGCAGAAGTGAGTTTTGCAACGAGCATTCGAAAAGATTCCTCACACTTAGTTGTCCAACTGAACACGACATCTTTTGCTAGGGGGTTTGACAGAGGGTGAGCAATTGTCAATAAATTTTGTATGAACCTCCTATAGAATTATGCATGCCCAAGAAAAGATCAAGTGTCTTTAACAGCCTTGGGGGTGGGCAGCTTTGAAATGAGTTCAATCTTTGATTGATCAATCTCAATTCCTCGTTCTGACACGACCTGCTCCAAGATTATGCCTGATGGCACCATGAAATGACAGTTTTCCCAATCGAGTACCAAGCCTTTCTCTTTGCAACGTTTAAGCACATACTCTAAATTGAGAAGGCTTGATTCAAAGGAATCTCCAAAGACTGGCAAATCATCCATGAATACTTCCATACATTTCTCGATCATATCACTAAATATGCTCATCATGCACCGCTGAAAAGTGGCTGGAGCGTTGCACAGGCAAAATGGCAAACGCCGAAAGGCTAAAGTACCAAAAGGACAAGTGAATGTGGTCTTATCCTGATCTTCTAAGGAAATCTAGATTTGGTAATACCCTAAATAACCATCGAGAAAACTATAGAAAAGACGACCCACCACACGTTCCAATATTTGATCGATGATGGAAGTGAAAAATGGTCTTTGCGGGTGATTGCATTTAATTTTCTATAATCACTGCTCATGCGCCAACCAGTTGTGACCTTGGTAGGCACAAGTTCCCCTTTTTCATTTTGTACCACTGTTACTCCTGATTTCTTGGGAACAACCTGAGTTGGGCTAACCCATTTACTATCAGCAACATGATAGATTATTCCAGAATCAAGAAGTTTCAAGATTTCAGTCTTTACTACTTCCTTCATTGTTGGGTTTATTCTTCTTTGAGGGTCACGACGTGGTATAGCCCCGACTTCAAATTGAAAGTGATGGGAGAAAATTAAAGGACTAATACCTTTGATGTCAGCTATCGTCCATCCTAATGCATCTCTTTTTTCTTACAACACATTGATGAGTTGGTGCTCTTGTGTGGCATTGATCTTGGAAAATATTATGACAGGAAAAGTGTTGTCAGCTCCCAGGAAAACATGCTTAAGACCCTCGGGAAGTTGGGCCAACTTTGGTTGAAGAGCTTTTTCAATGGAGGGTTTTGGTTTTTCTCGATCTTGAGGGAGTTCCTCAAAGATGTGATTCCAAAACATGGTTCTTCTAGCCTGTGAGTGTTTGAAGATTTTAGGGTTGATTTTAGACTCATCAGGCTCAAACTTTCTAAAAATTAGAAGAGGTCATTCAAATGTTTAGATGTGTATTTCTATTTGACCTCTTCCAAAATAAGTGTATCGATCAGATATGATTGGAAACACTCATCGTTATCAGGTCGTTGTTTTCCAATGTGGAAAACATTCACTTTGAGAGTCATGTTCCCAAAAGAGATTTTCGTGAGACCATTCCTACAGTTAATGAGTGCATTTGCTATTGCGAGGAAAGGTCTACCAAAAATGATGGGAATTTTTGCCTCTATACTCACATCAGATTGAGTGTCTAAGATGATAAAATCAACATGGTAATAGAATTTTTCAATTTGAATCAGCACGTCTTCTACTATTCCCAGAGGTTTCTTGACTGATCGATCGGCCAGTTGTAGCACCACAGATGTGGGCTTGAATTCTCCTAGACCTAATTGCAAGTATATTGAATATGGCATGAGATTTACACTTGCTCCTAAGTCTAGAAGGGCTTGAACAAAATCTTGTTCCCCAATTTGGCATGAGATGGTGGGATAATCAGGATCTTTGTACTTAGGCAGTGTCTTGTAGTCAATTACCGTGCTAGCTTGTTCTGCCAAGAATGAAGTTTTCTTGACATGGTACTTTCTTTTAAAGGTGCACAAATCCTTGATAACCTTGGCATAAGCCAACACTTGTTTGATCACATGCAATAATGGCAAGTTGATTTTCACTTATGTTAAAAGGACTAGGATTTCACCATGATTTTCCAGTACCTTTCCAGTGGATTTCAAAGCTTGAGGAAAGGGCACCTTTACTGGAATGCTTATTAGCATATCATCATCTGGAGCGGGCATTGACGTACTCGTTGTCTTAGTTAATGGTGAAATCGTACTTTGACCACTTCGAGTAGAGATGGCATTAATCTCTTTGAAATTTGTATCTGGAGAGGAGGAGGTCTGTACCATGTGTTGCCCTTTTTGATAGATTAGTGGTTGAGCGGGAAGTCTACCATGCTCTTGAATTGCCAAAGTAGTGTTTAGCTTTGTCATTTTGATTTTTATGCCTTTTATTTCCTCCACCATTTGTGTGAAACAATATTTGAGCTCTTGAGTTGAGGCTATTTGTGTTTGTGCAAGCATTTGCAAAGTATTCTCAAGAGAATTACTTGACTGCATGTTATTTTGAGGAGCAATGTATGCTTTTGGTGGTTGTTGCTGCTCAGGCCTCCATTGGCTCTCGGATGCTTGGTTTGAGTCCTTCTAGCTGAAATTTGGATGGTTGCGCCAACCAGGATTGTAAGTGTTTTAGAAAGGGTTATAAGGCTTCTTTTAATCCCCTAAAGCATTGCTTTGTTCCTCATTTCCTCCTCTTAACTCACCAAGAGCTGGGCACTCTTGCGGTTGATGTTTCGCCCCTCCACAAATGAAGCATGGATCTCGTGTCTTTACCTTTGCAGCCATGTGGATTCCTCTACCTTCTTGAGATTTGAAAGCCTCGAATTGTTGTCTCAAAGATTCAATTTGGCTTTTGACGTTGTCATCTTCCCTCAATTTGTAGATTCCAGTTGATCATGGCCTGTCCATAGGACTCAGTCCATTCCATGTGTAGGACTTTTTAGCGAGATCGTCGAGGTACTCGAAAGCTTCATTGGGATCTTTTTGAAGTAATTCGCCATTGCACATCATTTGTACGAATTGTTTTTGTCCGATTGTGAGAACGTCATACATATAGTTGATCAGGCACCAGCTTTCATATCCATGATGTGGGCATTGATTATCAAATCTCTAAACCTCTCCCAGACTTGATGGAAAGTTTTATGGTCTTTTTGGATGAAGGTAGAGATTTTCCTCTTAAGGTTGCCAGTCTTATGGGGCATAAAATATTTGGCGAAGAATGCTTTTGTCATTTCGTCCCATGTTCCAGTAAATCTAGGCCTTAAGGAATACAACCAATTGTTTACTTTGTCTTTGAGAGAGAAAGGAAAATTTTCAATCTCACAATATTGGTGAGATCAGCTTGGTTGTTGAATGCAGCCACCACCTCTTCGAATTCTCGTATATGCACATACGGACTCGCATTTTCCAACCCATGGAAGGTTGGTAAGAGGTTAATCATGCTGGGTTTGAAATCAAAATTTGGCATATTGTTGGGATACATTATGGATGAAGGTGTGCCTGTATGCGTAGGATGTAAATAATCCTGTAGCGTTTATGGTTGGACTTCATCTTGATGAGCCATCGTGGGTGGTTCAGGAAATCTCGGTGAATCGGGTGAAATTTGAACGAATGGAAAAAAACGACGAACTAGGAGAGTTTTCTAAAGCTTCTACTTTTTGTCTCACCAATCTCCCTAGTGTGTAATAGTGTAATAAGTATACACCAAAACTGTTCCCCGGCCAATTGGGAAGACTGCCAAGGTACCACTTTAGGCCCAAGAGATTTTCTAGAACATCCTGAGGTTCTTAGAAAAGGTTGGAAGGTAACACTAACACAAACCTTATTTAAGAACAAATTTTTCTAAGACAAAACAAGTTTGGTTTTAACTGATTTCAAAAATTACACAAATGTTCTCAATATTTTTTCTTATGCTTTAAAATATTATGATTCAGAATTTTATGTCTCTTTTTCGAAAAAAAAAACCTAAATCTAGAAAATAAAATTCTAAACATAAAAGTGAAATGAATAAATAAAACACAACAATAACAAAAAAATAATAAATAAATTAATAAATAAATAAATAAAAACTACTAAGGAACAAAAAATTAAAAAAAAATTAAAAAAAATTTACCACATTTTTTAAATAAAAAATAATAATTTACTATGCAAACCATTAATTGTAGAATTACATCCCTCGCAATGGCGCTAAAAATTAATATCGTTCAATAAACTCCTAAGCGGTCGTAGTAGTAATCGGGTTATGTTGTATCCACAGAGAGGTGAAATACAAGTAAAAAGAAAGATTAGTAAATTAGAAATAATAAACTTTGAACTAATGTAACTTTGGAAAAGAATAATTTTTAAACACTAAATAAACAAAATTGAAGAAATAGAATCCAAAAGAAAATATGGAAGGCACAAGTTTCATTCATGCAAACATATATATATTTTAATAAAATTGATTCATTCTACTCAACTATAATTCTACACTATTAATTATAGTTGGAAAATATATATTAAAGTTCACCTTAAAATATGCCCTTAATTAAATTATACTAACTTCTAATTTTAAAAACCTATCATATTATATACCTTACAGCGACAAAATACCAGTGCAGAAGTTATGTAGTATAAAGCATATAATATAACAAATATCCTAAATTAAATCAAGAGCCTAAATTACATAAGAAGAGCATGACTAAACTTATGTAAAAGACACTAATAAATTCAAACTAAAAATTAGAAGAAAATAAATTTAATTTTAACAAATATAAAGAAATGAAGAACAAAACAAAAAGAATCAATATATTAAAAGTATAATGTGAAACACGAACTTCACTCTAGGTTTTCCACATGAGAATTTAGCCTAAAATAGGCATTGTTTTCACTCAAAAAGTGTTAAAGAAATGAAAGAAAAATAAGAAATAATTTTTTTTTCTCTCTAACTATACTATCCACATTAATTCCACAATCTAATGTCCTTTTCCCTACATTTGGCACTCCATTTATAGTGGAAATAGGACCCAAAATGTGTAAATTCGTGTACAAAATTGTAACGCCCTGGATAACCAAGACCGTTACAGTGTCTGTTTAAAATGGTGCGAGACTTGCAAATCTAGTCATTTAAATAAAAATGTGAGTCTAAAGACATAAACAAGTTAGGTTTAAAAGATTTTGGTTATAAGCGAATAATTTTCATTAAAACAAATGTTTAATACATGGGATCCCAATTCAGGGTTTAAATGACACATTTACAGGGTTTCCAAATGTTATAAACATTCAAAGCCACTCTAATGGAAAAATACATATTTTAGGTCTCCGTCCCTGTACAAACCCTCGACCGTGGCAGCCGAGCAGCTGACAATGTACACCTCGCCCCCAGAGCTCTCCAACCCATGGTCGAATCATCTTACCCTTGCCTTTACCTACACCACGTAGCACCTGTGAGCTGAGGCCCAGCAAGAAAACATAATATCATAGAACATTCAATATCAATAACCAAGTAGTCCATCGAGCATAACCAAATGATTTACAAGACATCAGGAAATACCCAGCAAGCCATAGCATTCATTCAATCCAGAAAAGTAGTCAATAACCAATGATCTAGTTCCAGATATTCAACATATCGTATACATCAATTTAACAATAATATACATGTGAAGTGACAACTAGGGTAGCACCCGTAGGCCGCACCCTCTATTTAATCCACTTTCTTTGGATCGCTTAGGCCAAACCCTATGTTCACCCCACTGACTATGGCCCGCTTAAACCGAGCTCAGTTATTATTAAGCTTTCCTCAGCTACCAGTGGCTGAGCCGTGCCCTGTGCACAAGTATTGATTCCGGCACTCTTCGGACGTTTATCACATGTCCCCGTGCCATAATACCACCAATGATATTCATACAGTTATAGGGAGCTCTTAGTCCCAACATTTCACATAGTCTAACACAATCATATAGCAGTGCATACAAATATAGGGAACACTTAGTCCCATCCTATCCACATAAACGGGTACAGGTTTTCTTACCTTTGTCCCGAGCTTTCCAAGCACCGATGTCCCAAGCACAGTCCCCTAGTCTGAGCCTCGCTGAAACCTTAGCCACAACACATCGACAATATTCATCCTCAAGTTCTAATCCATTAAATATCTTTGAATCATAATTCTAATCTCCGGGACCTTGAATTCTATCAATCCGGGTGATAAAATCCATTTCGAGCCTTAACTTTTGGATTCCCGAGCCTAAAAACTCCTTAAAGTCAAAAAGACACTAAGTGTCACGGCCCCAAGAACCGATGCTGCGACCCCCAGCTCAACCAGGGGCCTTGCCTCATTTTTGCCCACACGTGCTAGAGCCCTGCCTGTAGAGCCCTGACCCCTTGAAACCAAAAAAATCCTCCATTTTTCTACTAAAACCAAGCCAATTTACCCTTCAAATCAACCCAACAACTTAGTTTAATCATTCTAGGAGTTCCACTATGATTCCAGCAGCAAAACCTAACAAACTCTAGCTTTAAAACTCATCAAACCCAAAATTCAATCTTCAACTTCAACACCTCAAAAGAACTATGAAAACCAGCCAATAACCACTGAATTAACTAGCTAAAATCACTAGAATCCACAAAGTGATGCTGAGTTAATCCCCAAACCTAGAGCTCAAATTCTTGCTTAAGTCCCAGCTTTTTGGGTTGGTTTAGTGAATTATGGGTGATTCTTATGTTTTGTTTTATTTAACTTAGTCTCTAAGGTTACCTCAAGGCTCGAGGTACCAAAAGCGTCCCCAAGGACAAAATGGTAAATTTCCTCGATAATTCCTCCTAAACATTCTAACTTCAAATATATCTCCAAATATTTATTTTCATAACCCGATAACCCCATAAAACATCTAATACCCGGAACACCCCTCGACTCGCCCCGAATTGGGTATTCAACCCCGTTGTGACTTTCTAGCTAACCGTTCCGTAGGACTGTCTCGGATCAAATGCTGCAAATATAGATATATCCACTTAATAATGTGGTCTCAATAGTTTATCACATTTATGCCCTAACGGGCCAAAATTACAATTATGCCATTACAAGCTAAACAGGGCCCGCATGCTTATCTAATAATCATAAACATGCATTCCACATATCCATATAATCATAGGACCATGCATATTACATAATCATACATTTTCACCATTAATTCACATAACTTCCAATTATGCCCTCCTAGCACACTAATCAAAGCCTTTAAGCCTTATTAGTAATTTTGGGTCATTACAACTATCCCCTCCTTATAACAATTTCGTCCTCAAAATTTATTC